>NC_037357.1:126575269-127193800 GCF_002263795.3 Bos taurus | reverse complement strand
CAACCCACTCCAGTATTCTTGCCTGGAGAATCCCATGGACAGAGGAGCCTGGTGGGCGACAGTCCATGAGGTCACAGAGAGTTGGATACAACTATGCATTGGATACAACTAAGCACGAGCATGAGTGTGTATATGTCATGCTACTTTCTCAATTCATCGTATTCTCTCCTTCCTCCACTGTGCCCACAAGTCTTTTCTCTACATCTAGTCTCTATTCCTTCCTGCAAATAGCTTCATCAGTACTATTTTTCTAGATTCCATATATATGCATTAATATATATTTTTCTCTTTCTGACTTACTTCATTCTGTATAAAGGCTCAGAGTTCATCTGCCTCACTACAACTGGCTCAAATTTGTTCCTTTTTATGGCTGAGTAATATTCCATTGTGTATATGTACCACATAGTCTTTATCCATTCATTTACTGATGGACATTTAGGTTGCTTCCATGTCCTGGCTATTGTAAATAGTGCTACAATGAACATCAGGGTATACCTGTATCTTTTGAATCATGGTTTTCTCAGGGTACATGCCTAGGAGTGGGTTTGCTGAGTCATATGGTAGTGCTATTTTTAGTGTTTTAAAGGAACCTCCATACTGTTCTCCATAGTGGGTATATCAATTTACATTCTCACCAACAGTGCAAGAGGGTTTCCTTTTCTCCACACCCTAACCAGCATGTATTGTTTGTGGATTTTTTTTGATGATGGCAATTGTGACCAGTGTGAGATGATACCTCATTGTAGTTTTGATTTGTATTTCTCTAATAATTAGTGATGTTGAGCATCCATTCATGTGTTTGTTGCCTTTCTGTATATCTTCTTTGGAGAAATGTCAAGTATCTAAGTCTTCTGCCTATTTTTTGAAAAGTTATTTATGTATTTATTTATTTGGCTATGTTGAGTCTTATTTGATGGTCACGGGATCTTCATTGCAGCACAGGCTTCTGTAGTGTGACACACAAGCTCCAGAGGGTACAGACTCTAGTTGCAGTGCCTGGGCTCCAGAGAATGTGGACTTTAGAGCACATGGGCTCTATAGTTGCATCACATAGGCTTAGTTGCTCCCACAACATGTGGGATCTTAGTTCCCTGACTGGGGATCAAACCTGAATCCCCTGCATTGAAAGATGGATTCTTAACCACTGAACCACCAGGGAAGTCCCCTTTCACCCATTAAAAAAAATTTTTTATTTGGCTGTGCTGTGTCTTAGTTGCAGCACATGGGATCTTTGCTGTGTCATGTGGGATCTTCTGTTACAATTCACAGACTCTCTAGTTGTGGCACGTGGGCTTAGTAGTTGCAGCTTATGGGGCTCCAGAGTCTGTGGGGTTCAGTAGTTGTGGCTTGCAGACTTAGTTGCTCCATGACATGTGGGATCTTAGTTCCCTGACCAGGGATCAAACCTACGTACCCTGCAATGCAAGGCAGATTCTTAACCACTGGACCACCAGGGAAGTCCCCTGTCCATTTTTTGATTTGGTTGCTTGTTATTTTGATATTGAGTTGTATGAGCTGTTTGTATATTTTGAAAAATAATCCCTCAGTTGCTTTGTTTGCAAATATTTTCTCCTAAGGGTTGTCTTTTCATCTTGTTTATGGTTTCTTTTGCTGTGCAAAAGCTTTTGAGTTTAATTAGGTCTCATTTGTTTATTTATTTTTGTTTTTAATTACTCTAGGAAGTGGATCAAAAAAGATCTTGCTGTGATATATGTCAAAGCATGTTTTCCTCTAAGAGTTTGATAGTATCCAGTATTACATTTTGGAGAAGGAAATGGCAACCCACGCCAGTGTTCTTGCCTGGAGAATCCCAGGGACGGGGGAGCCTGGTGGGCTGCCGTCTATGGGGTCGCACAGAGTCGGACACGACTGAAGTGACTTAGCAGCAGCAGCAGCAGTCTTACATTTAGATTTTTAATCTATCTTGAACTTACTTTTGTGTATAGTGTTTTTGTGAAGGTGGGCTTCCCTGGTGGCTCAGCAGTAGAGAATCCACCTGCAATGCAGGAGACACAGGTTTGATCCCACAATCAGGTAGATTCCCCTGGAGAAGGAAATGGCAACCCATTCCAGTTTCTTGGCTGGGAAATCCCATGGAGAGAGAAGCCTGGCAGGCTACAGTCCATGGGGTCACAAAAGAGTCAGATACAACTTAGTGACTAAACAGCAGCAGCATGGTGTTAGGTAGTATTCTTAAGTTCATTCTTTTGCATGCTGCTGTCTGGTTTTCCCAGCACCACTTATTGAAGAGACTGTCTTTTCTCCATCTTATATTCTTGCCACCTTTGTTATAGATTAGGTGACCATAGGTGCATGGGTTTATCTTTGGGCTTTCTATTCTGTTCCATTGTGTTCTTTGTGCCACCGGTACCATACTATCTTGATTATTATAGCTTTGTCGTATAGTCTGAAGTTGGGGCACCTGATTCTTCCAGCTCTGTTTTTTTTTTCCCCTCTCAAGATGGCTTCGGCTGAAAAAAAGAAAGTTTACTGTGAATCTTAACTAAGAATGTTTATAGTTGAAGATCTATAAACTGGAAAAATATTTTCTAATGTTTGGAAGATGTGTGTGCATGCTTAGTTGGTCAGTCATGTCTGACTCTTTGCAACCCCATGGACTTCAGCCTGCCAGGCTTCTCTGTCCATGGAATTTTCCCAGCAAGAATACTGGAATGGATTGCAATTTCCTCCTCCAGGGGATCTTCCCAACACAAGGATCAAATTCATATTTCCTATATTGGCAGGTAGACTCTTTACCACTGAGCCACCAAGAAGACAGTTTCTAATGTTGGGTTTAATTAAATATAACTTTTATCAAAAATATTCTGTTAGAAGATGTTTGTTAGAATTACATTAGATGAATTATAGTAAATGTCTTTAATCTGTTTAAAACATTAAGGAGACTCTAACACAGATGAATAAAAGATAACACTTCGATTTGTGAAAAAAGACTGCTTTGGCTATTTGGGGTCTTTTGTGTTTCCATACAAATTATAAAATTTTTTGTTCTAATTCTCTGATAAGTGCCATTGGTAGCTTGATAAGGATTTCAATGAATCTGTAGATTGTTTTCAGTAATATAGTCATTTTCACAATGTTGATAATTCCAAACCAAGAACATGGTATATCTCTCCATCTGATTGTGTCATCTTTGATTTCTTTCATCATTGTTTTATCCTTTTCTGAGTATAGATCTTTTGCCTCCTTAGGTAGGTAGGACATCGTATTTTATTGTTGCAGTGGTAAATGAAATTGTTTTCTTAATTTCTTTCTCTGATCTTCCATTATTAGTGTATAGGAATGCAAGGGATTTATGTGCATTAATTTTGTATCCTTTGCCAAATTCTTTGATCAGTTCAGCTCAGTTGCTCAGTCATATACGACTCTTTGTGACTCCATGAACCACAGCACGCCAGGCCTCCCCATCCATCACCAACTCCCAGAGTCCACGCACCCCACTTCCATTGAGTCGGTGATGCCATCTAACCATCTCATCTGCCGTCCCCTTCTCCTCCTGCCCTCAATCTGACCTAGCATCAGGGTCTTTTCAAATGAGTCAGCTCTTCACATCAGGTGGCCAAAGTATTGGAGTTTCAACTTCAACATCAGTCCTTTCAATGAACACCCAGGACTGATTTCCTTTAGGATGGACTGGTTGGATTTCCTTGCAGTCCAAGGGACTCTCAAGAGTCTTCTCCAACACCACAGTTCAAAAGCTTCAATTCTTTGGCGCTCAGCTTTCTTTATAGTCCAACTGTCACATCCATACATGACCACTGGAAAAACCATAGCCTTGACTAGATGGACCTTTGTTGGCAAAGTAAAGTCTCTGCTTTTTGATATGCTATCTAGGTTGGTCATAACTTTCCTTCCAAGGAGTAAGCATCTTTTAATTTCATGGCTGCAATCACCATCAGCAGTGATTTTGGAGCCCAGAAAAATAAAGTCAGCCACTGTTTCCACTGTTTCCCCATCCATTTGCCATGAAAAGATGGGACTGGATGCCAAATCTTCATTTTCTGAATGTTGAGCTTCAAGCCAACTTTTTCATTCTCCTCTTTGACTTTCATCAAGAGGCTCTTTAGTTCTTCTTCATTTTCTGCCATAAGGGTGGTGTCATCTGCATATCTGAGGTTATTCATATTTCTCCTGGCAATCTTGATTCCAGCTTGTGCTTCTTCCAGCCCAGCGTTTCTCATGATGTACTCTGCATATAAGTTAAATAAGCAGGGTGACAATATACAGCCTCGACGTACTCCTTTTCGTATTTGGAACCAGTCTGTTGTTCCATGTCCAGTTCTAACTGTTGCTTCCTGACCTGCATATAGGTTTCTCAAGAGGCAGGTCGGGTGGTCTGGTATTACCATCTCTTTCAAAAGTTTCCACAGTTCATTGTGATCCAGTCAAAGGCTTTGGCATAGTCAATAAAGCAGAAATAGATGTTTTTCTGGAATTCTCTTGCTTTTTCGATGATCCAGTGGATGTTGGAAATTTAGTCTCTGGTTCCTCTGCCTTTTCTAAAACCAGCTTGAACATCTGGAAGTTCACGGTTCATGTTTCGTTGAAGCCTGGCTTGGAGAATTTTAAGCATTCCTTTACTAGCGTGTGAGATGAGTGCAATTGTGTGGTAGTTTGAGCATTCTTTGGCATTGCCTTTCTTTGGCATTGGAATGAAAACTGACCTTTTCCAGTCCTGTGGCCACTGCTGAGTTTTCCAAATTTGCTGGCATAATGAGTGCAGCACTTTCACAGATCATCTTTCAGGATTTGAAATAGCTCCACTGGAATTCCATCGCCTCCACTAGCTTTGTTCATAGTGATGCTTTCTAAGGCCCACTTGACTTCACATTCCAGGATGTCTGGCTCTAGGTGAGTGATCACACCATCATGATTATCTGGGTCGTGAAGATCTTTTTTGTACCAGTTCTTCTGTGTATTCTTGCCACCTCTTCTTAATATCTTCTGCTTCTGTTAGGTCTATACCATTTCTATCCTTTATTGAGCCCATCTTTGCATGAAATGTTCCCTTGATATCTCTGATTTTCTTGAAGAGATCTCTAGTCTTTCCCATTCTATTGTTTTCCTCTACTTCTTTGCATTGATCACTGAGGAAGGCTTTCTTATCTCTCCTTGCTATTCTTTGGAACTCTGCATTCAAATGGGTATATCTCTCCTTTTCTCCTTTGCTTTTCACTTCCTTTCTTTTCCCAGCTATTTGTAAGGCCTCCCCAGACAGCCATTTTGCTTTTTTGCATTTCTTTTTCTTGGGGATGATCTTTATTCCTGTCTCCTGTACAATGTCACGAACCTCCGTCCATAGTTCATCAGGCACTCTATCAGATCTAGTCCCTTAAATCTATTTCTCACTTCCACTGTATAGTCATAAGGGATTTGATTTAGCGCATACCTGAATGGTCTAGTGGTTTTCCCTACTTTCTTCAATTTAAGTCTGAATTTGGCAATAAGGAGTTCATGGTCTGAGCCACAGTCAGCTCCCAGTCTTGTCTTTGCTGACTGTATAGAGCTTCTCCATCTTTGGCTGCAAATAATCAATCTGATTTTGGTGTCAACCATCTGGTGATGTCCATGTGTAGAGTCTTCTCTTGTGTTGTTGGAAGAGGGTGTTTGCTGTGACCAGTGCATTCTCTTGGCAGAACTCTATTAGCCTTTCCCCTGCTTCATTCTGTATTCCAAGGCCAAATTTGCCTGTTACTCCAGGTGTTTCCTGACTTCCTACTTTTGCATTCCAGTCCCCTATAATGAAAAGGACATCTTTTTTGGCGTTAGTTCTAGAAGATCTTGTAGGTCTTCATAGAACTGTTAAGCTCTAGTATTTTTCTGCTGGCGCCTATAGGATTATTCTATGTATATAGTATCATGTCATCTGCACAGTGACAATTTTAATTCTTCTTTTCCAATTTATATTTCTTTTTCTTTTTTGATTTCCTTGTCAGTTCAGTTCAGTTCAGTCACTCAGTTGTGTCCGACTCTTTGCGACCCATGGACTGCAGCACACCAGGCCTCCTTGTCCATCACCAACTCCCGGACTTTACTCAAACTCATGTCTATTGAGTCAGTGATGCCATCCAACCATCTGATCCTCTGTCGTCCCCTTCTCCTCCTGCCCTCAGTCTTTCCCAGCCTCAGGGTCTTTTCAAATGAGTCAGCCCTTTGCATCAGGTGGCCAGAATATTGGAGTTTCAGGCTCCACATCAGTCCTTCCAATGAACACCCAGGACTGATCTCCTTTAGGATGGACTGGTTGGATCTCCTTGCAGTCCAAGGGACTCTCAAGAGTCTTCTCCAACACCACAGTTCAAAAGCATCAATTCTTCAGCACTCAGCTTTCTTTATAGTCCAACTCTCACATGCATACATGACTACTGGAAAAACCATAGCCTTGAGTAGATGGACCTTTGCTGGCAAAGTGATGTCTTTGCTTTTTAATATACTATCTAGGTTGGTCATAGCTTTTCTTCCAAGGAGCAAGCGTCTTTTAATTTCATGGTTGAGATCACCATCTGCTATGATTTTGGATCCCAGAAAAATAAAGTCTGCCACTGTTTCCCCATCTATTTGCCATGAAGTGATGGGACCAGATGCCATGATTTCCATGTCAAGGACTTCCAAAACTGTTTTGAATAATAGTGGTGAGAATGCACATCCTTGTTGTGTTTCTGATCTTAGAGGAAATGCTTTCAGTTTTTCACCATTGAGAATGATGTTTTCTGTGGGTTTGTTGTATGTGGCCTTTATTATGTTGAAGTAGGTTCCCTATGTGTCCACTTTCTAGAGAATTTGATCATAAATGGGTGTTGAATTTTGTCAAAGCTTTTTCTGCATTTATTGAGATGTTGAATTTTGTCAAAGCTTTTTCTGCATTTATTGAGATGATCATATGGTTTTGAGGGCTTCCCTGGTGGCTCAGTGTAAAGAATCAGCTTGCAATGCAGGAGGCAAGGGTTTGATCCCTGGGTTGGGAAAGTACTCTGGAAGAGGAAATGGAAATCCAGTCCAGTATTCTTGCCTGGGAAATCCCATGGACAGAGGAGCCTGGTAGGTACAGTCCACTGGATCACAAAAGTGTTGGACACAACTTAGCAACTAAACAACAGCAGGGTTTTTTATTCTTCCTTAATGTGGTGTATCATTGATTTATTTGCATGTGTTGAAGAATCCTTGCATCCCTGGGATAAGTCCCACTTAGTCATGTTGTATGATTCTTTTAATGTGTTGTTGGATTCTGTTTACTAGTATTTTGTTGAGGATTCTTATGTCTGTGCTTATCTATGATATTGGTCTGTACTTCTCTTTTTTGTGATATCTTTGTCTGATTTTGGTATCAGAGTGATGGTGGCCTCAAAAAGAGTTTGCGAGTTTTCCTTCCTCTGCAGTTTTTTGGAAGAACTTGAGAAGGATAGATTTTAGCTCTTCTCTGAATGTTTGGTATAATTCACGTGTGAAGTCATCTGGCCCTGTACTTTTGTTTGTTGGAAGATTTTAAATTACAGCCTCAATTTCATTACTTGTGATTGCCCTGTTTATATTTTCTATTTCTTCCTGGTTCAGTCTTAGAAGTTGTACCTTTCTATGAATTTGTCCATTTCTTCCAGGTTGTCCCTTTTATTGGCATATAGCTGCTTGTGGTAATCTCTTATGATCTTTAGTATTTCTGTGGTGTCATTTGTAATTTTTCTTTTTCACTTATGATTTTATTGATTTGAGTCTTCTTCCTTTTTTTTCTGGATGAGTCTGGCTAAAGGTTTATCAATTCTGTTTATCTTCTCAAAGATCTAGCTTTTAGTTTTATCGATTTTTTTGCTGTTGTTTTCTTCATTTCCATTTTATTTATTTCTGCTCTGATATTTATGATTCCTTTTACTAACTTTGGGGTTTTTTGTTCTTTCTCTAGTTGCTTTAGGTGTAAGTTTATTCTTTATTTGAGATTTTTCTTATTTCTTGAGGTAAGATTGAATTGCTATAAACTTCCCTCTTAAAATTGCTTTTGTTGTGTCCCATAGGTTTTGGGTCCTCATGTTTTTATTGTCATTTTTTCCTATGTATTTTTAAATTTCCTCTTTGATTTCTTCACTGATCTATTGGTGATTAGTAGCATATTGTTTAATCTCCATGTATTTGCATTTTTAATAGTTTTTGTCCTGTAATTGACTTCTATTCTCATAGCATTGTGATTGGAAAAGATGCTTGATATGATTTCAGTTTTCTTTTTTTAATATAAATTTATTTCTTTTAATTGGAGGTTAATTACTTTACAGTATTGTATTGGTTTTGCCATACATCAACATGAATCTGCCACAGGTATGCACGTGTTCCCCAACCTGAGCCCCCCTCCCTCCTCCCTCCCCAATTACTCAGCCATTAAAAAGATTTCAGTTTTCTTAAACTTAGCAAGTTTGATTTGTGACCCAGTAATGCTTGATCATTATGTAGTGACATTCTTTGTCCCTTGTAACAGTCTTTATTTTTAAAGTCTATTTTACCTAAGTATTGCTACTCCAGCTTTCTTTTGATTTCCATTTGCATGGAATATCTTTTTCCATCCCCTCACTTTCCGTCTGTGTATGTCCCTAGATCTGAAGTGAGTCTCTTGTAGGCAGCATATATATGGGTCTTGTTTTTGTATCCATTCAACCAGTCTGTGTCTTTTGTTTGGAGCATTTAATCTGTTTAATTGTGTTGGTTTTGTTTTTGTGAGCCTTTTTCTTAAGTGTTTTCTGCCTAGAGAAGTTCATTTAGCATTTGTTGTAAAGTTGGTTTGAAAGTGAAAGAAAGTGATGTCGCTCAGTCGTGTCCAACTCTTTGCAAACCCATGGATTGTAGCCTGCCAGGCTCCTCCGTCCGTGGGATTTTCCAGGAAAGAGTCCTGGAGTGGGGTGCCATTTCCTTTTCCAGGGGATCTTCCTGACCCAGGGATCGAACCCAGGTCTCCCACACTGCAGGCAGACTCTTTACCATCTGAGCCACCACGGAAGCTTGGTTTAGTGGTGGTGAATTCTCTTAGCTTTAGCTTGTCAGTAAAGCTTTTGATTTCTCTGTCGAATATGAGTGAGATCCTTGTTGGGTAGAGTAACTTGGTTGTAGGTTTTTCCCTTCATGTTTATCCTGCCACTCCTTTCTGGCCTGCAGAGTCTCTGCTGAAAAATCAGCTAATCACATTATGGGGATTCCCTTGTATGTTATTTGTTGCTTTTCCCTCACTCTTTTAATATTTTTTCTTTAAATTTAATTTTTGTTAGTTTGATTAATATATGTCCCAGTGTGTTTCTCATTGGATTTATCCCGTATGAAACTCTCTGCACTTCCTGGACTTGGTTGACTATTTCCTTTCCCACATTAGAGAATTTTTTTTTACTATCTCTGCAAATATTTTCTCTGACCCTTTCTCTTTCTATTCTTCTGGGACGTCTCCAATTTAAATGTTGGTGCATTTAATGTAGCTGCAGAGGTCTCTGAGACTGTTCTTATGTCTTTTCATTCTTTTTTCTTTATTCTTTTTGGCAGTTATTCCCACCTTTCTATTTTCCAGCTCATTTATTCGTTCTTCTGCCTCAGTTATTCTGCTATTGATTCTTTCTAGTGTATTTTTCATTTCAGTTATTATGCTATTCCTCACTGTTTGTTCTTTAGTTCTTCTGCTGCTGCTAAGTCACTTCAGTCGTGTCTGACTTTGTGCAACCCCATAGACGGAAGCCCACCAGGCTCCCTTCATCCCTGGGATTCTCCAGGCAAGAACACTGGAGTGGGTTGCCATTTCCTTCTCCAAAGCATGAAAGTGAAAAGTGAAGTCGCTCAGTTGTGTCCGACTCTCCGCAACCTCATAGACTGCTGCCTACCAGGCTCCTCTGTCCATGGGATTTTCCAGGCAAGAGCTTGTTAAACATGTCTTGTATTTTCTTGATCCATGCCTCCATTCTATTTCTGAGATTTTGGTTGCCTATTTCCTTTTCATAGTCTTTGTGGTTTTTTATCTTGTGGGCTTCACTGTTGGCTCAGATAGTAAAGAATCTGCCTGCAATGCAAGAGACCCAGATTCGATCCCTGGGTCGGGATGATCCCCTGGAGAAGGAAATGGCAATCCACTCCAGTATTCTTGTCTGGAGAATCCCATAGACAGAGGAACCTGGTGGGCTACAGTCTGCTGCTAAGTCACTTCAGTCATGTCCGACTCTGTGCAACCCCGTAGAGGGCAGCCCACCAGGCTCCCCCGTCCCTGGGATTCTCCGGGCAAGAACACTGGAGTGGGTTGCCATTTCCTTCTCCAGTGCATGAAAGTGAAAGTGAAGTCGCTCAGTCGTGTCTGACTCTTAGCAACCCCATGGACTTCAGCCTACCAGGCTCCTCCGTCCATGGGATTTTCCAGGCAAGAGTACTGGAGTGGGGTGCCATTGCCTTCTCCAAGGCTACAGTCTATGGGGTTGCAAAGAATTGGACATGACTGAGCAACTAATACACACACCGTCATCTGTACCATATTTTTTGTCGTCTCATTTTTTTTTTTTTTTTAATAGGCGAGACTGTGTCTGAGGCATCTGGCGTTGGGGTTTGCAGGCAGTTGGGTGGAGCCAGGTCTTGGTGCTAAGATGAGGACTACTAGGAGAGCTCACACTGATTTATATTCCTTAGGGTCTGAGGTTCTCTGTTAGTCCAGTGGTTTTAACTTGGCCCTCCCAGCACAGGTGCTCAGGTTTGACCCCTGTCCTGGGAGCCAAGATCCCACAAGCTGTTTATCAAAAAAAAAAAAAAGGCAATAAGCAAAAAGGAAAGAAAGAATAAAATAAAAATAAAATTAGAAAAATAAATAAGGAAAAATGAAAATGAAACAACAACAAAGCAAAACAACCATAATGACAGGAAAAAAAATGACCATAAAAGGCCCTTGAAGGGGGTGGGGCTTATGCTTAGGGCCCTCGTGCCCAGAGGGGTCCCCAGAGGTATGGATGCAAGCCAGAGACCCCAGCAGACTCATTGGGGCCCAAGCAGACAGAAGAGACTCTAGCCGAGTTCCCCTCCAGTTCCCTCCCTGTCCCCTTTAATCTCTGCTTCATGGGTGGATACCTCTGAGCGTGGGAACTCTTCTTCTCCCACTGCCCCTCAGAGGCACCAGTCCTGTCCCTCTTCCCCTCCCCAACTTTCCACCCCCACATCCTACCTGGTCTCATGGGGATTCCTGTTGTCACTTTAGGTGTCCAAGGCCCCTCACCAGTGCCTGGTAGGTGCCCTAGTTGTCTGTTTTGTTCTTTTTAAAAAAATATTTATTTATTTTTAATTGATTGATGATTGACTTGCAATATTGGTTTGATTTCTGTCATACATATTAACCATAGGTATACATATGCCCCTTCCCTCTTGAATCTCCCTCCAACCTCCTGTCCGTTCCCAACCCTCTAGGTTGTTACAGAGCCCCTGTTTGAGTTCCCTGAGTCATACAGCAAATTCCTATTGGCTATCTATGTACATATGTTAGTATATATGCATCCATGCTATTCTCTCCATTTATTTCACCCTCTCCCTCTTCTCCCCCACCCTTGTCCATAAGTCTGTTCTCTGTATCTACGTCTCCATTGCTGCTCTGTGAACAGATTCGTCAGTATCATCCTTCTAGATTCCATATATGTGTTAATATACGATATTTGTTTTTCTCTTTCTGACTTCACTCTGTATAATAGGCTCTAAGTTCAGCCACTTCATTAGAACTGACTCAAATGTGTTACTTTTTATGGCTAAGTAGGGAGAAGGCAATGGCAACCCACTCCAGTACTCTCGCCTGGAAAATCCCATGGACGGAGGAGCCTGGTAGGCTGCCATCTATGGGGTTGCACAGAGTCAGACACGACTAAGCAACAACACTTTCACTTTTCCTTTCATGCATTGGAGAAGGAAATGGCAACCCACTCCAGTGTTCTTGACGGGAGAATCCCAGGGACGGGGGAGCCTGGTGGGCTGCCGTCTATGGGGTCGCACAGAGTCGGACACGAGTGAAGTGACTTAGCAGCTTAGCAGCAGTATTCCACTGTATGTATACACCACAGCTTTTTTATCCATTCATCTGTCAATGGGCATCTAGGTTGCTTCTGTGTTCTAGCTATTGTAAATAGTGCTGCAGTGAACATTGGGGTACATGTGTCTTTTTCAGTTTTGGTTTCCTCAGGGTATATATAGCCTAGAAGTGGTATTGCTGGGTCATATGGTGGCTTTATTCCTAGTTTTCTAAGGAATCTCCATACTGTCTTCCATAGTGGCTGTATTAATTACATTCCCACCAGCAGTGTAGGAAGGTTCCCTTTTCTTCACACCCTCTCCAACACTTGTTGTTTGTGGATTTTTTATTATGGCCGTTCTGTCTGGGGTGAAGTGATAACTCATTGTAGTTTTGATTTGCATTTCTCTAATAATGAGTGATGTCAAGCATATTTTCATATGTTTATTAGCCATCTGTATGTCTTTGGAGAAACGTCTGTTTAGGTCTTTTCTCCACTTTTTGATTGGGTTGGTTTTTTGATATTGAGTTGTATGAGCTGCTTGTACATTTTGGAAATTAATTGTCAGTTGTTTCAATTGCTATTATTTTCTCCCATTCTGAGGGTTGTCTTTTCACCTGGTTATAGTTTCCTTTGCTGCACAAAAGCTTTTAAGTTTAATTAGGTCCCATTTATTTTTGTTTTTATTCCCATTATTCTAGAAGGTGGGTCATGAGGGATCTTGATATGATTTATATCATACAGTATTCTGCCTATGTTTTCTTCTAAGTGTTTTATAGTTTCTGGTCTTAAATTTAGGTCTTTAATCCATTTTGAATTTATCTTTGTGTATGGTGTTAGGACACAGAAGGCAATGGCACCCCACTCCAGTACTCTTGCCTGGGAAATCCCATGGACAGAGGAGCCTGGTAGGCTGCAGTCCATGGGGTCTCAAAGAGTCGGACACAACTGAATGACTTCACTGTCACTTTTCACTTTCATGCATTGCAGAAGGAAATGGCAACCCACTCCAGTGTTCTTGCCTGGAGAATCCCAGGGACGGGGGAGCCTGGTGGGCTTCTGTCTATGGGGTCGCACAGAGTCGGACACGACTGAAGTGAATTAGCAGCAGCAGCAGCAGCAGCATGGTGTTAGGAAGTGTTCTAATTTTATTCTTTCACACGCAGTTGTCCAATTCTTCCAGCACCACTTATTGAAGAGACTGTCTTTATCCCATGGTATATTCTTGCCTCCTTTGTCAAAGATAAGGTGCCCATATGTGTGTGGGTTTATCTCTGGACTTTATATCCTGTTCACTGATCTATACTTATGCTTCTGTTTTTGTGCCAGTTCCATACTGTCTTGATGACTGTAGCTTTGTAATATAGTCTGAAGTCAGATAAGTTGATTCCTCCAGCTCCATTCTTCTTTTCTCAAGATTGCTTTGGCTATTTAGGGCCTTTTGTGTTTCCATACAAATTTTGACATTTTTTGTTCTAGTTCTGTGAAAAATGCCATTGGTAATTTGATAGGAGTTGCATTTAATCTGTAGATTGCTTTTGGTAGTATAGTCATAGGGGCTTCCCTGGTGGCTCAGTGGTAAAGAATCTGCGTACAATGCAAGAGATCTGGGTTTGGAAGATCCCCTGGAGGAGGCCATGGCAACCCACTCTAGTACTCTTGCTTGGAGAATCCCATGGACAGAAGAGCCTGGTAGGCTGTAGTCCACAGGGTTGCACAGAGTTGGACACGCCTGAAGCAACTAAGCAGCAGCAGCAGTATAGTCATTTTCACAATATAGATTCTTCCAACCCAGGAGCATGGAATATCCCTCCATCTGTTTATGTCATCTTTGATTTTTTTCATCAGTGTCTTATAGTTTTCTGTATGCAGCTCTTTCGTCTCCCTAGGTAGGTTTATTCCTATATATTTTATTCTTTTAGTTGCAATGGTAAGTGGGATTGATTCCTTAATTTCTCTTTTTGATTTTTCATTGTTAGTGTATAGGAATGCAAGTGATTTCCATGTATTGATTTTGTATCCTGAGACTTTACTAAATTCACTGATTAGTTCTAGTAGTTTTCTGATAGTATCTTTAGGGTTTTCTATGTACAGTATCATGATCATAAGAGGAAATGGACAGATTCTTAGAAAAGTTCAACCTCCCAAGACTAAACCAGGAAGAAATAGAAATTATAAACAACCCACAAACACTAAAATTGAAACTGTGATCAAAAATCTCCCCCAAAACAAAGCCCAGGGCCAGATGGCTTCACAGGGGAATTCTGTCAAACATTTAGAGAAGAGCTAATGCCTATCCTTCTGAAACTTTTCCAAAAAATTGTGGAGGAAGGAACACTTCCAAACTCATTCTATGAGGCCACCATCACCCTAATACCAAAACTATACAAAGATACCACGAAAAAAGAAAATTACAGTGCAATGTCACTGATGAACATAGATGCAAAAATCCTCAACAAAATTCCAGGAAACAGAATTCAACAACACATTAAAAAGATCATACACCATGATCAAGTCAGGTTTATCCCAGGGATGCAAGGATTCTTCAGTATATGGAAATCAATCAATGTGATACACTATATTAACAGATTGAAAGATAAAAACTGCATGATATCAATAGATGCAGAAAAAACTTGACAGAATTCAGTACCCATTTATGATAAAAACTCTTCATAATAAAGGACATACTTAACATAATAAAGGCCGTATACAACAAACCCACAGCCAACATTATTCTCAATGGTGAGAAATTGAAAGTATTCCAAGATCAGGAAGAAGACAAGGGTGCCCACTCTCACTACTACTATTCAACACAGTTCTGAAAGTCTAGCTACAGCAATCAGAAAAGAGAATGAAAAGGAATCCACATTGGAAAGGAAGAAGTAAAACTCTAACTATTTGCAGATGATGTGTTTCATTCTTTTTAATTGCTGAGTTATATTCCATTGTCTATATGTGCCATTTCTTTATCCATTTTCTGTTGATGGACATTTAGGGTGCTTCCATGTCCTAATTATTATAAATAATGCTGCAATGAACAATGGGGGGCATCTGTCCTTTTGAACTAAATTTTTCTCTGGATATATGCCCAGGAATAGGATTGCTTAGTCATATGATAGCTCTATTTTTAGTTTTTTAAAAAGGAACCTCCATACTTTTCTCCATAGTGGCTGTAGCAGTTTATATTCCCACCAACAGTGTAGGATGTTTCCTGTTTTCTCCACACCCTCTCTAGCATTTATTTTTTGTAGATTTTTGATGATGGTCATTCTGACTGGTATGAGGTAATATCTCATTGTAGTTTTTCATTTCTCTAATAATTAGTGGTGTTGAGCATCTTTTCATTTGCCTGTTGGCCATCAGTATGTCTTCTTTGAATAGATGTCTATTTAGGTCTTCTGCACATTTTTTGATTGGGTTGTTTGTTTTTTGATATTGAGGCCAATGAGCTCTTTGTAAATTTTGGAGACTAATCCCTTGTCAGTTGCATTTTTTGCAAATGTTTTCTCTTATTCTGTGCATTGTGTTTTCATTTTGTCTATAGTTTCCTTTGCTGTGCAAAAAGCTTTTGAGTTTAATTAGGTCTCATTTGTTTCTTTTTGTTTTTATTTCCATTACTCTAGGAGACAGCTCAAAGAAGATACTACTGCAATTTATGTAGGAGTATATTGTTTTCCTCTAAGAGTTGTATAGTATCTGATTTTACATTTATGTTTGTAATATATTTTGAGTTTATTTTTGTGTGTGGTGTTAGATAATATTCTAATTTCACTTTTTAACATGTAGCTGTCCACTTTTCCCAGGACCATTTATTGAAGAGTCTACCTTTCCTCAATTGTATAGTCTTGTTTCCTTTGTCAAAGATTAATTGACCATACATGCGTGGGTTTATTTCTGGGCTATCCTGTTTTATTGATCTATATTTCTATTTTTGTGCCAATTTCATACTGTCTTGATTACTGTAGCTTTGTAGTGTAGTCTGAGGTCAGGGAACCTGATTCCTCCAGCTCTGTTTTTCTTTCTTATAATTGCTTTGGTTAGTCAGGGTCTTCTGTGACCTCATACAAATTTTAGGGTTTGTATTGTTCTAGTTCTATGAAAAATACCATTGGTAATTTGACAGGGGTTGCATTGACTCTATAGACTGCCTTAGGTAGTGTAGTCATTTTGACAATATTGATTTTTCCAATCTAAGAACATGGTATATCTTTCCATGTGTTTGTGTCATTTTCAGTTTCTTTCATCAGCATTTTATGGTTATCAGAGTACAGGTCTTTTGTTTCCCTAGTGGAGTGAAGTCACTCAGTCGTGTCCAACTCTTTGCGACCCCATGGACTGTAGCCTACCAGGCTTCCCCATCCATGGGATTTTCCAGGCGAGAGTACTGGAGTGGGTTGCCATTTCCTTCTCCAGGGGATCTTCCCGACCCAGGGATTGAACCCAGGTCTCCTGCATTGCAGGCAGACGCTTTACAGTCTGAGCCGCCAGGGAAGTTACTCAAAAATTGAGCACGAGGAGCTGGGCGTGCAGGGAGCAGGGGGAGGGCTGGTGGCCCAGGATGCGATTCGCTGAGGTGGGAGAGCCGGAAGACCCGCGGGGTGAGGAAGCGGGGGAGAGAGGGTCTGGGAAGGCGCTCACTGGGGAGAGAGGGTCGGGGAAGGCGCTCACCAGGGCCGGAAACCCAACGGACCTACCGCCCTGCCCTGGCCCTGCCTGATCGCGATTGCGCGCACACCCTTGGTCCACGAGGGTCGCAGCGTGCCGCCGCCACCGCGTGGAAGAACAAGAGGAGGAGGGCAGCCGGCCCCCTCCTCCTCCCCACCACACCCCCGTCGCGAGCCCGCCCGCCCTGGCGGCCCCGGGAGCCGGGCCGGGGACCCTCGGCCAGGCCACACCGGGGCCAGCCGACGCGCCCTCGGCGTTCGTCCGTCCACCCGCCCCAGATAAGGCTTATTCCTAGATATTTTAGTTTTTTTGATGCAATGGAAAATGGGATTATTTCTTAAATTCTCTTTCTGATCTTTTGTTGTTAGTGTACAGAAGTGCAACAGATTTCTGTATATATAGAGATTCTGACATCCTGCAAGGTTACTGAATTCATGGAGCTCTGGTAGCATCTTTAGGATTTTCTACGTATAGTATCATGTTATCTGCAAACAGTGTCCGTTTTGAAATCATTTTGGTGGTGTTTAGGGGGACTTCAAAGAACTCCTGGTCCTCTATGTCTCAGCACAGAAAAGAATTCAGCGAGAGATACAGTGATAGGTAAGAAGTGATTTATTAGACTAAGACACTTGTAAGGTTACAAATGGGTAGACTAGCATTGTGCCGCCTCAGTAACTCAGTGAGTTACATTTTTTATGATCAAAGGAAGAGAGGGAAGCAAGGGAGAAGGCCTTCTTTGTCTTTTTTGAGTAGATGTCACACTTCCATCATCAGTTTCTCCCCCAGTTTGGGCAGAGGAGTTTTCTTGTCCCTATATGGTCAGGCCAGGACTGTCATAGCACTTTGGAAAAATTATTTCATGTCTCATGACAATGAGGGTCTTTCATTTTGAAAAGTCACCTTTCCATAAGTGAATGTTTTTGTAATGTGCACAAAGCATGTCCTAGGGGTCATTAACTTGATGACACCATTGGGCAGGTTGTAGGCCATATTCTCTATTGTTTTATTGTTTTGGGGGCATTGTGCAAAAAACATGTCTTAGGGGCCAGAGAGCATGTTTTGATGGTCGTGAACTCACTGAGCAGGATGTAGTTCTCATGCCACCATTGTTTTATTGCTTTGGGGCCTATGTTGAATAAAAGTGACAAGAGTAGACATTCTTGTCTTTTTTCTGATCTAAAAAGAAATGCTTTCTGCTTTTACCATTGAGTATGATGTTAACTGTGGGTTTGTTATGTATTTATTATGGTGGTCTTTATTATTTATTGTAGTCTTTATTATGTTGAGGTAGGTTCCCTCTGTGCCGATTTTCTGGAGAGTTTTTTTTTTTTTTTTATCATAAACGGGTATTGAAATTTGTCAAAAGCTTTTTCTGCATCTATTGAGATGATCATATGCTTTTTATTCTTTAAGTTGATATGGTTCAACTGATTGATTTGTGGTTATTGAAAAACCTTTGCATCCCTGGAATAAATCCCACTTGATCATGGTGTATGATCCTTTTAATGTATTCTTGGATTTGAATTGCTAGTATTTTGTTGAGGATTTTTGTGTCTTATGTTTATCAGTGATACTGGTCTGTAATTTTCTTTTTGGTGTGATGTCTGTTTTTGGTTTGGTGATAGTGGCCTTAGAATGATTTTGGGAGTATTCTTTCCTCTGCAACTTTTCGGAATAGTTTCAGAAGGATAGGCGTTAACTCTCAATGCTTCAGGGAATTTGTCTGTGAAGCCATCTTGTTTGTTGAGAGTTCATTTCTAGAGGCTGGAAAGTCCAAGATCAAGGTGGCAATCAATTCAGTTCCTGGTGAGAGCCCTCTTTGTGGTTTGTAGATAGCTACCTTCTCACTGTCTTCACATGGCACAGAGCGAGCCAGCTCTCAGGACACTAATCTTTTTGGATCAGGGCACCACCCTTATGGCCTGATTTAACCTAGTGACATTCTTACCCAAATATAGCCACACTGGGGGTTTGCGCTTCAGCATATGAATTTGGGGTGAAGACGATTCATTCCATAGCACAGTGCATCTCAAAAGTGTATGTCCCAAAGCACCAAGTTGGTTTTGTTTGCTTTGGTTTTAAGTTTATTCTCTTCTGGACCATTGCTTTTATACAAATCCAATAGAAATGAATCCCTAGAATAAAGGGAAATAGGAAGCAAACCTAGACATGCAAGATATAAAACCTGGTTTTTCTATTATTAGACCCAATAAATATAAAATTACTCTGTAAATACTTTTTATTGTGGTAAAAAAAATATATATATAACAAAAAATTTATAACATAAAATTTCTCATTTTAACCATTTTTAAGTGTACACTTCCCTGGCATTAAGTACATTCACAGTGTTGTACAGCCATCATCACTATCCATTTCTGGAACTTTTTCATCTTCCCAAGTAGAAACTTTGTACCCATAATACTAATTCTCCATTCCGCCCTCCCTCAGTCCCTGGTAAGCACCTTTCTACTTTCTGTATGAATTTGCCTGTTCTAAGTACCTCACATGAGTGAAATGACATGTTACATGCCTACTTTACTAGACATTATCCCTCAAGTAAAACCTGGGAAGGTTTGGATAATGCCAAGGAAAACAAGAGTCATTTGTTTAGTAGGTAAGATTATCTCCATCCAGGATAACGTTCAGTGAAAACCAGAATCTTCTCTTGTATTTACCAAATCATAGGTATGTTGTATTAGCACTGCCAGCATGGTGAGTTGATGATCAGATTTGATAGGTAACATTAAATTAAGCAGAATTTTGGCACATTGAAAGCATAAACCTTATCATAGGCAGTTGTACATTTTCCCTCTTTAGAACCAAGCCTCCAAGCTGCTGCTTATTAGTATGTGTTCTGCTATCAAATGGTCTAAATCCAAAACCATATTCTTTTAGCATTCTAAGAGTCTTGAGAAATTATCACCAGAGGATTCAAGATGGTGATGTGAGCACATGTCTATCTCCTCTTCCTCCTAAAAGACCCTCACTCCTCCAGTATGCATAATTTCCAACCATTTTCCAGTTCAAAACAAATCTCTCTCCTTCTCTCTCTTGCTGTTCCCAAAACCACTTGCTTATCCCTAGCCCCATCAACTTCCCTTATGTGACCAAATTGAAATTTCGTGGCCTGTAAAAATTCTGTGAAGCAAGGAAATATTAGCGCTTGTTGGAAATAAAAGAAATGGATAATAAGGAGAGAGTAAGTAAAAATTCATGCCATAATAAATCAGCTTGTCATATTCTTCCTCAATGCCAACTTAAATCTGGGTGAGCTGACTCAGAGGGGTCAGGCAGATGTGCTCACTATTCTTCTCCTTTCTAGGCCCAGATCCTGGAATTTCCCATCCAGAAGGCCTCAAGCCTACTTCTAGGACCTGAGCAAACATGTTCCCTAAGACCCCAGCTAGGGTGTACTGTGCTAGGTTTTCCTTGTTGGCAAGAGATGGGTGGAGCTTTACTGTGTGGCCTGGGGTATCCACATGCGTGCACGGGGTCCTCTCCCGGTGAGGGCTAGACCCTAAAGAAGGAGGGGAAAGGGGGATCCTCTGTGTTGCCACCATGTGTTGTGGAGCCTGGAATCCAAGAAGCCTGTATTCCAATCTGGCCGGCCAGCCACAACAGGGTGTATCTGTCAAGGCAGAGAACATATCTTACTTATATTTGTTAGCTCGACTGGCACCTTTTAACCACTTAGACATAAAGGCAGTGGCACCCCACTCCAGTACTCTTGCCTGGAAAATCCCATGGACAGAGGAGCCTGGTAGGCTGCAGTCCATGGGGTCGCTAAGAGTCGGACACGACTGAGCGACTTCACTTTTACTTTTCACTTTCATGCATTGGAGAAGGAAATGGCACCCCACTCCAGTGTTCTTGCCTGGAGAATCCCAGGGACGGGGGAGCCTGGTGGGCTGCCGTCTATGGGGTCACACAGAGTCAGACACGACTGAAGCAACTTAGCAGCAGCAGCAGACATAAAGGTGTGTAGATATTCTTTGTTTTCTTGCCTCAGGCACCAAAAATATTATCAGGACCCTGTCTCTCTTAAAATATTCTCATTCTGCTAGTGACAGTTCACTTTCTTGCAGTTCTCCTTGCCTTTCGGCATTATAGGGACTGTACAGCCAGGAGGCAGAGTCCAAATTCTGTGCTCTAAAGTTGATCAATAACATCTGTTAGATCACTGAAAAAGCAAGAAAGTTCCAGAAAAACAACTACTTCTGCTTTACTGAGTATGACAAAGCTTTTGACTGTGTAGATCACAACAAACTGTGGAAAATTCTGAAAGAAATGGGAATACCAGACCACCTGACCTGCCTCCTGAGAAATTTGTGTGCAGGTCAAGAAGCAACAGAACTGAACATGGAACAACAGACTGGTTCCAAATCAGGAAAGGAGTACGTCAAGGCTGTATATTGTCACCCTGCTTATTTAACGAGTATGCAGAGTACATCATGAGAAATGCTGGACTGGATGAAGCGCAAGCTGGAATCAAGATTGCCAGGAGAAATATCATATCAATAACCTCAGATATGCAGATGACACTACCCTATGGCAGAAAGCAAAGAACTAAAGAGCCTCTTGGTGAAAGTGAAAGAGAAGAGTGAAAAAGTTAGCTTGAAACTCAACATTCAGAAAATTAGGTTTGTGGCATCTGGACCCATCACTTCATGGCAAATAGATCAGGAAACTGAGAGACTTTATTTTTAGAGGACTCCAAAATCAGTGCAGATGGTAACTGCAGCCATGAAATTAAAAGATGCTTGCTCCTTGGAAGAAAAGCTATGACCAACCTAGATAGCATATTAAAAAGCAGAGACATTACTTTGCCAACAAAGGTCCATCTAGTCAAAGCTATGGTTTTCACAGTAGTCATATATGGATGTGAGAGTTGGCCTATAAAGAAAGTTGAGTGCCGAAGAATTGATGCTTTTGAACTGTGGTGTTGGAGAAGACTCTTGAGAGTCCCTTGGACAGCAAGGCGATCCAACCAGTCCATACTAAAGGAAATCAGTCCTGAATATTCATTGGAAGGACTGATGCTAAAGCTGAAACTCCAATATTTTGGCTACCTGGTACGAAGAACTGACTCATTGGAAAAGACTCCAATGCTGGGAAAGATTGAAGGCAGGAGGAGAAGGGGACGACAGAGGATGAGATGGTTGGATGGCATCATTAACTCAATGGACATGAGTTTCAGTAAACTCTGGGAGTTGGTGATGGACAGGGAAGCCTGGCGTGCTGCAGTCCATGGTGTCACAAAGAGTCAGACACGACTGAGCGACTGAACTGACTGAAAGTTGCTTGAAACATGTTTCCTCTCCATATGGCCATATTATCAATTTGATATTGACTTAGAGCATGTATTTCCTTTTATTTTCAAGTTAGGCATTTGTTGACATTCTGAAATAATTTTATTCTTTGAATATGTAAAATATTGACATGTTATGTAAAAACGTTAACTCAGTAAGTCTTGCTTCCTTCCTCCATTCTTAATCCCTCCCACCTCCCACATGCTAGAGGCAACCATTTTAATAAGTTGTTTATTTTTCCCAGCATTTCTCCCTGCAGACAGAATCAAGTATGTAGACGTATTCTCATCTCCCACCCCTTTGTTGCGCAAAATACAGAGTACTGCATACACAGTTCTGCATCTTGTGCTTTGTCATTGAATAAGATAGCCTGGAGACCACACTGTACCAGTAGCTTTCTCGGTCCATTTTTATGGCCACATGGAACTCCATGGTATGAACATGACATAGTTTATTTTCACTAGTCCTATATCATACATGTTTGGGCTATTTACAATATTTTGCTACTCAGATAATACTGCAGTCAGTAACCTTGTCATCTGTCATGTCATAAATATGCAAGAATATCCTTAAGATAGATTCCTAGAAGAGGGATTCTTGGGTCAAAGAATAAATGCATCTTTAATTTCATTAGACATTGTGAAACTCCCTTTCATAGAAGTTATAGTTTGCTTCCCCCCAGTAGTGTTTTTAGTGCTCTTTTCCATAGCCTTGCCTATAGAGTGTGCTGTCAAACTTTGGAATAGAAATGGTCTCTCAGTGTATTTTAACCTGTATTTCTGCTATTATTGGTGAAATTGGTCATCTTTTTAGGTGTGTAAAGTCCTATTTACACCTCTTTTGCTATACTGTCTATTTTTCTAGTTTGCTTTTGGTCTTTTTCATATAAATTTTGGGCTTCCCAGGGTGGTTCACTGGTAAAGAATCCACCTGCCAATGCAGAAGACGCAGGGGACGTGGGTTTGATCCCTGACTCAGAAAGATCCCCTGGAGGAGGGAATAGCAGCCCACTCTAGTATTCCTGCCTGGAAAATCCCAAAAACAGAGGAGCATCAGGCTACAGTCCATGGGGTCACAAAAGAGTTGGACACAACTGAGCACACACACACAGATTTTAGGAAAGACATTAACCTTAATTTTGTGATATAAATTACAAAAGCTTTTCCCAGATTGTCATTTGTCTTATGCCTTTTTTTGTACTTTTAGCCAGGCAATTTTTAAATATAGTCTAATATGAAACTAATCTCTTCTTTTTTGGCTTCTGGAGTTTGTCATAATTAGAACGGCTTTCATCACTCCCAGGTTATAAAGGAATTCACCTTTGTTTTCTTCTGTTGTTTCTTTTTTTAATTGAAGGATAATTGCTTTACAGAATTTTGTTATTTTCTGTCAAACCTCAACATGAATGAGCCATAGGTATAGGTATATCCCCTCCCTTTTGAACCTCCCTCCCATCTCCTGCCCCATCCCACCTCTCAAGATGGATACAGAGCCCCTGTTTGAGTTTCCTGAGCCATACAGCAAATCCCCGTTGGCTATCTATTTTACAGGTGGTAATGTAAGTTTCCATGTTACTCTTTCCATGCATCACACCCTCTCCTCCCCTCTCCCCATGCCCATAAGTCTATTCTCTATGTCTGTTTCTCCACTGCTGCCCTATAAATAAATTCTTCAGTACCATTTTTCTAGATTCTGTATATATGCATTGGAATATGATATTTATCTTTCTCTTTCTGACTCACTTCACTTTGTATAATATGTTCTAGATTCATCCACCTCATCAGAACTGACTCAAATGCATTCCTTTTTATGGCTGAATAATATTCCATTGTGTATGTGTAGCACAACTTCTTTATCCATTCATCTGTCAGTGAACATCTAGGTTGCTTCCATGTTCTAGCTGTTGTAAATAGTGCTGCAGTGAAGAATGGGATACACGTGTCCTTTTCAACCCTGGTTTCCTCAGGGTATATGCCTAGAAGTGGGATTGCTGGGTCATATGGTGATTTTATTCCTAGTTTTTTAAGGAATCTCCATAACGTCTTCCTTCTGGAGAAGGAAATGGCAACCCACTCCAGTACTCTTGCCTGGAGAATCCCACGGACGGCGGAGCCTGGTGAGCTGCCGCCCATGGGGTCACAGAGAGTCGGACACGACTGAAGTGACTTAGCATAACGTCTTCCGTAGTGGCTGTGTCAATTTGAATTCCCACCAACAGTGCAAGAGCATTCCCTTTTCTCCATATCCTCTCCAGCATTTATTCTTTGTAGACTTTTTGATGATGGCCATTCTGACCGGTATGAGGTGATACCTGATTGTACTTTTGACTTGCATTTCTCTAATAATGAGTGATATTGAGCATCTTTTCATGTTTGTTAGCCATCTGTATGTCTTCTTTGGAGAAATGTCTGTTTAGGTCTTTTTCCTACTTTTTGATTGGGTTGTTTGTTCTTCTGGTATTGAGTTGTATGAGCTACTTGTATATTTTGGAAATTAATCCTTTGTCAGTTGGTTCATTTGCTATTATTTTCTCCCATTCTGAGGGTTGTCTTATCACCTTGGTTATAGTTTCCTTTGCTGTGCAAAAACTTTTAAGTTTAATCAGGTCCCACTTGTTTGCTTTTGTTTTTATTTCCATTTCTCTAGGAGGTGGGTCATAGAGGATCTTGCTTTGATTTATGTCATCGAATGTTCTGCTTATGTTTTCTGCTAAGAGTTTTATAGTTTCTGGTCTTACATTTAGGTCTTTAGTCCATTTTGAATTGATCTTTGTTTATGGTGTTAGGAAGTGTTCTAATTTCATTCTTTCACATGTAGCTGTCCAGTTTTCCCAGCACCATTTATTGAAGAGGCTGTCTTTGTCCCATTGTATATTCTTGCCTCCTTTGTCAAAAATAAGGTACCCATAGGTGCATGGGCTTATTTCTGGGCTTTTTATCTTGTTGCATTGGTCTATATTTCTGTTTTTGTGCCAGTATCATACTGTCTTGATAACTGTAGCTTTGTAGTATAATCTGAAGTCAGGAAGTTTGATTCTTTGAGCTCCATTCTTCTTTCTCAAGACTGCTTTGGCTATTTGGGGTTTTTTTTGTGTTTCCATATGAATTGTGAAATTTTTTGTTCTAGTTCTGTGAAAAATGCCACTGGTAATTTGATAGGGATCACATTGAATCTGTAGATTGCATTTGGTAGTATGGTCATTTTCACAGTATTGATTGTTCCTACCCAAACACATGGAATGTCTCTGCACCTGTTTATGTCGTCTTTGATTTTTTTCCTTAGTGTCTAATTTTCTGTGTACAGTTCGTATCCTTAGGTAAGTTTATCCCTAGATATTTAATTCTTGTTGTTGCAATGGTGAATGGGATTGATTCCTTAATTTCTCGTTCTGACTTTTCATTGTTAGTATATAGAAATGCAAGTGATTTCTGTGTATTTATTTTGTATCCTGCAACTTTGCTAAATTCACTGATTAGCTCTAGTAATTTTAGAACTGCTTTTGCTGCATCCCATAGGTTTTGAGTTGTCATGTTTTCATTGTTATTTGTTTCTAGAAATTTTTTTTATTTCCCTTTTGATTTCTTCAGTAACCTGTTGATTATTTAGAAGCGTGTTGTTTAATCTCCATGTGTTTGTGTTTCTTATTTTTTTTTTTTGTAATTGATATCTAGTCTCATAGCATTGTGGTTGGAGAAGATGCTTGATATGATTTCAGTTTTCTTAAATTTACTGAGGTTTGATTTGTGACCCAAGATGTGGTCTATCCTGGAGAATGTTCCATGTACACTTGAGAAGAAGGTGTATTCTTCTGCATTTGGATAGAATGTCTTGAAGATATCAGTGAGATCCATCTCATTTAATGTATCATTTAAGACTTGGGTTTCCTTATTAATTTTCCGTTTTGATGATTGACATGAGTGGGGTGTTAAAATCTCCTACTATGATTGTGTTACTGTCAATTTCTCCTTATATGATATGAGGATTGCTACTCCAGCTTTCTTTTGCTTCCCATTTGCATAGAATATATTTTTCCATCCTCTCACTTTCAGTCTATATGTGTCTTTAGGTCTAAAGTGTGTTTCTTGTAGACAGCATATATATGGGTCTTGTTTTTGTATCAATTCAGCCCGTCTGTGTTTTTGGGTTGGGGCATTTAATCCATTTACATTTAAAGTAATCATTGATATATATGTTCCTATTGCCATTTTCTTAATTGTTTGGGGTTGATTTTGTAGATCTTTTTTCTTCTCTTGTATTTCTTGACTATTTAAGTCCATTTAACATTTGTTGTAAAGCTGGTTTGGTGGTACTTAGTTCTCTTAATTTCTGCTTGTCTGAAAAGCTTTTGATTTCTCCATCAGTTTTGAATGAGATCCTTACCAGGTACTGTAATCTTGGATGTAGATTTTTCCCTTTCAATACTTTAAATATATCCTGCCATTCCCTTCTGGCCTGCAGAGTTTCTGCTGAAAGATCAGCTGTTAAGCATATGAAGTTTCCCTTGTATGTTACTTGTTGCTTCTCCCTTGATGCTTTTAATATACATTCTTTGTGTTTAGTCTTTGTTAGTTTGATTAGTATGTGTTTTGGCGTGTTTCTCCTTGGGTTTATCCTGTGTGGGACTCTCTGTGCCTCTTGGATTTGATCGACTATTTCCTTTTCCATGTTGGGGAAATTTTCAACTATAATCTCTTCAATAATTTTCTCATACCCTTTATTTTTCTCTTCTTCTTCTTGGACACCCTATAATTCAACTGTTGGTGCAATTGATATTGTCCCAGAGGTCTCTCAGACTATCCTCAGTTCTTTTCATTCTTTTTACCTTATTCTGCTCTTCAGCAGTTATTTCCACCGTTTTATCTTCCAGCTCACTGATTCATTCTTCTGCTTTAGATATTCTGCTATCGATTCCTTCTAGAGTATTTTTAATTTCAGTACTTGCATTGTTTGTTTCTGTATGTTTATTCTTTAATTCTTCTGGGTCTTTGTTAATTGATTCTTGCATTTTCCACATTTTGTTTTCAAGATTTTTGATCACCTTTACTATCATTATTCTGAATTCTTTTTCCAGTAGTTTGCTTTCCTCTTCATTTATTTGTGTTTCTAGTTTGTTCCTTCATTTTTGTAGTATTTCTCTGCCTTTTCATTTTTTTTTTTTTAACGTATTGTGTTTGAGGTCTCCTTTTCCCAGGTTTCAAGGTTCAATCTTTCTTCCTTTTGGTTTCTGCCCTCCTAAGGTTGGTCCAGTGGTTTGTGTTAGCTTTGTATAGGGTGAGATTTGTGCTGGGTTTTTGTTTGTTTTTCCTCCAATGGTCAAGGCTGAGTGAGGTGGTAATCATGTCTGCTGATGATAGGGTTTGTATTTTTGTTTTGTTTGCTGTTTAGATGAGGTGTCCTGCACAGAGTGCTACTGGTGGTTGGGTGGTGCCAGGCCTTATATTCAAGTGGTTTCCTTTGTGTGAGTTCTCACTATTTGACACTCTCTAGAGTTAGTTCTCTGGTAGTCTAGGGTCTTGGAGTCAGAGCTCCCACTCCAAAGGCTCAGGGCTTGATGTTATTCTCTGTGAAACAGTATCAGTTCAGTTCAGTTGCTCAGTCGTGTCCGACTCTTTGCAACCCCATGAATCGCAGCACGCCAGGCCTCCCTGTCTATCACCAACTCCTGGAATTCACTCAAACTCATGTCCATCGACTCAGTGATGCCATCCAGCCATCTCATCCTCTGTCGTCCCCTTCTCCTTCTGCCCCCAATCCCTCCCAGCATCAGAGTCTTTTCCAATGAGTCAACTCTTCGCATGAGGTGGCCAAAGTATTGGAGTTTCAGCTTTAGCATCAGTCCTTCCAATGAACACCTGGGACTGATCTCCTTTAGGATGAGCTGGTTGGACCTCCTTGCAGTCCAAGGGACTGTCAAGAGTCTTCTCCAACACCACAGTTCAAAAGCATCAGTTCTTCAGCGCTCAGCTTTCTTCACAGTCCAACTCTCACATCCATACATGACCACTGGAAAAACCATAGCCTTGACTAGACGGAACTCAGTTGGCAAAGTGAAACAGTATAGTGGTCCTGAAACTGAGCAGATCCCTGTTATTTCTTTTAAAAAAATTTTTTAGATGGTTGATCAATTTAGAGGAACTTTTTGGTATGTGGCATTGGCATTAGTCTTGAATATTTTGATCATGGATGCCTCCACTTTGCTTGGGTTTTCTGTTATAAGGGTTGGACTTGGCAGTCCTGAGCATCTTCGCACTTCCATTAGTTATCTGCTGTTAGCTTTGACCATCAACCCATCCAGGGAATTCCCTTCCAGTTGTTAGGACTCCATGCTTCTACTGCCAAGGGCCAGGGTTCAATCCCTGGTCAGAAAACGAAGATCCCACAAGCCTCTTAGCATAGCCAAAAAGAAAAGAAATTCATACCCCTCATGAATACTTGTTTGCTGTACAGGTTAGCTTCATCCTTTCCTCCAGATATCCCAGGGAACTCAGTTCTCCCAGACTCAACCATTTGTATAGGATTCTTGATAACTACTTTTTTCATGGCATGCACAGGGCAGTGAAAATCTCGCATTTCCAAGGGTGAGGTTTGGGTTTTGGGTATTATTCCCACTGCTTATGAGTCTGTATTTGGGCTAAAAAGATTGTGGGATGTCTAGGGGAGCAGGAGGTAGTAGGGAAAGGCAACACTGTGAAATGAGATGGAGAAAGGCATGTGATATGAGCACTGACTGCCTTTGATTTTCCTGTGGTTCCCCTCCAGCTTTCTTCTTGGCCTCACCATTGTCTTGGTGTTCATTGAATGAGGGTAATTAATCTTCTTCATCATTTGGGCATGTTTTTAAGAATTTTCCAATTCACTGCTGACTTGAAGTTTGCATTGGAGGCTTTTCTCTAGGGAAATGTAAATGAGCAGTTTCACTAAGGAAGAAAGTTTTCAGGTGTGAGAAAATGGATGAGTATTTGCTCTCTGTGAAAATTATTTTCATACTGAATAATGCAGCTGTCAATCCCCAAGTTGCTTTCTCAAAAATTTAGTGCCAAAGTGTTACTTGCTGATCCGTGCCTACAGTGAAAATTGTTTATCCATTTACAAGTCCTAAGCCTTGTTTGAGTGCTTTCTGCTCAAAGCAAAATGCCACATGTGTTCAGTTTAAATTGTCTAAAGCTTTCCTTTACCATCTTCTAGAATCTTGACTAGTCTGATGGCTTAACCTGATCTTCTCTTTCAAATATGGGAACTCATTAAAAAATGAACTAGCTTTTCCTTTATGCTGATCTTTATTTCAGTTTATTTCCAATCCAGTTGATCTTTATTTCAGTCAAAAATGCATTCATTTTTAAAATTGAGATCATAATGAGGGGAGATGGGACATCTGTATTGGAGTTGCCAAAGAGGAAGCTCTCAAAAGGTGCACAAAGTCGAGTGGGAAAGCGTTTCCCCAATATTTTACTTGATTGTAAAGTTACTGTGCTGTGAGCAATGCTTTTATTGCTGGCAGATGCCCCAATATTGTTGGCCTGAAAGTACCTTGAGGGACAAGCACCATATTTAGAGTATGCCATAAAGCCATAGTTTCAGGGAATTTATTGTTACATCAACTGAATATTTGATAATTATAATTTGGTGATAACATTATTCATTTCTAATTCTTTTTTTAATTTATTTTTTCATTGAAGGATAATTGCTTTACAGAATTTTGTGGTTTTCTGTCAAACATCAACATGAATAAGCCATAGGTATACATATGTCCCCTCCCTTTTGAACCTCCCTCCTATCTCCATCCCCATCCCACCCCTCTAGGTTGTCACAGAGCCCCTGTTTGAGAGTTCCCTGAGTCATACAGCAAATTCCCATTGGCTATCTATTTTACATATGGTAATGTAAGTTTCCATGATACTCTCTCCATACATCTCACTCTCTCCTACCCTCCCCACCACCAGGTCCATAAGTCTGTTTTCTATGTCTGTTTCTCCACTGCTGCCCTGCAGATAAATTCATTGGTACCATCTTTCTAGATGCCATATATATTCAGGAGTATACAATATTTACCTTTCTCTTTCTGACTTACTTCACTCTGTATGATATGCTCTAGGTTCATCCTCCTCAGTAGAACTGACTCAAATGCATTCATTTTTATGGCTGAGTAATATTCCATTCTATTTATGTACCACAGCTTCTTTATCCATTCATCTGTCAATGGGCATCTAGGTTGCTTCCATGTTCTAGCTATTGTAAATAGTGCTGCAATGAACATTGGGGTACATGTGTATTTTTTAAGTTTGGTTTCCTTGGCATATATGCCTAGGAGTGGGATTGCTGGGTCATATGATGGTTTTATTCCTACTTTTAAAGGAATCTCTATACCATCTTCCATAGTGGCTGTATAAATTTGCATTCCCATCAACAGTGCACGGGGGCTGCCATTTCTCCACACCCTCTTCAGCATTTACTGTTTGTAGACTTTTTGATGATGGCCATTGTGACTGGTGTGGGGTGATATCTCATTATGGTTTTGATTTGCATTTTTCTAATAGTGAGTGATGTTGAGCATCTTTTCATGTGTTTGTTAGCCATTTTCAGTCTTCTTTGGAGAAATGTCTGTTCCGTTCTTCTGCTTCACACATATTCTGCTATCGATCCCTTCTAGAGTATTTTTAATTTCAGTAATTGTGTTGTTTGTCTCTGTATGTTTATTCTTCAATTATTATAGGTCTTTGTTAACTGATTCTTGCATTTTCTCCATTCTGTTTTCAAGGTTTTGAATCATCTTTGCTATCATTATTCTGAATTCTTTTTCAGGTAGTTTGCCTATTTCTTCTTCATTTATTTGGACTTCTGTGTTTCTAGGTTGTTCCTTCATTTGTGTAGTCTTTCTCTGCCTTTTCATTAATTTTTTTTAGCTTCTCATGTTTGAGGTCTCATTTTCCCAGGCATCAAGGTTTAATTCTTTCTTCCCTTTGGTTTCTGCCCTCATAAGGTTGGTCCAGTGGTTTGTGTAAGCTTCATGTAAGTGTGACTTCTTTTCTGTGGGAGGAGGTAAGTTTAATTTTTTTTCCCCTCTGATGGGCAGAGCTGAGTGATGTGGTAATTCTGTCTGCTGATGACTGGGTTTGTATTTTTGTCTTTTGTCTTGTTTTTTGGATGAGGCATCCTGCACAGGATGCTACTGGCAGTTGGGTGATGCCGGGTCTTGTATACAAGTGGTTGCCTTTGTGGGAGTTCTCACTATGTGATGCTCCTTAGGGTTAGGAGTTCTTGGGTATTCTAGGGTCTTGGAGTCAGTGCTCCCACTCCAAAAGCTCAGGGCATGATCTCTGGTGAGTTTTGCATGGTTCTATATATTCTTTTCCAGTGGTCAGGTACTCCTGCCCCCTCTTGGCTGGTGTTCTGCAAGCACTTCTGTGTGTGAAGGTGTATTCCTGATATATCCATAGAGACAGATGTACTCCACATCCACCTACACCTCTGCCCTCTGTTCCTTTTAACAATACACTTCTGAATAACCAACAGGTCACTTGTGTAGGCATTGAAGGATCCCAGATGAGCCCCTAAAAGATGAAATAGGAATCTGTGTTCTTGTTCATGAACACGTAAACACTCCTCATTTCTAATTTTTTTAAGATTAATAAAAGAAGTTTAATATAGATAATATTGCCATTATGATTTTAAATATATGTAAAGTACAGAGGAACAAATGAGACAAACCCACATGTAACATTCTACCTTTGTGAGATGCAGGAAATCTATAGAAATGTTGTCTTAATCTGTGTTGTCCCCCAGAACCCATGCCCAATGAAGGATTCGAGTGTAAAGAGTTCATTTGGGAGATGAGCTCACGGAAGACCAGGAGTGGAATGGATAAGTGAGAAAGAGAAAGGGAGGAAGCAAACAAAGGATGTTATCAAGAAAGTACCTTTTGTGGGCACCTGGAGCTAAAACACCTGAATTCTATAAAATAGTGCAGAGTGTGACTCAGAGTTGCCTAACTAAGAGATGAGGAAGTCTGTAGCTGGCTGAGTGCTATTCTAATAATACTAACTCACTGGCAATTCCTGCCTGCTCCACTGCTGGAACAAGGCTGAGCCTGAGTGTGAATGTCAAGAGAATATGGAAAGAGCAGGAGCAAAGTGTTTGTTTCTAAGGAAAAATGATGCAGAGTATAAGACAAGATCTAGAAATTAGTTCCTACAGAAAATGATTCTCAGTGACTAAAGTGGGAGGAGAGGGAATCTGAAAAGCAAACGAAGTAACCAAAGATTTCCATTAAAGCAGTATGTTAAACTCTTTAAATAGTCATGATACATCCCGTAATCCCCTGGCAATGACTGAAGGGTTTCCTGACTAAGAAATTGTTGTTGTTGAGTCACTCAGTCCTGTCCAACTCTTTGTGACCCCATGGACTGCTGCATGCCAGGCTTCCCTGTCCTTTACCGTCTCCCAGAGCTTGCTCAAATTCACGTTCATTGAGTTGGTGATGCCATCCAATGATCTCATCCTCTGTCATCTCCTTCTCCTCCTGCACTCAATGTTTCCCAGCATCAGGGTCTTTTCCAATGAGTCAGTTCTTCATATCAGGTGGCCAAAGAATTGGAGCTTCAGCATCAGTCCCTCCAATGAATATTCAGGATTGATTTCCTTTAGGATTGACTGGTTTGATGTCCTTGCAGTCCAAGGTACTCCCAAGAGTCTTCTCCAATACCACAGTTCAAAAGCATCAATTCTTCAGTGCTCAGCTTTCTTTATGGTCCAACTCTCACATCCATACATGACTACTAGAAAAACCATAGCATTGACTAGACAGACCATTGTTGGCAAAGTAATATCTCTGCTTTTTAATACACTGTCTAGCTTTGTTGTCTACTAATTTCATAACTTAAATACAACTTCTTTAATATAATCCCACAAATTTCCAGTCACCATGCTAATAAATAGGCATCCAAAGATAAAGATGATTAGGATACGATCTCTGCCCTGTTTGAAATACTAATTTTGGCCTTCTCAAAACTCCATTAGTTTTTACGTTGGTTTTGTTCTTGGTAGTGATTTTAGTAACTCATACATGGGGACTTTAATTCTCCTCAATTGGAAGCATCAGATTGGCAGGGTAAAAGGCAAAGAGAAGTGAGAGTTATCCAGAAGCCACTAAAGCTGATGATAATGTAGCTGTAAATCATGTGACAGGGAAACTGATGATTGAACATCTTTGGCTGGGAAATTAGGGGGAGTGGGAGAACTGTCTTCAGGTTATTTCAAAATGGAAAATAGAGGTCAAGTTGGTCTATTGACTTTTACACCCTTGTGTCCTTCAGAATAAACTGTATGTGTGGGGTGAGGAGGAGGCCTTACAAATACCTGAGAAAAGAGAAGCAAAAGGCAAAGGAGAAAAGGAAAGTTATACCCTATCTGAATTCAGAGTTCCAAAGAATACCAAGGGGAGATTTAAAGAAGCCTTCGTAAGTGAACAATGCAAACGAATAGACAAAAGCAATAGAATGGGAAAGACTGGAGAGCTCTTCAAGAAAATTAGAGATACTAAGGGAACACATCATGCAAAGATGCACACCATAAAGGACAGAAACAGTACAAACCTAACAGAAGCAGAAGATAGTAAGAAGAGATGGCAAGAATACACAGAAGAACTATACAAAAAGATCTTAATGACCCAGATGGTATGATCACTCACCTAGAGCCAGACATCTTGGAGTGCAAAGTCAACTGGGCCTTAAGAAGCATCACTATGAACAAAGCAGGTAGCGATGATGGAATTCCAGCTGAGCTAGTTCAAATCCTAAAAGATAATGCTGTTAAGATGTTGCATCAATATGCCAGCAAATTTGGAAAACTCAGCAGTGGCCACAAGGTTGGAAAAGATCGGTTTTCATTCCAATCACAAAGAAGGGCAGTGGAAAGAATGTTCAGACTACCACACAATTGGTCGCATTTCACATGCCAACAAAGTAATGCTCAAAATTCTCCAAGCTACGCTTCAACAGTACGTGAACTGAGAACTTCCAGATATTCAAGCTGGATTTAGAAAAGGCAGAGGAACCACAGATCAAATTACCAACATCCGTTCAATCATTGAAAAAGCAAGAGAGTTCCAGAAAAACATCTACTTCTGCCTCATTGACTACACTAAAGCCTTTGACTATGTGTATCACAACACACTGTGGAAAATTCTTTAAGCGATGGGAATACCAGACCATCTTACCTGCCTCCTGAGAAACTTGTGTGCAGGTCAAGAAGCAACAGTTAGAACCACACATGGAACAACAGACTGGTTCCAAATTAGGAAAAGAGTACATCAAGGCTGTATATTGTCCATCCTACTCATTTAACTTATATGCAGAGTACATCATGTGAAATCCTGGGCTGGATGAAGTGCAAGCTAGAATCAAGATTCCAGGGAGAAACATCAATAACCTCAGGGATGCAGATGACACCACCCTTATGGCAGAAAGCAAAGAGGAACTAAAGAGCCTCTTGATGAAGGTGAAAGAGGAGAGTGAAAAAGCTGGCTTAAAACTCAACATTCAAAAAATGAAGATCATGGCATCTGGCCCATCACTTCCTGGCAAATAGATAGGGAAACGATGGAAACAGTGAGAGACTTTATTTTCTTGGGCTCCCAAATCACTGCAGATGGTGACTGCAGCCATGAAATTAAAAGACGCTTGCTCCTTGGAAGAAAAGCTATGACAAACTATACAGCATATTAAAAAGCAGAGACATTACTTTGCCGACAAGGGTCCATCTAGGCAAAGCTGTGGTGTTTCCAATAGTCATGTATGAATGTAAGAGTTGGACCGTAAAGAAGACTGAGTGCTGAAGAATTGATGCTTTTGAACTGTGGTGTTAGAGAAGACTCTTGAGAGTCCCTTGGACTGCAAGGAGATCAAACCAGTCAGTCCTGAAGGAACTCAATCCTGAATATATACATTTAAAGGACTGATGCTGAAGCTGAAGCTCCAATACCTTGGCCACCTGATGTGAAGAGCCAACTGATTAGAAAAGAGTTGGCTCTTTCCCAACATCAGGGTTTGGAAAGATTGATGTTGTTGGATGGATTAAAGGCAAGAGGAGAAGGAGACTACAGAGGATGAGATGGTTGGATGGCATCACCAACTTAATGGACATGAGTTTGAGCAAGCTCCAGGAGATGGTGAAGGACAGGGAAGCCTGGCATGCTGCCGTCCTTGGGCTCACAAAGAGTTTGACATGACTGAGCGACTGAACAACAACAATGTGTTGGGTGGAGAGCATGAGAAGTGGACCAAGAGAGGAGAGAAGGGGTTAAATCATTAAGAACTGAAATCTGAGAGAGGTTCTTGGTGACTCAAGGCAGAAATTGATAATGAACCAAGAAAAGGGATGAGCCAAGATCTGGGGAAACAGCAGCTACCATGTTGTCAGTATTACTAAGAACAAACAAAGTCCAAAAGAGCACAGGCAGGATTTGTTCTGTAAAACAAGATTACTGAACTGAGAGTTTGGATTAGGGCAAATGGGCTGAGAGCAATTGCAAAATAAGTGATGGGGCCCTAGATGATATGTGTTGGGAAATTTGGGGTGTGTGTTATATTAACAGACCAAAAGCTGGGGGAACCAGAGCGTAAAACAGGTCAGAGATTGGAAGGAACAGGAATGTAAAGCCACCAGGCAGTCCGTCATTGCCCAACTGTGCCCTGTACTCTCCTTCCTCTCTGCCTTTGCCCACATAGGCAATCCTATCTCCTTCACAGGGTTGGTGGTATCTTCTCTGTGCTTTCTTTGTGCCTTTATGATAATTTTTAGGACATTTTGTCTTCTTCTCAAACAGGCACACAGACATATTAATTCTCTGAGAATGAAGATGTCTTGCTCATTTCCTTCTGAGAATGAAGATGTCTTACATAATCTCTAGGGCAGTGACTGCACATGGCAGTTCATCACCACATTCTCTACAAAAGCATTTTCTCTATACTTCCTGCAGCACACTTACACACACACAAAATGATAACAATAACTATAGCTAGAACTTATTGAGCACTAAACTATGAACCAGACACTGACACTAATAACCTCCATGCCTAACTTTCTCATCTGGAAAATTGAGAATAAGCCCACCTATTTCATGAAAATGTTGTCATGGATATGTGAAGAGATGCAAGTGTGAGTCTTAGCACAGGGACTAACAAATACAAGCCCTTGACCAATATTTTGCCTCAATGTCTGTTTTAGTTAAGGAAAAATCCCTAAGATCATTAGGTATAAAGGGATGCTGTTGGCTGAAGGACAAATGAAATGCTCAGGGATTGCTGACAACCAATGTACCTTGTCTTCCTTTCATGTCTACTGTTTTGTCTATTCTTTCTATTGGAAAGAGTCCATCTTCTGTGGGTACTAGCTTTTTAGTAAGTTATGTAAAGTTAGTACTAGTCACTCAGTCATGTATGACTCTCTGTGACCCCTTGGACTGTAGTGCCAGACTTCTCTGTCCATGGGATTCTCCAATCAAGAATTCTTGAGTGGGTTGCCATTCCCTTCTCCAGGGGATCTTCCCAACCCAGTATTGAACCCAGGTCTCCTGTATTGCAGGCAGATTCTTTACCATATGAGCCACCAGTGAAGCCCAAGTCATGGAAACAGGTTGCTTATATGTTACTTAGTTTGACCACAAAGCATGTGAGAGCTTGATTCAAGGAAATGGTGCTTACAAAGCCTTTGCATGAGGAAGAAGTCATTCATTCAGTAACCTTTTATAGGCATGTTAATACCAAGCACTGTGCTAGATACAGGGATTACACTGGTGAGCAAGGTAGCATCTTGTCTACATGGATATTTTGCCACCAAATGAGAAATAACTAAGCAAGTAAGGGGGAGTAGTTCATCACACAGACCCTCTTTGTCATTTTTCTCTTACACACACACACACCCCATATATGATTTAACCCTAATTCTCAGAAATCTGGCCAAGGAAGAGGGCAAGAAACCAGGAGATGCTGGCAAAAGTTTGAACCCAGGAGATTAGACCACTCCAAGATGGGAGAAAAAGAGGATAAATTATTGAGTGGAGATATAAGGGTGAGACCGAGAAGGCAATAGCAACCCACTCCAGTACTCTTGCCTGGAAAATCCCATGGACAGAGGAGCCTGGTAGGCTGCAGTCCATGGGGTCGAGAAGAGTCGGACATGACTGAGTGACTTTGCTTTCACTTTTCACTTTCATGCATTGGAGAAGGAAATGGCAACCCACTTCAGTGTTCTTGCCTGGAGAATCCCAGGGACGGGGGAGCCTAGTGGGCTGCCGTCTGTGGGGTCGCACAGAGTCAGACACGACTGAAGCAACTTAGCAGCAGTAGCAGCAGCATAAGGGCGAGAGGATAAGAGGTTGGTTATCTTTGATTTGGGAGAGTAGTTAAGCTGTAGAGGACCAGCAGATCCCAAACCTAAGGGAGGCAGCATCAAATATAGTGAGCTTAGCCAAGGTAGCACAGAGATGACAGGAGCTCCCATTTTTAAATGTCTAGTAGGAAAAAGACAAATTAAGAAGGAAAAAAGATGTTACTTGGGGCAGATAATGTAATGTTAATAGATGATAGAGAAAGCAACCCTACTCAACCTGAAGCCATATTTCTATTAAGAAGAATGATCTTTGGACTGGATGGTATAAATCAAGCAGTATTAAGAGTGAATTGGAGACAAAGATGGGCAAGAAGACTTTAAGAGGGTAATAAGTCTTTTTATTTTAAGTTCTTTGGCTTGAACCAGTTACATCCCAGAACTCTGGAAAAACTTGCATATGAGATTATATTATTATATAATATATATTAAAATATTATTATTATTATATAACAACTTTGAAGAATCTTAAGGTATTGAAAGATATTAAAAGCATGAACAGATGAAGTAGTCTTAATTTTTTAAAGGACAAAGAATTCTGTTATCTATAGGCTAATGAGCAATTGCTAGAACAAAATTTTAGAGTAACTTATTAAAAGGACTATGAGGACTGATTGGTGGATGTGGTAGTCATGGGTTGGGGGGGAGATTCTCTCAGGACCAGTAACATCTGGTCATTTTAATCTCACTTTTAATGGGGACATTTGAATGGTAAACTAGAGAATGTGGCAGCCAGAGAGAATGTGAAGACTAGCACGGTCATTGACAGTCTGTCAAGATATCCTTGAGGACAGACTGAGTGAGAGTTGACCTCATTGGGAAGGATATCCAGTACTTCATTGCTGGGTCACGTCAACCTAGGGGGAAAGTTCTCAATGGCTACTGAAAGGTTGCTGCTGAACCATGAAAGACACGAGGATTCTTGGCCTCCAGAGGAGAAGAATTCAATCCAGGGCCAGAGACAAGGTTTGATCACTCAGAGCTTTTGTATAATAAAGTTTTATTAAAGTATAAAAGAGAGGAGGCTTCTGATATAGACATCAGAAGGGAGCAGAAAGAGTGCTCCCTCGATAGTGTTAGCAATGGAGTTATATACCTTTTAATTAGTTATTACAGTGAATCAAAAGAATGTCTGGAGGTTGTAAAGACCTTACTAGACCCACTCCCATAATTTACATTTTAAGATAACAGGATTAGCCAGAAGGTTTTTTCCAGAAACTGTCCTCAAGCAGGATACATTATTGTTATATAATCCTAAGGAATGTAGAGGGAAAAAAATGTTTGTCCTTTCTTCCTCCTTGAGAATTCCAGACAGCCTCTCTCCTTGGGGACCCCCGGTCTTCTTATCAACCTGCCTAGGAATTGACTCTCTCACTACCAAAAGGCTCTGTTCTTACCTCTGACCATTTGACATTGATCACATATTGAAGGTGAAAATTGCTGGTATACGTGGGAATGACAAGAAGCTGGATATATTAAGTAGTACGTTGGGTGGCATAGTGCAGATCCAAAGACGTTTCAGCAGACTAGATTTTCAGTTGTTTCATTATATGGTACCTGTCTTTTGAATTCCTCTAACATGCCATTAAGTTCTCAATGAAAGTGTTATGAATGAACAAACAATAGAAAGGATCTAAGAAGATGAGGTTAGTCATGGAAACTGCTGGTTGGCCACCAAGATTTGTCCTTCTTACCTTACACAGAAATGGAGTTGTGGCTGGGCACATGATAACTAGGCTATATTTCCCAGCTTCCCTTGCAGTTAGGTTTGGTCATATAATTGAGTTTTCACTCATTAAATCTTGGCATACAAGATGAATGCTACTTCCAGGTCTGTCTTAAGATGTTGAGGTATCTCCTGTGTATTCTCCTACCTTTTCCCACTGGATGAAACTGGAATAGACTTGACAGTGGCCCAGCATCAAGAATGCAGTTGAAGACAGTGCCCTGAGACAACAGCTGAGCTACAATGTGGAGGGGGCCTGAGTCCCTGGATGACCATATTGAGCAAAGGTTGTCTGATGACTTGGATTGCTCACTTCATAGCTGTTCAGTTCAGTTCAGTCACTCAGTCGTGTCCAACTCTTCACGACCCCATGGACTGCAGCATGCCAGGTTTCCCTGTCCATCACCATCTTCCAGAGCTTCCTCAAACTCATGTCCATTTAGTCGGTGATGCCGTCCAACCGTCTCATCCTCTGTCGTCCTTCTCCTCCTGCCTTCAATCTTTCCCAGCATCAGGGTCTTTTCTAATAAGTCAGCTGTTCACATCAGGTAGCCAACCTATTGGAGCTTCAGCATCAGTCCTTCCAATGAATATTTAGGATTGATTTCCTTTAGAATTGATTAGTTTGATCTCCTTGCTCTCCAAGGGACTCTCAAGTGTCTTTTCCAACACTACAGTTGAAAAGCATCAATTCTTCAGCATTCAGCTTTCTTTATGGTCCAATTCTCACATCCATACATGACTGCTGGAAAAACCATAGCTTTGACTATAAGGACCTTTGTTGGCAAAGTAATGTCTCTGCTTTTTAATGTCTCTGCTTTTCATAGCTGTTACATGATATATTGATATAAGCCATTGTATGAAGGGTCTCTTTGTTATGGTTTCTTAGTCTTCACAAGGTTCAAGGTGAGAGTGAGACTGCCTAGTATATAAGCAGGGAAGCATGGGTCAATGTCACAGAGTGACCTTTTGTCAAAAGAAAAATTTAATGGCCACACAAATACAGAATAGAGGAAATCTATCTTAACAGCCCCATGTTTGAAAAGAGACTTGATGGTTTTAGGTTGATGGGAAGATTAATATAACTCAGTGGGCTACAACTGTATGGAGGGGAAAGGGAGGATGTGGAAATGAATGCAGTTCTACAAGGGTGCCATGCAAGATGAAGGCAGTAATGGTCAGATTGAAGTCTTTCTGCCCTTCACAGTGGCAGTTCACAATTCACAGTGCAGACTCGTGTTTCTTTGACAGGGCTCCTCTGGTACCTTATGGGAATTTGATTATACCTTAGTGTTCCATGGATGCTAGTGAATGTGGTTAAAAGTATTATTTTTGCCTTTAATGTTCTGGTCGACTATATCTGAATCAGGCAATCTGAATGCTTCCAACACAGTGTATTCAGAGGAGATGAATTAGAATGATGGGCAAAGTTTAAATTATGTTCTATTAGGAGTATTTGTTGGACTTAAGTGGGAAGGCAGTGGTCCACAATAATGAAGAGAAGCCTCAGAGAGACAAAATAGTGGATATCCTCAAATATTGGGGGAACTTTTAGAAGAGGGATGGGGGAACTTTTAGAAGAGGGATGAGATGTATTCTGAATGGGATCTGAAAATCCAGAAATTGAAACTGTACTAAAAAAAAAAATCATCCCATATAAACCTGATGTATAAACACCTGGATATTTTTTAAAAGTTAATTAAGCAATTCCCATTTAGACTGAAGAATTATCCCCTCTGTAAAAAAAAGATCTACCTAAGTGTTCTTTTAACAGTAAGTTGTTGTTCAATTGCTAAATTGTGTCTGACTCTTTGTGACCCCATGGACTGCAGCATACCAGGCTTCCCTGTCCTTCACCATCTCCTGGAGCTTGCTCAAACTCATGTCCATTGACTCAGTGGTGCCATCCAACCATCTCATCCTTGGTCATCTCCTTCTTCTCCTGCCTTCACTCTTTCCTAGCATCAGGGTCTTTTCTAATGAGTGAGCTCTTCACATCAGGTGGCCAAGGTATTGGAGCTTCAGCTTCAGCATCAGTCCTTCCAATGAATATTCAGGATTGATTTCCTTCAGGATTGACTGGTTTGATCTCCTTGCAGTCCAAGGGACTTTCAAGAGTCTTCTCCAACACCACAGTTCAAAAACATCAATTCTTCAGTGCTCAGCTTTCTTTATGGTCCATCTCTCACATCCATACATGACTGCTGGAAAAACCATAGTTTTGACTATATGGACGTTTGTTGGCAAAGTAATGTCTCTGGTTTTTAATACACTGTCTAGGTTTGTCATAGCTTTTCTTCCAAGGAGCAAGCGTCTTTTAATTTCATGGCTGCAGTCACCATCTGCAGTGATTTGGGAGCCCAAGAAAATAAAGTCTCTCACTGTTTCCATTGTTTCCCCATCTATTTGCCATGAAGTGATGGGACTGGATGCCATGATCTTCATTTTTTGAATGTTGAGTTTTAAGCCAGCTTTTTCACTCTCCTCTTTCACTTTCATCAAGAGGCTCTTTAGTTCCTCTTTGCTTTCTGCCATAAGGGTGGTGTCATCTGCATATCTGAGGTTATTGATGTTTCTCCCTGCAATCTTAATTCCAGCTTGTGCTTCATCCAACCCAACATTTCACATGATATACTCTGCATATAAGTTAAATAAAGCAGGGTGACAACATACAACCTTGACGTACTCCTTTCCCAATTTGGAACCAGTCTATTGTTCCATGTCCAGTTCTAAATGTTGCTTCTTGACCTGCATACAGGTTTCTAAGGAGGCAGGAAGATGGTCTGGTATTCCCATCTCCTTAAGAATTTTCCACAGTTTTGTAGTCCACGCAAAGGCTTTAGCATAGTCAGTGAAGCAGAAGTGCATGTTTTTCTGCAATTCTCTTGCTTTTTCGATGATCCAATGGATGTTGGTAATTTGATCTGTGGTTCCTCTGTCTTTTCTAAATCCAGCTTGAATATCTGGAAGTTCTCCGTTCATATACTGTTGAAGCCTAGCTTGTAGAATTTTGAGCATTAATTTGCTAGGGTGTTAAATGAGTGCAACTGTGTGGTAGTTTGAGCATTCTTTGGCATTGCCTTTCTTTGGGATTGGAATGAACATTGACCTTTTCCAGTCCTGTGGCCACTGCTGAATTCTCCCAATTTGCTGGCATATTGAGTGCAGCACTTTAACAGCATCATCTTTTAGGATTTGAACTAGCTTAGCTGGAATTCCAGCACCTCCACTAGCTTTGTTCATAGTGATGCTTCCTAAGGCCCACTTGACTTTACATTCCAGGATGTCTGTCTGTAGGTGAGTGATCACACCATCGTGGTTATCTAGGTCATTAAGATCTTTTTGTACAGTTTTCTATACAATTCTTGTCACCTTTTCTTAATATCTTCTGCTTCTGTTAGGTTCATACCGTTTCTGTCCTTTATGGTGCCTTTCTCTTCCCTTTCTTTTCCCTTTCATTTCCCAAGGGAAATGTTCCCTTGGTATCTCTCATTTTCTTGAAGAGATCTCTAGTCTTTCCTATTCTATTGGTTTCCTCTATGTCTTTGCATTATTCATGTAAGAAGGCTTTCTTATCTCTCCTCACTATTCTTTGGAACTCTGGATTCAGATGGGTGTATCTTTCCTTTTCTCCTTTGCCTATAGACTTTCTTCCTTTCTCAATATTCATAAGGCCTCCTCAGACAACCATTTTGCCTTTTTGCATTTATTTTTCTTGGGGATGATTTTGATGACCACCTCCTGTACAATGTCACAAACCTCCATCCATAGTTCTTCAGGCACTCTATCAGATCTAATCCCTTGAATCAATTTCAATTTGTCACTTACACTGTATAATCTTAAGGGATTTGATTTAGGTCATACCTGAATGGTCTAGTGGTTTTCCCTACTTTCTTCAATTTAATTTTGAATTTGGCAATAAGGAGTTCATGATCTGAGCCACAGTTAGCTCCCAGTCTTGTTTTTATTGACTGTATAGAGCCTCTCCATCTTCGACTGCAAAGAATATAATCAATATGATTTCAGTATTGACTACATGGTGATGTCCATGTGTAGAGTCATCTCCTTTGTTGTTGGAACAGGGTGTTTGCTATGACCAGTGCATTCTTTTGGCAGAATTCAGTTAACCTTTGTCCTGCTTCATTTTGTACTAAGGCCAAATTTGCCTGTTACTCTAGGTATCTCTTGACTTCCTACTTTTGCATTCCAGTCCTCAGTGATGAATAGAACATCTTTTTTTTTGGTGTTAGTTCTAGGAGGTCTTCTAGGTCTTCATAGAACTGATTAACTTCAGCTTCTTCGGCATTGGTGGTAGGGGCATAGACTTGAATTAACTGTGATGTTGAATGGCTTGCCTTGGAAATGAACCGAGATCATTCTGTTGTTTTTGAGGTTGCACCCAAGTACTGTATTTTGGACTCTTTTGTTGATTATGAGGGCTACTCCATTTCTTCTAAGGGATTCTTGCGAGTTAAATTCGCCCATTTCCTTCCACTTTAGTTCACTGAATCCTAAGATGTTGATGTTTATTCTTGCTTTCTCCTGTTTGACCACTTCCAATTTACCTGATTCATGGGCCTAAATTTCCAGGTTCCTGTGCCATACTGTTCTTTGCAGCATCAGATTTTACTTTCATCACCAGAAAGTGTGTGAGTCGCTCAGTGGTGTCTGTATGCTACCCCTTGGACTATAGCCCTCCAGGCTCTTCTATCCATGGGGTTTTCCAGGCAAGAATACTGCAGTGGGTTGCCATTCCCTTCTCCAGGGGGATCTTCCCAACCCAGGAATCAAACCCGAGTCTCCTGCACTGCAGGCAGATTGTTTACCATCTGAGCTACCAGGGGAGCCTTCATCACCAGACACATCCACAAGTGAGCAATGTTTCTGCTTTGGCCCAGCTGCTTCAGTCTCTCTGGGGCTTTTAGTAGTTATCCTTCGCTCTTCCCCAGTAGCATATTGAACACTTTCTGACCTGGCAGACTCATCTTTCAGTGTCATATCTTTATGTCTTTTTATACAGTTCATGATGTTCTCACAGCAAGTATACTGGGGTGGTTTGCTGTTCCGTCCTCCAGTAGATCATGTTTTGTATATATACATTAATATATGTTATTTGTTTTTCTCTTTCTGACTTACTTCACTGTGTATGACAGACTGTAGGTTCATCCACATCTCTACAAATGACCCAATTTCGTTCCTTTTAATGGCTGAGTAATATTCTATTGTATATATGTACCAGATCTTCTTTATCCATTCATCTGTCAGTGGACAATTTGGTTGCTTCTATATCTTGGCTATTGTGAATGGTGCTGCAGTGAACATTGGGGTACATGTATCTTTTTGAATTGTCGTTTTCTCAGGGTATATGCCCAGGAGTGGGATTGCTGGGTCATATGATAGTTCTATTTTTACTTTTTTAAGCAACCTCCATACTGTTCTCCATAGTGGCTATTTAAATTACTTTATAGGGGCCCTTCCACTTTGATAATAGTTGGTCTTGGGGGGACTCCTCTTTCCATGTTTTAAGAAGAACTAGGGACCTGGTATTTATTTGTGAATGAACTGCTCCTTCCTCTGTGTTTTCAGTGGGAGCTGGCAGTTCCTTGTAGACATAGTCCTGGATTGCCTTCTAAACTTGTCCTAGATCAATAATATGTCTCAGGACCTGGTTCACTTCCTCATCCAGTGGAATGTCAGTAGTAAGAAAAGGTCATTCAAATGGGCTAAGCCTCAGACCAATCCTGGGGGCTACACAGACCCTGAGAAGTGCAGTAGGAAGTGAGCTGGTTCACGGTTCATGAGTTTCTTGGCAGAGCTGTGCTAGGGTTCTCTTTAAAGTATGGTTCATTTTCTCTACCTTCCCTGGGGTTGCCAAGAGGTGTGTAGCTTGTAGTCCATCCCTACAGCTGTTGTGAGCCTCTGGAGAGATTTTGGAAGTTCAAAAGGAGGAATTATTTCTCTTAAAGGGACTTATGGACTTTGATAGTCTTTTCAGATCAGGTGGGGAAGGCTTCAGCCCACTGTGTGAAAGTATCCACAAACCTCAGAAGATATTTTTATCCTGATTGTGAGGAATTTGGGTGAAACTGCCAGTCTTCCCCTAGTTATGCCCCTCGGCATCAAATTGACGTGAGTAACAAAAGGAGGATTGGATGGGTCTGTGCCAGGCACATTAAATCACAGGCAAGCATTACTTGTTTTACTGTTCTTTTGAGCCCCTTCCCTGTAAAAGCCTTTTGCATCAAATCCCATAGTGCATCCCTCCCATAGTGGTTGGCATCATGTAAACTCTTGGTGAGTTTCCATTGTTGGGCCTCAGGGATTAGAACCTTTTCCTCCTTTTTATCCAGCCTATACACTTTTTATCCAGTTCCCTTCTCATAGCCCCATTTCTCAGCATTTTCTTGTTCTGGTGGGGAATACTGGGGAAAGCTCGGGAATTCAGGGGCCCAATCTTTAGAGCCATAACCTGTTTAGGTTCCTGCAGTGGAGCTGCCTGCTTTGCAGTTTGATGAGCGTTGCTATTCCCTTGGCTCACAAAAGACCCATCCCTCTGATGGCCCCTGCAGTGGATTCCTGTTACCTGGGTTGAAAGCTTACTCAAAGAGCCGGAACCAAATCTTTATGATTTCTGGGGGAATTTCTAGTGCTTAACATTCTTTCCAAATGGCAGCATGAGCATGTAGCATGTGGAACCCACATTTAGAGTCAGTAAAAATCTTCAATTTCTTTTCCTTCCCTAATTGCAAAGCTCTCACTAATGCAGTTAGTTCAGGCTTCTGGGCCGAAATCTGGGGTGGCAGGGCCTTGGCTTCTATAAATTCATCTGGACTAACTATGGCATACCCCTCCTTTTGGGTTCCCATTTGTACAAAACAGCTCCCATCAGTAAACCATGCAACCTCAGGGCTGTCAAGTCTCCTCTAGAAGATCAGACCTGCTGGAGTGAGTTCATTTTAGGGTCTCTACACACTCCAGTGTTCTTGCCTGGAGAATCCCAGGGACGAAGAAGCTTGCTGGGCTGCCATCTATGGGGTCGCACAGAGTCGGACACGACTGAAGCGACCCAGCAGCAGCATACACTGATACAAGAAGTCACCACTCTTGACTGCTACAAGCAGAGTTGCTGGGTTCAGGGTTTGGGTCACCTTTAAGGTAATGTCGGGGGTGTCCATTAGGAGGGCCTGATATCTTGCTGACTTTCCTCCAGTCAACCAATAATGTCCTTTAAATTCCAGCACCTAATGAGGGTTCAGTTCAGTTCAGTCGCTCAGTTGTGTCCGACTCTTTGCGACCCCATGGACCACAGCACGCCAGCCTCCCTGTCCATCACTAGCTCCTGGAGTTTACCCAGACTCATGTCCATTGAGTCGGTGATGCCATCCAACCATCTCATCCTGTGTCATCCCCTTCTTCTCCTGCCTTCAGTCTTTCCCAATCTTTCAAATGAGTCAGCTCTTTGCATCAGGTGGTCAAAGTTTCAGCTTCAGCATCAGTCCTTCCAATGAACACCCAAGACTGATCTCCTTTAGGATGGGCTGGTCGGACCTCCTTGCAGTCCAAGGGACTCTCAAGAGTCTTCTCCAACACCACAGTTCAAAAGCATCAATTCTTTGGCGCTCAGCTTTCTTTATGATCCAACTGTCAAATCCATACATGACCACCGGAAAAACCATAGCCTTGACTAGACGGACCTTTGTTGGCAAAGTAATGTCTCTGCTTTTTAATATGCTACTTAGGTTGGTCAAAACTTTCCTTCCAAGGAGTAAGCGTAATGAGAGTTAACACATTTAAGTGTTGGCCCAGGGTGAGCTTGGAAGCCTCATTAACCTATAGTGCTGTGTCTGCTACTGCCTGAAGGCAGCTTGGCCATCTCAGGACCACTGAGTCCACTTGTTTTGAAAAGCAAGCCACTAGTCTCTGACTCAGTCCCAGGTTTGGCTCAGGACACCTAGTGCTATCCCTGACTTCTCATGAACATATAGGGTAAAGGGCTCATCCAAATTTGGAAGCCCCAGTGCCGCTGCTCTACTCAGCTCAGTCTTTAGAATCTCAAAGGCCAGCTGGTGGTTCCTATTCCATTGAAGGAGTTCTCTTTCTCCTCCCTTTAGAGCCTCATAGAGGGGTTTTGCTATAAGTTCATAATTTAGAATCCAGATACGACAGAACCCAGCCATCCCGAGAAGGCCGTGGAGTTGCCTCTTTGTGGTTGGGGATGGTAATGCACTAATTGCTGTTTTTTGATCCATGGCATGTGCCACTGGGGCCCAAACACATCCTTAATATTAAACTCATTGTTGTGAGATCTGAGTCTTGGTTGGAGAGACTTTATATCTCCTTTTTGCCAGAAAATTTAGGACCATGACAGTATTTTAATCAGAATCTTGTTTGGTCTCAATACTTATCAATAAGTCATCAATATATGGTAGCAGAGTTCCTGTCTCAAGGCTCAGGTCCCTTGCTAATACATTTCCAAAAAGATGGGGGCTGTCCCAAAAACCTTGCAGAAACACTGTCCATGTTTATTGGGTAAACCTCCATGGTGTCAGGATCCCTCCATTCAAAGACAAAAAGATATTGAGAATCTGGATGTAGGGGAACACAGAAAAATGTGTCTTTGAGGTCCAAAACAGAAATACTGGGTGCTCTCTGGCTTTTGCGTGATGAGCGTGTGTGGGTTTGGCACCGTTGGGTGAATAGGAATGATGGCCTCATTCACTGCTCGTCTTGCACAGCTGTTACTCACTACTGGGCCTCTGAATGGGGAGGCTCTGGCTGTTGCAAGGGGATTGTCAGGGCCTAATGAGACTGGGTTTTAGGAACTGGCTGAGCAGCTGATGAATTCCCCTCAGGGCCTCAGGCATTAAAGGATATTTTCTCTTCCGTGCATATTTTCCCCCAGGGCTTAACCTTATTCAGTTCAGTTCAGTCGCTCAGTCCTGTCTGACTCTTTGCGACCCCATGAATCGCAGCACGCCAGGCCTCCCTGTCCATCACCAACTCCTGGAGTTCACTCAAACTCATGTCCATCGAGTCGGTGATGCCATCCAGCCATCTCATCCTCTGTCGTCCCCTCTTCCTCCTGCCTCCATCCCTCCCAGCATCAGAGTCTTTTCCAATGAGTCAACTCTTCGCATGAGGTGGCCAAAGTACTGGAGTTTCAGCTTTAGCATCATTCCTTCCAAAGAACATCCAGGGCTGATCTCCTTTAGAATGGACTGGTTGGATCTCCTTGCAGTCCAGGGGACTCTCAAGAGTCTTCTCCAACACAGTTCAAAACCATCAATTCTTCGGCGCTCAGCTTTCTTCACAGTCCAACTTTCACATCCATACATGACCACTGGAAAAACCATAGTCTTGACTAGACGGACCTTTGTTGACAAAGTAATGTCTCTGCTTTTCAATATGTTGTCTAGGTTGGTCATAACTTTTCTTCCAAGGAGTAAGCGTCTTTTAATTTCATGGCTGCAATCACCATCTGCAGTGATTTTGGAGCCCCCAAAAATAAAGTCTGACACTGTTTCCCCATCTATTTCCCATGAAGTGATGGGACCAGATGCCATGATCTTCGTTTTCTGAATGTTGAGCTTTAAGCCAACTTTTTCACTCTCCTCTTTCACTTTCATCAAGAGGCTTTTGAGTTCCTCTTCACTTTCTGCCATAAGGGTGGTGTCATCTGCATATGTGAGGTTATTGATATTTCTCCTGGCAATCTTGATTCCAGCTTATTAGGGGATCACATTTTACCCTTCCTGGCACCAAGGTATCTCAGACTGCAGGATCTAACTGTTGTCTAATTTCTTGGGGGATGTTTTGGGGAATATTTTGATGCCCTAGGTGGGTCATCCAGGGTTACTAATAGATGTATTCTCTGCTCAGATTCTTTACCTCCTTGGACTTCACCCTGTCCTAAGAATATACTAGCTCCTGATTCAAATATCAGATCTTTCCCGAGGAGGGGATAGGTCATTCTGGCATGTACAAAAAGGAGTAGGTAAACAATAATGGACCCAATTCTGCAAGCAAGGGGAGATGTAAATCGTCTTCCTTTGGCTGTCTATTGGCTCCCATCACAGTGCAGCCACGGTTGAAGAGGGGGGCCGTCCGGCCAAGTCAGAACAGAGCAGGCGGCTCCAGTGTCAACAAGCCATTTGGTGGTATGGATGGGTGGCCCGTGGGCCGTCTGCATGTTCCCTGGCCTGACTCAGTATACACTCCTTTTTATCTGGGGAGACCCAAGGCTCTGATGGAGTAGTGAGGATGGATGAGTGGGATCTGGAACTGGGTAGGCACTCAGGCCCCATCAATTGCTGTGTGGGACTCTCTAATCCAAGAATTTCACAAGGAACTGGGGCCAGTAGGGTTGCCCCACAGGAGGGTGCTCAGGACATTCCTGCTCCAGGGCCCCTCCTTCTAACAAAAGGCCACACAGGTTTGGGGCAAGCTGGGTTTTCTGCTGTCTGTCTGGCCTTCTCAGCCCTCTAGGGTCCCCTCGAGGTGGTGGGTGGATCAGAGCACCCAAAAGCTGCCTCTTATCCTTCTTGGCCTCTGTTGTGATCCATGTGTGGGTTGGAAAAGAATTTCTGGACAAGAGACAGGATGAAAGAGAATAGAGTTTATTAGAGCAGGATAAAAATCTTGCTGTCATTTGCTGATTACATGTGATACATATTCTTTCCTTATACACAGAAGGAGAGGAACAGGACAAACACCTTTCCTTGTATGGGGTAGAAAAGGTACAAGCCATGCTGCCCAGGAGGGCTCAGAAATTCTGCAACAGTTGCAACGTGGTGGGAAGGGCGAGGAGGGTCTGGTGCTTTCTGGCTCCATGTTTGGAGGCCCTTCAGGCTTATCTTGGTTTTTTGTCCCTTGGGCACCAACAGCCTCTTCTGTCAAGTCTTGATTGTTAGAGACCTTGAAGGCCTCCTCTACCAAATTGACAATGGGGCTTGGGGCCTAGCCTCAAGCTTCTGTAATTCTCTCCGGCTAGCAGAAGTAGCCTGGTGATAAATGCCTGACCAACAGTGTCTGCCCTTCTGTGGATTCACGGTCTGTTTTGGTGTTCTTCCTGAATGCCTCTGTCACCCGGCTCAGGAAGGCTGCCAGGTTTTCATCTTTTTCCTATGCAACCTCTTGGACTTTATCATAATTTTCAGGCTTCCATACACCTTTTCATTCCTTCTGGTGGAAAAGTAATGTAACATCTCAACCGAGCCTGGCCTACATGATCTTCTCAGACCCAGTGTGGGTCATGTTCTGGGGTTGCATCCCCACCCATCTGATCAATTTGGTGATGTGGATGGGTGTCCTGTAGGCCGTTGATGTTTCCCTGGCCTTTCTCAGTATACACTCCTTTTCATCCAGGGTGCAACAGTGGGCCAGAATAACCATGATGTCCTGCCAGGGGAGACAGAATGCCAGCCTCAGCCTGATAAATTCATCCCTAAACTTGTCTCATTCTCTGAGAACCTGGCAAACGTCTTCCTACACAGTAACCCAATTAGTTTGGAATCTCTCTTTGGGATGTTCCAGAGGCCCCTTGAAGCACCCCAAAGTGAACTGGAAGTCAAGAGAATTTAAATTAGAATTTTATATTTGGAAAGTTTCTCAACAATTTTAAAAAGTTTTAAAACACCTAGTTAAATAGGATCATGGGTTTCTAGGAAATAATACTTAAAACTTTGAGCTAAGGTGGGGGAAAAAAATCAAAAGTAAATATAGATCAGTTAGAAGAAACAGGAATTCACAGGATAGTTTACTAATTTTATTTATTTACTTATTTTTGACTCTGCTGGTCTTCACTGCTATATGGGCTTTGCTCTAGTTGTGCTGAACGGGGGCTTCTCTGTAGTTGGTGGTACGCAGGCTTCTCATTGCCATGGTTTCTTTTATTGCAGCACACGGGCTCTAGGGTGTTCAGGCTTCAGTAATGGGGGCATGTAGACTCAGCAGTTGTGGCCCCTGGCCTCTAGAGCACAAGAAAATACTCGAAGCAAACGGACACAGTTGCTACATGGCATGTGGGATCTTCCTGGATCAGGTATCAAACCTGTGTCTCCTGTATTGACAGGTGATCTTTACCATTGAGCCACCAGGGAAGCCCCCAAATTCAGTCTTATATCATCCTATTCTTAATGAAATTCATTTATCTAATTTAATTAAATCCACACGTTGAAAGTCCTAACCACATACAAAATTCTTTTCTCAATGTTATTCAACAAACATTCTGCACATTTCTATAACTGTACTTTTCCTCTCATTCTTTCCCCATTCAGAAATAGCCAGCTATAGGACAAAATCAAGCTGTTTCCTTTCAAATATGTATGTATATATGTGTGTGTGTATATATATATATATATCTGATCTTGGAGAGACAACACTAAAGTTCCTGAGGCAACAAAGGAATTCCCAGCCAAGCCACTGAACCTGGGGAGACAGGATACAAACCAGGAATGCTAGCCCAAAGAGCACCAGGGGATTGATGCTATAAGGAAAGAGAACCTGGTTCTTTCACCTTATGAAAGCAGGAATGGTTCAAGGAAGTGGAAACATTCAAAAGAGGTAAGACATTTATCATTACAAACACATCACAGTGTATGGGAGAGCACGCCAAAAACTATTTATTGAACACAGAAACATGGAGAAAATTCACACCCAGTGACCAGTGCTGGCATCCTCAATGAGGAGGAGAGCGGTAAGTCAGAAGGTAGACAAAGACATTCATTTGGAGAGGAGTGGGAGGTCTTGAGCGACGAGGAGGGCAGTAAGTCAGAAACTAGGAAGAGGTACTCACTTGGAAATGAGAGGAGGTCTTGAGTGATGAGGAGCGCAACTAGAAAGTAGTCCGAGATACTTACTTGGAGAGGACAGGGGCAGGGGGTCGTCACTTAGGAGAAGTTCAGTAAGTTAGAAACTAGTCTGAGATACTCACTTGAAGAGGAAAGAGGGTCTTGAGTGAGGAAGAGCACATAGGATATTGAGCAGATACTCAGGACCAGAGGTTTCTGATGAGGAGGAGCACAGTGAGTCAAACTAGGCAGAGATTCCACAGGAATGGCGTTCCTAACTGACAAGGAGGGCAGTGCGCAAAACTAGCAAGATGTGAGAGGATCTGAGTAAGCAGGGGCGCATCGGTCAGACACTGGGTAGAGATACACACTGGGAGAGAAGTCTTGAGTGGAGTCAGTTAAGTAGGCAGTGATGCTCACTTGGAGATGAGTAGATGTCCTGAATGAGGAGGAGCGATTAGGTGAGAAACTGGGCAGAGATACTCACGTGGAGAGGAGTGGAGGGACCTGACTGAGGACGAGGGAAGGCAGTCAGAAACTAGGGAGAGATGCTCACTTGAGACGAGTGGAGGTCCTGAGTGAGGGGGAGCACAGTTAGTCGAAAGTAGGCAGATACTCAAATTCAACAGGAGTGGACTTGCAGATTTAGAAGGACAACAGTAGAGCAGAGATAGCAAGATGTACTTACTTGGAGAGGAGTGAGGGATTCTTAGTGATGAGTGCGTAGGTCACATACTGGGTACAGATACTCACTCGGAGAGGAGTGGAGGGTTCTGAGTGAGGAGGAGTGAAAAGATCAGAAGCAAGTAAAAAAATACAAACTCAGAGAGGAGTGGAGGTTCTGAGCAAGGAGGGGAGCACAGTTAAAATGGGAACACACTGACTTGGAGAGAAGTGAAGAGCCCGAGAGAGCAGGAGCACAGTAAGTCAAAAACTAGGAAAGGTACAAAAGCATATAAAATTGAGAAAGGAATATAGGAAGTAAGAAACGAGGAAGAGTGCTCAAATGGAAAACGGCAGGTGTTATGAATGAGAACCAGGACATAGGACAGAAACTGGTCAGAGATACTCATTTGGAGAAAAGTGAAGATCCGTGTGAGTAGTAGCACACTGGGTTAGAAGCTAGGCAGAGGTACTTACATGGAGAGGACTAGAGAGTCCTGAGTGAGGAGGACGCATAATTCAAAACTGGATGAGACGCTCACTTGGAGAGAAGTAGAGATCCTGAGTGAGCAGGAGCACACTAATTCAGAAAGCAGGCAGAAATGCCAAATTACAGGTGGGTAGATCCTGAATGAGAAGGAGGGCAGTCAGTCAGAAACTAGGAAGAGGTGCTCACTTGGAAAGGAGTGAATGTTGTGAATGATGGTCAGGCCATAGGTCAGAATCTGGGCAGAGATGCTCACTTGGACAAAAGTGGAGGTCCGGTGTGAGTAGTAGATAGCCAGAGATACTGACAAGGAGAGGAGGGGAGGGTCTTGAGCGAGGAGGAGAACATAGTTCAGATAATGGGAAGAGATACTCACTTGCTTCGAAATGGAGATCCCAAGTGAGCAGGAGAACACTAGGTCAGAAACCAGGCAGAAATACCAAATTCTACAGCTGTGCAGTTCCTGATTGAGAAGAAGGGAAGTCAGTCAGAAACTGAGAAAAGGTTCTCAATTGGAAAGGAGTGGGTGTTGTGAAAGGAATCAGGAGAGAGGCCAGAACGTGGGCAGAGATACTCAGAGAAAAGTGGAGTTCCTGTGTGTAGTAGCGCAATCAGTTAGAAGCTAGGCACGGATACTAACATGGAGAGGACTGGAGGGTCTTGAGTGAGGAGGGGGCATAGATGAGAAACTGGGTAGGGATACTCACTTGGAGAATAGAAGTCCTGAGGGAGAAAGATCACACAGGTCAGGAACTGGGCGATACTCATTTGGAGAGGAGAGATGGTCCAGAGTAAGGAGGACAACATGGGTCAGAATACAGGCAGAGATACTCACTTGGAGAGCCGTGGAGGTCTGGTGTGAGTAGTTGCAAACTAATGTAGAAGCTAGGCACAGATACTAACATGGAGAGGACTGGAGGGTCTTGAGTAAGGAGGAAGAAAGGTTATAAAATGGGCAGGGATACTCAACTTGGAGACAAGAGGAGGTCCTGAGTGAGGAGGAGAACATGGTTCAGAAAATAGGCACAGATATTCAGTTGGAAAATAGTTGAGGTCCTGTGTGAGCAGCAGCGCACTAATTTAGAAACTAGGTGGAGAGAGCAACAGGGAGAGGATGGAGGGTCTTGAGTGAGGAGTTGCACATAGGTGAGAAACGGCTGGGACACTCGCCTGGAGAAGAGAGGAATCCCTGAGGGAAGAGGATTGCACAGGTGTGAAACTGCATAGAGACACTCACTTGGAGAGGAGAGGAGGTCCTCAGTGAGGAGGAGCACATAGGTCGGAACATGGCCAGACATCCTCACATGGAAGCAAGTAGAGGTCCTGAGTGAGCAGTAGCACAGTCAGTCAGAAACTAGGCAGTGATACTCACTGGGCAGGTGTGAAGGGCCCTGAGTGAGGAGGAGCGCAGAGTTCAAATCTGGGAAGAGATCCTCACATGGGAGAACAGAGATCCAGAGTGATCTGAAGACCAGTAAGCCAGAAATTAGGTGGAAACTCAAACTCTATGGCTGCATAGTTCCTGATAGAGACAGAGGGATGTAAGTCAGAAACTAGGAAGAGGCTCTCCCTTGGAAAGGAGTGGGTCATGTGAAAGAGGACTGGCCACACATCAGAAAGTGGACAGACACACTCACTTGGAGAAAGGTGGTCTGTGTGAGTCGTAGTGCACTAAGTTAAACACTGGGCAGAGATGCTACATGGAGAGGACTGGGAGACTGGAGTGATAGGAGTGAACAGGGGAGGAACTGGGCAGAGATGCTCACTTGGAGAGGAGAGGAAGTCCTGAGTGAGAAGAAGCACAGAATTGGTCAGAAAATGGGAATAGACACTGACTCGGAAAGAAGTGGTGGCCTTGAGATAAGAGCAGTACCAATCATTTAGAAACTAAGCAGATATACTCATTGGAGAGGAGTGAAGGGTCCTAAGTGAGGTAGAGTGTAGGTCAAAACAGGAAGAGATACTTACTTGGAGAGAAGTGGACACCCTGAGTGAGCAGCAGAACACTAAGAGAAACTAGGCAGAGAAACAAAAGTCTACAGGTGTTTAGTTCCTCATTGAGAAGGAGGGATTTCAGAAACTTGGAAGAGGTTCTCACTTGGAAAGGAGTGGGTATTCTAGAAGAATGATAAAGCTGTACAAACAAAAGTCAGTAAGTGGGTTATATATGGACTTGGAAAACAGCAGAGGTCCTGAGTGTGTATTAGCACAGTAAGGTAGGACGAAGGCAGAGATACTAACATAGAGAGGACTGGAGGGTCTTGAGTGAGTAGGAGCACAGGGATGAGAAATTGGGGAGGGGTAGTCACTTGGAGAGGAGAGGAAGTCCTGATTGAAGAGGATCACATTGGTGACAATGCGTAGAGAGAGTCACTTGCAGGGGCGAGGTGGTCCTGAGTGAATGGAGCACATGGGGCAGAAAGTTAAGAGCTGTTGACTCAGAAAGAAGAGGTGGTCTTGAGGAAGGAGGCGTGCAGGCAGTTACAACGAGGCAGTGATACTGTTTGGAGATGTGTGTAGGCTGTGAGTGAGGAGAACATAGATCAAGTCCAGGAGAGATACTCACATAGAGAGAATGGAGATCCTGAGACACCAGAAGAACAGTAAGTTAGAATTTAGGCAGAGCTTCTAAATTCTACAGGTGTGTCGTTTCTACAGGTGTGTCGTTCCTTCCCCCCCTGAGAAGGGAAGTAAGTCAGGAACAAAGAAGAGCTTGTCACTTTGAAAAGGATGAAGCCATAGGTCAGAAAGTGGGCAGATATACTAATTTGGAGATCAATGGAGGTCCTGTGTGAGAAGTAGAGCCCTAAGGTAGAAGCCAGGCACATATACAAACATGGGGAGGGCGGGAGGGTCTTGAGTGAGGAGGAGCGGGTAGGTGAGAGACTGGGCAACCATCTTCAACTTGGAGACAAGAGGAGGTCCTGAGTTCGGATGATCACTTGGAAGCAAGTAGAGGTCCTGAGTGAGCAGTAGCACAGTTAGTTAGAAACTGGGCAGTTATACTTAATGGAATGGTGTGAAGGGCCCTGAGTGAGGAGTGCAGAGTTCAAATCTAGGAAGAGATCTTCACATGGAAAGAAAGGAAACCCTGAGTGAGCAGAAGACAGTAAATCAGAAATCACGTAGAACTACTACATTCTACAGGTGAGTAGTTCCTGACTGAGGAGGAGGGAAGTCAGTCAGAAACTAAGGAGAGGTTCTCCTTGGAGGGGAGTGGGTGTTGTAGTGAGGACAGGCCATAGGTCAGAAAGTGTACAGCTGATAGAGGAAAGTGGAGGTGCTGTGGAACACAATAAGTTGAAAGCTATGAAGAGATACTAACACGGAGAGGACTGAAGGGTCTTGAGAAAGGAGTTGCATGTAGGTAAGAAACCGGGCAGGGATACTCACTTGGAGACGAGAGGAAGTCCTGAGGGAAGAAGGTCACATAGGTGAGACAGTCACTTGGAGAATAGAGGAGGTCCTGGGTGAGGAGGAGAACATAGGACAGAAAATGGGCAGAGAGATTGACTTTGAAAGAAGTGCTGCTCTTGAGACAGGAGTAGCACAGTCAATTAGAAACTAAGCAGAGATACTCGCTCGAGAGGAGGGAAGGGTCCTGAGTGAGGAAGAGGGTTAGTTCAAATCTGGAAGAGATGTTCACTTGGAGACAAGTGGAGAACCTGAGTGAGCAGGAGCACAGTAATTCGGAAACTAGGCTGATACAAAACTCGACAGGTGTGTAGTTCCTGATTGGGAAGGAAGGCAGAAACTAGGAAGAGGTTCTCACTTGGAAAGGAGTGGATTTTGTGAGAAAGGATCAAGCCATGGATCAGAACGTGGGCAGATGTACTCACTTGGAGAACAGTGGAGGTCCTGTGTGACTAGTTGTGCACTATGTTGGAAGCTAGGCCCAGATACTAACATGGGGAGGACTGGAGGGTCTTGAGTGAGGAGGAGGGCATAGTTGAGATCACGGGAAGAGATACTCACTTGGAGAAGGTGAGGGTTCCTGATGAGGAGAAGCGCTGTGAGACAAAAACTATGCAGAGATAGTCCTTGGTGTGGAGTGGAGTTCCTGCATGAGGAGGATGACAGTAAGTCAAAGTAGGAAGAGGTACTGACTTGGAGAGCAGCGTGGGGTCCTGAGCTTGGAGGAGCACCGTAAGTCAGAAACTGTGGAGAAAGAGGGTGAATCATGTATGTGACTCACTGAGTTCCCTGGACTTGGGTGGCTTTCTCCTTTCCCATGCTAGGGAATTTTTCAGTAGTATCTGTTCAAATACCTTCCAGGCTCTTTCTTTCTCTTATCCTCCTGGTTCTCTCTCCTATCCTTCTGGGAGCCCTGTAATGCAAGTGTTGGTGAATTTTATGTTGTCCCAAAGACTGTCCTCATTTCTTTTCATTCTTTTTTCTTCATTCTGTTCTGCGACAGTGAATTCTACCACCCTGTCTTCCTCATTTGAGCTTCAAGATGACAGCAGCCTTAGCAGACAACTACCCTGCAACCTGTGGCCACTACTGAGTTTTCCAAATTTGCTGGCATACTGAGTGCATCATCTCTTAGGATTTGAAATAAGTCAACCAGAATTCCATCACCTCCACTAGCTTTGTTTGTAGTGATGCAATGGCCACAGGACTGGAAAAGGTCTGTTTTCATTCCAATCCAAAAAAAGGTAATGCCAAAGAATGCTTAACCTACCACACAATTGCACTCATCTCACATACTAGCAAAGTAATCCTCAAAATTCTCCAAGCCAGGCTTCAACAGTATGTAAACTTCCAGATGTTCAACCTGGATTTAGAAAAGGCAGAGGAACCAGAGATCAAATTGCCAACATCCATTGGATCATTGAAAAGCAAGAGAGTTCCAGAAAAACATCTACTTCTGCTTTATTGACTATGCCAATCACAACAAACTGTGGAAAATTCTTCAAGAGATGGGAAAACTAGACCACCTGACCTGCCTCCTGAGAAATCTGTATGCAGGTCAAGAAGCAACAGTTAGAACTGGACATGGAACAACAGACTGGTTCCAAATCGGGAAAGGAATACATCAAGGCTATATATTGTCACCCTGCTTATTTAACTTATATGCAGAGTACATCATGAGAAATGCTGGGCTGGATGAAGCACAAGCTGGAATCAAGATTGCCAGGGGAAATATCAATAACCTCAGATATGCAGATGATACCACCCTTATGGCAGAAAGCAAAGAAGAACTAAAGAGCCTCTTGATGAAAGTGAAAGAGGACAGTGAAAAAGTTGGCTTAAAACTCAACATTCAGAAAACTAAGATTATGCCATCTGGTCCCACCACTGGGGAAACAATGGAAACAGTGACAGACTTTGGGGCTCCAAAATCACTGCAGATGGTGACTGCAGCCATGAAATTAAAAGATGCTTGCTCCTTGGAAGAAAAGCTATGACCAACCCAGACAGCATATTAAAAAGCAGAGACATTACTTTGCCAACAAAGGTCTGTCTAGTCAAGGCATAGTTTTTCCAGTGGTCATGTATGGATGCGAGAGTTGGAGTATAAAGAAGGCTTAGCGCCAAAGAATTGATGCTTTTGAACTGTGATGTTGGAGAAGACTCTTGAGAGTCCCTTGGACTGCAAGGAGATCCAACCAGTCCATCCTAAAGGAAATTAGTCCTGAATGTTCATTGGAAGGACTAATGCTGAAGCTGAAACTCCAATACTTTGGCCACCTGTATTGGCAAAGAACTGACTCATTGGAAAAGACCCTGATGCTGGGAAAGATTGAAGGTGGGAGGAGAAGGGGAGGACAGAGGATGAGATGGTTGGATGGCATCACCGACTCGATGGACATGAGTTTGAGTAAGCTTCCTAAGTTGGTGATAGACAGGGAAACCTGGCATGCTGCAGTCCATGGGGTCGCAAAGAGTCAGACATGGCTGAGCTGAATTGTACTGAACACTGCAACCTGGTAAATAAATCTGAATCAGAGGCCCTCTGCTAAGCCATATCTGGATTTCTGACTCACAAAAACTGAATTGGAGACAAGATGGCAGACTAGAAGGACCGTGAACTCACCTCTTCTCATGAGCACACCAAAATCACAAGGAATTGTTGAACAGCTATGAGTAAAAAAGACTGGAACATTGCAAAAAAGATTCTATATCTCAAGATATAAAGAAGAAACTACAGTGAGATAGCAAGAGGGGCACACTTGCAATATAATCAAATCCCATACCATCTGGGTGGGTGACCCACAAACTGGAGATTAATTATGTTAAGTATATTCTTCCACAGAAGTGAGAGTTCTAAGCCCCAGGTCAGGCTCCCAGCCTGGGGAGCCAGCCTTAGGAGAAGCCCCCAGAGCACTTGGCTTTGAAGGCCAGCAGGACTTAAGTGCATGAACAGCACGTGACTGGGGGAAACAGACTTCACTCTTAGAGGGCGCAGTCAAGGTCTCACACTCACTGGGACAGAGGGCAAAAGCAGTGACTTCAAAGGAGCCTGGGCTAGACCTCTCTGCTGGTCTCATGGGGTTTCCTAGGGAGGGGGGTGGTGGCTGTGGCCTTCCCTGGAGACATGGACGCTGGTGGCGGAGATCCTGCTGCAGGTGGACCTCTTACTTGGGTCATTAGCACTGAAACATGGCCCCACCCAAGAGCCTGTAGGCTCCTATGCTGGGGTGCCTCAGGCCAAACAACTAACAGGCTCAGAACACAGCCCCACCAGTCAACAGAGAAGCTGCCTGAAGACTTCCGTCTTGACATGGCCCTGCCCACATAGAGCTGAGACCCAGCCTCACCGACCAGGGGGCAGGCATCAGAAACAAGTAAACAGCGATCATGGAACCTGTGGAACTGAGTCTGCAAACACAGGTCAGAACCTACCCTGGACTAGCTGGTCCCTGGCCCTTGGGTTACAAGAGGGGTCACACAGAACATCCCCTATAGAGGGCCACATCACCGAAGTCAAGAAATGTCACCTGCCACATATGTAAAAATACAGAAATTTAAACAAAATGAGATGGCAATGGAACATACTCCAGGTGAAGGAACAAAATAAAATCCGGGAAGAACAACTCAGTGAAGTGGAGATAGGAAATCCCCACTTCGAGAAAGAGTTTAGAGTAATGATGGTAAAAATGACTCAAGAACTCAGAAAAAGAATGGATGCGGAGATTGAGAAGTTACAAGTTTCTAACAAAGAATCAGAAATATAAAATAGAACAACCAGAGTTGAAGAATATGACAACTGAATGAAAAGCACTAGAAGGAATCAACAGCAGGATAAATGAGGCAGAAGAACATCTGCCTCAGATGTTCTGGGTATGAGTGTGCTGGAAGACAAGGTTGTGGAAATCAGTGCTGTGGAACAGAATAAAGTTTTTGATTTGTGAAACAACCTTACATCGCTCACATACCTGGCATAGCAGTCAGCTGGGCTAATGTGAGGAGACTTTTATAAAGAAATTGCTGACAAACGTGTGGGAGGCGATAGGGAAATCACCAGAAACAATGAAGTACCCCCAGGCCAGTAACAACAGAGCACAGAAAAGCCAATGGAAAGGCAGTTACTGGAACCCGGATACAGTGAGAGTTGAGTGAAACCTGCCCCGTCTTCCCTTCAGCGGAGGGATACAGTGTATCACGATCCTACAGGACAAAGTGGGGAAACAAATACCTGGAACTGCACTCTCTTCCCCTTCATGCGATCAGCCAGGTCTTCTCCTTGGCTGAACCCAAGTGGAAGCCAGAGGCCAGAAAGCATATTCGTGGAATCCGTGCAGGTCAGCCTTTGAGTCCTGAAAGGAGAGTAGAAAGGGTGGAGAGTTGGTCTGCCGGAGCAAATGGAGGCCATCTAGGAAACGGTGTGATCCGGAACTTTCTACTTTATGGATGAAACTGTCCTATGTCTTTGCCATTTGTTTTATATCTGAGCAATACTAAGGAAACCTCGGTTAGAACAGTGTCCAAAACAAGCCATGTGAACTAAAGTGAAAATTAAAACTCAGCACAGGGGAAGTGAAGCCAGTGGTTTCTCACCTCTCTATTTGTTTGGTTTTAAATTAGACAGGTGTTCTTTCACTAGCCTCCTTCGCTCAGAAAGAGTAAAACCTGTCTCACTGGCAGTTTTTATTTCACCTTGACACCCTTTTGTAAATAACCTCTCTCATGATTTTTTTTAAAGGCCTTGGGCAGATTCACACATTTTGTGTGGCTGCGGATGCTCCCACAGCACTTTTTCCTTCTCTTTCTTACAGCACTCGTCATTTTGTTTCGTAATTGTTTAACATGTCTGACTCCCTTGCCCCCAAGAAGAAGGATCATGCTTTCTTCGTCTCTGCATCCTGAAGTCCCTGGAGTACCTTCCCCTGAGTATACACCCAACGAATATTTGTCAGGTAAATTAAAAATGAAGCAATCTTGCTTCCCACTTTTTCTCTTGAGGGGAAGGACTGTCAGACTGAAAAAGAACACCATCCCTCCTATGCATTCTTAGGAGTGAAGCTCATGGTTTGGGTTTTATTTTTTTAACTGTTTTGTACTTTAACTGTTTTGTGCTTGTATCTGAGTGTACTATACAAGCATATGTAAGATTTTTTTAAATTGAATCACCTAGAGCTGAGGTTCATAAGCCTTTTTATCCACCAGGGGCCAGATAGTAATTACTTTAGGTTTTATGGGCCATGTAGTCTCTGTCATAACCACTCAGGTCCTCCCTGTAACACAAAAACAGCCTTTAACCCGTATGTAATGATTGCATGTGGCTGTGTTCCAGTGAAACAGGCCTTTCTCACAACCCAGTTCCCCAGTGTTGGACTCTAGGATGAGAGCAATGCTGCAAGAAGTAACCTTCTCCACATGGCCTTTCTTCCATGTACATGTGTATCTGTGGTAGCAATGTTAAGAGGTGGAATTACTGGGGCAAAGAATAAATACATCTGGTACCAACTATTATGTATAAAATAAGCTATAAGCATGTATGCTACAACACAAAAAATATAGGTAATACTTTATATTAACTAGATGAAGTGTAACCTTTAAAAACCATGAATCACTATGTTCTACACCTGTTACTTATATAAGTTGTACAGCAACTATACTTCAATATAAACACATACGTACATATGTACATAAATACATCTCTAAGTTTGGTAGATCTGGCCAAATCTGTATTACTGTTTCAAAGAAAATAAAAATAAGTACACACGTGTACTTTCAAACTCAAAATTATTTGTAGTTTCAACTCTCAGAATCACAATAGGAATTAAATCATCAAATACTTATTCTCTATCATCCATGCTTATCCTACACAAAATGGAAAAACAAAAATAAATAAGACTCTATCTCTTCGTGTAAAAGTTCTAAAACCTGGTCAATAGAGATCACTCAAAATGACTGTGTGACTGCCATGTTTTTTTAATGAATCAATGACTTACCTAATAGAAGATCTACCCCAAACTCATCATGATGGCTGAAGACATCTATGGCTAAAAGTAGTCATCTGGATCTGGACTAATACAATACTTTATTTTTGCATCTTAATTTTCATGTTTTGCCTTATTAAGGATATGCATATAAATTTTTATGTCCCCTACCTTGCTACATATGTAGACTCTGAATCATCTGTCCTTTTTCCTCAAGTCTTGCTTTTGGGAAATGTTTGATAACTCTTGGCCAACCCAGCAACACAAAATCTGCCTAAAGCATGAAGTGAGGGTGGCGGTGGCATTGAAGTTGGTGCATGAGGAGGCAGTTGATCAGTGCTGGTGGCCACAGTGGAAGTGATGAAAGAGGAAGAAGAAATGAAAGGAATAAACTGAATTATTCTATAGTACTGGACTAACAACCATAACTAGATTTATAATGAGCATATATTTGTAATATCTAAAAGTATTTTATGAAATATCAAAAGAGGAAAATTAAGGGCAATATAGCTTTAGTTTCAGTTATATCACATTATCTTCTTACTCCTGGAAGTTAGTTCAGTTAAATATGTCTTTCATCTGCAAGTTTTCCCCAGTACTTTAATGTCATTATTAAAAGAACATGGTAACATTATAGGATCTACAGGGACCTTGGTGGCCATATGGGTTTTTTAGTTTCATTATAACTCACAACCCAGATGTTTAAACATGTACATGTAGTACTGTTGGTAGAAATTACAGAGTAAGCTGGTTAATGCTCAAACCAGAAAGTTCAGTTAACTAAACCACTAATCCCTTAACATTTCTGGAATAATCAGTTTATGTACATGTGATGGGTGCTCTCTCTAACATATTGAGTTGAGCTAAACTTACTCTTAATTTTCATTTATATTCGTCTCCTAGGGCTTCTGTAACAGTACCACAAACAACAGACATTTATTCTCTCATGATTCTGGAACCTAGAATTCCAAAATCATGATGTCAGCAGGGTCATGCTCCCTCTGAGGGCTCTAGGAATTAAACCTTCCTTGCCTCTTCTAGCCTCTGGTGGTTGCCAGCAACCCTCCACATTCCTGGGTTTATATATCCATCACTTTACTCTCTGCCTCTTATCTCATGAAGCTCTCCCTGTGTGTCTCTTGTCTCTGTGTCTCCTCTTCTTGTAAGGACACCAGGCATACTGGATTAAGGGCCCACCCTACTCCATTATGACCTCATCTCTACCTAACTACTTCATCTACAGTGACCCTACTTCCAAATAACATCACATTCTGAGGTACTGGGTAGTTAGGACTTAAACATATCCCGGAGGGGAACACAATTCAACCCATAATACCTTTCCATAAGCAGATACCACAATTTAGTCCCAGTGAAAACCTGCCCATCCTTAAACTGAAGGAAAAAAACAAATTTTAATTTCGTGGTCACCTGATGCAGGGCAGGAGAATGTGTTAACAGTGGGATTGGCTCTGGACTTCCTGCAGCAGCAAACACTTCTCTTGCATTTCCCCCAGTTTAGATTCAAACTGGGAAACAGCATGCACAAATCCAGGCCTCCTAGGGATGATAATCAGAAGAGGAAAGATCCACTGAGTCCTTAATGGCCACAGTAAGCTTGAGCTCCGTTGACTTAGAGATTACTGTAACATGAGTGCAAATACCTTGATGTTACAGATACTCTTTATTGTGAAATCAGCACCAAGTGACCAGTTCATTTCTTCTAGGTTAGACTAGCCATCTTCCCAACTCTAAGCAGACCATCTTTTGTTTCAAGAGGTAACTTTTTATCACCTCTGGCAAGTGAATAACATTAGTTTTCAAACACCACCCCCTCATCCTTTCCCTTGTCTGTCACCAAGGTAGTGAAGCAAAGTCTACAAAGCATAGGAAAGAAAAAGAAACGAGAATTAGTTTATCAATTAGATAGGCCTTATTAAGACAAAAATCATAAAATTGAATGAAAAAAGCAAGTTTATATCATGTGCTTCATATAACACCATCTGTGTCAATGTAGAGGGAAAACTACCAAAAACAGTACTAATATCATTTGTGAATACATATGTACATGATGAAAGTGTAAACACAGAGTAAAAAGTGGTTGTGCCCAACTCTTTGTGACCCATGGACTGTAGCCCTCCAGGGTCCTCTGTCCATGGGATTTCCCAGGCAAGAATACTGGAGTGGGTTTCCATTCCCTTCTCCAGGGGATCTTCCTGACCCAGGGATTAAACCTCGGTCTCCTGCATTGCAGGCAGTTTCTTTACCATCTGAGCCACCAGGGGAGCCCATTGCCAAATCCATGGTGGGGGTTGCCTCTGGGGAAGAAGAGAAGTAAAGACAGAGGAAGGAGAATAGGTTTTGGACAAACAACATTTCAATTCCATGTGGTACCAAGTAACACTAGGGAAAAAATATTCAAAATGTGTCTGTTGATCCAAACTGGCTGGTATTTGTCACATAATCAGTAATTTCTGAATTTTAAAAAAATTTTTTCAAAAATACATAAATTAAAAAATAATTGTCAGATAACACACAAGTATAAATGAGCAAGAGATCATTTCCTCCTAGTCCTACATTGTGGTTAGTCACCTGAAAGGAATTTTCCCAGCTTTAATGAGGATGATCTCAGCAACATGTAGTTCCAGGAGCACTGTCTTCCAGTCTAAATGAACTGCACAGAAGCTTACCCTCTGAAATGGAAAGAAACACAATTTCATTAAAAGTTTGAATTGAGATGACCACAGCCTACTGTCTCTCTAATGTCTCTAACCCTAGACTAGCTGTGTTTCTCACATCAGGGTCCCCTTAAAGGCTTCAATCCCTGGTTAGAGAATTGAAATCCTACATGCTGTGTGATAGAGCCAAGAAACCAAAACCAAAACAAAACGATATGACTATAAATCATTGATAAAGGGAACTGAAGATGAGAAGATATCCCACACTTCTGGACTGGAAGAAAACTGTTAAAATGACCATACCACCCAAAGCAACCTACAGATTTAATGAGATCCCTATCAAATTACCCATGACAGTTTTCACAGAACTAGAATAATCCTAAAATTAATATGGAACCATAAAAGATCCAGAATTGCCAAAGAAAACACGAAAGCCCGCACATCTAGAGCCTGCACTCTGCAACAAGAGAAGCCACCATAATGAGAAGCGTGAACCACAATGAAGAGTAGCCCCCAATTGCTGCAACTAGAGAAAGCCCTGCACAGCACTGATGACCTAGTGCAGCCAAAAACACAATTCTTTTTTATTTTTTAATGGACAAAAGTTTTAAATAGACTTTTTCCCAAAGAAGATATATAGATAAATCAATAGGCACATGAAAAGATGCTCAGCATTATTAGAGAAATGCAAATCAAAACTACAATGAGGTGTCACCACACACCACTCACGATGGCTATCATTAAAAAGTCTACAAGTAACAAATGCTGGAGAGAGTGGGAGGAAGAGTGAACCCTCCTACACTACTGGTGGGAATATAAATCGGTGAAGCCAATGTGGAAAACAGTATGGATATTCCCTAAAAAACTAAAATACGGTTGCCATATGGTCTAGCAATCCCACTCTTGGGCATATGTCCATTCAAAGAGACACATGCAGCACTATTTACAAGAGCCAAGACATGGAATCAATGTGCCCGTTGACAGAAAGATGTGGTACATACATAAAAGGGAATGCTACTCAGCCATTAAAAAAAAAATGCTATGTGCAGCAAAATGGATGCACATAGAGATTATTATACCAAGTGAAAGAGAAAGACAAATGCTGTATGATATCACTTATTTGTGGAATCTAAAAGATGACACAAATGAACTTACCTACAAAACAGACTCACAGAGAAAACAAAGTTATGGTTACCAAGAGGAAAGGAGTTGGGGCCCTCCTCTTTGGTAAACATAATTTAAGCAGTTTGTGGATAGATTAGGAGTTTGGTATTAACAGATACACACTACTGTATATAAAAGAAACAAGGTCCTAGTGTATAAGACAGGGCACTGTGGTCAATATCCTGTAATAAAGCATATTGGAAATGAAAAGTATGTAACTGAATCACTTTTCCATTCACCAGAAACTAATACAACATTGTAAACAACTACAATAAATTAAAAAAAAAAAGAAGGCCCAAGCCAATCCTATAGAGTGAAGTAAGTCAGAAAGAAAAAACAAATACTCATATATTAGCATATATACGGAGTCTAGAAAGATGGTACTGATGAACCTATTTGCAGGGCAGCAGTGGAGACACAGACACAGAGACCAGACTTATGGACACAGAGAGGGAAGGAGAGGGAAGGATGAATTAAAGGAGTAATGTTGAAATATACACATCACCGTATGTAAGATAGTCAGTGGGAATTTGCTGTATGATGCAAGAAACTCAAATCCAGTTTTCTGCGCAAACCTGGAGGGGAGGGATGGGGTGGGAGGTGGGAGGGAGGTTCAACAGGGAAGGGACATATTTATATACCTGTGGCTTATTCATGTTATATATGGCAGAAAATAAGAGAATATTGTAAAGCAATTGTCCTCCAATTAAAAATAAAAGAAGGCCCAGTGTTGGATTTGTCTGATAAAAATACAAAATATTTCTAGAGAGATGTGTACAATATGCAATACATGCATAAATTAATGGCTAGTTCCCTGGTCATCTGTTTGGGGAGCAAAGAGAGCAAACCTCAGTCTCTTGTCTTGCAGCCTCTAGTCCTGCTACCTGCAATACCTGCTCCTGCTGGATCGCCTAGCATTTACTTTGCACACCTGTGACCCCATGGGGTAGCCTTCCAAGTCACTGCTGCCAACTTCCCAGATGTTTGCATTTTATATTTTGCTGCTGGTTGGCCAAGATTCCTTATCATTATTCAAATTACTGTGATACACAAACTTTGATGATGCTCTCTGAAAAGAAACATCTTGCTCTTATAACTCTAAGAGCCCAGTTTCACAATTCATATTTGAGCAGTTATTTTCACAACCATTGGATGGATAAGCCATCTTCCCAAAGTTATGTTTTAGTTTCTCGTTGCAATCCAAAAATCTTTGAAGATGCATGCATGAAAACCCAGGAGTAAAATTCTAAAAGCTAATAATCATCTGCCTTTAAAATGCTATTTTCTCAAAGCTAAATAAATGGCTTCCAGTGTTTTCCATGAGGAGCAAAAGCAAAGCAACTGTCAATTGAAGAGTAGTTGGTGTGGCTTCTTTCCCCATTACAGCATCTGACAGAACTAGAACTCTTAGCAAATGAAACACTATGAAACGAGAAAGACGGGAAAATTGTGACCACCCCCAAAGGTCCTCAGGTTCATTCAAACAGGACTTCATGCATATGTCTCTGCAGAGCAAACTTTTCTCCTTTCCTCTGAACATGGATTCTGGATGCTGAAAACATCATAGCATGGCAATAGTCCAGAAAAATTACTATGGTTGGGCAGAATTCAAAATTTTATAGCCCCAGGATCTAATTCAACAAATAATTTCTACATTAATTCAAGAACTTTCCCCTTTGGTTATGGAATGAAGGCTCAAGATCATCAGCCAATAACTATTATCCAATGCTCTAGGCTCTCAGACACTGGCTGACACATGGAAAGCGAAAAGAGGAAACTTGCAGTCTGTGACCTGCAGCTTTTTTAAAAAATGGGCTCACTAAAGCTTACCAAAATACTGGCACAAGCAAAGAACCAATATTGCTACAGAAAAAAAAGTATAGTAATAAGAGTATTGATCACAATTAACAGGAATGGGCTGCTGTACCTAATAGAGTTTTCCATTCCAAGGAACATTAAGCAAAACATTTTTTTTCTGTTTTACGGTTCCAATATTGTTGGAAAGACGTGGTGGTACTAGGTTTTGTGGACTGGCTTGCTCAATTCTGCTCCAACTCCCTTCTGGGCCTTCCTGGCTCACAGAGACTTGAAAGCTGCAAGGTCTGTTTTTCAGATCCCTTACAACTAAAACTGTGGATGAGATTTAGATTCTGCATAACAGATGCACACATCTAATGCTCAAATTTGGAACCAAGTTATATAGCAATAGAGGCCAGGTGCAAGAATTCCACTCTGTGGATGCAGAGCATAACTGAGGTGGCCTGGTTCCAATGCCAGCAGCTGAGGCTGAAGTTTCCTGACTGAGCAGAAGTGGCTCCCCTGGCAGCACTTCAGTGGTAGTGGGCCACTCAAAACGCACCTTTCAGATTATGGCAGGAGCACCAGCACCCTGGAGAGTCACTTTTGTGATTTGCTTTAGAAGTGAGTTCTGGCCAGCTAGCTCTCTTCAGTCCATCCAACAATTTTGCTACTTTACACCCCTTGTGCTGACGCACTCTGCCGTGTCCAATTCTTTGAGACCCCATGGACTGTAGCCTGCCAGGTTCCTCTGTCCATCGGGATTCTCCAAGCAAGAATACTAGAGTGGGTCACCATGCCCTCCTCCAGGGGATCTACCCAACCAAGGGATCAAACCCAGGTCTCCTGCATTGCAGGTGGATTCTTTACCGTCTGAGCCACCAGGGAAGCCCTTATACCCCTTACTATTCCTTTCCACTCAACCCAGATATAATTGATTCTATCTCTGTAAGTAATTCCCAAATACAATAGATGTTTACTTCGCTTTCTTACTACAATATATTTACTTGATGAGTAAAAATCTTCAAAATCATTGTGAAGAAAATGAAAGTTTTAATCAAATGACATTAATGAATGCCAAATCATGTTGAACTTCCAAGAGTGACTTAACTTCATGTAAACATTTCTCCTGTCACACTGTCTTAGTGAGTGACGAGTACTGAAAGCATAACCTCCAATTAAATCAATAAATATGGCTGCATGTTGGTAGCAGGTTTAATATTTCAGTATTTGCTGGTAGAGACTCCAGCCAGCAACTGTCCAGAAAAAAGACACTGTGGACTTTGCCTGGAGTGGTAAGAAGGGGGCGGCTAGTAGAGCAAAGATGGTGAGTATTATAGTTTAGATTCCCCCAGAAGGACATGTTGAGATTGCAAGTACTTTTTAAGAGATAGAAATCCGTAGGGAGCAAGGAAGTGTATTAGTTTTCTATTGCTGTTGTAACAAATATAATAGCTTATTCTCCTGTTTTGGAGGCAAGAAATTCAAAGTCAGTTTCACTGGGCTAATGCCAAGGTGCTGCAGGGCTGGTTCCTTCTGGAATCTCCAGGGAGAATCCACTCCTTCTCTTCCTCCAACCTTCTAGTGGACATCAGTATTCTTTGCCTTCTGGCCTCTTCCTGAATCTTTAAAATGCATCACCCAATCTCTGCTTCCATCATCACATCACCTCCTACTCTCACTCTGACTTCTCCAGAATTCATCTTAATAAGGATTCATGTGAAACTACAAGAAAATTACAGAGCAGTATCTCTGATGAACATAGATGTAAAAATCCTCAACAAAATATTAGCAAACCAAACTCAACCAGTGCTTTCAAAGAATCATATACCATGGTCAAGTGGGATTTATCCGTGGGATGCAAGAATGGTTAAACACACGCAAATCAATGAATGTGATATACCACATTAACAAAATGAAGGGAAAAAATCCTATGATTGTCTCAATGGATGCAGAAAAATTATTTGACAAAATTCAACATACTTTCATAATAAAAAATTCTCCATAGGTATAGAAGGAATGTACCTCAACATAACAAGGGTCATATATGACAAGCCCACAGTTAACATCATAATGAATGGTGAAAAGTTGAAAACTTTTCCTCTAAGATCAGGAACAAGACTTGGATGCCCACTCCCCACTTTTAAAAGTCCTAACCAGAGCCCTTAGATGAGAAAATGAAGTAGAAGGCATCCAAATAGGAAAGGAAGAAGTGAAATTGTCTCTATTTGCTCTATAGACTACCAAAAGAACTGTTAGAACTAATAAACAAATTCAGTAAAGTTACAGGATGTAAAATCAACACTCAAAAGTAAATAGTGTTTCCATACACTAACAATGAGAAATCAAAAAGAATATTAAAAAAACAATACATTTTCAAAACAAAATCCACTTGGAGGAGTAATCAGTATGGTGGAGTAGTAGGACATGAAGCTCACCTTCTCCCAAAAATATTCGTACATCAACACGATTCTCACAGAATATCTACAAGATAGAAACAGATTCAAGGACACAGAGAACCTGTGTTTGCCAAGGGGGAAGGGGGTGGAGTGGGAGGTTGGAGTTAGGAGATACAAACTATCATATATGGAATGGATAAACAACAAGGTCCGACTGTATAGTATAGAGAACTACATTCAGTATCCTATGCTAAACCATAATGGAAAAGAATGAAAAGAATGTATATATAACTGAATCTCTTTGCTATATAGTGGAAATTAATACAACTCTAATTAAAATAAATAAATGTAAATAAAAAAAATACAACATTGTAAATCAACTATACTTCAATAACAATATAAATAATAAAAAATAAAACCCACTTACAATTATTTAAATTAATAAGAAAGTTCAGTACGGTGGCTACACACAAGGTAAATATACAGAAATAGTTTTCCTTCCCCAAAGTAACCAAGTAGAATAAATGCTTAAAAAACATCACACCCACAAGAGCAACAAAAACAAACTGTGCATTTATTTAATATGCAAAACTCCGATTATAAACTTTTACTAAGACATCTAAAGACAGAGATAAATATATAAAATTGTGCCATACTCCTGGTTGTCATGACAGAATGTTATTAAGATGTCAATTCTTCCCAAAATGATTTATATTTAATGCAATTCCAATCAAAATTCCACTTTTAAAATTTTCACCTCAAAACAGTGCTATGATCCCATCTTTTACTCTATCTGCATAATATCAAGCAAGATGAAAAAACTGAAGATTTGGCCTATGACAGCATCAATGGCATCAGAGGAGTATCCTGTGCTTTGGAAGAACACAGGTGTTCCAGAATCAGGACACATGTTCATGTGTCCCATCCTGTTTCAAGCACGGCTACTGCTCTTCAGTCTGTACTTCTAGAAAAGAGAGTTACCTGGTGGTTACTTCCATCAACTTTTTTCCCTTTTCTCAAGAAGTTTAATATTTACGTACATCTGAGTATTTGCCTGCTTATCTACAAATTACGGACGTGGTGGAAGACCCTAAGGCCCAATATATCTAAAATAGTCCAGATTCTTCATATGCTGGAGATCATGAGATGCCAAGAGCACGCTAAGAGAAGATGGGAGATGAGCTGAATCATTGTTTGCAGCATTGGGTGAATTATCATACATTCCTACAGGGTTCTTCCAGTCCCCTGTCATGCACTGTGGAAGAAGCTTAATGTTAGGCTGGTTTGGAAGATTCTTGACTACTCACCAGGCCTCCATAAAGGACCCACACCTTGGAGACAGGATTCGGTTATTATGTGGGTCCTATGCAGCCTAATGGTTGTGTGAGGGTTCTTCTAATCTTCCCATTGAATTGGTCCTTGTCCTCCTTTAATTATCCTAGGACTCCAGGGATCCTGGGAATGAAGTCCTTTAAGACTCATGGGTCCCTCCATCTGTGACTCCAAGACCCCCAGGGCATAGTTCTTATCTGCATGGTCAAAGCCAGGCTGCAGTAAGTCTGGCATTATGGCCGGCACAAAGAGGACCCAGCAAAGGAGTTGGAAGCTGCACATTTTCAAACAGCTTTGAGGAGAACTTGGTCCCGTGGACACACCTAATTGCAAGGGGATCTTGGGGTGTAGATTCTACCACCTGGGAGAGGAGAATGGATTCAGGGGGCAAAAAGCTGCCTTTCAAAACCCCTTTCATAATCTCTGCACGGATCAGAGCAGTGAAGGGGCACAGGCTTCAATGTTTCCAAACAAGGGGCCCTATTGTTTGCACGATGGGTGCCTGCATGTTATTGTAAGCGCTTCCCCACTGAAAGCACTGGCCCTCAGTGTCATGCTTTCCCAGATGTGTTGCTGAACAGAATGTGCTAACACAAGCTCAGGCATTTGGGGAAGGACCTTTATCCGACACACAAACTTTGCAAAGTCCCTTCTAGGTTTGGCTAAGTAACCTTCTCCCTCTTGCTTTTTATATTTCCCTCATGGTTCAAAGCCAAGCATTAGGGAAAGGACTTGTCAGTTTTTAACCAATCAAGTCCAAAATGGCCTCCTAAATGTATTTTTCTCTGGCTTTGTGTTATTTATCACATGCTTTGATGTTGTTATACCCAAGGCCATCTTCCAGCCCCTCTTCTACTGAAAATGAATCACATTAATTTCTAACTAAGACACCCTTGGGGAAAAGAGAGAGAAGAAAACAGCTGGTTTCCTTAAGTACAGAACCAAGAAATGCAATATCCCGCCTCAGTTTTTGGCAGCTCTTTCCTGAAGCCATAATATATTCCTCTAGATAAGCACAGCTAAGAGGCACTGCAGCAGCAGCAAAGGAGACATTGTTCCAAAATACCACCTTTTTTTTTTTTTAATAAAAATGTAATTGCCTCATTACTGACATTGATCAGAATAATCCAAACCATTGCATTTCATATGAAGATTAGTCTAAATGGAACCTGGAATCAATTCAATTATAAAATGGGTGAATAGTTGGAAAAACAAAGTGGTCCTTCCTCAGGCAGCGGAGTCTCAACTGCTAATGACTTATCTGTGTTGAGTAAGATCTTAAAATGGATGAAACCTCATGAGGCTTCTTTGTGGCTGCCTTTCTATACATTGCACAGCACTTCTGTTTACTTTTACTAAAGAATGAGATGAATGTAAGTTGAAGAGTGTAGCAAATAAAGTGGCTGTCAACAGTTACATCTAAGGGATAAATCTTTTAAAAAAAAAAAATCACATTGCTTTTTATATTGGTAGAAAAGGATAATAGATGCTAGCACTGCCACCAGAGGCAATTTATCTGGATCTCAGAAGGATAACTGATGACCTTTGGTATTGTTATTGTTTAGTCACTAAGTCTTCTCTGACTCTTTGCGGCCCCATGGACTGTAGCCCGCCAGGCTCCTCTGTCCATGGGATTTCCCAGGGAAGAATACTGGAGTGGGTTGCCATTTCCTACTCCAGGGCATCTTCCTGAGCCAGGGATCAAACCCACGTATACTGCATCACAGGCAGATTCTATACCATCTGAGCCACCAGAGTAGCCCCACCTTTGGTATTATTTAAAACATCAGTGCTAACATCCACACATGGAAATTATCCTAGCTGGAGTTTGAGACACAATATTTTAAAGGCAATGGTACCAGGACTTCCCTGGTGGTCCAGTGGTTATGAATCCGCCTGCCAATGCAAGGGACACGGGTTTGATCCCTGGTCCAGGAGGATTCCACATGCCATGGGACAACTAAGCCCACAAGCTGCAACTGCTGAAGCCCATACGCCCTGGAACCTGTGCTCCACAACAAAAGAAGCCGCCGCAATGAGAAGCCCACGCACCACAACTAGAGAGGAGCCCCCATTCGCTGCAACCAGAGAAAACCCACAGCAACGAAGACCCAGCAAAGTAAATAAACAAACAAGTGTAAATAAATAAAAGTTTTTTAAAAAACTTAATAAAGGCAGTGGTACCAAATATAGTAACTGGGACAGAAAGAAATTCCTGCTCTTGGCTTAGGCAAGATACAGGTAGAAATTCTACTGTAAATAAAAAAATTTTATGGAAAAAAAATATGTTTCCCTATATAAGCCTAAGTATAGAATCTCAGTTTCATAATATTTTTAAGTTTAATGTATAGTCATAGCTTTTTTTATAAAAGGAAACCACTCTTGCCTGTCACTGCAAATTGGAATTCCTTAAAACTTTTCTTGGAAATCTGTAAAACCAATGTGATTCTGAAGTTGCAGTACCAAACGCATGGCAAAGAAGGCTTTTACAAACTGGTTCCAACATATCTTTCAACATTCATTTCCATCACACCCTGTCCCTCCATGCTTTCCAAGCTCTAATTATTAAAGAATAGCCATTCTTTCCAGAATAGGTCATTACTCTACGTCTTACTTTGTCATTTATTATTCCCTCCACCTAGAATGCTCTTCTTCCTACCTCCCCACCCCCACCCTCCCCACCCCTCCCCTGGCATCCTGGCAAAATCGTACTTACCTTGATCTCATTAAGAACCAGTACACGGACTTCCCTGGTGGTCCAGTGGCTAAGACTGCGCTCCCAAGGCAGGTTCGATTCCTGGTCAGGGAACTAAATTCCACATGCCACAACTAAATATTTCACAAGCCACAGTGAAGATCAAACATCCCACATGCCACAACTAAGACTTCGCCCTGCCAAATGAAATAAAATTTAAAAAACAAAAACAAAAAAACTGCATACGTCTCTTCCTTTCTGAGATGGTCCTTACTGACCCCAAGCAGAGTTGATTTTACTTTCCTTTGTTTTCTTACAGTGTATACCCCAACTCCAGCCATGGCCACACTCTGTTGCCATTTTCTGTCCAGGGTATGAGTGCCCCAAAGACAAAGAAATGATCACAAACATCTTTGAATTCCGAGAGTCTTCCCCAGTGCATGAGGGATAAAGGAACTTCCGTGTAGTAACTGCCATTGGTGCCCTGCCCACAGTGCACATAGGCTAAGCTTCCAGCTGTAAATGCCTGCAGCATTTTGCCAGGGGACTTTCTCCAGCTGTTGAAGCTTGCACTGCCCATGTCCAGGCTGAAACTATAGCAGGCTAGCGATACAGGAGCAGCCTTCAATCACCGGCTGACATGAGTTGGTGGGTACGACTCCAGCCATCTCACCCTTTGAGTGGGATGACACCGAGCTCCATAATCTCTACTGTCAACCACCATTCCCCAGACTGGGATTAAGCTCACATTTCCCTTAGTTTAATGTTTTGATACCACACCCTGCAAATGACTTCCCTACTTTCCCCATCTCATTTCCCCACACTCCTACTGGTGCTTCCTGGGAAGACCTCACACATTAACTACTAGCACTCAGTCCTTGTCTTCAGGTCTATTTGTTGTGGAACCCAAATTAAGAATGCAAAATACTGAGCTAAATATGGCCCCGAGTTTCAAGGGGCTATCAGTTAAGGTGAGTGTGTCCTTGTAGAGACTACTTGCTTGAATTTGCCCTTTAGATCAAATGCACCCTTTCAGAGATCACCTGCCCCAGCATTGGGAGTCTTGTTCCTTGAAACAACAGAAAGCTTTTACAGCTTTTTGAGCAGAAGACTAGCCTAATATAAGCAGTGTTATAGGACAGTTATTTTGGCAGCACTAGATGGACAGATGGATGGATGAATAAGAGAAGACATCAAGAAAGCTAACTAAGCAGCTGAAGGCTGCCAGAGGGCCTTCACCCAAACCTGACCAGGCTGGCACCCTGACCTCAGACTTCCATCCTCCAGAGCTAGTAGAAATAAATTTCTGTCATTTATGGGCCACACAGTCTATGGTCCTTTGTTATAGCATCCTGAAAGAACTAAGACAGGTACTATGGTTATGCAAGATAATATCTTTTTTAAAAGAACTTCTATTCCTATGATCTCATAAGGAAAACTGGCTGAATGGTACAAGGAAACTCTGGTACTATTTTTGCAATTTCTTGTGAATCAAACTACATTATAATAAAACATTATATAAAAGTAAATTAATTTTTACAAACATTTGGGCCACAGTCTGGACACAAGTGGCTAAGTCCCAACCACTATGTCCCTTTGTTCAAAGGTCTAAACCTTCAAGTCCACTCCTTGTCACCAGATGACAGTTCCCCAAAAGCCTGCCTTTCCCCTGCATGTCCAAGGCTAAGTGGTTTCTGTTTGGCTCTTAACTGTCCTCTGCCACTTGGCTTCTGGAGCAACATCCTTTTCTGTTTGACCCCCAATTCTTCCTACTTGGATCACACCGCCTTCCAAGCACAGCTGCCACAGGGTTTGGAGGGATCTCCCCAAGTCTGCCCACCAGCCTCAGTCCCCTCTAACCCTGTCAGTGAGCCTTCCCGCCGCCCCTGCACCTGTGCCCACCACTCCTACAGCTGTCTTACCTTCTCTGGTGAGGAGAGAAGGGGATTCCTCTTTCGTATCCTCTTATTTCTTCACATAAACACGTCAAACCCCCAGCCAGTCTGGAGGGCCTTTGCACTACACAAGAATCTCTTCTTCCTTTCCTTAGGGATCCACGTTAGCACCTCAGCCAGAATCACTGTTGACACACCCATGGGAATTGCCCATCTCCCCTCCACATCAGGCACCCACACCCAGCTGCCCAGAGCCAGGGGACCTGGGAGTCTCTGGGTGATGCACCTCCCACCACCACTCAGCATACAGAGCCTGGCTCCGAGCCAGAGTGCTTGACTGCCTGACAAAAATCATATCTTTCCTTTCAAAAATTAAAGTATGGAATACCCGAATTTTACTTTTCATCTCATTGTTCTCTCCTCCCTCTCTAGAGTAACCTCTTAACTCAAAAATTTTTCGAAAGATTTTGGCAAAGCCTGGCATTGCCTGGGCTCTGAAAAGCCAACACCACAAGATCACGTGTACTGTATTTCAGTGGGTGTGAACGTGTCCATCAAGACCCAAGTGCCTGATTAGTCCAGCAAATTGCTATAATATCCATCTAGAAATTGTCATTAGGTGCACGATGAAGGATTTCAGAGATGCAGACATCGGAAAGTGGTCTATAAAGACCAATTAGTCTATAAATGAGCCCTTGTTCAATTTCTGCTGTCAATACTATAAAATCAATTTGGCAGCAGAGTTACAAATACCTACGGGAATTCTTGTTATGCTGATTTTTCTTCTGGCTTCGGGCCTTCCTGCTGTCGTCAGGTATCAAGATGATGGCTGGGATGACTTCGGTCTTCTCTGTGACATGCTCCTCTCTAGCAGCTGCGTGATGCTCCTCAGCACTGTCACTGGGGCTTCAGAGAGTTCTGCTTTCTTTGTCATGGATGACGAAATTTGACTCCCAGTCCCTGAAGCTGTTATGAATATTTCGTATTCATTTCTCACATATATTTACCAAAATATTTATGTATTTACATATGTAATATATTTATGTTTAATATTAAGCATACTTGGCCTCAGCAGCAATAATCTAGGACAAAGTTGTTCCTTGAATCTCAAAGTTCTGGTAAATGCATAGCCTTTCTGTGACTTGACTAAGGTTTGAAAGCAGGGTCTCCTTTGAAACACTGTTAAGCAGTAAAATAAAACTAAAAAAATTTCCACAATGCAACTTAAGTAATGTTGAGCCAAATAGTAAGAAGTCTAAATTCTGCTACTAATTCTCTCCCAACTCAGTTCATAAGATAAATTGGAACCAGGTTGGTGTCAGTTTGTCACCTTAATCACCTACATCATTTCAAGAATTAAGAATTTTAAGATTACAACAACAGAGCATTAAACCAAACATAAAGCCCTCCTGAGCATATGGGAGCATGTTCAACTCCACAGGTTTGCTTCTCACCACTAAACTCCACTGTTTCCTTGGAAATGGCTCAGAGCCTCAAGGTTGAAAGCCAAAATTTAAATTTAAATCAAAATCTAAACATGTTTCCAAAGGACTTTGGTGCTTAATCAGACAACCTGGGGAAGCCAGTGTTTTACTTAGCCATGTCTGAGAACCCATTGATTATAGTTCACCCAAATAGGGATGTGTTTATTTCAGGCACCAAGAATATTAGGAGAAGGTAATGGGGGATGGCTCAGCAGCTCATAGATGGCAAGAGAATAGAGGCTCCTTTGGTCTCTCCCATTCTTAGCAACAGGGCTGGCACTCTAAGCATCAGAGGTTTTCCAAGTAGTAAGGGGGAGGCAGAAGCAACAGCACAGCGGACTCTGCTTATGTCTGATTTGGTGAAGACTAAAGCATGGCTCCCACATTAGCTGGAAAGGGGGCTGGAGATACAAGTTCTTAGCTTCCCAGCCTCCAGAGTTAGATCATAAGTGGAATGACTAGTCAATGCAGAGCTTTGAACACACTGGTTGGAACGTAAATTGTCTAGAATACAGTATCTGCCAAGTCACTTAGGGCCTCCTCTAGAGCAGTGCTTCTCAATTCAATGTGCATGTAAGTTACCTGGGGATTTTGTTCAACTGTAGATTCTGAATGAGTAGGTCTGGGGTGAGGCCTGAGACTCTTCCTTTCCTGAGTGATGCCAATGCTTCTCATCCATGCTCTGAGTCCCTGGGACACTGAGAGCCAGGGGAGGAAAAATGAGATGAAAAGGAATAAACCTTAAGTAGAGGAACAGACATGCACTCATAGGAAAGAGGAAAATCAGTTCTCCATAACTGAAGCAGAGCAGTATGGACGCCTCCTGGCCAGGATGTCCAGAGGAGCTTCCCAATCAAAGGGACAACTTGCTCCTGCTGGGTACTTGCATCCTGAAGCCAATAATGGGACACTTGGGAAAGATTCAATTATTTGAAAATGCTGATGGTTTGGAAAAGACAGCTCAGCCTACCTGAGTGAATTAATAAGCCCAGTGAGTTTCAAAGCCCAAGTTCATAAGTAAAGGCATAAAAATAATACCATGAAAATGGAAAAAGCTGGAAAGTAGAGGTTAACTCCAAGCTGAGACTGCCCCAGCAATTATCTTAAGAGTGTAAAATTCAAATCAACAGTGTGAATTTGAGTCAAGTAAGAAGAGAGCTTTGTTTTGTTTTTATTAATTTCAGGTGATGATATTACAGTTAGTCAGGGTCAGCAGTGACAATGAACCGATTGTGTATCAATCAGGCTTCCATATTTGCAAGGAACAGAAACCAAATTTGGTTGACCTCAACATAAGGCAACTTGCTGGAGGGCTGTCGATGCTTACAGAAATGACAGGTCTTGAGAATGGACAGGAACCAAAAGAATCCCAGAGGATTAGGAAGCAAAAACCACAGTCATCGTCTTAAATCAAACAAAGCCTGTTTAGCACACCATTCCTTCCTGCCCTTGAGTTAAAGTCCCAGAAAATAACTTCCCGTCAGCCAAGCTCAGGTTATATATTAATACTTTTATCCTGCCTTGTCCTCTTGGCTTCTGTAAAAACTTGTTGGCATCTGGAATTGCTCTCCCACCAAGACTACACTATGCAAAAACCTAACTCCCTCAAAAGAAATCCAAATAATATGAGACAGATGAAATGGATGCTGGACAATCAAAAACATTAAGAAATGCTTGCTATGAGTGGAAAATATGGTTTCTCTCAGGTACAGTCTCTAGTTGGCTGGTGGTGGCTGCCTGGAGTTTATGTTGAGAGATTTCTGAAACCACGTCCCAGCATAATGGGAAAAGGTGCCAGGACTGATTCAGTGGAGTTGACCATCACCACAGAAAGAAGAAGGAATAAAGTGTGTCCCAGATCTTTGCCATTTTTTGGCAGAGCAGATATTTTCCTCCTCCATAAAAGCTTTCTCTGACCCTTCCTGCTGGAAGTAGACCCTCCCTCTTTGACTCATATTTTCCATTCCTGAATATCTGAGCAACCATGAGCAACAATCTGAGCCCCTCTGTGCCTCCACTTTCCATGGATTAATAAAATACTAATATCCAATTCAAAGGGTGGTTTTGAGTGTTATACGCACTAAAACATGGCAAACTTTTTGCCTCATGCCCTACAAAAAGCCAGCACTCAATGTTAGCATGTCCCCAATATCAACCTCTCCATGACCAATCATATGTTCTTCTGTGTGTCATGGGTCTTCACATCTAAGTACTCAGAGGTGGAATCAAAAGACACTGGACTTTGAAACCTTCTACTCATACCTTTTCCACTCACAGGCTGTGTGGCCTAGTCTTATTTATCACTGTGTTTCTGCCATTTAGTACAGTACATATCACTTACAGCAAGAGCTCAACAAATAGTCACTGATCAAGTGAGAAAGTTAAGTTTTCTGTACCTCAGTTCTGTAAACTGGGATCCTACCTGAAAACATCAACATCACCTGGCACAGTCTTTAACTCCCTATTTTCTGATCCAGAAATGTTAGTTTCCTTTCTGTTTCAAAAAGTGGTATTTTCAATGACTTAAAAAAAAATTGGCCCTGGAGTGTGATCCAGTTCATATACTCAGATTAAACCAATGAGTAGCTATATTCAGTAAGATTTGTACACTTGTTTTAAAAACATAAATATATGATCCCCAAAGGAACCCATTTCAATTTTAACTGAAGGTAATTGAAATGTTTATTTCTATAAGGAAGAAGCCAGACCAAAAGAGTCTTCTTTGTTCCTTCCTCCTCCATTATTCCAGAGGTGTCAAATTATTGACATACATCCTGAAAGACGATCCTGTGAAAGTGTTGCACTCAATATGCCAGCAAATTTAGAAAACTCAGCAGTGGCCATAGGACTGGAAAAGGTCAGTTTTCATTCCAATCCCAAAGAAAGGCAATGCCAAAGAATGCTCAAACTACCGCACAATTGCACTCATCTCACACGCTACTAAAGTAATGCTTAAAAATCTCCAAGCCAGGCTTCAGCAATACGTGAACCATGAACTTCCAGATGTTCAAACTGGTTTTAGAAAAGGCAGAGGAACCAGAGATCAAATTGGCAACATCTGTTGGATCATGGAAAAAGCAAGAGAGTTCCAGGAAAACATCTATTTCTGCTTTATTGACTATGCCAAAGCCTTTGACTGTGTGGATCACAATCAACTGTGGAAAATTCTGAAAGAGATGGGAATACCAGACCACCTGACCTGACTCTTGAGAAACCTGTATGCAGGTCAGGAAGCAAGAGTTAGAACTGGACATGGAACAACAGCCTGGTTCCAAATAGGAAAAGGAGTACGTCAAGGCTGTATATTGTCACCCTGCTTAGTTAACTTATATGTAGGGTACATCATGAGAAACACTGGGCTGGAGGAAGCACAAGCTGGAATCAAGATTCCCAGGAGAAATATCAATAACCTCAGATATGCAGATGACACCACCCTTATGGCAGAAAGTGAAGAAGAACTAAAGAGCCTCTTGATGAAAAAGGAAGAGGAGAGTGAAAAAGTTGGCTTAAAACTCAACATTCAGAAAATGAAGATCATGGCATCTGGTCCCATCACTTCATGGCAAATAGATGGCGAAACAGTGGAAACAGTGGCTGACTTTATTTTTCTGGGCTCCAAAATCACTGCAGATGGTGATTGCAGGCATGAAATTAAAAGACGCTTACTCCTTGGAAGGAAAGTTATGACCAACCTAGACAGCATATTAAAAAGTAGAGACATGACTTTGCCAACAAAGGTCCGTCTAGTCAAGGCTATGGTTTTTCCAATGGTCATGTATGGATGTGAGAGTTGGACTATAAAGAAATCTGAGCGCAGAAAAATCGATGCTTTTGAACTGTGGTGTTGCAGAAGACTCTTGAGAGTCCCTTGAACTGCAAGGAGATCTAACCAGTTTATCCTAAAGGAGATCAGTCCTGAGTATTCATTGGAAGGATTGATGCTGAAGCGGAAACTCCAATACTTTGGCCACCTCATGCAAAGAGCTGACTCATTTGAAAAGGCCCTGATGCTGGGAAAGATTGAGGGCAGGAGGAGAAGAGGAGGACAGAGGATGAGATGGTTAGATGGCATCACCGACTCGATGGACATGGGTTTGGTGGACTCCGGGAGTTGGTGATGGACAGGGAGGCCTGGTGTGCTGCGGTTCATGGGGTCACAGAGAGTTGGACACGACTGAGCAACTGAACTGAACTGAACCCAGAAAGTGGTTTTCAGGGACTTCAGAGAGATAGGAACAAAAGGACACTATTAAAATCATGCAAATTCTTACTGTTATTTTTAGCTCCAAAACTAGAATGGATAAAAATTTAAAACTGCTTATTTCTGCAAGTTCTAAAGGACTGGTCATTCTGAAAACAAATTTATACTTGCTATAAGATACTTTAGGAGGTCAGGGTGCAGGAGAAGATGGCGGTCTCCACAGGCTTTACAGTTCCTTGTAATTTTCACTTGTTGGAAGAACTTGAAGAAGGACAAAAAAGAGTAGACAATGGTAACAAGAGGAAAATTGAGCAGAGTTTCTTTCTTGTTAAGGCAGCATCATTTAAGCGTGAACCTGGAGTACTCAAGGGGAACTCAGGTTTGCAGGTGGGAGCATGGTGAGAAGTGTCAGATGGCTGTGCAGGCAGGTATGTTTCTGAAGAGAAAGTTCAAGAAGGAAGCCCAGAATGGTGTGTTCTGTCCATCTTGCTGAGTGAAGGAGCTTCAGTTGAAATCGTTTAAAGTAGTAGGTACAACAAACACTGTCACAAATTGTGTTAATTTTTGAATCGGTATTGGTGCTGACTACTAGTAATATCAAAAATATGTTCAGGATTGTTGTGATACCTGTATTTATAATAAAAAATAAAATGTTGTGGGGGAGGTGGATAAATTTCGGCCACAAGCTGTTCCTGTGTTCCATGTAACAGACGTGGTAAACATTTGTTTACAGTCTTTGTTGGACAAACCATGCATTTACGTGTAAGTAAAATCAACAAAAAGTAAATAAGTGCATGGATATGTGATTTTGAGATTAAAGTTAGTCTTAAATTGTAAATAAAATGTGGAATGTGTCCTCAAAAAAAAAGATATACTTGGAAAATAATATCATTATAATAAGTTGAAATTCAATGTGGTCTCCTTTGTGTGCTGTGCTTAGTCACTCAGTCGTGTCTGACTCTTTGCGACCTTATGGACTGTAGCCTGCCAGGCTCCTCTGTCCATGGGGATTCTCCAAGCAAGAATACTGGAGTGAGTAGCTGTTCCCTTCTCCAGGGGATCTTCCCAACCCAGGGATTGAACCCAGCTCTCCCACATTGCAGGCGGATTCTTTACCGTCTGAGCCACCAGGGAAGCCCTGGTGGTCTCCTTTAGCAATAAGATTTAACTAGAGTTAGCAATTTTTGAACAATCTGTATCTCTATACAAATACAGGCACACTGAAAGAAGAGGTTGGGAACTCAGTTTGCTCCACAATAAAAAATAAAAGCTGGTCTTTTCATTTAAAAATGTTTCAATTACCTTTTGCTTCCTTCCCGTCTATCTTACAGACGATTCCTTTGCTTTCTTGACTGTTCTCCATTTCACTTATGGAAGAGGAAGCCAACTGCCTAATTCTTATGGTAGATCTATACCCTTTTTGATGAAACAGCTCTCTTAATTGTTCAATTGTGGGTTTTAGTTGCATTAGGCAAGAACTCTGGTTTTTTCTCTCTAAAGAATACTGACAGAAATTGAACCATAGCAAAATATTCATGTGTTTGTGTGTTCATGTCAATGTGTCTGTGTGGGCACATATAAGACACAGAGAAAGCTATTGGTTGATTTAAAATGATGATTGTTTTTAACAAAAATTTCTCTTTACTAGGAGAAAGAAATGTCATGTGGGCCACAGACTGATCATCAGAAAAGCTGGGCTTGCAGTTCTCATCTCTCAGCTAAATTGCTCTGTGAGTGTGGTAGCCAGCCTTCGAGATGGTGTCCAACAATCTCTTCCTTCCAGGATTCACACTCTTACATCGTCCCTGCCTTCATTCTATCAGGATAGGTCTGTGTAATGACAGAATATGGCAGAAGTAATGTTTATCACTGTTGAGGCTAGACCATAAGAGACACTATGGCTTGTCTACCTGGCTCTCTTGGATCACTCGGTCTGAAGGAAGTCAGTTCCTATGTTATGAGAACACTCAAGCAGCCCTATGGAGGGCCCCTGAGGGGGTTCAGGGCAAGGGCATTCCAGAACGTGCCGTCTGCACGCGGATTGTTTTTCACTGAAGACAGTCAAGGTCCAACAGACTCAGGAAGAGCTTTTTACCTCCCCTTTAACACCATATAAGAATTTACATAACCCATAAAGTTTGGGTTAGGTGTGGTAAGCTGAGGTGGGGGTGGAGGGGGGTGGCGCCTGTCAGCAGAGTCTGTTTGTTCAAAGCCTTCTGTGTGACCCATTTGTCTCTGTGTGGCCTGACAAACTTTTTTTTTTACCAAACATTGCATTTCTTGATGTTGTTCAGTCATTCAATTGTGCCTGACTCTTTGTGACTCCTTGGACTACAGCATGTCAGGCTTCCCTGTCCTTCAATTACTCAATTCATGTCCATTGATTTGGTGATGTCATCCAACCATCTCATCTTCTGTCACCCCCTTCTCCTCCTGCCTTCAATTTTTCCCAGCATCAGAGTCTTTTCCAATCAGTTGGCTCTTCACATCAAAGTATGTGGCCTAAGTATTGGAGCTTCAGCTTCAGCATCAGTCCTTCCAGTGAATATTCAGGATTGATTTCCTTTAGGATTGACTGGTTTGATCTCCTTCCTGTTCAAGGGACATTTCTTCTCTCCCTGTAAACTGTCTTCCTCCCCTTTTCAGCCCCAGACCCATATCCCCTTCTCCTTACCTCAGGATGGCATACAAGTTTCAATTGCCTGACTGTTTTTGACCCTCTCATGTCCATAAGACTCCCACACGTACAATTAATGTGTCTCATGTCCATTATTATACCAGCCAAAGAACCTAAGTGGAAGAAGGAAAAGGTTCCCCCCCTACAGCCCACATGGTGAGGAACAGAGGTTTATGACCAACTGTCACTCCAGTGAAGTTGGAATGAGATCTTCCAGCCCCAGTGAAGTCTTCTGATGACTGAATTCTTGGCCGGCTGACAATTTAATTGTGACCTCATGAGAGGTTCTGAGCCAGAACCACTTAAGTAGTTTCTCAATTTCTGATCCTCAGAAACTATGATACAATACAACTGTCCTTTGGTATTCATGGAGAGTTGGTTTTAGGACCCACCACTGATATCAAAATCCCTGGATGCTCAAGTCCCATAGTTGGCCCTCTGTATGCACAGGTTCTGCATCTGCAGATACAACCAACCACACATCTCAAATGTCATTACATTATCTGCAGTTGGTTGAATCCACGGATATGGAACCCATGGATATAAAGGGCCAATTATATTGGGAAAAAATCTGCATATAAGTGGACTCGTGTGGTTCAAATTTGTTTTATTCAAAGGTCAACTGTAAGTATATATTCTCTTAAGTTACTAAATTTGGGGGTACTTACAATACCAATTTGGGGGTACTTACAATACCAATGGGAGAAGGCAATGGCACCCCACTCCAGTACTCTTGCCTGGAAAATCCCATGGACGGAGGAGCCTGGTAGGCTGCAGTCCATGGGGTCGCTAAGAGTCGGACACGACTGAAGTGACTTAGCAGCAGCAGCACAATACCAATAGGTAACTAATACAATTACCCAGTAGGTGGAGCCATTTTATGTTTCCATTTCTAAGGTTATTTTTTTTTTTCAATCAACAAATATTTACTGTCTAACATGCCGGACATTATTAACATGAGAGATGGACTAAATGCTCCTTTCATAAATAACATTTTGATTTTCATGAATAATCACAGAATCTGTCAGACTATTCTTTCAATAAGTCTGCAATTTGCTAGATCAAACGCTCACTTTTCAAGTCCAAATACTACCTGAAAACAATACCATTAATTGGATGACCCAACTACCTTTCCCTTATCACTTGTTGCTTTCACACTTATACACTGGAAACACTACTAATTGATTTGTTTCAGCTTCCTTTGCTACCAGTAGTGCCATGTAACATATCGCTGGCCAATGAGACAGAAATGGTCACTTATTTAAAGAGTTTCCAGGAAAGATTTTGATTTCCTGAAAAAATAGACAGATAAGACTGCCACTACTCTTCCCTCTTTCTTTCTGCCTTGGCTATAGTCCAATGCCTGGAGCTGTAGCAGGCATCTTGTAGCCATGAGGGAAAAGCCTAGGGAATTACAACATCTTGGGCCCTGACATAGCTGAGCTGTCAAACCAATGCCAATAGCTCCCCAACTCTAGAAGTCATAAAAGTTACTACGCCTTGTAACTTAGTTATTATTTACTTCTTATAGCCAAATTCAATCTGAATTGATATAATACCATGGAAAGTGACTGATTTCAAAAGAAGTAAGGAAGAGTTTTCCCCAAAATACATCTCCTTTGCTCTGAATTCCATGAACTGTTGAAATATATTTTGCTCAGTCCTGTCCCACTGTTTGCAACCCCATGGACTGTAGCCTGCTAGGCTCTTAGGCCCCTGGAATTTTCCAGGCAAGAATACCAGAGCAGGTTGCCATTTCCTACTCCAGGGGATCTTCCTGACCCAGGGATCGAACCTTCATCTACCACGTCTCCTGCATTGGCAGGCGGTTTCTTTGCTACCAGCACCACCTGGAAAGCTCATTAACATCAAGTGTTATTCACTCAGTCATGTCCGACTCTTCGACCCCATGGACTATACAGTCCATGGAATTCTCTGGGCCAGAATACTGGAGTGGGTAGCTGTTCCCTCCTCCAGGGGATCTTCCCAACCCAGGGATCCAACCCAGGTCTCCCACATTGCAGGCAGATTCTTTACCAACTGAGCTATCAGGGAAGCCCCTCTTGCCTTCCTAAATAATAGGAAATAGTGTATTCATGAACATTTTTTGAATGCTCACTATGAAAAAAGCACTGTTCTAAGTGTTTTAGGGCTTTCCAGGTGGCACTAGTGGTAAAGAACCCTCCTGCCAATGCAGAAGACATAAGAGACACAGGTTCAATCCCTGGATTCCTGGGTTGGGAAGATCTCCTGGAGTAGGAAATGGCAACCTGCCCCAGTATTGTTGACTGGAAAATTCCATGGATGGAGGAGCATGACAGGCTATACTCCCTGAGGCTGCAAAGAGTCAGAAATCACTGAGCGAAATATATCTATAAATCTCAACTGTTTTAGAAGTATTAGTTCATTTAATCTTCAAGTCCTTGAGGTTAACACTATTATTTTCTACAATTTACAGATGAGGAAACACAGAGATTAAGGAAACTTAAGTAACTAGTTAAATAGTAAAGCTGAAATAAACTAAAATCATGTAGCTTCTTTTTATTTGTTTTAAAATTTTTATTAAGATCATTTCCAAACACATAAAAGTAGAATAGTTAGGACTTCTCTGGTTGTCCAGTGGTTAAGAATCCACCTAATAATGCATGGACACAGGTTCAATCCCTGGTCCGGGAAGATTCCACATGCTGTGGAGCAACTAAGCCTGTGTTCCACAACAAGAGAAGCCACTGCCATGAGAAGCCTGTGCAGTGAGAGTAGCCCCCACCTGCCGCAATTTGAGAAAGCCCATGCACAGCAACAAAGACTCAGTACAGCCAAAAATAAGTAAATAATTAAAAAAAAAAATAGAATAGTTACAATGGACTTTCATATACTCATCAACCAGTTTCAACAACAATTAAGATTTTGCCTTTCTTATCCCTTTTTGCATTCTTCTTTTCCTGAAGTATGTTAAAGACTCCCTGGACATCATATCATTTCACCAATAAATATTTCTGTGTATCTCTAGCAGATAAGGATTGTTAAAAATACCATTATCACACCTAACACAATGAAAAATAAATCTCTAATAATTCTTATACTTAGTGTATGTTCAGTTCTTCCCCCACCCCCATCTCAAAAAACTTTGGATTGTTTAATCAGGTCCAAACAAGGCCTACTTACTGCATTTACTGATATATAAGATCATTTAGTTTCTGTCTTCACTATTTTGCTTCCTTATCTGCTTTATCAGATAAAGCAGTAAGCACAAGAAAAAAAAATGACCCCCTCCACACCTCCCTTCAAATACACAGAATCTTCCACATTTTAAATGTAAGTTTTTAAAATATTTTCTGCTTCTGTAACTTTAAATTTTATGTATAGCCATGGGTAGAAAAGAGCTGGGCTAAGCAATAGAGTAAGATGCTAGATACATGAGTTTGGATGGAGGGAAAGTAACACCAGCAGTTGTCATCATCTCCATTGTACCTAACACTCACTGAATTTCTGCCTTAAACTATGCACTACACTGGTCATTTTTTATTTTTTGGCTGTGCCCTGCAGCATGTGGGATGCTACTTCTCTGACCGGGGATGGATCCTGCCCCCTCCCCCACCCCCGCCCACAGTGGAAGTGTGGAGTCTAAACCACTGGACCACCAGGGAAATCCCACCATATTATCTTCTATATATATAAGAATCTATGGATGTTTCCCCAAGGGTCAGTTAGGGCTGATTTTCAAATGATCGCTCAAATCAATGGAGACACAAGTATCCACGAATTAAGAGAAAACCAAAGTCATACTCAGATGACCCTTGGGGAAATGTATCCAAAGCTCTTTAATGGAAAGAAGAAAAATTAAATAGCTATGATTTATTGAACTTCCTCTGTGCCAGACACTGCACTTAATGATTTACAAGTATCATCTCTAATCTTCAGGCAACTCTAAGAAGTCAGGCCTACTATTAGTTTTTGGTTCCCTCTGCCCCCTGCCCCATCTGCTGAGAGGTGAGAGGAGAGGAAGCAAAGGCTGGGAGTAACGAGATAAAATCTCTCAGGTACCAGTCCTGTCCTCTGTGTTCTAGTCATATGAAATAGGTGGACTCTTGGCTCAGAGGCAAAAGACACAGGCCAACAATAGCAGTAGCCAGACATCAATTGCACTGATTCCCAAGGCCCAGTTTCCACAGAGATGCAGTGAGGGCCAGGTGATGCCTGAACATGCAGTGAGGAACTCTGAACCTTGGAAATGCAGATCTTTGATAAGAGAGCACTACTAAATCTGCCCTGGGGAGAGACTAATTTCATTACTATTCTGGAAAGCAAGCAAATCTGCCCTCTGCTTTGGAGGAAGACACTATATCTTGTAAGGCTTTTCATTACACAAGCATCCTGTGAAAGACAATCTGCTGATGCCTTTGCTCAGGTGTGCAGAAATGCAAGACACCCATGGAGAATTATCTCCCAAGAAACAAATAATCCAGAAAGGTTTTCACAGGGTCATTTCAGCATTCCAGGTAAATGTAAATGTGGGAACTAAAATTAGGATTGTACATAGTTCTAACCTATTATTTAAATCATCTGGAAAGCAATCACAGAATGTTCATAGCTGCTGCTGGTGCTGCTGCTAAGTCACTTTAGTCGTGTCCGACTCTGTGACCCCATGGACTGTAGCCCTCCAGGCTCCTCTCTCCATGGGATTCTCCAGGAAAGAATACTGGAGTGGGTTGCCATTTCCTTCTCCTAAGATACCAAAAATGATCCACTTAACATGAAGAAATATAGTAGGTTGCCATTTTCTACTCCAGGGGATCTTTCCAACCCAGGGATTGAAACTGAGTCTCTTAGGTCTCCTGCACTGGCAGGTGGGTTCTTTGCAAGTAGTGCCACCTAGGAAGACCCAGTCAATGCCCAAATAACCCTACTAGGTTCTGCTTTATATATGAGGAAGCCAGGACTCCCATAGATTAAATAGACCTCCTCAGATCACACAGCAGATTGATGGCAAGAACCACAATTTCACATGTAATTCCAAACTATATGAACAGGATTCTTTTGGTCACATTTCGACACATTAAAGTCATCTTGGAAGCTGGGAATTTTCATAAGCTATTAGTAAAAGACTTGGATTTAGTGTCTGAGCCAACAAAATAACACTATTTTTTTTCCAGAATATACACTCTCCAGCCAGAAATTGAGACCTGAAAATACCTTCCCCCAAGTGGAATGGGAAAACATAAGCTGTTACGTTTGTAAAAGCTATTCAATGATACATTATCCTCTAGGAAATCCTCAAATTCTTTTAGTAGTTCCCTGAATACTATGAGGTTCATAATAACTTGTGAATGATACCTGTTGTCCTCATTTTTCTAGTGTCAACAAGGGCCCAGAAAAATTATTTAAGTTACCTCACACGTTAAGAAACAAAATTCAACTAACTAAATTTGAAGATCTAATCAGCTTTATTCAAGGATTCTTTTCTCACTAGTGCTGATTAGGAAATTGTTTTAAAATTTCACAACTGGTAAAGGCTGAAACTGCAGTTAGGTCAGGTATTAAGTCTTCATAGGTCTTAGCATTAGTGACTCCATTTGAGACTTGTTCCTTTACTTGTTTCATTTATGAGGGGGAAAAAGCAACAGGATTATTTATTAATTAATAGGAATCGCCATCCTTTGAATTTTTAAACTACCTTAAAGGTAGAGAGAAAAAATAGGAATTACATCCTAATTATGTTTCCAGCATAAATATCACAGTGTAAGAGCCCCATAGTTTGAAATAAAATATCTTCCTAACAATGTATACAAATTCCAGTTTAAGAAAGTCAAATAATAGGATTGTATAGGAATGAAAGCAGAATTTGCCACCAAAAATATGCCTCTTTGAGATAAGGATTATTTTAAGAAGGTTGGTTTTTAAAGGAAAAACAATAACAACAATAAGAAAACAGCAGACATGGGGAAAGCTCTGAAAACCAAATAGAAGTTACCCTTTAGTAAGAGCAATTTACAGTTATAAGGGGAATCTCCATATGCAAGGGTACCCTTTGAGTACCAAGAAGCGGAGGATCACTAAATCTTTTTTTTTTTTATCTTGTGTGAATTTTACTTTTTTTTTTTTTGGCAACCCAATATTTCTTTATTTTTTTTTATTTATTTATTTTTTACTTTACAATATTGTATTGGTTTTGCCATACTAGATCTTTAGATGCTCTATCAAGGAAGAAGGCTTAGACTTAAATCTGTATAACATCCTTACCTTTGTTTACTATGTTTTGCCTTGAAAACCTGGTTCTCTCCTTGCCCACCATCTTTTGTTTTTAGCTGGAGATAGTATTGAAGGTTAGAGACAGTGACTCAGTCTTCCTGGGTCTCTCATATATATAAGACACATACATGATACTAAACTTCTGTTTTTCTCCCATTAATCTGTCTTTTATCATGCAATCTCAGCCAAGAATCTAGAAGAGTGAAAGGAAAATTATTTTTCCTCCCTTACAAGAAGATTTAACTCCCAGAGATATTAAAAAATATTAGAAAAACTCAAAATACATCGATCATTTTGACACACTGTTCAATAATATATTTTCACCATTTTTGAGATGTTTACTATTTTTATTCATGTTCTTCACAATTAGCGTATTCCTCATGTCTAAGTCTGATGAGCTCCAAATAAAGTTAAAGACGATCAGCTTTCAGCATGCTTAAGAAGCTATACTGTGTTTGAGATCTAGGCGTCTCTCACTGACATTTTTTTTTTAACATGAATCAGTCACAGGTACACATATGTCCCCTCCCTCCTGAACCCCCTCTTCCATCTCCTACCCCATTCCACCCCTCTAGTTGTCACAGAGCTCTGGCTTGAGGTCTGTGTCACACAGCCAATTCCCACTTGCTATTTTACATATGGTAATGTATGTTTCCATACTATTCTCTCACTTCATCCCACTCTTTCCTCTCAATGACATTTTTATAAAAAAATGAAAAAAATGTAATAAAACATTCAAATAATGGTGCAAGCACTGCTGTGCAAAGACAGAGATGCTTCCAAACCTAACTGTTGATGGTACTGAACCAAACTTGGGTGCACCCACGCACACACAGTGAAGCCAATCTCCTGACAATGGGTTGTGGTGAAGGAACGGGCAATGTTTATCACAGGTCACCAAGCAAGGAGATCAGGACAGTTGGTGCTGAAAAAGCTGTCACTTGCAGCAGAGTTTCAGGAAAGCAATTTTAAAGGGCAGGTAAAGGAGATGTGTCCCGTCCCAGGGTACGTGATCAGCTCATGCACAATTCTCTGATTGGCGCATGTAAGGTAACAGGACAGTGTCTTGGGGGTTGGGGGATTAACAATATCAATCCTTAGGCACCAGTAGGTCTGGGACTATGTGCTCCTGACCATAGGTAGTTAATTTCTTCCATTTAGTGGTGGTTTTCACATGTGTAAAACAACTCTGGAGATATGCATCAGATACTATTATCTAGGTATTTCAGATAGGAGTTACAGCAAAAGATATGGGGGAGGGGTCTGTCCTGGGATGGCCCCATAGGGTCCTGCTCCTTATAATGAATGACTGGTAGCCCCTATACCTGACAGCTTAAAATACTCGGCTTAAAATTCTCATTTATCACCTGTTCTATGAAAATTTCAATTTGGCTTAGAAAAGGCAATTTAAGAATTTCCCCATGAATTAGCATATGGGATGAATAAAACTCAAATTTCAAAGGTCAGCACAGCCCCAAGGTAAAATACTTCTGAACTTCCCAGATGTGATGGTAGCTAGCAAGCACTGTCTGACTCTCCATGTCCATTCCTCCAGCAAATAGTCCACTGGGACACAGGATATTTTGATTCAGGGTAGCCTTGGAAGCCGAGCAAAGCAATCAATGACTCGCCACTCTTCAGGAAAAATTTTGAGGGCTGTTGGGGAGATAAGCCTGAGAAACTGACCACTACCTCTAGTCCTTTGAAACAGGACAGAGCCAGAGAGGAAGCTGGTGAGGATGAGATGTAACTGGCTAAATAACTACTCCTACTTCAGAAAGAACAGGTCTGAGTTGCACATTTTCTGAGGCATTTAGATATCAGAAATTTGGCTAAGAGCTGTACCTATCAAACCCCCTTCTCCCCTGAGGCGCAAATCTGAGTCAGAAACTCTAAGAATCCCTAGCTGGTTCACAAACCTAAACAGGGGGAGGAGCATCACCTTCAATATTAGAGTACAGGAGCAAAATCTGCTACCCCAAAATGTGTCTCTCTGTCATGAGGATGAACTTATGTTGATTACTATTAAGAAACAAAAGAGATAGGAAGTCTTTCCACCTCCTGTGGGCCAGAATCCCTTAGACAAAATGGAGTAGCCCTCATAGTCAACAAGAGTCCAAAATGCAGTACTTGGGTAAAATCTCAAGAACAACAACAAAAGGATCTCTGTTCATTTCCAAGGCAAACTATTCAATATCACAGTAATCCAAGTCCATGCCCCAAACACTAATGCCGAAGAAGCTGAAGTTGAATGGTTCTATGAAGACCTACAAGACCTTCTAGAACTAACACACAAAGATGCCCTTTTCATCACAGGGGATTGGAATGCAAGAGTAGTAAGTCAAGAGATACTTGGAGTAACAGGCAAGTTTGGCCTTGGAGTACAAAATGAAGCAGAGCAGAGGCTAACAGAGTTTTGCCAAGAGAACTCACTGGTCATAGTAAACACCCTCTTCCAACAACACAGGAGACAACTCTACACATGGACATCACCAGATGGTCAATACCAAATTCTTTGCAGTCAAAGATGGAGAAGCTCTAAACAGTCAGCAAAAACAAGACTGGGAGCTGACTGTGGCTCAGATCATGAACTCCTTATTACTAAATTCAGACTTATATTGAAGAAAGGAGGGAAAATCACTAGACCATTAAGGTGTGACCTAAATCAAATCCCTTATGACTATACAGTGGAAGTGAGAAATAGATTTAAGGGACTATATCTGATAGACAGAGGGCTGGATGAACTATGGACAGAGGTTCGTGACATTATACAGGAGACAGGAATCAAGACCATCCCCAAGAAAAAGAAATGCAAAAAGGCAAAAATGGTTGTCTGAGGAGGGCTTATAAATAGCTGAGAAAAGAAGAGAAGTGAAAGGCACAGGAGAAAAGGAAAGATATACACATCTGAATGCAAATTTCCAAAGAATAGCAAGGAGAGATAAGAAAGCCTTCCTAAGTGATTAGTGCAAAGAAATAGAGGGAAAGGACTGTATTTGCAAAGAAATAGAAAGGGAAAGACTAGAGATCTCTTCAAGAAAATTAGAGATACCAAGGGAACATTTCATGCAAAGATGGGCACAATAAAGGACAGAAATGGTATGGACCTAACAGAAGCAGAAGAAATTAAGAAGAGGTGGCAAGAATACACAGAAGAACTATACAAAAATGATCTTAATGACCCAGATAACCACAATGATGTCTGTGAGCCCAGACTCTTGCATCTTTTCATACATAGAAAAGCACTAAATTCCTTAACTAGATATCTGGTTTCCTTTAATTAACAATAATCTCTTGATGTTCAGGCTACCTTCCTTTTGGTGTAAAACTTCTATATAACCTGACTCCTCCCCTCCCCCCTTCTCAGAGCAGCTCTCTCAGGGTTACTTGAGATGCTATCTCATGGCTTGAAATCCTAAAAATTCCCACTGAATAAAACATAACTCTCAACTTTAAGTTATGACTATTTTTTTTTAAGTCAACAAAGGATAGAGGAAAATTTCTTCTTCCTCAACACAGGCTAGGTCTCTTTCTTTCAAGGATGAACTAGCCAGAATTAAAAAAAAAAAAAGAATTGAACATGGAAAGATCAATAAAATTATTTTGCAGCATTAAAAATTGATCATATAGTGGCTATTTTTCAAATGATTGTGGTCCAGCTACTCTGCTGGCATTTTACGTACTTATCTAATTTTCAGAACCTCTCATAAAAAAGAAATTATTATTCCCATTCTGGATGTGAAGAAACTAAAATTGAGGAAGGACAGCTAAATCTCCCAAAGCCATGTGACTGGTGAATGGCAAGACTCAGATTCAAATAAAACTGAGTCTCTGCTCCTCATCACAGTCTCAAACCACCTTCCAGGGAACCATGAATTAGTAATTCTCCACACTTCCTCACCCCTTACCTCACCCTTATGGGCTTCCCTGGTGGTTCAGTTGGTAAAGAATCAGCCTGCAATGCGGGAAACCTGGATTCGATCCCTGGGTTGGGAAGATCCCCTGGAGAAGGTAATGGCTACCCACTGCAGTATTCCGGTCTAGAGAATTCCAGGACTATTCCATAGGGTCGCAAAGAGTCAGACACGACTGAACGACTTTCCCTTTCACTTTCCACCTCATTATACAAACAAATTAGGGTGTGGAAGTGGGGGTGAGGGTATCTTGTTAAAATACAGCTTCTAATTCAGGAAATGTGGAGTGAAGACTGAAAATCTGCATTTCTAACAAGATCCCTGGGAATGGTAATACTGCTGGGGCTCAGACCACAGTTTGAGTAGCAAACTGTGAAACATAGGACTGTGGGAAATAGAAGAAAATTGGTCTTTCAAAAAATAAAGAAAATTTGAACTCTCTGAAGTAGGCAATGCATGGTGAAATGAAAGCACAAAAGGCCAGGATGAAAACAGAAGGCACGGAAAAGGCACTGGTGAAGTGAGAGCTGAAAACAACTGAAAAGACTTCAAGGAAGCTACAAAGGCAGAAGTGCCCACCACAGCTAACAAACAGGCAGAATCTATGTTAGAGAACAAACCAATCAAAATGGGTAAGGCCAACCTGAACAGCACTCCCCAAATGACATGAACAAAAGGATGAAAATGATGAAAGATTATAGCTATAGGGACAAAGACACAAGATTCTGCAAACAGATATTGCAAGAGAGAACCAGGATAAAGGGGGAAAACAGTAAACTTGAAGATAAAGTAGAAGAAAATGCTACTACTTAAGCTACTAAGATAAAACACTGGTTCTGAATGGTGAAGGGTCAGCCATCCTCCTGTGGCAGACACTGCTGCTGTCGTGCCTGGTTGCACCTGCACCCACTTCAGAGCCCACCTGCAGCTACAGTGGATGGTCCTGTACCCACTGGCAGTCCCCTGACTCAAGGACCCCTCTCCCTCTGCTACCGAGGAAGCATGTTCAGCCTGTGCACCAGGCAGCCCAGATTCAACACCCCCAGGTCAAATCAATCAAGGAGGGACAGGAGTCAACGGGTAAATGCTCCAGCTTCCCCTTCACAGGCCAGGACAACTCTGAGGGGTCTTCTACACTATCTTCCAGCAGGACTGAGCCCCATCTGCCTACAGCTGAAATATACATATTAACTCACCTTTCTCAGGTTTTTCCCTATTCTATGCCTCATTCCCATTCCCTCACTCGTGCATCCTGGGGTCATTCCCCAATTAGGTGATCTGTTCCCACGTGTTTGTCTTAGGCTATGCTTTTGGGGAAACACAAGCCAAGACATGCCCCAAAGGTGTGTCAGAGGAAAATGCCTAACTGTATTCAAAATGAAAGAAATTCCACATTTAATGATGTGTTAGCTAAAGGGTCAAGTGTTCCCCCTGCCCGCCATTTTAAATTCAGGACATAGGAGGCACTGATGTGGGTGACACCTTTCTTATCCCATCCTTTACACCACTTCCCCCTCTTTGCACTCCACTGTACAAGCTTTATAATACCCAGAGTGTTCTAGAGCATGATTCTTATTCCTGGTCTCCCACTCTAACTCCTCACAAACTAGAACTGTGTCTTAGTTATTAACTGTGTATCCTAAGTACCTAACACAGTACCTTGCATAGAGAAGGCTCATGAAAAGTTCATTAAGTAAGTGCTGGATGAATCACCGAGTCCAAACACTGCTCTGCCACAAACTAGATGTGTGACCTTAGACAACTCACTTAACCAATCTGAATCAGTTACTTCTGTCTGTAATATGAGAGAATTCAACTCTATGTTCTCTAAAGTCAAGTTATTATATGATTTCAGATAAACAAAATCTCTCCCCACTCCATCATTTCTTAAGCCTGATTAATGAAGCATAAAGCTGACCACACTATTAAAGGAACATTCCAATCTTTTCAAACCATATTAATCTGTAACTACGATGTCTCCTAAAATCTTAGCATTTAAACTCTTTGGGGACTGAAGTAAAATTGTACTGGTACTCTCATTGCCCAAGGTATTGTCTAGACCTATGCTGTCCTATATGGCAATCAGCAGTCCTATGTGGCTACGCACACTTAAAAAGTCCAAAATGTGACAGATACTGGCTTTCAAACATTTAATACCAAAAAAAAAAAAAAAAACTGTAAAATATCTCAACAATTATGTTACATTGATTAAATGTTTAAATGATCATATTTTGGACTGCTGCTGTTGCTAAGTAGCTTCAGTTGTGTCCAACTCTGTGTGACCCCATAGACGGCAGCCCACCAGGCTCCCCCATCCCTGGGATTCTCCAGGCAAGAACACTGGAGTGGGTTGCCATTTCCTTCTCCAATGCATGAAAGCGAAAAGTGAAATTGAAGTCGCTCAGTCGTGTCCGACTCTTAGCGACCCCATGGACTGTAGGCTACCAGGCTCCTCCGTCCATGGGATTTTCCAGGCAAGAGTACTGGAGTGGGGTGCCATTGCCTTATTTTGGACTAAATATTATTAAAATTAATTTTCAGTTCAGTCACTCAGTTGTGTCCAACTCTTTACAACACCATGGACTACAGCACACCAGGCCTCCCTGTCCATCACCAACTCCCAGAGTTTACCCAAACTCATGTCCTTTGAGTCGGTGATGCCATCCAACTATCTCATCCTCTGTCGTTCCCTTCTCTTCCTGTCTTCAATCTTTCCCAGCATCAGGGTCTTTTCAAATGAGTCAGCTCTTTGCATCAGGTGGCCAAAGTATTGGAATCTCAGCTTCAACATCAGTCCTTCCAATGGACACTCAGGACTGATCTCCTTTAGGATGGACTGGTTGAATCTCCTTGCTGTCCAAGGGATTCTCAAGAGGGGGGTTCAGGATGGGGAACATGTGTCCATCCATGGCGGATACATGTTAATGTATGGCAAAACCAATACAATATTGTAAAGTAAAATAAATAAATAAATAAAAATAAAATTTAAAAAAAAAAAGAGAGAGAGAGAGACTTCTCCAACACCACAGTTCAAAAGCATCAATTCTTCGGCGCTCAGCTTTCTTAAAGTCCAACTCACACCCATACATTACCACTGGAAAAACCATAGCTTTGACTAGACGGACCTTTGTTGGCAAAGTAATGTCTCTGCTTTTCAATATGCTATCTAGGTTGGTCATAACTTTCCTTCCAAGGAGTAAGTGTCTTTTAATTTCATGGCTGCAATAACCATCTGCAGTGATTTTAGAGCCCCCCCAAAAATAAAGTCAGCCACTGTTTACACTGTTTCCCCATCTATTTGCCATGAAGTGATCGGACCAGATGTCATGATCTTCGTTTTCTGAATGTTAAGCTTTAAGCCACCATTTTCAGTCTCCTCTTTCACTTTCATCAAGAGGCTCTTTAGTTCTTCTTCACTTTCTGCCATAAGGGTGGTGTTATCTGCATATCTGAGGTTATTGATATTTTCCCCAGCAATCTTGATTCCAGCTTGTGCTTCATCCAGCCAGTGTTTTTCATGATGTACTCTGCATATAAGTTAAATAAGCAGGGTGATAATATACAGCCTTGACGTACTCCTTTTCCTATTTGGAACAAGTCTTTTGTTTCATGTCCAATTCTAACTGTTGCTTCCTGACCTGCATACATGTTTCTCAAGAGGCAGGTCAGGTGGTCTGGTATTCCCATCTCTTTCAGAATTTTCCACAGTTTGTTGTGATCCACACAAAGGCTTTGTCATAGTCAATAAAGCAGAAATAGATGTTTTTCTGGAACTCTCTTGCTTTTTCGATGATCCAACAGATGTTGGCAATTTGATCTCTGGTTCCTCTGCCTTTTCTAAAACCAGCTTGAACATCTGGAAGTTCACAGTTCATATACTGTTGAAGCCTGGCTTGGATAATTTTGAACATTACTTTGCTAGCATGTGAGATGAGTGCAATTGTGCAGTAGTTTGAGCATTCTTTGGCATTGCCTTTCTTAGGGATTGGAATGAAAACTGACCTTTTCCAGTCCTGTGGCCACTGCTGAGTTTTCTAAATTTGCTGGCATATTGAGTGCAGCACTTTTACAGCATCATCTTTTAGGATTTGTTATAGCTCAATTGGAATTCCATCACCTCCACTAGCTTTGTTCATAGTGATGCTTCCTAAGGCCCACTTGACTTCACATTCCAGGATTTCTGGCTCTAGGTGAGTGATCACACCATCATGATTATCTGGGTCATGAAGATCTTTTTTGTATAGTTCTTCTGTGTATTCTTGCCACCTCTTCTTAATATCTTCTGCTTCTGTTAGGTCCACACCATTTCTGTCCTTTATTGAGCCCATCTTTGCATGAAATGTTCCTTTGGTATCTCTAGTTTTCTTGAAGAGATCTCTAGTCTTTCCCATTCTATTGTTTTCCTCTATTTCTTTGCATTGATCACTGAGGAGGTCTTTCTTATCTCTCCTTGCTATTCTTTGGAACTCTGCATTCAAATGGGTATATCTTTCCTTTTTTCCTTTGCTTTTCACTTCTCTTCTTTTCACAGCTATTTGTAAGGCCTCCTCAGACAGCCATTTTGCTTTTTTTGCATTTCTTTTTCTTGGGTATGGTCTTGATCCCTGTCTCCTGGGCAATGTCATGAACCTCTGTCCATAGCTCATCAGGCACTCTGTCTATTAAATCTAGTCCCTTAAATCTATTTCTCACTTCCACTGTATAATTGTTAGGGATTTGATTTAGGTCATACCTGAATGGTCCTGTGGTTTTCCCTACTTTCTTCAATTTAAGTCTGAATTTGGCAATAAGGGGTTCATGATCTGAGCCACAGTCAGCTCCTGGTCTTGTTTTTGCTGACTGTATAGAGCTTCTCCATCTTTGGCTTCAAAGAATATAATCAATCTGATTTCAGTGTTGACCATCTGGTGATGTCCATGTGTAGAGTCTTCTCTTGTGTTGTTGGAAGAGGGTGTTTGCTATGACCAGTGCGTTCTCTTGGCAAAACTCTATTAGCCTTTGCCCTGCTTCATTCCATACTCCAAGGCCAAATTTTCCTGTTACTCCAGGTGTTTCTTGACTTCCTACTTTTGCATTCCAGTCCCCTATAAGGAAAAGGACATCTTTTTTGGGTGTTAGTTCTAAAAGGTCTTGTAGGTCTTCATAGAACCGTTCAACTTCAGCTTCTTCAGCATTACTGGTCGGGGCATAGACTTGGATTGTGGTGATATTGAATGGTTTGCCTTGGAAACAAACAGAGATCATTCTGTCGTTTTTGAGATTGCATCCAAGTACTGCATTTTGGACTCTCTTGTTGACCATGATGGCCACTCCATTTCTTCTGAGGGATTCCTGCCTGCAGTAGTAGATATAATGGTCATCTGAGTTAAATTCACCCATTCCAGTCCATTTTAGTTTGCCGATTCCTAGAATGTTGACATTCACTCTTGCCATCTCCTATTTGACCACTTCCAATTTGCCTTGATTCATGGACCTAACATTCCAGGTTCCTATGCAATATTGCTCTTTACAGCATTGGACCTTGCTTCCATCATCAGTCACATCCACAACTGGGTGTTGTTTTTGCTTTGGCTTCATCTCTTCATTCTTTCTGGAGTGATTTCTCCACTGATCTCCAGTAACATATTGGGCACCTACCGACCTGGGGAGTTTCTCTTTCAGTATCCTATCATTTTGCCTTTTCATACTGTTCATGGGGTTCTCAAGGCAAGAATACCGAAGTGGTTTGCCATTCCCTTCTCCAGTGGACCACATTTTGGCAGAACTCTCCACCATGACCCGTCCATCTTGGGTGGCCCTACATGGCATGGCTCATAGTTTCATTGAGTTAGACAAGGCTGTGGTCCATGTGATCAGATTGAAAACCACAATCACAGAAAACTAACCAATCTGTCTGCCCTCTGTTAGAGAAGGATAAGAGGCTTATGAAAGCTTCCTGATGGGAGAGACTGACTGAGGGGGAAACTGGGTCTTGTTCTGATGCATGGGGCCATGCTTAGTAAATCTTTAATCCAAAGTTTCTGTTGATGGGTGGAGCTGTGTTCCATCCCTGCTCTTTACTGGGGCCAAACTATGGTGGAGGTAATGAAGATAATGGCCACCTCCTTCAAAAGATCCCATGCATGCACTGCTACACTCAGTGCCCCCAGCCCTGCAGCAGGCCACCACCGACCCACACCTCCATGGGAGAATCCTGGACACTCACAGGCAAGTCTGGGTCAGTCTCTTGTGGGGCCACTGCTCCTTTCTCCTGGTGCACAAGGTTCTGTTTGTGCCCTCCAAGAGTCTATTTCCCAGTCCTGTGTAAGTTCTGGCAGCTCTATGGTGGGGTTAATGGCGACCTCCTCCAAAAGGGCTTATGCCACACCCAGGGCTCCTGCACCCAGAGTCCCTGTCCCCGCGGCAGTCCACTACTGACCTGTACGTCCACAGGAGATGCTCAAACACAGTTCTGTCTCAGTCTCTGTGGGGTCCCTGGGTCCTGGTGTGCACGAGGTTTGTTTGAGCCCTCTTAGCATCTCTGGTGGGAATGAGGTCTGATTCTAAACATGAATTTGCCCCTCCTGCCGTCTTGCTGGGGCTTCTTCTTTGCCCTTGGACGTGGGGTATCTCCTCACAGCCGCTCCAGCACCTACCATCTTACTGGGGTTTCTCTGACCTTGGATGTGGGGTATCTCCTCACAGCCGGTCCATCAAAGCACAGCTGCTGCTCCTGATCTTGGATGTGGGGAATTTCTTCAAATTAATTTTACCTATTTCTTTTTACTTTTTTATTGTAGCTACGAGAACATCTAGCATGAAGACAGTTTAGTGACTCATTCTATTTCTACTGGGCAGTGCTGGTTTAGAAGGTATCAGAAATAGAAAGATGAGTGGCTTAGTCTCTGAGCTTTAAAATTACTTCAGTATAGTGGAGAGAGAAATGTAGAGAAGGAACAGATCCAGAAGTAACTAACAGAAGACAGAGCAACTGTGAGACAAAACAATAGAGAGACAAAGTGCTACCCAAGTGAAGGGGAGGGAATCATTCCATCATTGGGTCTCACTTGGAGGGGGATTTGGGGAGGGGGGGTGGCGGGTGAATTTCCTACATAGAAAATTACCCTGCTGTATTGTGGCATCATTTTTCTCACAGAGATTTGCATACTATCACAGTAGGCATTTGCTAACAGTTGCAGAGGAATCAGAGAAAATCAACCCAAAGCTAGTCTCAAAGATATTATTGTCCTTAAAATGCTCTGAAAACAGCAAAAACAAATCTTGTTTTTATTTCTTGCCTGTGGTGTTAAAATCTATTCAAAGATGTGATGATACAAATTCTCCAAAATAAAGGGTTACAGCTTGACTTTCCCTGTACTCCTCTAAAAAGACAAATTATTCACAGTGCAATCTCTTGAATTGGCTAAATGGTCTTTCGAATAAACATATTGAGAGATGGGTCTCCCCAGTGCTTATAAATTTCTCCAGTCCCTTAATGAGTGTATCACTGTGACTCCATGACAACTGGATGGAAAATGAAAAATGTGATGTGGAGCAGAGTTGGTTGGGGTGGGTTTAACAGACATTCACTTTGTAATGCCAACTTTGCAATGATGTTATGCAATAGCAAGTGAGATCTAAAGGCAGAAAACAGAATTCTACCTCTAACAATCCAATAGCTAACATGTAAAAGAATGAACTCGGAACACTCTCTAACACCATACACAAAAATAAACTCAAAACCAATTGAAGACCTAAATGTAAGAAAGATACTATAAAACTCCTAGAGGAAAACATAGGCAGAACACTCCTTGACATAACTTGCAGCAAAATTTTGAAGCCATCTCTTAGAGTAATGGAAATAAAAACAAAAATAAAGAAATGGGACCTAATCAAATTTACAAGCTTTTGCATAGCAAAGGAAACCATAAACAAAAAGATAACCTACAGAATAGGAGAAAATATTTGCAAATGATACAAACAACAAGGGATTAACCTCAAACAGCTCATAAAACTCAGTACCAAAAATACAAACAACCCAATCAAAAAATGAGATCTAAATAAATATTTCTCTAAAGAAGATCTACAGATGGCCAACAGTCACATGAAAAGATGCTCAACATCACTAATTATTAAAGAAATGCATATCAAAACTACAATGAGGTATCACCTCATACCAATCAATGGCCATCATCCAAAAGCCTACAAATAATAAATGCTGGAGAGGGCATGGAGAAAAGGGAAACTTCCTACACTGTTGGTAGGAATGTAAACTGGTATAGCTAACTATGGAGAACCCCCATTCCTTAAAAACTAAAACCAGGTTGAGCATGAAAAGAAAGTGAAGAAAGTGAAGTCGCTCAGTCATGTCTGACACTTTGTGACCCCATGGACTGTAGCCTACCAAGCTCCTCTGTCCATGAGATTTTCCAGGCAATAGTACTGGAGTGGATTCCCATTTCCTTCTCCAGGGGATCTTCCTGACCTGGGGATCGAACCCGGGTCTCCCGCACTGTAGACAGACTTTACCATTTGAGCCACCAGGTTGAGCATATAATCCTGCAGTTCCACTCCTGGGCATATATTCAGACTAAACCATAATTTGAAAAGATACATGCACCCCAATGTTCACAGCAGCACTATTTACAATAGCCAAGACATGGAGGCAGCCTCTACAGAAGTCCATTGACAGGTGAATGGATAAAGGTGTGTTATATGTGTGTATGTGTATCTATCTATATAAAATGGAATACTGCTCAGTCATAAAAGAATGAAATAATGTCACTTGCAGCAACATGGATGAACCTAGAGATTATCGTACTAAGTGAAGTAAGCCAAACTGAGAAAGACAAATATATGATATCACTTATATGTGGACTCTTAAAAAAACAAAAAAGATACAAATGAACTTACATACAAATGGAAACAGACCCACAGACATAGAAAACAAAGTTATGATTACCAAAGGAGGAAAGGGGGTGGGGTGAGGGATAAATTAGGAGCATGCGATTAACATATACACACTACTATATGTAAAATAGATAACCAATAAGGACCTACTATATAGCACAAGGAACTATACTCAGTGTTTTATAATAACCTATAAGGGAAAATAATCTGAAAAAGTATATATGTATTTTTTCATACACACACACATACATCACTTTGCTGTTCACCTGAAACTAACACAGCATTGTAAATCAACTATACCTCAATAAAAAAATAATTCAAACAAACAACAATTCAATAGCTATTCCCTCTTTTCCTTCCTAATTCTGCTTTTACTGGAAGAGGCAGTATGCCCAGCTAAAAACTTCATTCCCCAGCCTCTCTTGGAGACAGGATGACCAGATGACTCAATTGAGGCTGGTGACGTACAGGAGGAAGTTGAGCAAGGCATACTCAGAGAGGGCATCCTCCAATGTGCACTCCCTGTTTTGCCCTTCTTCGTGCCAGCAATGTGGGCACAGAGGGAGCAGGGAATAGCTGACTACCACACCCCCGCTCCACCAACAGCAATCACACACTGAGGATGGCTGACAAAAGAGCTAGAGTTTAGAGCCTGGGAGTCCTTATGCAGCCACCAGCCCTAGACTGTCCAATTCCAGGTTCTTTGTTATGTGAAAAGAACTAAATATTTGCTGAAGCTACACTGGTGAAGGTACAGCAACCAATGATTACAGCTTCTTTGTGTTGTTGGTAATTTTCACCAATTGTGTTGATGTGTGTGATCTACCAACCCAACATTAATGGCCATGAAATGTCCATCATTACTGCTTAATGGATCATATAACCTAAAAAAATAAAACACATAAACTACAAAAAGGTTATAGTGTGACATGGGTGTGATGTGTGGCTTTCCTAGTCCAGCATTGTGACAGACTGTATTCACTAACACATCTTAAGAGCCTGAGGATGATAACAAGCTGTCAACTTGCTATTGACCAGGCACTCTTTTCAATGTATTATATATATTATGCATTTAATCCCTGGATGAACTCTGTGACAAAAGTAGTTATTTTTCCTATGATACAGAGGAGGGGAAGGGAGACATATGTGCCCCAACCCCCAAATACTAAGCAGAAGATTCATCAGAATTCAAATCTGTGTCAGCTGATGCTAGGTCTGACTTTCTACTACCCATATTTGATTACTTCCTCCTCTCAAAGAGCCCCAAATTCTTTCCTCAATGATGCTTTAAATGCCTAGGGTGACCATTCTTTTTTTTAAATTGAAGTACAGTTGACTTTCAATATTATATTAGTTTCAGGTATACAATGTACATTATACCCCACACAAAATTATTATAAAATAATGACTATATTCCTTGTGGACCATTCTCTCTTAAAAAACAAAACAAAATAAAACTGTCTACTGTTTTAATGCCTTGAAGCTATTTACAATTTTACTCAGTGCTACTTCTCCTGGCTTCTCATGGTATGTTTCAAAACCATCACCGGCACCACAGACAAGGTCACCCAGGATGTATCTCCAGCCAGTGGTGGACTAGACCTAAAATAACAATACATACTCCTTGACTCGGAACAGGCCAGTTTATATCTACCATTCCCGTGTCCTGTCAAGTTCAGCATTTGTTCTGGATTTTTCATTTTTAATGAAGTTAATCTGTTTTTTGACAGCTTTTTTGAGATATCTCTGACATTTTAAATTATATGTATTTAAGGTATCCAATCTGATGTTTTGGTATACCTCTATCTTGTGAAAAGATCACCACATCAAGCTAATTAACATGTCCATCATCTCAGCATAGTTATCAATGTGTGTGTGTTGAGAAGATTTAAGATCTATCCTTTTAGCAAATTTCAAGTATACAATATTGTTAACTATCCTCACTGTTCTGTACATCAGACCTCTAGAATTTATTCACTTTGCATAATGGAAACATTGCACCCTTTGACCAATCTCACCCCATTTCTACCCTCCCCTCATGTCCTAGCAAACATCATTCTACACTCCACTTCTATGTATTTGACTATTTTACAAGTAATATTGTTAAAAGATGTATTTATATAAGCTGAATGAATTTAGTAGACTTCTTATTGTGTAATTCCAGCTTCTGAAATGGTCTCCTGTAGTAGTGTGTGAGACCCAAAGGCAGCGAAAAGAATTCACCATTTAACAAGTGATTAAGTACTAAATATGGCTACTAATAACCAACTGCTTCTTTTCCAGTCTTCTCCAGACACAGATTTATCACTACCACCCTTTGAAGGACAGCATGCACAGAACCACCTGATAAAATGAAGTGCTCTCAGACTAGCACATCTAAGGACAGACAGGACATCAGTTATCTGTTACTGTTTAACAAACCACCCTAAAACTTCATGACTTAAAACAACTACCATTTTGTTTGCTCATGAGTCTGTGTGCAAGGGACATGGGCTGGGCTGAGCTAAACAATTCCTCTGCTGGTCTAGTCTGGGGTTATTCATGTGGGTACAGTCATATCACTAGATGATCTAGACGGTGGTATCAAATATTTTGCTCTTGGGATCCCTTTACACACTTAAAAATTGTTGAGGACCACAAAGAGCTTTCATTTAACTGGATTATAGTTATAGATGCTCACCATATTAAAAAACAGAATTTTTTAAAACATGAATACATAAGCATGAATTGTCTATTAACCATCAGAACAATGATGTGATCACACATCACATAGCCTCTGGAAAATTCAAATACACACTTGTGAGTGAAGGAAAGCAAAGAAGGCACATGTCTTAGGATTACTATGAAAATAGTTTTGATCTCATGGATCCCCTGAAAGGGCCTCAGGGATCACCAAAAGTCATCAGACCACACTCTGAGAACTGCTGGCCTAAGATAATCTCATTCATATGTCTGAAAATTGGTACCAGCTGACAGCTGGGCCTCTCTCTCACTGTTGTGCTGTTGTGCCAGGTCACTTCAGTTGTGTCCGACTCTTTTGCAAACTCACGAACTGTAGCCCACTCCAGGGGATCTTTCCAACACAGGGATTGAACCCACATCTCTTATGTTTCCTGTGTTGGCAGGCAGATTCTTTACCACTAGCGCCACCTGGTAAGCCCTCTCTCTCATTATATGGCCTCTAATTCACCCAGCCATGGTGATCTCAGGGCAGCAAACAGAGTAGAAGAGGAAGCTATAAAGGGTCTTGGAGCCTTAATCAGCAATCCCTCAAGGATGCTTCCACTACTTTCTATTGGTCAAAACAAACCACAGGACTATCCCAGATTCAAACTATTCCAGAGAGGAAGTAGGATCTACCTCTTGATGGAAGAAGTGCAAAGATATGGTCTTCTTGGCAAACGATCTCCCTCAGACAGCTGACCCCTTAAAGAACATGGTGGCCATAGGACAAACTTTTGACACTGCAGACTCAGCTAGTCACACGAGCCATCTGGTAGTACACAGTCTGTTATCAGCCTGAGAAATACACAAATGAGCTAGGATACCGCTTATTGGTGTTGGTGGGAACACAAGACAATTTAGGTTAAGACTATATGAAATATGTGTGGAAAATAAAGGCTGGGCAATAATCCTTTCATAGAGTATGTGGAAAATAGTTGGAATTTTTTTCCTTTTTAATTGTACTCCTGTCATTTACTGTATGGGATAAATCTCAAACATTTATTTGTTTTATTGTTTGGCAAAGCTTTTCTTACTTTGCAGCAATGAGCTAATAAAAAGGTTTGATGAAACATTAAATACTGAATTTCCTTTCCTCAAGTAAGGTATTGACTAAGTGCAATATGCACAAAATATTTGTTAACATTTACCATCTACAATGGGGGTCCTTACGACATAATTTTCCATGTGAAAACCAGAAGATCAAACCTACTACAGAGGCATCAGTATCTCTTCAAAATTTGCCATTTTAAAAAGCCTGTAGCTGAAGATAATTTAATACAAGCAGCTGCCAAAGGTCTGAAGACCTGCAGCGAGGCTGTTCATTTTGACCAAATGACAACTTTTCATTTGTTCATTTTCAATTCCAAATGTTCTGGTGCACATAACATCACAGCTATTGTGTCAAGTCAATTAGAAGAAAAGAATTCCCAATTAAATGATGCCAGATTTATATCAATGGTATCAGATGATTCAAATGGAAAAATCAGTTAATACCAGTGACAATTATACAACTTTATTTTTCATCCATTTTATGAAAATGAAGTAAAGCTCAATTCATTCTGCTGAAAGTGAAAGAGCTGATGCTGTGAACAGCAGTACACATTCAGTTATAAAGCTCAACATGAAAGGCACAGGTATTTATTCTTATGTGAAATATTTACTTTTTATTTTGTGCAGGACAGTGATGTGATACAAATGATGGCCTTACTTCATACATAAACCTATGGGAGGGGCAGCCCCAAGGTGGTGGAGGAATAGGACGGGGAGACCACTTTCTCCCCAACAAATTCATCAAAAGATCATTTGAATGCTGAGCAACTTCTACAAAAAAAAACTTCTGAACAATGTCAGAGGAAAACAGGCACCCAGAAAGGCAGCCCAATCTCTTCAAAAGGAGGGATTTTATTACTGGCTTGATTCCTCTCTCCCCTTTTGACTCTCCCTTTTCTCCTCCAGGTCACCTCTATCTCCTTCCTCCCTCTTCTCTTCTCTATGTAACTCTGTGAATCTCTCTCGGTGTTCCAGGCTGTGGAGGGCACTTAGGGATTTGATTTCTGGCTAGACTGCTCTCTCCCCTTTTTACTCCCCCTTTTCTCCTCCTAGTCACCTCTACCTCTCTCCTCCCTCTTCTCTTCTCTATATAACTCTGTGGATCTCTCTGGGTATTCCTGGCTGTAGAGAATTGTTTCACCAACAAACCTAGGGGTTTTATCTTCTATACTGCATGAATGGAAAAGTCTTGAGGTTACTGTAAGAGAAGGACCAAAAGCCAGAGGCAGGGGGCTTAACTCCAAAACTTTAGAACATCAGAGAACTCCTGACTCCAGGGAACATTAATAGACAAGAGCTCACCCAAAAGTCTCCATACCTACACTGAAACCAAGCTCCACCCAAGAGCCAACAAGATCCAGTGCAAGACACACCATGCTAATTCGCCAGCAAAACAGGAACACAACCCTGAATATTAAAAGACGGGCTGTCCAAAGCCATGCCAAACCCATAGAAACCCCAAAACACACTAATGGACACTTTAATTGCACTCCAGAAAGAAGAGATCCAGCTCCACCCACCAGAACACAGATGCAAGCTCCCCCAACCAGGAAACCTTGACAAGTCATTATTGGTCCAACCCCACCCATGGAGAGTAGACTCCACAATTAAGAGGAACCACAAACTTCCAGCCTGCAGAAAGGGCACCCCAAGCACAGCAATCTAAACAAAATGAAAAGGCAGAGAAACATTCAGCAGGTGAAGGAACATGATAAAAACCCACCAAACCAAAGAGGAGGAGATAGGGAGTCTACCTGAAAAAGAATTTAGAATAAATGATAGTAAAGATGATCCAAAATCTTGAAAACAAAATGGAGTTACAGGTAAATAGACTAGAGACAAGGATCGAGAAGATGCAAGAATGTTTAACAAGGACCTAGAAGAAATAAAGAAGAATCAATCAATAATGAATAATGCAATAACTGAGATCAAAAGCACTCTGGAGGGAACCAACAGTAGAATAACTGAGGCAGAAGAGAGGATAAGTGAAATGGAAGATAGAATGGTGGAAATAAATGAAGCAGGGAGGAAAAAAGAAAAAAGAATTAAAAGAAATGAGGACAACCTCAGAGACCTCTGGGACAATGTTAAACACCCCAACATTCAAATCACAGCTGTCCCAGAAGAAGAAGACAAAAAAAAAAAAAAAAAGGCATGAGAAAATATCTGAGGAGATAATAGTCAAAAACGTCCCTAATATGGGGAAGGAAATAGCCACCCAAGTCCAAGAAACCCAGAGAGTCCCAGACAGGATAAACCCAAGGCAAAACACCCCAAGATACATATTAATCAAACTAATAAAGATTAAACCAAAGAGCAAATATTAAAAGCAGCAAGGGAAAAGCAACAAATAACACACAAGGGAATACCCATATGGATAACAACTGATCTTTCAGTAGAAACTCTTCAGGCCAGAAGGGAATGGCAGAACATACTTAAAGTGATGAAAGAGAAAAACCTACAACCAAGAATACTCTACCCAGCAGGGATCTCATTGAGATACGAGACCGAAATCAAAAGCTTTATAGACAAGCAAAAGCTGAGAGAATTCATCACCACCAAACCAGCTCTTCAACAAATGCTAAAGGATCTTCTTTAGACAGGAAACAAAGTAAAGGTTTATAAAAACAAACCCAAAGCAACAAAGTAAATGGTAACAGGATCCTCAGATCAGATCAGTTGCTCAGTTGTGTCCAACTCTTTGCGACCCCATGAATCGCAGCATGCCAGGCCTCTCTGTCCATCACCAACTGCCGGAGTTCACTCAGACTCACGTCCATCGAGTCAGTGATGCCATCCAGCCATCTTATCCTCTGTCGTCCCCTTCTCCTCCTGCCCCCAATCCCTCCCAGCATCAGAGTCTTTTCCAATGAGTCAACTCCTCGCATGAGGTGGCCAAAGTACTGGAGTTTCAGCTTTAGCATCATTCCTTCCAAAGAAATCCCAGGGCTGATCTCCTTCAGAATGGACTGGTTGGATCTCCTTGCAGTCCAAGAGACTCTCAAGAGTCTTCTCCAACACCACAATTCAAAAGCATCAATTCTTTGGCGCTCAGCTTTCTTCACAGTCCAACTCTCACATCCATACATGACCACAGGAAAAACCATAGCCTTGTCTAGACGAACCTTTGTTGGCAAAGTAATGTCTCTGCTTTTGAATATGCTATCTAGGTTGGTCATAACTTTCCTTCCAAGGAGTAAGTGTCTTTTAATTTCATGGCTGCAATCACCATCTGCAGTGATTTTGGAGCCCAGAAAAATAAAGTCTGACACTGTTTCCACTGTTTCCCCATCTATTTCCCATGAAGTGATGGGACCGGATGCCATGATCTTCATTTTCTGAATGTTGAGCTTTAACAACTTATCAACAATTACCTTAAATGTAAATGGGTTAAATGCTCCAACCAAAAGACAAAGACTGGCTGAACGGATATAAAAAAAGACTCCTATAAATGCTGTCTACAAGAGACCCACCTCAAATCTAGGGATGCATACAGGCTGAAAGTGAAGGACTGGAGAAAGATATTTCAAGCAAATGAGGACCAAAAGAAAGCAGGAGTAGCAATACTTATATCACATAAAATAGACTTTGAAATAAAGACTGTGATAAGAGACAAAGAAGGACACTACATAATGATCAAAGGATCAATCCAAGAAGAAGATACAACAATTATAAGCATATATGCACCCAACATAGGAGCACCTCAATACGTAAGGCAAATGCTAACAAGTATGAAAGGAGAAATTAACAGTAACACAATAATACTGGGGAACTTTTTAATACCCGACTCACACCTATGGATAGATAAACCAAACAGAAAATTAGAAAGAAAACACAAGCTCTAAATGATACATTGGACCAATTAGACCTAATTGATATATATAGGGCATTTCACCCCAAAACAATGGAATTCACATTTTTTTCAAGTGCACATGGAACATTCTCCAAGACAGATCATATCCTGGGCCATAAATCTAGCCTTGATAATTTTTAAAAAATTGAAATCATTTCAAGCATCTTTTCCAATCACAATGCGATAAGATTAGATGTCAACTACAGGGGGAAAAAAAAACAACATTAAAACTACAAACATATGGAGGCTAAACTACACACTTCTGAATAACCAAAAGATCATGGAAGAATCAAAAAGGAAATCAAAATATGCATTGAAACAAATGAAAATGAAGACACAACAACCCAAAACCTTTGGGATTCAGTAAAAGCAGTGCTAAAAGGGAGGTTCATAGCAATACAAGCCTACCTCAAGAAATAAGAGAAACATAAAATAAACAACCTAACTTTACACCTAAAGCAACTAGAAAAAGAAGAAATGAAGAACCCCAGGGTTAGTAGAAGGAAAGAAGTCAAAAAAAATTAGAGCAGAAATAAATGAAAAAGAAACAGAGGGGACTATAACAAAAATCAACAAACCCAAAAGCTGATTCTTTGAGAAGATAAAATAAAACAGACAAACCATTAGCCAGTCTCATCAATAACAAAAGGGAGAAGAATCAAATCAATAAATTAGAAATTAAAATGGAGAAATCACAACACAGAAATAGAAAAAATCATAAGAGACTACTATGAGCAATTATGTCAATAAAATGGACAACTTTGAAAAAATGGACAAATTCTTAGAAAAGTATAACCTTCCAAAACTGAACCAGGAAGAAATAGAAAATCTTAACAGACCCATCACAAGCACAAAAATCGAAGCTGTAATCAAAAATCTTGCAACAAACAAAAGCCCAGGACTAGATGGCTTCACAGGTGAGGTCTACCAAAAATTTAGAGAAGAGCTAACACCTATCCTACTCAAACTCTTCTGGAAAATTGCATAGGAAGGTAAACTCCCAAACTCATTCTATGAAGCCACCATCACTCTAATAGCAAAACCAGACAAAGATGCCACACACAAAAAGAAAACTACAGGCCAATATCACTGATGAACATAGATGCAAAAATCCTCAACAAAATTATAGCAAACAGAATCCAACAACATATTAAAAAGATCATACATCATGACCAAGTGGGCTTTATCCCAGGGATGCAAGGATTCTTTAGTGTTCACAAAACAATCAATGTGATACTCATATTATCAAACTGAAAGATAAAAACCATATGATGATCTCAATAGATGCAGAGAAAGCCTTTGACAAAATTCAAAACCCATTTAAGATAAAAAAAAAAACCTCTCCATAAAGCAGGCATAGAAGGAACATACCTCAACATAATAAAAGCCATATATGACAAACCCACAGCAAACACTATCCTCAATGGTGAAAAATTGAAAGCATTTCCTCTAAAATCAGGAAAAAGATAAGGATGCCCATTCTCACCACTACTATTCAACATAGTTTTGGAAGTCCTAGTCATGGAAATCAGAGAAGAAAAAGAAATAAAAGGAATCCAGATCGGAAAAGAAGTAAAACTCTCACTGTCTGCAGATGCCATGATCTTCTACATAGAAAACCCTAAAGATGCAACCAGAAAATTACTAGAGCTAATCAATGAATATAGTAAAGTTGCAGGATATAAAATTAATACACAAAAATCCCTTGCAAAATCCCTTGCATGCCTATACACTAACAATGAGAAAACAGAAAGAGAAATTAAGGAAACATCCCATTCACCACTGCAACAAAAAGAATACTTAGGAATAAATCTACCTAAAGAAACAAAAGACCCATATATAGAAAACTATAAAACACTGATGAAAGAAATCAAAGATGACACAAATAAATGGAGAAATATGCCATGTTCATGGATGGGAAAAATCAATATAGTGAAAATGAGTTAACTACCCAATCTATAGATTCAACGCAATCCCTTATCAAGCTACCAATGGTATTTTTCACAGGACTAGAACAAATAACTTCAAAATTTTTATGCAAACACAAAAAACCTCAAATAGCCAAAGCAATCCTGAGAAAGAAAAATGGAACTGGAGGAATCAACCTGCCTGACTTCAGACTATACTACAAAGCTACATTCATCAAGACAGTATGGTACTGGCACAAAGACAGAAATATACATCAATGGAACAAAATAGAAAGCTCAGAGATAAATCCATGCACCTATGGACACTTTATCTTTGACAAAGGAGGCAAAAATATACAATGGAGGAACAAACAATCTCTTTAACAAGTGGTGCTGGGAAAACTAGTCAACCATCTGTAAAAGAATGAAACTACACAGGGCCCTGCGTAGACCATCATCTGGTGCCACAAATCAAAAGCTTCTGTGTTTAATGTTATCCTCTTGCTATGTATAAGTAAAGCAGATAATGTTTAGGCTAGGGACTCACTGAAGGGGACCTGTCTTGTCATTTGTGGGGGTAAACTATTCTATGAACATGTGCAAATGGCCCTAAATAAATCTACACTCTAAAACTTTATTGGTGTGAAATTAACTTCTTACTGACCAAATGCCTGTTTGGATGAGTTGGCTTGTTATAAACATTTTTGTTAAAGCTCGTAATTTTTAATATTTAATAGTGCAGTTCACAAACCAGTAGGCGGCCACATGAAAAGAATTACTGCATCTTTGTTAACCTCAGCAGGTATTTACTTTTTTCTTTTTTGCTTAGAGATTTGGTCATAATCTGGTTGTAATTTTGGCCCAAATTTCTTTATTCTGTTGAGCTAAACTGAATCATGGAAAGTAGTTCTCCTCACAACATGTAACAGCACTAAAGTACTAACTTGGTGATTCTACTGGATGCATGGTAGAGACTGCCTTGAAAGGTGTAGGCTTTGAACCAGTGCTGACCTTGCAGAGCGCTGTTGCAGCCCATAGTTGGCAGAGGAAGCCACTCGTGAACCTGGGGCCACTCACTCACAGGGCTGGTCAGGAGGCTGTTCTGAGAGTGGCCTTGCACCCTGGATTCAGGAGAGTGTGCACCATCTTATAACAGCGAATTGTAAAGCAGACCTGGGCTCCAGCATAACCCACTTTGTTAATGAAAAACGGTGAGGGTGGTGTATTGACAGACTGTGACTCTGTGCTGTCTTTAATTATGTCTCCTTCAGAACTTTGTTGCTTCTGGTATAATAAAGTATGGAAGAATGTTACTTTTACTCTAGGGCCCAGGAGAACTTCCTCTCCTAGAGTAGCTTGCAACTGTACATGCGATGTGGAGCAGGTATGACGGACGACACGGGAAGCCGCGCTGAGCACCCTGGAAGTGACTGTCCTTCACATCACAGGCATAACACTGAGCACCTAGAGACCCACAAACGGTGGAATTTAGAAGTAGCAGTACTGGCTTTATGTAATAAAGGAAGCATTTTTAACTTCAAAAAAAAAAAAAAAAAAAGAATGAAACTAGAACACTTTCTAACACCATACACAAAAATAAACTCAAAATGGATTAAAGACCTAAATGTAAAACCAGAAACTATAAAACTCTTAGAGGAAAACATAGGCAGAACACTCTCTGACATAAGCACAGCAAGATCCTCTATGACCCACCCACCTCCCAGAGTAATGGAAATAAAAGAAAAAAATAAACAAATGGGACCTAACTAAACTTAAAAGCTTTTGCACGATGAAGGAAACTATAAGCAAGGTGAAAAGGCAGCCTTCAGAATGGGAGAAAATAATAGCAAATGAAGCAACTGACAAAGAATCTCAAAAATATATAAGCAGCTCATGCAGCTCAATACCAGAAAAGTAAACAACCCAGTCAAAAAATGGGCCAAAGAGCTCAACAGACATTTCTCCAAAGAAGACATACAGATGGCTAACAAACAGATGAAAAGATGTTCAACATCACTCATTATCAGAGATACTCAAATCAAAACCACAATGAGGTACCATCTCATGCTGGTCAGGATGGCTGCCATCAAAAAGTCTACAAACAATAAATGCTGGAGAGGGTGTGGAGAAAAGGGAACCCTCTTACACTGTTGGTGGGAATGCAAAGTAGTACAGCCACTATGCAGAACAGTGTGGAGATTCCTTTAAAAACTGGAAATAGAACTACCATACAACCCAGCAATCCCACTGCTGGCATATACACTGAGGAAACCAGAATTGAAAGAGACACATGTACCCCAGTGTTCACTGCAGCACTGTTTACAATAGTTAGGACATGGAAGCAACCTAGATATCCATCAGCAGACGAATGGATAAGCAAGTTGTGGTACATATACACAATGGAATATTACTCAGCATAAAAAAGAATGCATTTGGATCAGTTCTAAAGAGGTGGATGAAACTGAAGCCTATTATACAGAGTGAAGTAAGTCAGAAAGAGAAACACTAATACAGTATATTAATGCATATATATGGAATTTAGAAAGACAGTAACGATGACCCTATATGCAAGACAGCAAAAGAGACACAGATGTAAAGAACAGACTTTTGAACTATGTGGGAGAAGGCGAGGGTGGGATGATATGAGAGAATAGCACTGAAACATGTATACTAGCATATGTAAAACAGATGTCCAGTGCAAGTTTGATGCATGAAGCAGGGCACTCAAAGCTGGTGCTCTGGAACAACCCAAAGGGACTGAAAGGTTGTCGCTGACCCACGAAAAGACTCCGGGATTCTTGGCCTCCGGAGGAGAAGAATTCAATCCGGGGCCAGAGATGAGGCTTGATTGCTCAGAGCTTTTGTGTAATAAAGTTTTATTAAAGTATAAAGGAGATAGAGAAAGCTTCTGACACAGGCATCAGAAGGGGGCAGAAAGAATACCCCCCTGCTAGTCTTCAGCTGGATGTTATATAGTCACTAGCAGTCTGTTAATGAAAGAAAGGAATGTCTTAAAACTCAGAATGGCACCAGGCCCCTCATCCATAAGATGTATTTTGGGATAATCTCAGCACCAGACAATTCATCCAGGGCCATAAAATGATTGACTTGAATCTTATATATGGGCAGATTACCATACAAATAGTTTCGTTTACATAGATTAGGGGAACAATATCTGAGTATAACATAATGGTTTGTCAACTAGGTTCTGAGCCTACTAGGCAAACCGACTTGAAGACAGAGTCTGGGGTAAATGCATAGTACATTAACATAGCTTAAGACAAACATTTCCATAAGAAAAATGCATTGGTTAACTCAAGGTTTGAGAATAGTTAACTTCAGGTGAGACCAGGTGTCATTATGGCAACACAGTATTTTAAGAGAAACCTTTGAAATTTGTATAGAGAAGGAAAAAAATTTCGCTAGTTAGTTTCCTCCTGCCGCTTAAGAGAGATAAAAATGTCTGACACTCACAGCCTATTTCCTCTGTTTGGAGACCCCTGGCCTTCGTGCCTGTTACCCTCTCAGGATAGGGTGGGGAGAGAGGTGGAAGAGGGGTTCAGGATGGTGGGACACATATACACCAGTGGCTGATTCATGTCAATGTATGGCAAAAACCACCACGATATTGTAAATCAATTAGCCTCCAATTACAATAAATTAATTTTTTTAAAAAACCTATGGGAAAAAATAAGTTCTTAGAATTGGTTTGCTGCATACACTACTCATGATCTGATCATACTCAAACAAGCAGCAGTATTCTACCAATCAAAATAGAAGTTGTAGCTATCAAAATTTCAATTATGTGTCTATAAATACACAAAGTAACTGAATTACAAAATTTTTGTGACAGAGTGTTGAATGAGAAAAATAATAGCAATCATCATGGCAATACATGCTTTCTTTCTTTGCTACCCTCATTCACCAGATTTCAGAACTGTTGGAGCTTTTAAGTCTTCCCATGGCATAGGATTTTTGCAAGTGTGCACAGAGCTCTCTAAATTATGGTTACATTTTTTCCAAAATCTATTGAAAATCTTTAGTTAAGTATTCAACAGATGGAGAACAAAAATATCTGGCTTTCAACAAACTGTAGTGATTGAAACAAAGACTGTAAACAGAAGTCATTAAAACATATCCATACAAATGCAAGAGAGAAAACAAATGAAATAGATGATGAGACCTCAGATCATGCATATGATTTAATTTTGAGTCTGTTATTGTATTTGGGGTATCTTGCTTAGGAAGAAGCTTTAGATAGCACTCCTATCATTAATTGGGTAAATCAATATATTCTTCACTAAATGAATTCAAATTGATGAATGTTATTATTTTGCACCTAAATTTCATGACATCCAAAAGAATCATTAAAAGAGACAATTTGGAAGGGGGGTAAGTTTTGTCTATAAAATATTTGTTGAAGATACCTGGAAGCAAAATAATAATACCTGTTTAAAACAAAACTACACGGGCGTAAATACTTATACATTTTAATATCCATAAACATAGAGTCTGGCATTGGAGTATAAAATGAAGCAGGGCAAAGGCTAACAGAGTTTTGCCAAGAGAACAAACTGGTCATAGCAAACACCCTCTTCCAACAACACAGGAGATGACTCTACATGTGGGCATCACCAGACGGTCAATACCAAAATCAGATTGATTATATTCTTTGCAGCCAAAGATGGAGAAGCTCTATACAGTCAGCAAAAAAACAAGACCAGGAGCTGACTGTGGTTCAGACCATGAATTCCTCATTGCAAAATTCAGACTTAAATTGAAGAAAGTAGGAAAACCACTAGGCCATAAAGGTATGACCTAAATCAAATCCCTTACAATTATACAATGAAAGTGATAAATAGATTCAGGAGATTAGATCTGATAGACAGAATGCCTGAAGAACTATGGACAGAAGTACTTGACATTGTACAGGAGGTGGTGATCAAAACCATCCCCAAAAAAAGAAATACAAAAAGGCAAAATGGCTGTCTGAAGAGGCCTTACAAATAGCTGAGAAAAGAAGTGAAAGGCAAAGGAGAAAAGGAAAGATATAGGCATCTGAATGCAGAGTTCTTTAAAGAATAGCAAGGAGACATAAGAAAGCCTTCCTAAGTGAACAATGCAAAGAAATAGAGGGAAACAATAGAATGGGAAAGACTAGAGATCTCTTCAAGAAAATTAGAGATACCAAGGGAATATTTCATGCAAAGATGGGCACAATAAAGGACAGAAATGGTATGGATCTAACAGAAGCAGATTTATTAAGAAGAGATGGCAAAAATACACAGTAGTACTATACAAACCCAGATAACCACAATGGTATGATCACTCACCTAGAGCCAGATATCTTGGAGTGTGAATCAAGTCGTCTTAGGAAGCATCACTATGAAAAAAGCTAGTGGAGGTGATGGAATTCCAGCTGAGCTATTTCAAATCCTAAAGGATGATGCCGTTAAAGTGCTGCACTCAATATGCCAGCAAATATGGAAAACACAGCAGTGGCCACAGGACTGGAAAAGATCAGTTTTCATTCCAATCCCAAAGAAGGGCAATGCCAAAGAATGTTCAAACTGCCACACAATTGCATTCATTTTACCCACTAGCAAAGTAATGCTCAAAATTCTCCAAGTTAGGCTTCAACAATACATGAATTGAGAAATTCCAGATGTTCAAGCTGGTTTTAGAAAAGGCAGAGAAACCAGAGATCAAATTGCCAATATCTTTTGGATCATAGACAAGCAAGGGAGTTGCCAAAAAAATCTCTCTCTGCTGTATTGACTACGCCAAAGCCTTTGACTGTGTGGATCACAACAAAGTGTGGAAGATTCTTCAATAGATGGGAATACCAGACCAACTTACCTGCCTCCTGAAAAACTTGTATGCAGGTCAAGAAGCAACAGTCAAAACTGGACATGAACAACAGGCTGATTCAAAATTGGGAAAGGAGTACATCAAGGCTGTATATTGTCACCCTGCTTATCTAACTTATATGCAGACTACATCATGTGAAAAGCCAGGCTGGACAAAGCACAAACTAGAATCAAGATTGCTGCAAGAAATATCAATAACCTCAGATATGCAGATGACAACAACTTAATGGCAGAGAGCAAAGAGGAACTAAAGAGCCTCTTTATGAAGATGAAAGGAGAGAGTGAAAAAGCTGGCTTAAAACTCCACATTCAAAAAACGAAGATCATGGCATCCAGTCCCATCACTTCATGTTAAACAGATGGGGAAACAATGGAAACAGTGACAGACTTTATTTTCTTGGGCTCTAAAATCACTGCAGATGGTGACTGCAGCCATGAAATTAAAAGACACTTGCTTCTTGCAAGAAAAGTTATGACCAACCTAGATGGCATATTAAAAAACAGACACATTACTTTATCGACAAAGGTCAGTATAGTTAAACTATAGTTTTTCCAGTAGTCATGTATGGTTGTGAGAGTTGGACCATAAGGAAGGCTGAGTGCTGAAGAAAGGATGCTTTTGAGCTGTGGTGTTGGAGAAGACTCTTGAGAGTCCTTTGGACTGCAAGGAGATCCAACCAGTCCATCCTAAAGGAGATCAGTCCTGAATATTCATTGGAAGGACTGATGCTGAGGCTGGAGCTCCAATACTTTGGCCACCTGATGCAAAGAACTGACTCATCGGGAAAGACCCTGATGCTGGGAAAGATTGAAGGCAGGAGGAGAAGGAAACAACAGAGGACGAGATGGTTGGATGGCTTCACTGACTCAATGGACATGAGTTTGAGCAAGCTCTGGGAGATGGTGAAAGACAGGGAAGCCTGGCATGCTGCAGTTCATGGGGTCACAAAGAGTTGCACATGACCGAGCGACTGAACAACAACATTAAGCATAGAGATGAGAAGATCTGCCATTAGCAGAATTTGTTCAGAATCTATAAAGAGGGTAAATTTGCAACTAAAAATATTATGGTCTAAAGATAGTTGATTGGTGTGTCAACAATTTCAAATTATCAACCACAAAAATGCAACTTTAAAGAAAATTACAATTTTATTAAAAATGATTAAAAACAATAAAATCGTATTAAGAGACATTCTTTAGATAAACATCACTGACACACTGTCAGTTGAAGAAAGACAGCTAGGAACCTAGTAAAAATATATAAATTACAAATATTAAACTATTTATATACCTGAAAATAATGTTATATGTCAGTTATACCTCAATTTTTTAATGTGTAAATATGTACAAGAATTTCTCTGCTTCTGTTATTTTTTCTTTTTTTTATTTTTTAATTTAAATTTATTTATTTTAATTGGAGGCTAATTCAATGTAAAAATGTTTACATTTTACTGTAATATATACACACATGTATTACTTTTAGTTTTGAAAGATTTTATTCCTAATCAAACTATTTTTAGATCCATTGGTATAATAAAACCAAATCATTTGTCAGTAAATAAATATTTATTTTAGACCTTCCCCCTTTCGCATTAGTCCTGGTTTGGACTAAAGTTATATTGTGACTGTAGTTATAAATGTATGATTTATACTCCCACAGGGCTGTCTAATGCAATTGTATTAAAATAGCCATCATAAGAGAGGCTGAAGAGATGCTCAATTTCCACTCAGCACAAAAGATCTTTTTTATTTTCCCCTATCTTTTTTGCCTGATAGCTTTGGGGAACAAGATTTGATGTTAGATCATCCTGCTGGTTAAATTTCTCATTCCCTCCTACTATATTCCATCTTTATGATGCTCAAGGAAGATTTCTCACTCTAGAGTCCTCAAGGGTTCTTTTTGTAAAGGTTAGGATATTTGCCCTGGGCCAGCACAGTGCCCCTTTCCCGAGTGGTCACAGCCCACATAGCCCACTCAATCTTATTTGGATCAAATCCTAAATCAGAAAAGTCAGCTGGAGAAAGCCAGTAGCTATTCCCATATAGCCCTCCTTTCTTTCTCTTCCCTCTCCCCACAGTCACCACTTTTAATAAGCTACCATAGTAAGTAAAAAAGCAATAAAACCCTTTGTCACTAAATTATGAATAGGTAAGTGTCCTTCTTGGAGAAGGCAATGGCACCCCACTCCAGTACTCTTGCCTGGAAAATCCCATGGGCGGATGAGCCTGGTAGGCTGCAGTCCATGGGGTTGCTAAGAGTCGGACACGACTGAGCAATTTCACTTTCACTTTTCACTTTCATGCACTGGAGAAGGAAATGGCAACCCACTCCAGTGTTCTTGCCTGGAGAATCCCAGGGACGGGGGAGCCTGGTGGGCTGCCGTCTATGGGGTCACACAGAGTTGGACACGACTGAAGTGACTTAGCAGCTTAGCAGCAAGTGTCCTCCTTTATTAATGAATGTGCTTTAAATGGAAACATTTTATAGTCTGGTTATTGTTTTTGTTGGCTTTTATTGCAGCCCCACTTCAATTACTTCCTAGCATGTTGCGTAATGTTTTGAAAATGGATTGGCTCAGATCACTACAATGGGAGAGGTCCAGCATGCCTTCACACTTCTGTTGTCTCTATTTTCAAGATTGTAATGATCATCACAATTTCCATTCCTGTTGCTTGTTCCACATTTTTGTTGCTTCTGTTTTAGAATGTTATTCTCTATCTTGTACATGAGTTAGGGAATGCTAGTTGCCCAGAAATCTCAGGGGTTTAAACCATCAAAGCTGATTGCTGTTGCAAATCAAGCCCAGTTGGCTGGAGACTGGGGATATGTGGTGGGTCTCTGCTGCACAAAGTATCCCAGAAACTCAGGCTGACTAAGACTTTGCTGTCTTCACGGACCACATGGAAAGTTGTAATGAGTCAAACCTAACTGACTAACTGATGGGCATCTGGTTTCATCACTTCATGGCAAATAGATGGGGAAACAAAATCACTGCAGATGGTGACTGTGGCCATGAAATTAAAAACGCTTCTTGGAAAAAAAAGTTATGAAAAACTTAGACAGCATATTAAAAAGCAGAGACATTACTTTATCAACAAAGGTCCATCTAATCAAAGCTATGGTTTTTCCAGTAGTCATGTATGGATGTGAGAGTTGGACCATAAAGAAGGCTGAGCGCCAAGTAATTGATGCTTTTGAACTGTGGTGTTGGAGAAGACTCTTGAGAGTCCCTTGGAGATCTAGCCAGTCAATCCTAAAGGAAATCAATCTTGAATATTCATTGGAATGATTGATGCTGAGGCTGAAGCTCCAATACTTTGGCCACCTGATGTAAAGAACTGACTCATTGGAAAAGACCCTGATGCCAGGAAAGATTGAAGGCAGGAGGAAAAGGGGACAACAAAGGAAGAGATGGTTGGATAGCATCACTGACTCAATGAACATGAATTTGAGCAAGCTCCGGGAGATGGTGAAGGACAAGGAGGCCTGGTGTGCTGCAGTCCATGAGATCACAAAGAATGGACGTGACTGAGCAACTGAACAAGAAAAACAAACCTAAAAGTGACCTACATAGCTTCCACCTACATTCCACAGACCAGTGCTCAGTCACACTTAAGTATCTAACATCAAGGGAAGCTAGGTAATGTAGTCCAGCTGTGGGCCTGAGTGTTACGTCACTGAGTCGTGTCTGACTCTTTGTGACCCCATGGACTGTAGCCCACCAGGCTCCTCCGTCTATGGGATTCTCCAGTCAAGAATACTGGAATGGGTATTCCCTCTCCAGGAGATTCCATTCCCTTTCCAGGGGATCTCCCCAACTCAAGGATTGAACCCAGGTCTCCTACATTGCAGGTAGATTCTTTACTGTCTGAGCCAACAGGAAGCTGTGGGACCTCAGAGGAAAGAAAACAAGTGTAGCCAGCAACCCACTAGCATTGGCCACAAACTAATTAGACCCAGTTACTGTAGTCATTAGAACCTCAGAATAGGCTAAAGGAACACTTTCTGAAGAAAAAAACCTTAAAGTATAAGCTCACTGCCAAATGTACATTATGAAAGTGAAAGTGAAGTCATTCAGTTGTGTCCGACTCTTTGTGACCCCGTGGACTGTAGCCTACCAAGCTCCTCCATCCATGGGATTCTTCAGGCAAAAATACTGGAGCCGGTTGCCATTTCCTTTTCCAGGAGATCTTCCTGACCCAGGGATCGAACCCGGGTTTCCTGCATTGGAGGCAGATGCTTTAACCTCTGAGCCACCAGGGAAAGTTCTTGTTAAATGATGAAAACTGCCTTTTAATTAATAGGGGAATTGGTAATTTGTTTTAAGAAGTAGTAACATAACTTGTTTCGGAGAAGGCAAATGGCAACCCACTCCAGTGTTCTTGCCTGGAGAATCCCAGGGACGAGGGAGCCTGGCGGGCTGCCGTCTATGGGATCTCACAGAGTCGGACACGACTGAAGCGACTTAGCAGCAGCAGCAGCAGCAACATAACTTGTCTAGGGACTGAAAAAGTTTGTCTCTGAGAGAACGTGCAATTCAAATCAATTCCGCTTTGTCTTACTCCTTTTGAGTATTTATTTGACTGCCCATACACTCTGATTGCCCATTTGAAAATAACTGGCAAAGTTACCACAAACTACTGTGAGCCAGAATCCCTGAGAAGAAATGGAGTATCCCTCATAGTCAACAAGAAAGTCCGAAATGCAGTACTTGGGTGCAGTCTCAAAAATGACACAATGATCTTAGTTTCCAAAGCAAACCATTCAATAACACAGTAATCCAAGTCCATGCCCCAACCACTGATGGAGAAGAAGCTGAAGTTGTAAGTTGTTTTCATAACTTTTATTTGTACATGCTGCACCAATAGCCAGTTCACATATTCATTTATTTTTTCCAGCTGTAGTGAGGTGTAATTAACAAAAAATTGTAATATATCTATAGTGTACAATGTGATGATTTGATGTATACATATACTGTGAAATGATTAACATGATCAAGTTCATTAATACATCAATCACCTTTCACGGTTACTTCCCCCCCCCACCTTTTTTCTTAAGAATGATAAGATCTATTCTCTTAGCAGAGTTCAAGTATACAATACAGAATTATTAACTATAGTCATCATGATCCTCAGAATTTATTTATCTTATGATTTAAAGTTTGTACCCTTTGACCAGTGTCTCTTCATTTTCCTCAAGCCCGAGCCTCTGGCAACCATGGCTGAACTGTTTCTGTGAGTTTTTTGTTTTTTACATTTCACATATAAGTGATACCATACAGCATTCATCTTTCTGTCTGGTTTATTTCACTTGGTATAATGCCCTCAAGTTTCACCATTGTTGTTGCAAGTGGCAGAATTTCCTTCTTTTTCATGGAAGAGTAATATTCTATTGTGTATATATACATCGCATTTTCCTTATCTGCTTATCCATCAATGGACACTTGGGTTGCTTCCATAGCTTGGCTACTGTAAATAATGCTCCAGTGAACAAGTGGGTACAGATATCTCAAGACAGTGATTTCCTTTCTTTTGTATTTATGATCGCCTGCTAGTTCTATTTTTTTCCAGGGGCTTCCATACTGTTTTCCACAGTGACTGCACCAGTTTACATTCTCACCAACAAAGCACAAGGGTTCCCTTTCCTCTATATCCTCACCAACACTTATTTCCTGTCTCTTTGATAGGTGACATCCTTATTTATTCACTTATGCATCTGTTCTTCACTTACCTATTGAGCAGGTACCAGAGCTGGGCACTGTCTTAGATACTAAGGATCCCAAGAAAGACAAGATAGACAAGGTCTCTGCCTCATAGAACCTGCATTCCTGTGGAGAAGACATTCAACAAGCAGAAATATGAATGGATAGATTTTATATATATTTATTATATATATTAATCATAACATCTATAGATAACAATAATATATATTATATCACTGCCACTGCTACTGCTAAGTCGCTTCAGTCGTGTCCGACTCTGTGCGATCCCATAGATGGCAGCCCACCAGGCTCCCCTGTCCCTGGGATTCTCCAGGCAAGAACACTGGAGTGGGTTGCCATTTCCCTTTCCAATGCATGAAAGTGCAAAGTGAAAGTGAAGTCACTCAGTCGTGTCCGACTCTTAGCAACCCCATGGACTGAAGCCTACCAGGCTCCTCCATCTATATCACACGTAAGGCCAATTTCATGACTTTTCCTGTCTCAACAACAGCCCTATATAAACATCCACATTCTACCTCTTTCAGCATTCAGCACTTTAGGAAAATTCTTGCTATTGGTGAACAAAAGGGCTAGAGCATAATAGAAGGAAACAAAGTTCATTAAATAACTGGAATACACATACAAGTGTCATATTTTTCCCTTTTCAAGTTATTTTAGAATCTCATCCTCCTTGCCACCCAAAACAAGACGCCAGGGCCCCAAGTTGTTGCTAGTTGAGTTGTTTCTCCTCTTCCCGTCACATGAACACAAATATATAGAATTCTAAAGGCCCTGAGGGATCATCTTCTCTCACCATGTTATTTTACAAATGAGAAGAGTTAGGTTTAGAACAGGAAGCAATTTGCCTGAGATTACAGAAGTAGTTGGGGGAAGAGCTGGACTGGATTTCCATTTTAGTTTTACATCCCTGGGAGAGCACAATAGAGAGTAACAATCTATTTTATAATACTAATGAGAAAACACCGGTGGACTCAGCTACATAAAATCCGACTTTGAGGTTGTAAACTAGAAAATTGAAAAGCCTATTGAAAGTCATTTTCTTTCTTTCTCTCCATGCCTCTTTTAAGGAAGGAGACAGATTTCCTTCACAAAGTTGAATGACTCTCTGACACGGTAGGGAACTGAATCTAAGCTGAAAATTGAGAAAACAAGACACTTGAGGAAAAAAATTAAAATCAGTATAGTCCCCCTAAACACAAGCCAGCTGGTGTGTTTCTAAACTCTGCCTTCATAATGATTGAAATAGTCAACACTTCACAAGATAGGTAAGAGGGAGTAAACAAAATTTAAAAGCAAACAAATAAAAAACAATTAATAAGTTACATAAGAGGAAGTCAACAAATTTCTAAGCAACACATGAGAAAACTTTCCCGAAGATCAGAAAGGGCAAATTAAAATATCAGGATATTATTATTATTTTACCTGTGAACATAGTGTTTCTAATGATAATTTGCAGTGCTTGTGAGGGTTGGTAAAACGGGAACACTCATGCATCACAGCTTAGTGGGTCTGTCTATTTGGACAACCATTCTGGAAGGTACTTCTCCAGGAAAATATACCAGGAGTCCGGAAATGTTCCTGTCCTTTGACTCAGAAATGGACTCTTAGGAAATGGTCCTAAGGAGATAATCAGAGATTCAACTAAAGATTTATATGCAAGGATACTCATCACTGTGCTCTTCATGATGGCAATACATACATATTTTTAATACATATATATATATATATATACATTTATATAACAGACTAAACATCCAACAAAAAAGCCATGAGTAAATGAAGTATGGTGTATATATATATTGCATGGATTTTTCTATGATTATTAATGATATGGGAGAAAACGTTCACAATATAAGGTCAGATCAGAGATTCTCAACTGGGGGTGACTCTGCCTACCAGGGGACATTTGGCCACGTCTGGAGTCATTTTTGGTCACCAAAGCTGGGGGAGGGGCATCACTGGCAGCTAGTGAGTTGAGGCCAGGGATGCTGCTAAATAGCCTATAACCCTCTCCCCCCATGACAAAGAATTATCCTGTCAATAGTGCCACAGTTGAGAAACTGTCAGATAGATAAGACATGTACAATGCTATGAATGCTGACAAATTTCAAGCTTTAAGAGGATAAAACGAGGACATCACCTGGTGATAAAATTATGAGTGAGGTTTATTTTCTTCTTTACACTTTACTTTCTTAAATATTCTACCATGAACGTGTATTATTCATACAGTCAATTTAAATTTTTAAAATAATCCTTCAAAAGCTCTCTGCAGCCTCTTACATCAAATGAGATTCCTCACCTCTACCCTCAGGATCATGTATAATTTGGCCCTGCCTGACCTCTGGAAACCTTACTTCTCCCCACTTTTCATGAAGAACTCTCCACTTTAATTAGACAGGTCTCTCCCACATCCCCCAATACATCCTGGTCATTTGCTCATCTCCTTGATCACCTGTGACACGGGATAATTGCCACCTCATGGGATTCTTGAGAGGATCAATCGAGATAAAATGTGCAGAAGTATTTTATAATTGTTGAGTCCACAAACGTTAGTTTTCACTCTGTCACCAGGCCCACCTTCCCTCCAGCTGAACTAAACCCATCCATGATTCAGTTTCTAACCCATGAATCTCTTTTTCTTTCAAGTCTCTCCTGGTTTCCTCCAGGCTGTTTGGGGAAACAGTGAACCCTACAACTTCATCACCCTAAGAAAGGTTGAAATGAAAGCATAGTTTCCCAAAGTAAGTTCATTGGAACACTAGTCTCACGAGACATCAGTCAAGGTTATGTCAGGAAACAAATGGTACTTCAAATTGGGCAATTGGAGGAAAGTTTAACAATGGGCTAGTCACAGAGATGGGGGCAAAATGTAGGGAAACCATCCCCAGAGGAAAGACTGTGGAATGATTTACTGAGAGGGAAACAGCCCTAGGGAGAAGGTTCCAGATAGGAACTGGGAGTTCTGTCCACAGACACAGCCAACTGTAAGTGACCCAGCATAGTGAGACCCAGAGAATAAGCACCCTACCTCTATTCTCCTTCCTCCCTCTAATCACATATAGGTGGGACTTATTGGCCAAGCCAACCCAGACATCAAGGTATTTATCAATCAGGGTTCTCCAGAGAAGCAGAAACAGTATTGAGAAACAGAGACTAATTTTAAGAAATTGGCTCATGCGGTTGGGGTCGGGGGATGGGGGCATGGTTAATACCAAAACCTTCTTCAGGAAACCTCAATATTTGCTCTTAAGGCCTTCAACTGATTGGGTGAAGCCCACCCACACTATGGAAAGTAATCTGCTTTACTTAAAGTGCATAGACTATAGAAGTTAGCCACATCTACGCAATACCTTCAGTAACATCTCGATTCACTGTAACCATGAGAGAGGTCAAGGGGGACCTGTTGATATGTTCATGCAGGTCAGCCTCCCCTGTAGCACCAACCAGAGTGAAGGAGTGTTGAGGGCAGGCCTGGAGGAGCGAAGAGGAGACTGAAGCTCTCCAGCACAGTTTTAACAACCATCTTGTAAGCAAAACTGTCACATGGTTAAAAAAAACAACTTGAGAAACACTGAGTTAAACAAAGTTAAACCAATTATATTCCTGGTCAAATGACTATAACATTTTACCAGGAATGTAGAGGGGAGGCACTGTAAACAGGAGAGGTGGGATGTGCAAAGGCTTAAGGGTTAATAGATGGGTATAAATATGCACCTAAGGATGCCAATGGGCTTATGGAGCTGGAGTAGGATGCCCAAGTGGAGGAGGGCAGGCAAGGGGGCCATTAAGTGGAGGAGTTTACAGGCTGAGGACTTTAGCGTATATAATTAGGAGGTTTTATTTTATTCAAGAGGTAATTGAGAGTTATTCTGAGCTCCTTAGAATGGGAGTGACCTAATCCAAATAAAAGCTGAAAAAAGTATTCATGTTGCTATGTGTAGGATGCATGGGAATAAAGACAAGAAACTAAGAAGCCAGAAAGGAGGCAGCTGATGCACTGTGGATCTAAGGTAGTCATTGAATATTAGAGATTATGATGGGAATGAAAAGGAAGCACAAGAGCCAGGAAAGTCTCCAGAGAAAAAATGCTTAGCTGAAGGCTTGAAGTAGAAAGGAGAGGAGGGAGATACTGTGAAAGTTGGAAAATAATTGCAGTGTTATTTTACCATAATTAAAGACACAGGATACCCATGCAGTCCATCCAGTTCCAATCAGCAGCCAGTTCTCTCATCCTCAACAAAAATTAGAAGATGCTTCATGAGAGAGGTCGAAATAATACAACCCCAAGTCATTCTACTGCGCCACTGGAGGGCCAGTTCTTAGAATAATATAATAACTGAGACCAAAATTGCAGAAGCTTCTTGAGGAAAAATCTCAGAAGAGAATAAACTCATAACAGGAAATAATTAGTGTAATTGAAGAAAACTGTAGAAAGATGTGTTGCTGCTGCTGCTGCTGCTGCTAAGTCGCTTCAGTCGTGTCCGACTCTGTGCGACCCCAGAGATGGCAGCCCACCAGGCTCCCTTGTCCCTGGGATTCTCCAGGCAAGAATACTGGAGTGGGTTGCCATTTCCTTCTCCAATGCATGAAAGTGAAAAGTGAAAATGAAGTAGCTCAGTCATGTCTGACTCTTAGCGACCCCATGGACTGCAGCCCACCAGGCTCCTCCGTCCATGGGATTTTCCAGGCAAGAGTACTGGAGTGGGGTGCCATTGCCTTCTCCGGAAGGATGTGTTAATAGATGCAATAAGAGAGTGTCTTTCATGATTGCAATTGATGAGGACCCACACACTCCAGTGGGTTTCCTGGTGGCTCAGATGGTAAAGAATCTGCCTGCAGTGCAGGAGACCTGGGTTCAATCCCTAGGTTGGGAGGACTCCCTGGAGAAGGGAATGGCTATCCACTCCAGTATTCTTGCCAAGAGGATTCCATGGACAGAGGAGCCTGGGAGTTGCAAAGAGTATGACACAACTGAGAAACTAACACTTCCCACACTCCAGCAGGCAAAAAATTAGGAGCCATGGAAGAAAGGCAATGTGCATTTTTCCCCACAAAGTATTTTGGTCTCCCATGTTGGCCCCTGAGCCTTTCATGGAAATACATAAAGCTGTGTCCCACTCTCCACCACAGCCTCTGATGAGGACAGAGGTAAAGCCCTACTCTCTCCAACCACCCAACCTGCAACAGTGGATAGGGAGGATCCGGGAAGGAGGTTCTGGCACCTACCGTTGCCCAGAAAAATGGCCACTATTCTTAGAGTTGGATGGTACAAACCCTGGCTGTGCCTCTTGACTCAAGCAAATGCCCTCACGTCTCAGAACCTGCTTCCTCACCTTTAGAATGGAGATAACTTGAGTAATAACATGATTATATAAAATAATGTAACTGAAAACATGTCATGGACTGAAAAATGTAATCCAGTTTATCATTACTCACTAGGATCAGTTTGCTATAAGCAGTCACCCCAACTTCCATTGGCACCACCTTGAGCAGCAAGAGGCATTTGGAGCTTGAGACTTGTGTACCCTGAGAGCCACAGCAAGACGCCACCCACAGACAGATTCTCTAGGGTCCCCAGTGAGTGGGAGAAAAGTACCAATGACCCAGAGCTGAGTTTCCTCCCTTATTCCTACCTGGTTTCCATGGAAATACCCTAGTTATACTTTCAAAGATTCATTTGACCTGCCATCCTGACATAATAGAGACACAAAAAATAGGCTTTAATATAGTTTGAATTAAGCATTTCCATTAATTGCTATTATAAAATTTTTCTGCCATTTAATAAAGAAAAAAGAAAACAGCAGTAATTTTCACCAAAGGTCAGTGATCAAGAACATACAGGTGTCTTCTCCTCTCTCAGAATGGCTTGAACTTGCCTGATAAAATACCATCTCCCCTGAGTAAGAAGTTACTGTTTTCTCAGAAGATGTGGCAGAAAACTAGAAAATGTCAACTGTGATGGAAGTTCTCTTTACAGAGGGCCTGAAATTAAGTAGAAATCATGAGCTCTGTTCTCTTGCTACATCAATCACTAAAGATTAAAAGGGATCTGAGACCCAGTCATTACCAATAATATCAAGGTAGTCCAGTCAGCGAGTTATGTTAGCAACACCAAGGGTTCTATAAAATTGAAAGTACGTTTCAGACTCTTACAAAGAGTCTGTGCATGTGATGACCACACAGAGAGCTCATTGAGCACTGACAGTGGAGGCTAGGCACCAGGAGGAACCCTCCCTGCATCAGCTTACTGAATTCTCATAAACACCCCCCTTTTTTTAATCTGTCAGTTTTATTCAAAATCACCAAAAACTGGAAACAACCCAGATATCCTTCAATGGGTGAATGTAAAACAAACTGCAGCAGATCCATTCAATGGAATACAACACGTCCATAAAAAGCAACATGTGTAAATCTCAGTCTCCAGAGGTTACATCCTCTATGGTGGTCTATATATGTGACCTTCTGGAAAAGCAGAGGAACCAGAGATCAAATTGCCAACATCCGCTGGATCATCGTGGAGAAGGCAATGGCACCCTACTCCAGTACTCTTGCCTGGGAAATCCCACGGACGGAGGAGCCTGGTAGGCTGCAGTCCATGGCGTTGCGAAGAGTCGGACACGACTGAGTGACTTCACTTTCAATTTTCACTTTCATGCATTGGAGAAGGAAATGGCAACCCACTCCAGTGTTCTTGCCTGGAGAATCCCAGGGACAGGGGAGCTTGGTGGGCTGCCATTTATGGGGCGCACAGAGTCGGACACGACTGAAGTGACTTAGCAGCAGCAGCAGCTGGATCATCAAAAAAGCAAGGGAATTCCAGAAAAACATCTACTTCTGCTTCACTGACTACACTGAAAGCTTTGAGTGTGTGAATCACAACAAACTGTGGTAAAGTCTAAAAGAAACCACCTTATCTGCTTGCTGAGAAACCTGTATGCAGGTCAAGAAGCAACAGTTAGAACCAGACATGGAACAATAGACTGGTTCCAAATTGGGAAAGGAGTATGTCAAGGTTGTATGTTGTCACCCTGCTTATTTAACTAATATGCAGAGTACATCATGCGAAATGCCAGGCTGGATGAAGCACAAATTGAAATCAAGACTGCCTCTTGATGAGGGTGAAAAAGGAGAGTGAAAAGTCTGGCATAAAACTCAACATTCAAAAAACTAAGATCATGGCATCCAGTCCCATAACTTCATGGCAAACAGATAGGGGGAAAATGCAAACAGTGATAGACTTTATTTTCTTAGACTCCAAAATCACTGCAGATAGTGACTGCAGCCATGAAATTAATAGATCCTTGCTCCGTGGAAGGAAAGCTATGACAGATCTAGATAGCATATTAAAAAGGCAGAGACATCACTTTTCCAACAAAGGTCCATATAGTCGAAGCTATGATGTTTTCAGTAGTGACGTATGGATGTGAAAGTTGGACCATAAAGAAGGTTAAGAGCCGAAGAATTGATACTTTGGAAGCGTGGTGTTGGAGAAGACTCCTGCAAGTCCCTTGGACAGCAAGGAGATCAAACCAGTCCAGCCTAAAGGAAACCAACCCTGAATATTCATTGAAAGGACTGATGCTGAAGCTCAAGTTCTAATACTCTGGCCACCTGATGTGAAGAACTGACTCATTGGAAAAGACCCTGATGCTGGGAAAGATTGAAGGCAGGAGGAGAAGGGGGCGACAGAGGATGAGATGGGTAGATGGCATCACTGACTCTATGGACGTGAATTTGAGCAAGCTCCAGGAGATGGTGAAGGACAGGGAAGCCTGACACGCTGCAGTCCACAAAGTCACAAGAAGTCAGACACAACTGTGCAACTAAACAGCCACAAGGGGGAAAGGCAAATCTATAGGGATGGAGAACAGACAGTGGTTTGCCAGAGGTTGGGGTGGGGCAAAGCGGTGGCATAAGGGAATATTTGGGGCGACATAATTTCTCTGCTTCCTGATTATAAGGCAGTTACACAAATGTGTCAGAACACACAGAACTTTATGTAGAAGAAAGTTCATTTCATGGTATGTTAACTTAAACATTTTAGAACCTGAAACAAAATATACCCAAATAAACTTCTCTTTAAGAAAAATGCTTTCAAAGAAATTTTCCACTTGGGTTTCTTCTGCTTTGTGGGGGCCTCCCCACACACGCCCTGGCATCTGTGGGTCTGTTTATTCATGGAGAAAGTGAGATCAGTCTCCCTTGATCCTAAAATGACACCCCTGGGCAGTCACTTCGTGGAAGTGGCAGAGGGGTAGGTTTGGAGAAAAGGGGAATTTGGCCTCCACTGGGTTCTGAACCCATACATGGCAGTTGTGCTTTTGTTTGAAAACCCATGGGTTAGAATAGATGGCCTTGACCCAGATCCTTGCACAACTGGGGGGCTGGAACAGCTCTGGATTTCAGTGTCTACTGATAGGGCCCACTCATTCATCCCTCAGGCACATGCCCCTGTGGACCCTCGTGGCCAGCCAGGCCAGTCCACAGCTCCAGCCTTCTGGGCCGAGGCCTGTGCAAGGAACCTCTGAGGCCCAACGTCAGACCTTCTCTCCACACATGCCCTGAGACAGAGACCAATGCCATCTTTCGTCAAAAGCTGGAGGAGAGCTTGCCATGTACAGCGGTGCTCAAAAAAAACAAATTTTTAAAAAAATTTTATACAAGTGAATGCTTCCTTTGAAAACTATCTTATGCATACAATCTAGAGAACCAGAATTGGGCCCTGGTGGCTGAAGGTGGACGCAGGGTTGGCTTGGGGCCCCCCAGGGCTTCTGGAGCACTGCTTGAAATCTACTTACCCAAGAGGTTGGCACTTACTGTGAGAAGCATGAGAGGCGCCGTGATGCTTAAGGCTGGCTTCAGTTTCAAAAGAATGAGACAGGATTGTGGCAGACTCACTCCTGGGTTAGTTGGCCGTGGGGAGGACTGCAGGATTCCAGGTTTGCCACATGCAGTGGGCGCTGGTCCCCTTGACCTGGGCACCACATGGTTCAGCATCTGTCACCCACTGGGTAGGAAACTTATCTTCACTATCTTACATTTAGTAAGCTGAATCTTTAAAAATATGAACGATAAGATTAAGAGCTACAGCACTCTTTGTTTTTCGGTGCCCTTACAAAAGGCATCATCTGGTTTTTCTGTATCAACAAAAGAAAAATGTTTAAGCAGAGATCTTGGTGGAGGATCAGTGGCAGATCCCTACTTCTGACCCCAGGGCTGGCAGAATGGCTCACAGTGGAATCATCAGACAGACCTCTTTCTCCTAGACGTCAGGGATCATGTCCATGGGGGAAGTGACCATGGTCATGGTGTTCTTGCCAAACAGCGGGAACTCATGGTAGATGAGCTGTTCCCAAAAGCCATTTTTGGGCTGGAGGATGAGCTGGCAGGACTTGGTCCATGTGTGCGTGTCCAGCAGGGACATGGCCTGGTACTTCAGGAGATAGGCGAGACAGAGGGTGGCAGAGGGGCTCAGCCAACAGCACATTGTGGCAGGGTACGGCCCTGCTTCCTCTCCACCTTGTGATGCGGTCTGCTGGGGGCGGGGTGGGGGGGGCGGTGTCGAGCTGCGAAGTAGGTGTGTCGTCCACAGGCTCCTGCACGTAGTGGATGTCCTCAGATTAGGTGCTCACCGTCTCCCCCAAGAGGCTGATGACTGTGCTGATGTGGTTGCTGGAGAGCACGAGCTTGTTGCTGGCGGCCACCCTGCTGCTGATGTACGGGCTGCTCCTGACGGTGAGAGGCCACTGACCAAGGGCTGCCGGAACTGAAACAGGAAAGCCCGCAGGGATGCTGTCATCCGACTGGTGGGTCAGCAGCCAGTGAGACATAAAAGGCTGCATCTTCCTGCTAGGCTGTGTCCATGGAACACACTCTCACGTAAGCGGGAGGGTAAGTTCACTTAGGTAGCAACTTTGGGTCTCCGGGTGAGAGAAGACCCGTCACAACCAGGAAGCCACTATCCCCGCTGCCCGCAGCTCCAGTTTCCGCAGTACTGATCCCTTGTCGCAGAGAGGAATGCGCCATGCTGGGTCTCTGGAGAAACGCTGGCCTCATCTCCCTGTCCTGGAGCTGCTGGGCCTGAATTCATCCGGTTACCCTCCCTGCGATCATGCGGGGACTGCAGCAGTCAGTCGAGAAGTAGGGTCTGCTCCACACCGCAGCCCACTCCTTCTGCCCATTCCATCTCCATGGCAATGCTGAATTCTCACAAAAATCTCTTTAAGTGTGATTCTTTGCCTCCATTCTACAAGGAAGGAATCAAAGGTGAAGGAGTTAAGTAAAATAGCTGACGCCCAACAAGAGAATAAGGAGCAAAGCTACCATACCAGTGTGGACAGGTAGCATAAGAATTCCAAGGTCAAAGTAGCCTGTCCATAAATTCAGGGTGATTATCACCAGCATCTCAAAGTTCTTGCATTGAACTCTTCCTGCTCACACAGACCCTCAAAAACATCCTCCCACCCCAAAGTATCAATAAAAGCCTTCAAAAGATGCCTCTCCTGTGCCCATGGACTGGTTTGTCAGCACCTACCATTTTCACAGTCCTTTCGCCTGGAGAAGGGAATGGCTACCCACTCCAGTATTCTCACCTGGAGAATCCCATGGTCAGAGGAACCTGGCAGGCTTCAGTCCGTAGGGTTGAAAAGAGTTCAAGAGACGACTGAGCGACTAACACATTCCTTGCATCGATGTCTTTCCTAATGCAGCCACTAGGGGGAGACTCAAAGCTGACATGGCTGATGGACATCTTGGAACATCCTTGCCTGCGTCCCCTCCTGGTCTCAGAGTTGCCAGTTTTGAAAATATCACTGTGGTCCTGCATGCCACAGAGAAATGGGAACACTGGCTCTTGTCCTTTCACAGTGATGCCCATTGTCACGTGGACCTTGAAGCAGCTCATCCAGTGTCTAATTCTCCCCTTTCTCATCAAGATTCAAAATTTGACCCTCCTTTTAGCTTTCCCCAGTCCCCTCCGCTGTACCTCAGGCACAAAAGCAAGCCACAAGAGGACAGAATATTGAAGTCAGCTTATACTAGGGTATTTTCCAGAGTATCTTTCATAAATTAAAACTTCTATAATTCAAGAATAACTGTCCTGTAGGACTGACAAAGAATAACATCATGCAGTTCTGTTTATCAGCTACCACAGCAGTAGTATCGTTTCCAATTAGTTCACCAGCTTTAAACATGTGTGATTATTTTTTTTTTTCTTATCTGGGGAGGTCCAAATTATTTCAAATTTTGTCCTAGAAATGAGATATTTTAAGTATGTTTTTAATCTCATTATTTCATATTTACATAATCCAAAATCACATAAGGCTATATACATATTAATACATGAATATTTCAGCCCTTTCCACTTTCCCCCTAGTTCTAAAGAAGGAATCTTACTTGGGAGTTAAGTGTCAAGTTTCTCCTATTGAGTGTGAAATCCGGGAAATGAGATGATTTTTAGAGAAATAAAGACAGATTACCCACCCCAGAAGCCCAAATGTATCACAGAGAGTCAGATGCTGGGAGCACTAGTTTTAGGAAGACATCACTGTGCATGAACATAGGGATGAGGAGGAGTAAGTGAATGAGGGAATATCACAGTGATGAGGGGAAAGTTTAGATGACAGGACAAGAAAGAGACCTTTAGCTCTATACTTGACTGGAGACTTGTAGTCAAGAGACCAAAAAGCCATGTCTTTTTGTTTCATGGAAGTTTTCAAAGACTATAGCGAAAATGGGAAGAGAACATTTTATATTTTCATGAGCCACTACCAGAGAGTTCTTAGGAGTGCTGCTACAAGGCATTACAGAAAGACTGAGAACAATAAAGATGTCTAAAGAAGATGCACCAAGTACTGTGTGGATCACAACAAACTGTGGAAAATTTTTAAAGAGATGGGAATATCAGACCACCTTACCTGCCTCCTGAGAAATCTGTATGCAGGTCAAGAAGCAACAGTTAGAACTAGACATGGAACAACAGACTGGTTCAAAATCAGGAAAGGAGTATGTCAAAGCTGTATATTGTCACCCTGCTTATTTAACTTATATGCAGAGAACATCATGTGAAATGCTGGGCTGGATGAAGCACAACATGGAATCAAGATGGCAGGGAGAAATACCAATAATCTCAGATACGCAGATGACACCACCCTTATGCAGAAAGCAAAGAAGAACTAAAGAGCCTCTTGATGAAAGTGAAAGAGAAGAGTGAAAAAGTTGGCTTAAAACTCAGTACTCAGAAAACTAAGATCATGGCATCTGGTCCCCATCACTTCATGGCAAATAGTTGGGGAAACAATGGAAACAGTGAGAGACTGTTTTTTGGGAGTCCAAAATCACTGTAGATGGTGAGTGCAGCCATGAAATTAAAAGATGCTTGCTCCTTGGAAGAAAAGCTACGACCAACCTAGACAGCATATTAAAAAGCAGAGACATTACTTTGCCAACAAAGTCTGTCCAGTCAAAGCTATGGTTTTTCCAGTAGTCATGCATGGATGTGAAAGTTGGACTATAAAGAAAGCTGAGCACAAAAGAATTGATGCTTTTGAACTGTGGTGTTGGAGAAGACTCTTGAGAGTCCCTTGGACTGCAAGGAGATCCAACCAGTCCATTCTAAAGGAAATCAGTCCTGAATATTCATTGGAAGGGCTGAAGCTGAAACTCCAATACTTTGGCCACCTGATGCGAAGAACTGACTCATTGGAAAAGACCCTGATGCTGGGAAAGATTGAAGGCAGGAGAAGGGGACGACAGAGGATGAGATGGTTGAATGGCATCACCGACTTGATGGACATGAGTTTGAGCAAGCTCCTGGAGTTGGTGACGAACAGGGAGGCCTGGTGTGCTGCAGTCCATGGGGTCGCAAAGAGTTGGACACGACTGAGCGACTGAACTGAACTGAAAGAAGATGCTCTTTTAAGCATGTACTCCCCCTTTTGGCTTTTCTTTTCCTCCAAGAGACTGAGTACAGATATGAATTGCTGTCAATTATGTTTTTCTGCCACACACTGCTTTTGAAGACAACATTGCTCAGAGACTGAACCATGTGTGTTCCCAGTTGCACTCAGGTCATACAAAGTAGCAAAGAACCCCCTCTCTTTTCAGGAAAAAAAAATTGCCCTCAAGCATATCATACCTATAAGCAGATATCAACCAAGATCAACAACTTTTAAATCTCAGTTTGATGTGAACTGGGACATATGCCATTTATGTTGAGTACCATCTAGAACTGGGACTATCTTCCTTCATACTAGGAGGTGTGTTTAAGATACTCAGACCAGGACTTTCCTGGTGGTCCAGTGGCTAAGACTCCATGCTCCCAGTGCAGGGAACCTGGGTTTGATCCTTGGTCAGGGAACTAGATCCCACATGAAGCAACTAGTAGATCCTGAGTGTCACAACTAAGACCTGGCACAGCCAAATAAACTTAAATAATAATAATAATAAGATATTCAGACTCATTCAAATACTCTGGATTTTTCATAGCAAATGCTGGCAAGAGATTTGTGCTTTCTGGGTAGTTTTAGATAGATACATATTCATATCCTGTTTTCTTCACTTATTCTCCTCTTTGGGTCATAAAGTCAAATTTTATAGTTTTCACTCCACTCTTCTGCTGAATCCATCCTATTTTTCCTGTTGAAAAATAGTATCACAATCATTTCATTTGACTGCTCATAGCAGTTCCTAGTGGATTAAAACAACTACTGTGTATTTAGCTCATGATTCTGGGAGCTGGCTGGTTATTCTGATCAGAGCTAGCTCAGTAGATCCCTGCTGGACTTGTGTGTGCTTCCGGAGGCAGCTGGTGGACAGCTAATGACTGGATGGTCTAACATGGTCTCATTCATGTGTTTGGTGGTTGGCAGGCTGGAGTGACAGCCCATGTGCTTTTCATCACTCAGCAGGACTGCCTGGATCACAAGGTCCCAGGACAAAAAAAGTAGAAGCCGAACGGCCTCTTGATGCCTTAGTTTGGGACTTACTTGATGTCACTGGTCACAGCAAGTCCCCAAGTCAGCCTCAGTTTCAAGGACCAGGAAATAGACTCCATCTCTTGCTGAAAGGAGCTGAAAAGTATTGAGGCCATTTTTTGCGATGTGTTCTACTATTGCTATTTCTGAATTCACTGTCCCTTACTGCAGAGAAACACTGTAGCTAAAGCTGTATGCCATCTTCCTGCCACTTACTATAGAGGAATTTGCACAAGAGCCATTTACTGGCTGCTCCTGAATTGGGAGCAGTATTTTGGAAAAGTTCCTATCAAGACTACTAAAAGGTAACCAGTCACATGGTGTGTATGTTTGGTAGTAAAGGCCCTGTGGATCTGCTAAATGCCATTAGAGTCACTAGCAGTGCTGTACAGCCTGCAGGGTGAATGTTCCCTTTTATGTATCTTCATTAACTGGTTAATCAAGTGGCAAGATGGCCCTTAGAAGAGGACTCTGCCATAGCAGAGTGGGACAGAAGACAGACGGGACAAATGGAAAAGTTTGAATCCAGAGAATGGAGACAGAGATAGTCATGGTCCCCCAGTGGAGAATGGGAATGAGGTTGGGAGGGAAAGGTCTCTTTACTAGTTACAGAGTGATAGAATGTCCTAGAAATTTGAGAGGGCAGCTACTAACAGATAGTAGGCACATGAAATGGTGATGGAAAATTCCAGTCACCTCACAACTTTGTCTAGTCCCTTTTTTTCTAGCCTAACCTCTCTCTTCCCATATCCCCCATCCTCAACCCCAATTAATTGGTCCTCATTTGCAATTTGCTAATTGATGTCTTCTTTATCTTAATACCCTGCCAGTGCTTGACACACAAAGGTAGTCAGCAAGAACGAAGATGGCAAGACTCAGACCCCTGAAATTAGTGAGTTGATCTATTTCCTCTTTTCCCTAGGTCTGAGTGACGAGATAGTGCAGATCGGTATCATTCCCAACTTCACTGACTCTTCTATAATTAACTTCTTATAAAGTGGTGCTCAGCAAAAGCTTATTGGATAGAAAGATGGATGAATGGACATCAATAATCAACGCCAAGAGTGGGAAGAAATCCTGAGGTTTGAATACAGCAGTGGTCAGAGGTGGAGCCTGGGACAGATAGGAAGGTTGTTGAGAGGCTTTCATTGAGGAAGAGACATGGGGAGAATGAAAACATTCCCCCAGCTGCTCTAGAGCAGCCAGCTCACACAACAGCAAATGTGGTATTTTTATCCTCAGGATGTCTCCAAAAAGATCTAGTCTCATGATCTTGGGTTGTTTTAGTTTTCAACCTTGACTTTGCTAGGTAATATTTTAAAATACAAGTTTCTTTTGAGCAATTTTCTGCATAATCCTTTGACTATTCAGTGAGTTCTCCAAAATTTTACCCTCATTTCCACATCTATGTCATTTACAACATCAACAACGTTTGTATGCTATAAAGAAGAATAAGATCATGTAGATTAAAGACATCTGTAGGCCACACAGTTTTAGAAATGCAAATCTGTAGTATCAAAATTTTAAAGGATAAAACCTGTAGCCATCATTTTTTTTCTCTGCACATGCAATACAACATTATAAAAATCCCATCACACAAAACAAACTGCGGCATTAAAAGATAACTTTAATAAAGAAAATATTGTTCTATAATTCTGTGTTTAATTATGTTATCCCAAATTTAATTTTGGATTGAAAGCCACCTAACTGACTTGGAAACTGTATATTTCAGGAATAGTCTCTTCAAAATTATACTCAAATAAAGAAGTTAATAAAATAGACTTTTTTTTAAAAAAAAAACCAAAAGCTGCCCATATCTGGTATTTTCCTTCTGTAGAGTCTGACATTTGATAGCATATCTTATTATTTTACTTCAATGCAGTATTCAGGGAAAGCTTTTGAAACCATTTTGATTACCCTGACAGCTGAAATAAGATTTTTACAAGACCAGCATATTTGGAGCCAAAGATCTGGTTGACACAATGAATGCAATGATGAAAATCATTTTACAGCAGCCCAGCTTAGCATATTGGCTTCATTTAAAATTTGTATCACACAGGTTAAAAAAAATTTTTTTTCCTCTAAAAGAAAACAGTAGCTTTCAATTCTTTCTGATGGCCAAGAAAAGTCCTAAAGCTTTGGAGATTTGAATAGCTATCAGAGTCCCAGGAACTCCATTATCCAGCATCTTAAAATTATTTTCAGAGGTTTTGAAAAAGAAAGATATCTTGGGAGCTGCACAATTAAGAAATTAGTCAATTATCAGAATAGCAGACCCCTGCAGAGAGTTAATAAATTGTGCTTGAACATGTGTAATGTTCCCAGTAAAAATCCACCCTCTTAACACTGTGTTCTAATAGGCACGAGACAGCAGTGGTTGCAGATTCAAACTGGCAATCAGATTCAAGACACACTGCAGGCTTCATCTCCATTCACATCCCTCCATAGAAGGTCAGAGGACAAGAAACAGCATCTTCATTCCATCTGGTACCTGCAGTAAGCAGAATCATGGCACCCCAAATATGTCCATGACCTAATCCCCAGAACCTATGAATATGTTATGTTAAATGGAGAAAGAGAACTAAAACTGTAGATGGAATGAATGTTGATAATCAGCTGACCTTAAAATACGGAGATTATTCTGGATTGTCCAGATGCGCCTAAAGCAATCACAGGAATCCTTAAAAGTAGAAGAGGGAGGCAAAAGAGATTAGAGTGATGCACTGTGAGATGGACTCAATCTACTGCTGTTGACTTTAAAGATGAAGAGACAACAAGCCAAGGAATGTAGGAGGCTAGGAAATGGATCCTCCCCTAAAGCCTAGAAAGGAAGAGAGACCTGCTGACACCTTGATCCTAGCTCCATGAGATCCATGATAGACTTCTATATCCTATAAAACTTTACAGTAATACATTTACATTGTTTTAAGGTACTAACTTTGTAGTCATTTGGTACACGGTGATAGGAAACTCACATGACACTCTTCAGGTACCCAGCTGCACAATTTATATTGCCCCCACACCCATGTAGGAAATGCAAAGCTGCCACAGAACAACATCCAAGATGCGGATAGGTCACCTGGACACAAAGACACCACACGTACAGCTTCCCAACAACCTTTCATATGGTACCTGTGATAAAAGCCCCACTCATGCACGCCAGTGCCCAGCAGCCCCAGTCAGGAGCAGTTCCCCCAGACCAAAGCCTCATGACAAACGAAACAGACACAACATCCCACATTCATTGATCACTGCAGTCTGTAGGGACACAGAACTCTGAAGTCCTTCTGACAGGCAGACCTGGATAAACTCAGGGCTAAAATGAACATTTCCTCAAAGTTGTGATCCCAATGTCATGATATTTACTACATTTCAGACTGTTCGAATCTGGAACATAGGGTACCCTTACCACAGACATCAAAGACAGGGGACTTGCTTTCCCTTGACCCAAACAGTGCAGAAGGACACATCAATGTTTCAGTGCTCACTAATTCAGTGTTCAGTTCAGTCGCTCAGTAATGTTCGACTCTGCAACCCCATGGACTGCACCACGCCAGGCTTCCCTGTCTATCACCAACACCCGGAGCTTGCTCAAACTCATATCCATCGAGTCGGTGATGCCATCCAACCATCTCATCCTCTCTTGTCCCGTTCTCCACTTGCCTTCAATCTTTCCCAGCATCAGGGTCTTTTCCAATGAGTCAGTTCTTCCCGTCAGGTGGCCAAAGTACTGGAGTTTCAGCTTCAGCTTCAGCTTCAGTTCTTCCAATGACTATTCAGGACTGATTTCCTTTAGAATGGACTGGTAGGATCTCCTTGCAGTCCAAGGGACTCTCAAGAGTCTTCTCCAATACCACAATTCAAAAACATCAATTCTTCAGCACTCAGCTTTCTTTAGAGTCCAACTCTCACATCCATACATGACCCCTGGAAAAACCATAGCTTTGATTAGACAGACAATTGTTGGCAGTAATGTCTCTGCTTTTTAATATGCTGTCCAGGTTGGTCATAACTTTTCTTCCAAGGAGCAAGCGTCTTTTAATTTCACGGCTGCACTCACCATCTGCAGTGATTTTGGAGCCCCCCAAATTAAAATCTGTCACTGTTTCTATTGTTTCCCCATCTATATGCCATGAAGTGATGGGATCAGATGCCATGATCTTAGTTTTCTGAATGTTGAGTTTTAAGCCAGCTTTTTCACTGTCCTCTTTCACTTTCATCAAGAGGCTCTTTAGTTCCTCTTCGCTTTCTGCCGTAAGGGTGGTGTCATCTGTATATCTGCTGCTGCTGCTGCTGCTAAATCACTTCAGTCGTGTCCGACTCTGTGAGGCCCCATAGATGGCAGCCCACCAGGCTCCCCCGTCCCCGGGATTCCCCAGGCAAGAACACTGGCGTGGGTTGCCATTTCCTTCTCTAATGCATGAAAGTGAAAAGTGAAAGTGAAGTCGCTCAGTTGTGTCCAACCCTCAGCAACCTCATGGACTTCAGCCTTCCAGGCTCCTCCGTACATGGGACTTTCCAGGCAAGAATACTGGAGTGGGGTGCCATTGCCTTCTCTGCTGTGTATCTGAGGTTATTGATATTTCTCCCAGCAATCTTGATTCCAGCTTGTGCTTCATCCAGCCCGGGATTTCATATGATGTACTCTGCATACAAGTTAAATAAGCAGGGTGACAATATATACCTTGACATACTCCTTTCCCGATTTGGAAACAGTCTGTTGTTCCATGTCCAGTTCTAACTGTTGCTTCTTGACCTGCATACAGATTTCTCAGGAGGTAGTCAGGTGGTCTGGTATTCCCATCTCTTTCAGAGTTTTCCACAGCTTATTGTGATCCACACAGTCAAAGGTTTTGACGTAGTCAATAAAGTAGATGTTTTTCTGGAACTCTCTTGCTTTTTCAATGATCCAGTGGATGTTGGCAATTTGATCTCTGGTTCCTCTGCCTTTTCTAAATCCAGCTTGAACATCTGGAAGTTCATAGCTCACGTATTGTTGAAGCCTGGCTTGGAGAATTTTGAGCATTACTTTGCTAGCATGTGAGATGAGTGCAATTGTGCAGCAGTTTGAATATTCTTTGGCATTGCCTTTTTTGGAATTGGAATGAAAACTGACCTTTTCCAGTCCTGTGAGCACCACTGAGTTTTTCAAATTTGCTGGCATATTGAGTGCAGCACTTTACGGTGACTTTACGGAACCACAAAGAATGAGAATCAACTGTATTTAAATCACCAAAATGATGCAGGAATAGAGCTGGGAAGAATGACATGCAGCCTGAAGATACATTTTTGTTGAGAAAGAGTGAACCATGCATGCATCTGGGGTCAAGCACAACAACAGAGTAGCAGGTGGTAACGTCTGATGCAAAGCTGGAGGGTTGGAGGAGGAAGAAATAAAATTCTGGAAGAATCAGTAAATAGCAATTTAACATAAGGAATGTGCTCAGAAATGGGAGACATTAGGGGCAAGTCTGTGATAGAAATTTATTTTTCTTGCTTACTGACTAGATTTAAATCTCACCCTGTCTGTGGTCACCCTCTCCTTCTGTCTGGGAGCCCAGGTTCTTTACACTCCACACAACAACAGCAGCAGGTCAACCCTCTTCTCAGCCTCTAAGTTGGGAAAAAGAAAAGGTCAGCTGCTGAGTACACAAGCATAATTCTATCTTATGACTCAATATGTCACAAAATAGAGTCCATTCTCCTTTGCTATTTCTAAATAAACACCTCTATTATGTCCATAGAAGACAAAGGTTACCTAGTGAGAGAAATTACTCATGAGAGAAAAAAAATACAATTTTGAACAAGGCTTTTAGGTGACCTATACAGACGTATGAAAATAGGACTAAAATCTATACTAGATGACAGATTTGAAAAGATGAAAACATAATCAAATTGCAGTAGCATTCCTCAATTTAATTTAACCTTTGAGGGGCCTGGCCAATGGTCTCTTAAAATTAATTCCACCCAGTGATTCTCCAGGGAACAGAAAGAAAGAGAAATTATACTAAATATATGCATGCATACTTATAAACATACTGTAGTTTATCTTTTTTTTCTACCAACAAATATTTTCAGATTGCTCATTAAGGCTTCTCAGCTTAAAAAAAAAGTCTTTGAAAAAGAGGCTTCATTCTGAAAAACTGGAGGGCTAGTGTCTAATCTTGAAGTATTTCTGAAAAATCCTTCACCAAAAAGTGTAACATTTACTCTGCCCTCATAATTATGCCAACTTGTAATGAGTTTTCTTTTGGGTTTTAGTAATTCTCTGATTACTGATTAAAAATTCACCAAAAGGTTAATATCCAACAATAACTTCAAAAAATTACCCAGACTTCCTGTCCTAAACTTATTTTGGGTTTGTTATTCAATTCCACTTAAAAAATGTTAAAGTGGAAATCAATAATGTACCAATTTGACAAGGTTCTTCCATCTTTAGGAACAAGAAAAACTTAATAAATTGTTAGCATTAACCAGAAAAGGAAATGCGTGCATGCATGCACTGCTCAGTCACGCCTGACTGTGAACCATGAATTGTAGCCCACCAGTCTCCTCTGTCCATGGAATTTTCCAGTCAAGAATACTGGAGTGGGTTGTCATATCCTACTCCAAGGGATCTGCCCAACCCAGAAATCGAACTTGTGTCTCTTGTATCTCCTGCACTAGCAAGCAAATTCTTTACACTGTTCTAATATTTTGGCCAATTGATGTGAACAATTGACTCATTGGAAAAGACTGATGCTGGAAAAGATCGAAGGCAAAAGGAGAAGGGGGTGGCAGAGGATGAGTTGGTTAGATAGTATCACTGATTCAATGGACATGAATTTGAGCAAACTCCAGGAGACACTGTTCATGGGGTTCTCAGTATCTCAGAATCAAGGTAAATTGGAAGTGGTCAAACAGGAAATGGCAAGACTGAACATTGACATTTTAGGAATCAGTGAACTAAAATGTATTGGAATGGGTGAATTTAATTCAGATACCATTATATCTACTACTGTGGGCAAGAATCCCTTAGACGAAATGGAGTAGCCCTCATAGTCAACAAAAGAGTCCAAAATGCAGTACTTGGGTGCAACCTCAAAAACGACACAATGACCTCTGTTCGTTTCCAAGGGAAGCCATTCAATATCACAGTAATCCAAGTCTATGCCCCAACCAGTAATGCTGAAGAAGCTGAAGTTGAACAATTCTATGAAGACCTATAAGACCTTCTAGAAGTAACACCCAAAAACAATGTCCTTTTCATCATAGACCACTGGAATGTAAAAGTAGGAAGTCAAGAGATACCTGGAGTAACAGGCAAATTTGGCCTTGGAGTACAAAATGAAGCAGGGCAAAGGCTAATAGAGTTTTTCCAAGAGAATGCATTGGTCATAGCAAACACCCTCTTCCAACAACACAAGAGAAGACTCTACACATGGACATCACCAGATGGTTAATATCAAAATCAGATTGATTATCTTCTTTGCAGCCGAAGATGGAGAAGCTCTATATAGTCAGCAAAAAACACAAGACCAGGAGCTGACTGTGGCTCAGATCATGAACTCCTTATTACAAAATTAAGACTTAAATTGAAGAAAGGAGGGAAAACCACTAGACTATTCAGGTATGACCTAAATCAAATCCCTTATAATTACATAGTGGAAATGACAAATAGATTCAAGGCATTAGATATGATAGACAGAGTTCCTGAAGAACTATGCACAGAGGTTCATGACACTGTACATGAGGCAGTGATCAAGACCATCCCCAAGAAATAGAAATGCAAAAAGGCAAAATGGTTGTCTGAGGAGGCCTTACAAATAGCTGAGAAAAGAAGAGAAGCTAAAGGCAAAGGAGAAAGGGAAAGATATACCCATTTGAATGCAGAGTTCCAAAGAATAGCAAGGAGAGATAAGAAAGCCTTCCTCAGCGATCAGTGCAAAGAAATAGAGGAAAACAATAGAATGGGAAAGACTAGAGATCTCTTCAAGAAAATTAGAGCTACCAAGGAAACATTTCATGCAAAGATGAGCACAATAAAGGACAGAAATGGAATGGACCTAACAGAAGCAGAAGATATTAAGAAGAGGGGGCAAGAATGCACAGAATAACTATACAAAAAAGATCTTCATGACCCAGATAACCATGATGGTGTGATCACTCACTTAGAGCCAGACATCCTGGAATGCGAAGTCAAGTGGGCCTAAGGAAGCGTCACTAATAACAAAGCTAGAGGAAGTGATGGAATTCCAGTTGAGCTATTTCAAATCCTAAAAGATGATGCTGTGAAAGTGCTGCACTCAATATGCCAGCAAATTTGGAAAACTCAGCAGTGGCCACAGGATTGGAAAAGGTCAGTTTTCAGTCCAATCCCAAAGGCAATGCCAGAGAATGTTCAAACTATTGCACAACTGCACTCTTCTCACACACTAGCAAAGTAATGCTCAAAATTCTCCAAGCCAGGCTTCAACAGTACATGAACCGTGAACTTCCATATGTTCAAGTTGGATTTAGAAAAGACAGAGGAATCAGAGTTCAAATTGCCAACATCCACTGGATTATCATAAAAGCAAGAGAGTTCCAGAAAAACATCTGCTTTATTGACTACGCCAAAGCCTTTGACCGTGTGGATCACAACAAACTGTGGAAAATTCTTCAAGAGATGGGAATACCAGACCACCTGACCTGCCTCCTGAGAAATGTGTATGCAGGTCAAGAAGCATCAGTTAGAACTGGACATGGAACAACAGACTGGTTCCAAATAGGGAAAGGAGTACATCAAGGCTGTATGTTGTCACCCTGCTTATTTAACTTATATGCAGAGTATATCATGAGAAATGCCGGGCTGGATGAAGCACAAGCTGGAATCAAGATTGCCAGGAGAAATATTAATAACCTCAGATATGCAGATGACAACACCCTTATGGCAGAAAGCAAAGAGGAACTAAAGAGCCTCTTGATGAAAGTCAAAGAGGAGAGTGAAAAAGCTGGCTTAAACTCAACATTGAGAAAATTAAGATCATGGCATCTGATCCAATCACCTCATGGCAAATAGATGAGGATACAATGGAAACAGTGACAGACTATTTTTTTGGGCTCCAAAATCACTGTAGATGGTGATTGCAGCCATGAAATTAAAAGACGCTTGCTCCTTGGAAGAAAAGTTATGACCAACCTGGACAGCATATTAAAAAGCAGAGACATTACTTTGCCAACAATGGTCTGTCTAATTAAAGCTATGGTTTTTCTAGTGGTCATGTATGGATGTGAGAGTTGGACCATAAAGAAAGCTGAGCACTGAAGAATTGATGCTTTTGAACTGTGGTGTTGGAGAAGACTCTCGAGAGTCCCTTGGACTGCAAGGAGACCCAACCAGTCAATCCTAAAGGAAATCAGTCCTGAATTTTCATTGGAAGGACTGATGCTGAAGCTGAAACTCCAATACTTTGGCCACATGATGTGAAGAACTGACTCATTGGAATAGATCCTGATGCTGGGTATGATTGAACGCAGGAGAAGGGGATGACAGAGGATGAGATGGTTGGATGGCATCACTGACTGGATGGACATGAGTTTGATTAAGCTCTGGGAGTTGGTGATGGACAGGAAAGCCTGGTGTGATACAGTCCATGGGGTCACAAAGAGTTGGATTTTAGCCACTGAACAACAATCAAAAAAGACTGACTATATAATTTGTCCAAAGTTCAATGGAATAGCTTGACTAGGACATGCCGGGAAGAGATGTTTCATGGAAGAAAATAGTGATCTAATTTTAGATAAATTATTAAAGGCATACTTTGAGCTCCCGCTTGATTAAGTTTAAGAAAGAGGAAGACCACCAAGGGCCACTACAAGTAGAGGAAAGCAGCATCATAAATTGAGTCCAAATTTCTGGAAGGGAATTTGGCTATATATGTGTGTATATATATATATATATATATATATATATATATGTCAAAAGATGTCATAAAAGATGACCTCATTGACCAAGACTTATATTTCTTAGAATTTATCTTAAGAAAATAAAGGAATGATGTAATAAACTTACACTATTCCTTTTATCACTTTAAATAATTTTATTATTGCACATTAATTATTCTGTCTTTAAAATTAGAGAAAATTAGAAATGATGAAAATGCTTATGAGTGAAGAATTGTTTAATTAAATGGTCTTTCTTCTCCTACTCTCACCCTCTCCAGTCTATTTCGAGCACAGCAACCAGCATCATCTTATAATTAAAATGCAATGACTTGAATGCTTGACTTACTGTAGCAATTGTTTTGCAAAAGACACAAATATTGGATCATAATGTTGTAAATCTGAAACTAAAATAATGTTATATGTCAATTTTACCTCAACACCAACAACATTTTAGTGCAGTGACAGTGGCCACATCACTCCTGTCCTCAAAACATTCCAAAGGTTTCCCTCAGTCAGGGTCAAAGCCTAATCTTTATCTTGCTCTAGTGCATACCTTGCATGGTCTCGAGTTGCCACTTAAGTGGCTCTTCCCTGAACAAGTGTTTGTGCCCCAAGTAACCTTTCATCTTCACTTTAGACACTGAAGAATCTAAAATCTTAGCTCCCTTGTGAAGGACATTCATTTGATATTTGCCTTAACATACACTCTCACACATAGATTTAAAAAAAAAAATGTTTTCTCCAGAACTGTAATTATGTTAGATACTGAGCAGAAAACTGTTTTTCCCAATCATTATCAAGTGACTATCATCTTTCATCTGGACTATTGCTAAACTGCCCACTTTATTATTATTAATAATTCTGCATATTTAATTTGTTCTCCTCACTGCATTCTTTTTTTCTAAAAAATAGTCATAATTTTCCCATGTTTAAAATCTACCAATGCCTTCCCATTTCTCTGCAAATGAAGATCCAAATTCCTGATGGTCAAGAGTTTTGTTTTGGGTTTTTGTTTGTTTGTTTGTTTTACACTGCAAATGCAAGAGCTCAGGTCCTCGACCAGGGATTGAACCTTTACGCCCCCTGCGGTGGAAGGGCAGAGCCAGACTTCACTGGATCACCAGGGAAGTCCCCTGATGGTCAAGGTTCAAAAACAGTGCCATACAATGGAAATCTATTGGGAACCATGTATTGAATTTTAAATTTTATAGCAGCCATGTATTTTCAGAAAGTTTAAACATGGTAAAAATAATTTTAATACTATAGTCAATTTTAGTCAGTCTATCTAAAATATGATCATCTCAATATGTAATCAACAATTCAAGTATAATTGTTACCACTATAAAAATATAGTTATGTGAGGTGAGGAATGTGTTAATGAACCTTATTGTGGTAATAATTTTGACACATATACATGTTTCAAATCATTGCACTGTACACCTTAAATTTACATGATGTTATTTATCAGTTATATTTCAAAGCCAAGGAAAACATTAAAAAAATATTGAAATATATTACATTCAGGTTTTCATACTAAGTGTTTGAAGTCCAACGTGTATTTTACTCTACAGTGCATCTCAAATTGGACAAGCCATATTTCACATGCTCCACAGCCTCAAGTGGCTAGGGGCCGCAATACTGGACAATGGAGCTCTACCAGATCAACACTGTGCCAGGGTTTCCCTGGTGGCTCAGATGGTAAAGAATCTGCCTGCAATTCAAGAGACCTGGGTTCGATCCCTGGGTCAGGAAGGTCCCCTGGAGAAAGGAATGGCTACCCACTCCAGTATTCTCGCCTGGAGAATTCCATGGACAGAGGAGCCTGGCAGGTTATAGTCCATGAGGTTGCAAAGAGTCAGACAATACTGAGCGATCAACACAGTCAGTCTTCTCAGGCTGTGGACCCATTTAACCTTCAGGTCCTCAAAATCCAATTCTTTGAATTTTCCTAGTCCTTTATACATATTAAGTTTTCATACAACAAAAATTTTGAAAGAACACAACCAAACTTTTTTTAATGGCCATAAGACTTGAATGACATTTCACCAATGGAAATACACAAATGGCCAATAAGCAAATGAAAGCTACTCAACAGTCATTAGGAAAATTCAAATTAAAATCAAGATGAGATACCACTTCACATCCACTAGAATGATTATAACTAAAAAATAGACAATAACAAGTATAGACAAGAACGTGAAGAAGCTGGGACTTTCATATACTGCTGGTAGGATTGTACAATGTTGTGCTTGCTTTGGGAAATAGTCTGACAGTACCTTAAAATGCTGAATATAGTTATCATAAGACCCTACAATTCCACTTCCAAGTATTTACCTAAGAGAAGTAAATGAAGATGTATGTCTACACAAGACAAATGTCCATACAGACATAGGAATAACCTGTTAGGTCAGAAATTAGGCACAAGCAAGAGGGGTGGCCTAGCCAAAAAGGATGCAAGCTGATCTCTAGACTCCATCCCAGACATGCCCAGGAGAGCTCACAGGTATGCTGCAAAAACAACCAGAGATTTTTCCAGCTCCTGCACAAGCACCATAAGCACACAGTGGATACAAACTAACCACAGGGGCTTCTCCAACTCCAGCACATGTGCCTGTGATGCACAGCTGTGTCCTCAAGTAACCTTAGGCAGCTAGGAGCCGGTTCAGTTCAGTCGCTCAGTCGTGTCAGACTCGGCGACCCCATGAATCGCAGCACACCAGACCTCCCTGTCCATCACCAACTCCCGGAGTTCACTCAAACTCATGTCCATCGAGTCAGTGATGCCATCCAGCCATCTCATCCTCTTTCGTCCCCTTCTCCTCCTGCCCCCAATCCCTCCCAGCATCAGAGTCTTTTCCAATGAGTCAGCTCTTCGTGTGAGGTGGCCAAACTATTATAGTTTCAGCTTCAGCATCAGTCCTTCCAAAGAACACACAGGACTGATCTCCTTCAGAATGGACTGGTTGGATCTCCTTACAGCCCAAGGGACTCTCAAGAGTCTTCTCCAACACCACAGTTCAAAAGCATCAATTCTTCAGCACTCAGCTTTCTTCACAGTCCAACTCTCACATCCGTACATGACCACTGGAAAAACCAGAGCCTTGACTTGATGGACCTTTGTTGGCAAAGTAATGTCTCTGCTTTTGAATATGCTATCTAGGTTGGTCATAACTTTCCAAGGAGTAAGCATCTTTTAATTTCATGGCTGCAGTCACCATCTGCAGTGATTTTGGAGCTCCCCAAAATAAAGTCTGACACTGTTTCCACTGCTTCCCCATCTATTTCCCATGAAGTGATGGGACCAGATGCCATGATCTTAGTTTTCTGAATGTTGAGCTTTAAGCCAACTTTTTCACTCTCCTCTTTCACTTTGATCAAGAGGCTCTTTAGTTCCTCTTCATTTTCTGCCATAAGGGTGGTGTTATCTGCATATCTGAGGTTATTGATATTTCTCCTGGCAATCTTGATTCCAGCTTGTGCTTCTTCCAGCCCAGCATTTCTTATGACGTACTCTGCATATAAGTTAAATAAGCAGGGTGACAATATACAGACCTGATGTACTCCTTTTCCTATTTGGAATCAGTCTGTTGTTCCATGTCCAGTTCTAACTGTTGCTTCCTGACCTGCATATAGGTTTTTCAAGAGGCAGGTCAGGTGGTCTGGTATTCCCATCTCTTTCAGAATTTTCCACAGTTTATTGTGATCCACACAGTCAAAGGCTTTGGCATAGTCAATAAAGCAGAAATAGATGTTTTTCTGGAACTCTCTTGCTTTTTCCATGATCCAGCGGATGTTGGCAATTTGATCTCTGGCTCCTCTGCCTTTTCTAAAACCAGCTTGAACATCTGAAGTTCACGGTTCATGTACTGCTGAAGCCTGGCTTGGAGAATTTTGAGCATTACTTTACTAGCGTGTGAGATGAGTGCAATTGTGTGGTGGTTTGAGCATTCTTTGGCATTGCCTTTCTTTGGGATTGGAATGAAAACTGACCTTTTCCAGTCCTGTGGCCACTGCTGAGTTTTCCAAATTTGCTGGCATATTGAGTGCAGCAGCAGTTTCACAGCATCATCTTTTAGGATTTGAAATAGCTCAATGGGAATTCCATTACCTCCACTAGCTTTGTTCATAGTGATGCTTTTAAGGCCCACTTGACTTCACATTCCAGGATGTCTGGCTCTAGGTACGTGATCACACCATCGTGATTATCTTGGTTGTGAAGATCTTTTTTGTACAGTTCTTCTGTGTATTGTTGCCACCCCTTAATATCTTCTGCTTCTGTTCGGTCCATACCATTTCTGTCCTTTATCAAGGGCATCTTTGCATGAAATGTTCCCTTGGTATCCCTAATTTTCTTGAAGAGATCTCTCATCTTTCCCATTCTGTAGGGTTCATAAATATTCTATACATACATATATCTGATTATAACAGACTGAATTATGGAAAAGACATGTGCAATAGAGCCTCTTGTTATGTAACTTGCAACTGTCAATCAAAATGCTCAGTCCACACCCACATAAATGAAAATGTAAAAACTCTATTTTGCATGTGCCCAGACACACCCCCTTCCCTGATTGGCTTTGAGTGTATGCTGATTTGCATTTTACACAGGGCAGAACCAAGAGAGGAAGACAGGAAGTATAAAAAGGAAAGCCAAGACCTACTCACATGTCTTGGGAGTGCTTGTTTAACAGAAGACTTGTTCACTAGGACTGTAACCAGTTTTTTTTTTTTAATCACTGCAATTATGACATATGAGTTGAGATGTCCTGTCAGAGCTATAATTAGTCTGTCATTCAAGGCTTCATAAGACAAGAGATGGGAATAAACTAACCTGACAAACCCTAAAGGTCCGTCAACAAGTAAAAAGGTAAAGTATTTTGTGTGTGTGCATGTGTGCATGTGTATGTGTACATGTCTGTGCACATGTCTGTGCATGTATGTGTGCTTAGTTCCTTTAGTGGAGTCCAGTACTTTGTGACCCCTCACCCCAGGCTATAACCTGGGTTACCATTTGCTTACTCCAGGGATTGTTTGCAACTCAGGAATCAAATCTGAGTCTTATTTCCCCTGCACTGGTATATGGAATTTTTACCACTATATTAGTCTCTTACATCTCCAGTATATTGGCAGGCTACATACAGTCCATGGGGTCCCAAGAGTTGGACACGACCTAGTGACTAAACCACCACACAGAGATAGAGAGTAAATAAATAGTTGCCTAGGGGGCATGAGGATGGAGAATGACGGCAAATAGGCACAGGGACTTTTGGGGAATAAGGGAACCGTTCTAAAACTGGGTCATGGTGATGGTGGCACAATTCTATAAAATTATTAAAAATCAGGTGGTGCTAGTGGTAAAGAACCAGCCTGCCAACGCAGGAGATGTTAGAAATGTGGGTTTGATCCCTGGATTGGAGACGATCCCCTGGAGGAGGGCGTGGCAACCCACTCCAGTATTCTCGCCTGGAGAATCCCATGGACAGAGGAACCTGGTGGGCTCAGTGCATAGGGTCACACAGAGTCGGACATGACTGAAGCAATTCAGCACACATAAAATGAGTGAATTTTATGACATAAAATATTTATCTCAATAAAATTATTTTAAGTAAAATACTCACAATAAATTAAAAAATAAATCTGAGGTAGTGCATTGGGCAGTCCTGAGGCTCTGTCTCTTGCTTCCACAGTGTTTGAATGGAATAGATGCAAGGATGCCCCTTCCTCCAACGCCTGTCCACCCTCCAATATCCTGGGCCTCCAGACCAGCCAACACCTTCTTTTGAGCTTAGCTCCTTACTGATCAACCATGAGCTCCCAGACTCATCAGAATGATGCCACCCAGGTAGAGGCTGCTGTCAACTGCCCAGTCAACATGTATCTGCACGCCTCCTACACCCACCTTTCTGGGCTTATTTCCATCACGATGGCTCTGGAGTGCATGGGCCACCTTCTCAAGGAATTTGAAACAGGCTGGAAACTGGTCCCTGGGGCCCTTTGCTGCAGTGCTTCCACCTGGACAAACCTCTCCTCTTCTGGAGCAATGAAATACAAAGAAACTGTAAGGAACTAAAAATAACTGCATGCATGTATAGTTGGGACAAATTATGAACAATAAGAAAAAAGACTAAAAACCCAACTGCTACTTCTCAAGAATTGGAAGCAAAAGCAGGGTGTTGGCCCTGTACTCAGCATCCCTGGACCTATCCCTACCCTCATTCCATTTGAGAGGCCAGCTCACTCCCCCATTAGGGAGCCAGTAAGGCAACCTGTTACTAGTTTTCACTCCCTCATGCTTAACCCTAACCCAAAAGGAGCAGGGTAAAACCCAGGACGCTGTGGAAGCCATCGAGCTCAGGGAAAAGCACCCAAAATCGGCCTTCATGGACCTGCAGGCCCGGGGCTCTGCCAGCGCAATCCCCACCTTCTCGACTTCCCTGACAGCAGGAAGACCCCCTGGTGTCAGGGCTTCTGCCTGAAGCCCCTTTCCACAGCCACTAGGCAGCTTGTTAACCACCTGGAGACTTCCCCTAAGCCTTGCACCAAGTGGAAACAATAAAGCTTTTTGTAGCAAAACAAAAAAAAAACCACTTGAATGTTTACATCCTGTTGTAACATTTTCATACCTTTTATAGTCCCAGCCTCCTCCCAACAGATCCTAAGTTGCAGGCAGGGAAGAACCATTCATGCCTTGCTCCTGGTTGTAGCCCCACCATCCACGCTATGCCTTGCCCAGAGCAGGGGCTCAAACAGCTGTTGAATATACTGAATAAATTGCTTAGGCAATTTCAAAAAAAATCACCGACACTTAAAGTTCTTAAAAATCCTACTCAGCAATAAAACACACTCAACAACATGGATGAACATTATGGAAGAAGCCAGAAACCACTGACTACTATACTATATGACTGCATTTATAAAATTCTAGAACAGCGAAAAATTGATATTCTGAATAGTGGTTTCCTGGGAGAGCAGGGGGCAGGCACTGAGTGGGAAGGGGTACAAGAGAACTCTCAAAGGTGATGGCAGTTACATAGGTGTTCAGTTCAGTCGCTCAGTCGTGTCTGACTCTTTGTGACCCCACGGACTGCAGCATGCCAGGTTTCCCTGTCCATCACCAACTCCTGGAGTTTAGTCAAACTCATGTCCATCACAGCAGTCATGCCATCCAACCATCTTATCCTCTGTCCTCCCCTTCTCCTCAGCCTTCAATCTTTCTCAGCATCAGGGTCTTTTCCAGTGAAAGTTCTTCGCATCATGTGGCCAAAGTATTAGAGTTTCAGCTTCAGCATCAGTCCTTGCAATGAATATTCAGGACTGATTTCCTTTCAGATTGACAGGTTGATCTCCTTGCAGTCCAAGGGACTTCTCAAGAGTCTTCTCCAACACCACAGTTCAAAAGCATCAATTCTTCCGTTCTCAGCTTTCTCACATCCATACATGACTACTGGAAAAACCATAGCTTTGACTAGGTGGACCTTTGTTGGTAAAGTAATGTCTCTGCTTTTTAATATGCTGTCTAGGTTGGCCATAAATTTTCTTCCAAGGAGCAAGTGTCTTTTAATTTCATGGCTGCACTCACTATCTGCAGTGATTTTGGAGCCCAAGAAAATAAAGTCTGTCACTGTTTCCATTGTTTCCCCATCTTATTTGCCATGAAGTAGCTGGATCATCGAAAAAGCAAGAGAGTTCCAGAAAAACATCTATTTCTGCTTTATTGACTATGCCAAAGCCTTTGACTATGTGGACCACAATAAACTGTGGAAAATTCTTCAAGAGATGGGAATACCAGACCACCTGACCTGCCTCTTGAGAAACCTGTATGCAGGTCAGGAAGCAACAGAACTGGACATGGAACAACAGACTGGTTCCAAATAGGAAAAGGAGTACGTCAAGGCTGTATATTGTCACCCTGCTTATTTAACTTATATGCAGAGTACATCATGAGAAATGCTGGGCTGGAGGAAGCACAAGCTGGAATCAAGATTGCCGGGAGAAATATCAATAACCTCAGATATGCAGGTGACACCACCCTTATGGCAGAAAGTGAAGAAGAACTAAAGAGCGTCTTGATGAAAGAGGACAGTGAAAAAGTTGGCTTAAAACTCAACATTCAGAAAACTAAGATCATGGCATCCGGTCCCATCACTTCATGGCAAATAGATGGAGGAACAGTGCAAACAATGGCTGACTTTATTTTTCTGGGCTCCAAAATCACTGCAGATGTTGAGTGCAGCCATGAAATTAAAAGATGCTTACTCCTTGGAAGGAAAGTTATGACCAACCTAGGCAGAATACTAAAAAGCAGAGACCTTTGCCAACAAAGGTCCATCTAGTCAAGGCTCTGGTTTTTCCAGTGGTCATGTATGGATGTGAGAGTTGGACTATAAAGAAAGCTGAGCACGGAAGAATTGATGCTTTTGAACTGTGGTGTTGGAGAAGATTCTTGAGAGTCCCTTGGACTGCAAGGAGATCCAGCCAGTTCATCCTAAGGGAGATCGGTCCTGGGTGTTCATTGGAGAGACTGATGCTGAAGCTGAAGCTCCAAGACTTTGGCCACCTGATGCAAAGAGCTGACTCATTTGAAAAGACCCTGGTGCTGGGAAAGATTGAGGGCAGGAGAAGGGGACGACAGAGGATGAGATGGCTGGATGGCATCACTGACTCGATGGACATGGTTTGGGTAGACTCCGGGAGTTCGTGACGGACAGGGAGGCGTGGCATGCTGCAGTTCATGGGGTCGCAAAGAGTCGGACAGGACTGAGTGACTGAACTGAACTGAATGCGACTGGATGCCATGATCTTAGTTTTCTGAATGTCGAGTTTTAAGCCAGCTTTTTCACTGTCCGCTTTCACTTTCATCGAGAGGCTCTTTAGTTCTTCTTCGCTTTCTGCCATAATGGTGGTGTCATTTGCATATCTGAGGTTATTGACATTTCTCCCGGCAATCTTGATTCCAGCTTGTGCTTCATCATGCCTGGCATTTCACATGATATACTCTGCATATAAGTTAAATAAGCAGGGTGACCATATACAGCCTTGATGTATTCCTTTCCCGATTCGGAACCAGTCTGTTGTTCCATGTACAGTTCCAACTGTTGCTTCGTGACCTGCATACAGATTTCTCAGGAGGCAGGTCAGGTGGTCTGGTATTCCCATCTCTTGAAGAATTTTCCACAGTTTATTGTGTGATCCACACAGTCAAAGGCTTTAGCATAGTCAATAAAGCAAAAGTTTTTCTGGAACTCTCTTGCTTTTTCAATGATCCAACAGATGTTGCCAATTTGATCTCTGGTTCCTCTGCCTTTTCTAAAACCAGATTGAACATCTGGAAGTTCATGGTTCACGTATTGCTGAAGCCTGGCTTGGAGAATTTTGAGCATTATTTTACTAGCATGTGAGATGAGTACAATTGTGCAGTAGTTTGAGCATTCTTTGGCATTGCTTTTCTTTGGAATTGGAATGAAAACTGACCCTTTCCAGTCCTGTGGCCACTGCTGAGTTTTCCAAATTTGTTGGCATATTGACTGCAGCACTTTCACAGCATCATCTTTTAGGATTTGAAATAGCTCAACTGGAATTCCATCACCTCCACTAGCTTTGTTCGTAGTGATGCTTCCTAAGGCCCACTTGATTTCACATTCCAGGATGTCTGGCTCTAAGTGAGTGATCACACCATCATGGTTATCTGGGTCATGAAGATCTTTTTTGTATAGTTATTCTGTGCATTCTTGCCCCCTCTTCTTAATATCTTCTGCTTCTGTTAGGTCCATACCATTTCTGTCCTTTATCGAGCTCATCTTTGCATGAAATGTTCCCTTGGTATCTCTAATTTTCTTGAAGAGATCTCTAGTCTTTCCCATTCTATTGTTTTCCTCTATTTCTTTGCACTGATCACCGAGGAAGGCTTTCTTCTCTCTCCTTGCTGTTCTTTGGAACTCTGCATTCAAGTGGGTATATCCTTCTTTTTCTCCTTTGCCTTATAGGTGTACATTTGTCAAAATTCAAAGTGCACACTTAAAATCAGTGCATGTTGCATACAAATTATATATCAATTAAAAAATCTGAATACCACTAGTAAAAAGTAATAAAGCCTCCTAGTTCTTTAGTAGGAAGTGCAAGGTTTTCCATGACCTGGTCACTGCATGCCACTCCAAACTCACTTCTCAGAAAGTTGCCCCACTGCCCTCCCCAAACTGCCCCTCTAAGTCCATCCCCACAAACCCTGGGCTCCAACCTTATTAAATGGCTGACATTTCCCCAAACACATCATGTCCATCCATTTCTCTATGCCCTCCTATCCTGAACTTCCTCTCCCTTCCGTGACAGCTGGGCACCTACTGTATTTGCAAAACTTCAGAAAATTGAGTCATGGTTGCCTGGAGCTGTGGCCACTAGAGATCTTTTGGGGTAATGGAGCCATTCTAAAATTGGGTTGTGGTGGTAACTGCAACTGTAAACTGACTGAAATTCATTGAATTGTACACCTAAAGCAAGTGGCTCTAGTAGTATGGTATGTAAATTAAGCCCCAGTCAAGGTTTTTTTTTTTTTTTTTTTTTTTACTTCTTTTTTTTGGCCAGTACCAAATGAGATGTTTGGGATTTGGGCTCAACTCAGAATAATTTGGAAACAGCACACCTGTTCTTCCATTTGTATTTCTTTTTCCTTTGGTCTTATGATTTATATCTTATGAATCTCTCTGAATGTTTTTTTCTTCCCCTCCTTCTGTTGCAATTTGACCAGACTATAGAAGGGCAGTGTAGACATTTATACCTTTCATGAATGCCATTCCCTACCTGTAGGCCAGAACAGGTGTTACAGGAATTCCTGGGTGACTGCTTTTCAAACAGAACTGGATCCTTTCTGCCAATGGCTTCCATTAAAGTTACTTATTGGAGCAATAACATTTAGTATGGGAGTAGAAACTGTTTCCTGGTATTTAAAAGTGGACAGAAATCTCTTATTTACTAATATGTTTGATTGTAATTGACAGACTTGCCTCAAATATTTGCTAAGTAATTTAATATTTATTCTAAAAGAGCTAAAGTGAGAATTTTTGACTTACAGAGAATGGATTTCCCAGGTGAATCTCAGAAGGTTGATCTTGGGGAATGTTCGGTACTTAAATATATAGTACTTAAATCTATGAATACTTGACAGTTTGATAATAAGGGGTCAATCCATCCTATGAAAAGGAAGAGAGGGTAACTTCTTTTTTTTTTTTTGCCATTCTCCCAAATCTTCCCACCCTCTCCCTCTCCCACAGAGTCCATAAGCCAGTTCTATACATCAGTGTCTCTTTTGCTGTCTCGTATACAGGGTTATCGTTACCATCTTTCTAAATTCCATATATATGCGTTAGTATACTGTATTGGTGTTTTTCCTTCTGGCTTACTTCACTCTGTATAATAGGCTCCAGTTTCATCCACCTCATTAGAACTGATTCAAATGTATTCTTTTTAATGGCTGAGTAATACTCCATTGTGTATATGTACCACTGCTTTCTTATCCATTCATCTGCTGATGGACATCTAGGTTGCTTCCATGTCCTGGCTATTATAAACAGTGCTGCGATGAACATTGGGGTACACGTGTCTCTTTCCCTTCTGGTTTCCTCAGTGTGTATGCCCAGCAGTGGGATTGCTGGATCATAAGGCGGTTCTATTTCCAGTTTTTTAAGGAATCTCCACACTGTTCTCCATAGTGGCTGTACTAGTTTGCATTCCCACCAACAGTGTAAGAGGGTTCCCTTTTCTCCACACCCTCTCCAGCATTTATTATTTGTAGACTTTTGGGTCGCAGCCATTCTGACTGGTGTGAAATGATATCTCATAGTGGTTTTGATTTGCATTTCTCTGATAATGAGTGATGTTGAGCATCTTTTCATGTGTTTGTTAGCCATCTGTATGTCTTCTTTGGAGAAATGTCTATTTAGATCTTTGGCCCATTTTTTGATTGGGTCATTTATTTTTCTGGAGTTGAGCTGTAATTCATTGAATCGTACACCTAAAGCAAGTGGCTCTAATAGTATGGTATGTAAATTAAGCCCCAGTCAAGGTATTTTTTTAAAAATATGCAACATATGTAAATCAAACCACCACGCTATATACTTTAAACTTTTAATATGATGTCTCTATGTCAATTTCTCAATAAAACTGGGGGGGGGGGGGGTTGGAATCCTAAGCTCAAAGATAATCCCTCTGTAAAGACCTTCCTATCCCCTTCCAAATCCTCAAACCAAATACCTCTTTTCTCTGTCACACCTCTCTGTACTCTGTACCTACTCCTGTTAAAGGCCTCTGTGCCTCAGTACACTTTTTTCTCTAGATCTTTCTATTCTCAGATGCTGAAGTCCCAAGGGTGCTGCCTTATCTAAGCTTTTTTCATCCATGCCTAAAACCACACCTGACACATAAAGCAACTTAACTGCTGCTCATTCCAGGCTCCTCTATCCATGGATTTCTCCAGGCAAGAATACTGGAGTGGGTTGCCATTCCCTTCTCGAAGGGATCTTCCTGACCCAGGGATGAACCCAGGTCTCCCACATTGCAAGCAGATGCTTTACCACCTGAGCCACCAGGGAAAGCCCCAGATAAATAAATGTGTTGCATTTTAACTTCATAATTCCTTGCACTATAAGCCTAAGAGTTGGGTCCTGGTTAAAACTGAATGTTTCCCTATTTTGACAGGTATGGCTTTCAATCTTTCGACTGCATGAGTGTTGCTGGTAGAAACACGACAAATACCCACAATGTGCATAGTTGTGATTCTTGCCCTTGGACTCGCACTTCAACCACCTGGACTCCCCGTACTCCTACCTGTACTTAAAATACTCAGTTCATTTACATGGACTTAAAAGTCTGTCAAGAACAGAATTTGGAGAATGCCATCCAATCTCATCAACTCCAATTTGCAGGCCCACAGTTTGGTTAGCAGTAGCCCTGTAGGCTTCCGAGTGTCTTAGAAACCGTACTATGCTCTGATTCTTAGCTTCCTTGTCCTAATGTGGTCATCAGTCCATTCAGTTCAGTCACTCAGTCGTGTCCGACTCTTTGCAACCCCATGGATTGCAGCACACCAGGCTTCCCTATTCATCATCAACTCCAGAAGCTTGCTCAAACTCAAGTACATCAAGTCGGTGATACCATCCAACCATCTCATCCTCTGTCGTCCCCTTCTCCTCTTGCCTTCAATCTTTCCCAGCATCAGTGTCTTTTCCAGTGACTTAGTTCTTCGCATCAGGTGGCCAAAGTATTGGAGTTTCAGCTTCAGCATCAGTCCTTCCAATGAATATTCAGGACTGATTTCCTTTAGGATGGACTGGTTGGATCTCCTTGCAGTCCAAGGGACTCTCAAGAGTCTTCTCCAATACCACAGTTCAAAGCATCAATTCTTCGATGCTCAGCTTTCTTTATAGTCCAACTCTCACATCCACACATAACTACTGGAAAAACCATAGCTTTGACTAGACAGACCTTCGTTGGTAAAGTAATGTCTCTGCTTTTTAATATGCTGTCTAGGTTGGCCATAGCTTTACTTCCAAGGAGCAAGCATCTTTTAATTTCATGGCTGCAGTCACCATCTGCAGTGATTTTGGAGCCCAAGAAAATATCACTGTTTCTATTGTTTCCCCATCTATTTGCCATGAAGTGATGGGACTGGATGTCATGATCTTAGTTTTCTGAATGTTGAGCTTTAAGCCAACTTTTTCACTCTCCTCTTTCACTTTCATCAAGACGCTCTTTAGTTCTTCTTCACTTTCTGCTATCCCTTGGGTGGTGTCATCTGCATATCTGAGGTTATTGATATTTCTCCCAGCAATCTTAATTCCAGCTTGTGCTTCATCCAGCCCAGCATTTCTCATGATGTACTCTGTATATAAGTTAAATAAGCAGGGTGATAATATACAGCCTTGACGTACTCCTTTCCCGATTTGGAACCAGTCTGTTGTTTCATGTCCAGTTCTAACTGTTGCTTCTTGACCTGCATACAGATTCCTCAGGAGGCAGGTCAGGTGGTCTGGTATTCCCATCTCTTTAAGAATTTTCCAGTTTGTTGTGCCACACAGTCAAAGGCTTTAGTATAATCAATAAAGCAGAAGTAGATATTTTTCTGGAACTCTCTTGCTTTTTCGATGATCCAATGGATGTTGGCAATTTGATCTCTGGTTCTTCTGCCTTTTCTAAATCCAGATTGAACATCTGGAAGTTCACGGTTCATGCACTGTTGAAGCCTGGCTTGGAGAATTTTGAGCATTACATTGCTAACGTGTGAGATGAGATCATACTAATTTCAATGGAAACCCCTGAAATGAGTGTTGGCCCCAAGTCTTCCCCATTCAGCAGGCACTGTTTCCAGGTTGTGTGAGATATCACAGGGAAGTGAGAAAACACTGGATTTTAGGTCAGTGGCCCTGAGCACAAGCCCAGCCTCACCCATCATTACCAGGTGACCCCTGGAAGGTACCTACTATATAGTTCTAAGGTGTGACCTCAGCTTCTGCAAGTTTAATAACTGCCCATTCAAACTTACTGAGCAACACTGCACATCAAAAGAGGCAGAGTATGAGAATGTGCTCTTTAATTTAAAATGTCCCATCAGTCCAGAATTGCTAATCACTGCCTTCCTTGCTGGTTTTCTTTTGCACTTTGCCCTAATGTCTCAGTTAGTCCATTGGGATCTGTAAATTATCCCACAGCTGCTGTAGAACAAAGAACCACTTGATACCCTTCAATCCAACTGGAGAAATGTACACGGAGTAAAGTCTGCATAAAGGGCACCACCTGGCTCAGCGCTCTACACGTTTATTCCCTGAGTGTCTCAAATGTTCTGCAACAGCTGATCATAGTAATTTGCTTTAAAATAAAGTGTGCTATTGCTAGGTCAACACAAAATCTAAAGTATGGCATTTGTTCTCACCTTTAAGCCTTTTTTGTAATTTTCCCCCCAATTTTCCACAAAGAACACATACTTCTATTACATTAGGGAAAAGAGTTTAAACAAAAAAGAAAAGGAAAAGGAAAAACTTTTATGCTTATTCTATTTTAGACCAACCATATATAGGTAATACTTTCAAAATACTAAGTAGGAGACCTTATTAGAAAAACTTTTATATATTGTCTTCTTGAAAACTCTATAAAGTAGGTGTTATTACTTCTCTCCTTTTCACAGATGAGGAAACGGAGGCACAAAGATGAAGTAATCTACCCAGACTCACACAACTAGTAAGCGATGAACGGGATTTGAACCTAAGCACTTTGGTGTTGAAGTCATGCTTTCAACTAGTAGTCCAGAGGGAAAGACTGTGATTTACTGGTACTACCATCTACCATGGCTTTAAGAGTCCAATTACACAAGCAGGCTCCCTTGGGAGAAACCAGTGGTCTATTAGACTGTGGAATCCTGAAGGCAAAAATAACGTGCAATTCATCTGGTTTTCTGTACCAGTTAGCTTTTGCTGCATACCAAACAACCCCAAAACTTAAGTACTTAAAGACCACAACCATCAATTTCACTCATAATTCTGTGGGTTGGCATTTGGGCTGGACCTTTTTTTTGCTGGTCTTCTGCCATGCTTAGTTGAGCCATGCCAGTTAACTGCTGGTCAGCTAGATGTCTCTGCCTCTGGAAGTTGGCAGGCTGTCAGATGGGGCAGTAAGACCCCCTGGCCATAGGTGTCTGATCATGCAGCAGTTTGGTCTGGGCTTCCTCACATGGGAGCAGTGGCAGAGTGCCAAGAGTCTCAAGAGTGGATAAGCCTCACTGAGCAAGAGTTTTTCAAGTCTCTGCTTGTATCACATTTACTATTGACCTATTATCCAAAGCAAATCACATGGCCAAGCCCAGAGTCAGTCTGAGAGGGGACCACTCAAAGGCATGGAGGCAGAGGGGTAATTCATCTGTGGCCATTTATGCAATCTACTAATATCTCCATAACCAGACACAGAATCTAATAAAGAGTAGACACAAAATGAATGCTTATTGAACTGAATGCTATCTCTCTTTCATAAAAAACCAAAAGAAGACCAACAACCTCCCCCTTCTCTACACAAAAGACACCAGATCATGCAGGTGGAAGAGGCTGACTGACACCTTCTCACAGAGGAACATCTCGCCCTGGATAATGGAGCCTACCACTTGACAGCCAGCTCCCAATGCAGGATCTTCTCAGCTCACGGGGTGAGGGGTGTGTTCTGACTGGGGGGCTGCTTCCCTAAAGCTCTTAGAATCCCAGGCCTCATTCTCATCCATGGTTCCATCAAACTTCCCAAGGGACCTTCCCTTCTCCACAGCTTCTGTGGTGTCCTTCAGGGACATGTCTCTAAAGCTGCTCCAATTAGCATCCCTGCTCATCCTCTCAGTGAAAGTGAAGTCGCTCAGTCGTGTCCGACTCTTTGTGACCCCACAGACGGTAGCCTACCAGGCTCCGCCATCCCAGGGATTTTCCAGGCAAGAATACTGGAGTGGGCTGCCATTTCCTTCTCCAGCAGACCTTCCCAACCCAGGGATCGAACCCAAGTCTCCTGCATTGCAGACAGACGCTTTACCGTCTGAGCCACCAGGGAAGCCCACGCTCACCCTCTAGTGGTTCCCTAAAGTTCTGCAGCTCTTTGAAGAAAAGGGCAACAGAAGAAACACTTGGTGTGTTTTAGATCAGTATTTTCCAATAGGGGGCGATATTTTCCTCATGGGATACTTGGCACTGTCTAGACATTTTTAGTTGTCACCACTGGAGGAAGGGTGCTGGCATCCTAGTGGGCAGAGGTCAGGAATGCTGCTAAATATCCTATAATGCACAGGACAGCCCCCACAGTAAAGAATTATTCAGTTCAAAATGTCAATAGCCACAGCTGGTAAAGAATTTGCCTGCAATGCAGGAGACCCTGGGTCTGGAAGATCCACTGGCGAAGGGATAGGCTACTCACTCCAGTATTCTTGGGCTTCCCTCGTGGCTCAGCTGGTAAAGAATCTGCCTACAATGTGGGAGACCTTGGTTCGATCCCTGGGTTGGGAAGGTCCCCTGGAGAAGGGAACGGCTATATCCACTCCAGTATTCTGGCCTGGAGAATTCCATGGACTATACAGTCCATGGGGTCACAAAGAGTCAGACACGACTGAGCCACTTTCACTTTCATTTCACGTTTGAGAAACCATGCCTAGGCTCAAAGAGAGCTCTTCTTCATCCTAAGGATGCACCCACTGTCCTGCCTGGGACTGTTACATGGCTGGATCCATTACCCACTCTGAGAAGAATCAATGTCTAAGCAATAGTGCTAAATTCTCTGTGCAACTTAAATCTTAGGAACGGTTCGCTGGGCACCCATAATTCCCTAGGTTAGACTGACAAACTTAGAGCTAAACGGGAGGTTGGTTACATGCAACATGATCTGATTGTCTCTTTCTATTATCTATGCTCAATGCTACTGATTCTGCGAGTAATTTTCTCAAAAAAAAAGAGTGCTTAGAGGTTTTTATTGTGAGCCACTTAATAGCCTCAGGAAAGAAAAATGGCTTCCTATGGAGAAGAGCATTGTGGGACTTCTGTGTGAATGATTCAAACCTTTTGATAAAATGCACATGAGTTGCAAGAACAGATGACAGGCATTCAGTTTTAACAAAATGATACGTGGTCCGTGGAGGAAGAGAATTTCTTGCTGTCAGAGAGAACACCAAGAATCGAGGGAATAGAACTACACAGACATTGATTGCTTTGGCAGCTCCACATACAAAAGCGACAGGAAATGAAAGCCTTGATTCTAGTCACCCATCTCACTATGGCATTTTAGCAATGCTAATTAGAAGAGAGGCACCGACATTTCCCCACCGTGAAAGATAAACTAAAATTTACCCTGGAAATTTACTTCTGGTTTTCACAGAAGAATTCTAGAGTAAAGGTGCTTTTTATTAACCCTGGACTTCGTATCTTGCCTGTTCACTTTCTTCGATTCCTGTGTGCTAGTAGCTAGAAACATCCTCCTTGCTCATTCCCCGGAGCTTCTCATTCAAGAGAGAAGCAGGGAAAGGAAGAAGGCAGTGAGGGTCCATGGCTCCAGCTGCTCTTTGATTCACTTTAAACCTTTTCTGTCTTCACTTCTTCCCAGGACCTGAGGCTTCTCAACACCCTCCTCCGCCTGCCCTGCATCTCCCTCTCCTCTCTTCTTCCTCCTATTTCCCTCACCCCTGCCTCTGGACCGCAGAGCCCCTGGAGGGCACATGGGGACTAACAGGGAATCTCAGGCATGATGTGGAGATATGACCCGTGTTGGGGGAAGGTACATAGCTCCCTCCACACCCCACTGGGTTTGTGGTGAAGCTCAAAACAGGATTTGGAACAAAAAGCCCTTTACCCTGGGTCATTCTTGGGAGGCCAGGCCAGTTCTGGGATTTAGACTCATCCAAGGAAGAGCCAAGCATCCTTCCCTAGCCCCCTGCATGGTGAGCCCAGCTTCCCATGTGGGCTACATCTTCCAGCATCCTCTAAGCTGGCTTCTACTGTGATTGCCTCGACTTCTCCAGGTAAGCCTCGGAGCAGCAAGAAGTGATGCCCAGGACCAGGCCTTGGTGGAGGAGTTTCTCAAGCAAAGTTCCCCTGTAGGTTCCTGATGAAGATCCCACCGTTACTGGTTCTTATGCCAAAGTCCTCTCACTTCAGAGGAGAAACTTTAAGGGATTGTGAAGCTGGGCTCTCCATCCAGGCCGGGAACCACCTTTGGTTGAACACCATTAACCTCCATTATGTCATAATGGAATCAGAATCTGCACTGAGTGGTAACTATGGAATGTAAGGCATAGACACAGCTGACATGCTGGGATAAAAGGTTCAAATGCACATTGAAAAAAAAACATGGGCTTTTGAGTCCTAAGTTTCTTTACTAAGTGCCTTTTTGTACTAGACACTGCACTAAGGACTATATATATATATTCCTCACCCCCAAAGGCTGTGTGACTTTGGGCAAGGTAGTTAATTTCTCTGTTTCTGTTTGCTTTACCAGATAGAGATAGCTACCTTGCAAAGTTGTTTTGAGAACTACTTGAAACAGCATGTGGAAAGTTCCTGGCATGTGGAAGCTATCTTAGCTCAAGCTGCTGTAACAAAATACCATGGACTGGGTGGCTTAAATAACAGAAATTTATTTTCTCATGGTTCTGGAAACTAGGAAGTCCAGTCCTGGCTGATGTAGTTCCTGGGGAGAGCTCTCTTACTGAGCTGCAGATCTTCAGCTCCTCACTGTGTCCTCACATAGCCTCTCTTCAGTGCATGCTGCAGAAAGGGAGGGCTCTCTTTCTTCCTCTCTTATAAAGCCACTAATCCCATCATGAGGCTCCTACCCTCATAGTCTAAAGTGCAAGTGGAAATGAAGTCGTCTCTGACCCTTTGTGACCCCATGGACTGTAGCCTACCAGGCTCCTCCATCCGTCCATGGGATTTTCCAGGCAAGCGTACTGGAGTGGGTTGCCATTTCCTTCTCCAGGGGATCTTCCTGACCCAGGGATTGAACCTGGGTCTCCCGCATTGTAGGCAGATGCTTTTTACCATCTGAGCCACCAGGGAAGTCCACTCATAGTCTAATCTAACTCTAATTATCTCACAAAGACCCCTCTCTAAACACTATCACTTTGGGGGTTTGGGCTTCATATGTATTTTGGGGAGACAAACATTCAGTACATAACAGTGAGCAGTAGGTATTAAGTAAATGGTAGCTGTTATTACCACTAAATTATTATTAATAAAACAGGTATTGACACTCAGGAAACAGCTCCAACAGCATGACTTGGTCTAAGACAAAGGAAATCTGTCTCAAGCACTCACTCCCCTGAATCGGTACCGGCATAAAGTAAAGCATCAGTTTCTTAGTGTCCCTTCTCAGGCTCCCAGTGCTGGAGCAGCACCAAGCTATTTCTCCTTGCTCAATCTTGAGGCTTCTGGTAAAGCAGGGTCCCTCAGCACTGGTTGAGCACCACTGATCTGGGCAGACTGCAATTGTGGCTATTAACCATGATTACTTCAACCATCTACCGGGCATTCTCTGTGGTCCTCCCACTTCTGAAGTGCTACATGCCTATTCACTTGGCTCCCTTCCAGTTGAGGAACATGCAAGCCTGGTTGTTCTTCCGTATTCTGAGGATTCAAAGCACCCAGGACCAAGATTCTCCCCTCTTGGTTGATTTGCAAAATATATAAACACCTCACACAACTCAATATCAAAAAAAGAAAAACTAATCCAATCAAAAAATGGATGGAATACCTAAATAGACATTTCTCCAAAAAAGACATACAGATGGCAAATAGCCACATGAAAAGATGCTCAACATAGATAATTATTAGGGAAATGCAAATCAAAATCACAATGAGGTATCACCTTACACCAGTCAGAATGGCCATCATCAAAAAGTCTACAAATAATAAATACTAGAGAGGGTGTGCAGAAAATGGAACCCTCCTACAATGTTGGACATTATGGAAGACAATATGGAGGTTTCTTAAAAAACAAGAAATAGAACTACCATATGATCCAGCAATTCCACTCCTGGGTATATATCCAGAAAAGATAAAAATGCTAGTTTGAAAAGATACATGCACCCCGATATTCATTAGCAGTACTACTTACAATAGCCAAGACATGGAAATAACCTAAATGTCCATTGACAGATAAATGGATAAAGAAAATGTGGTTCATATATATACAATGGACTATTACTCAGCCATGAAAAGAAGGAAATATTGCCATTTGCAGTAACATAGATGGATCTAGAGAATATCACATTAAGTAAAGGAAGTCAGATAAAGACAAATATTATATGATATCATTTATGTGTGGAATATAAAAAATAATACAAATGAATCTATTAGCAAATCATAAACAGACAAACAGAAAAGAAACTTATGGTTACTAAAGGGGAAAGGGAGAGGGAAGAAGGATAGATTAGAAGTATCCTAATTATTTAACAGATACACATTACTGTAATATAAAATAGATAAGCAACATGGAGTTACTGTATAGCACAGGGAACAATGTTTAATATCTTGTAATAACCTATAGTGGAAAATAATCTGGATATATATATATATATATATATAAAAAACCATATACATGTGTGGGACTTCCCTCATAGCTCAGTTGGTAAAGAATCCACCTGCAATGCAGGAGACCCTGGGTTGATTCCTGGGTCGGGAAGATCCTCTGGAGAAGGGATAGACTATCCACTCCAGTATTCTTGGGCTTCCCTTGTGGCTTAGCTGGTAAAGAATCCACTCCAATGCAAGCGACCTGGGTTCAATCCCTGGGTTGGGAAGATCCCCTGGAGATGGGAAAGGCTACCCACTCCAGTATTCTAGCCTGGAGAATTCTATGGACTGTATAGTTCATGGGGTTGCAAAGAGTCAAACATGACTGAGAGGCTTTCACTTTCATATATATGTGTATATATATACCTTAATCATTTTGCTATACACCTGAAACTAACACAATGTTGTAAATCAACTACACTTCAATAAAAAAAAATATGTGCAAGTGAGGAAGAGCAAAAAACAAAAGATTCTCCCCTCTTTAAATCTCTAAACAGAAGTCTCTACCCTCCACCTCCTCACATTCTTTGATAGCCAACCCAGTTACAGGTTGTATTCAGGGCAGACTTCACACCTCCCAGTAAACTCTTCCTTTTCCACCCTGAGAAGGGCGGAAAATATATTCACTTCTATCTTGGTGAATCTCAAGTTCAAGAAAATAAGTCAAAAATTAAGTTCTCAATTATTTTCTACATGATTTTCAAAAGGATATTTCCTGATGGAAAGATAAGTGCTATAAAATTTCAACAAATTCACTTAAAGGGGAAATAAACATCCTCATGTGTTTTCATGGAATATGGACTTTCATAAGTTCTTGTGCTTAGTCACTCAGTTGTGTCTGATTCTTTGTGACCCCATGGACTGTTGCCCCCCCGCCCAGACTCCTCTGTCCACGGGATTCTCCCGGCTAGAACACTGGAGTTGGTTGCCATTTCCTGTTCCAGGTCATAAGTTCTTAGAGGCTATTTAATCAATATTCCCAGATGAAAAATTAAATTCTCTCTGTGTCAATTACACCTTTTACCCCAGCAAATGCAAGCAGAATGTCTGATGAAAAGAACATCAAGCTAAACCTCAAGGAATCTGGGCCCTGGACCAAACTCAGTGTCTACTGGGGGTTTCAGCTTCCTTGTCATCAGGGTTCCTTTCATCATGAGCATTCTGCATTGGTTTAAGAAACAATTTCCTGAACTCTAAAGTAGCTACAACATTTAAACACAGTGTTCTGTTCTACATGAGCCCATTTTCCAAATGCCACTCTATTTCAAAGAGCAGAGGGAACCATCACAAACCATTTAATCCAGCAAACACTGATACAGTGTCAACAGAATTCTTGATAGGTTCAAATATTTTAAAATTCCTTGAGCACCCACTGGCCTGAACCCTTAACCAAGCTTATAAGAAATACACTTCTCTTATTTACCATTGTATTGTTAGGCATCAGTCTTCTGTTGAACCAAAGAAGGAAAGAGATAAAATTTCAATATAGACAGACTGAACTTTACTTTCTTTGAGGCAAATATTGCCCCCTATTTTATCACTCAAATATTAAAGATTATAATATATAATCTTTGGGCTGAAAAGTAAAAATGGGACACAGAAGTGAAGGCTGTATGGATGAAATGTGACCTGTACATTCTGATAGAAAGCAAAGTAGAAGATGGTATGTGACATAAATCCTCTAATGCCTCTCCTGCAAGAATCTGGGAAACAAGAGTGTGATACTTCAGACTTCCATTTATTTTATCTGGAAAATGGGGATGAAATTATGGGTCTCAAAGAGGAGTTGTCACAATGAAAATACATTCAAATCAGGAGGATTTATTGAGCATCTAGTCTGTGTCCCACGCCATGCAGGGCCAAGAGGAAACAGAAGGGCAAGCAAGTCCCTGTGCTGACCATCACAGATTGCAGCCTCTGTTCTCTCAACACAAACAGGACTGAGCAAATATCTGCAGATACCATGAAGGATCCATCTGACCAAAGAATTTGTGAAAATTTTACTGATCATCTCCACAGAAGATTGATTCCATTGCATAGCATACAATATTGTCCTAAAAATATTTGGTTTTTATTCCTATAAATAGCTCTTCCCACATCTCCTCTCTGAGCCATGTAATTCCACCGTCTTCTTCCATCTTGGTTACCACTACCCACCTTACTTGTGTGAAGATTTTACCCCTGTCCTGGCTTCTCTCTTCGATCTTGTGTCTCCCACCCAATACTGAGACTGTAAGCTTCTTGAAGTCAGTGTTTTATACTGAAGTAGCACAACCAAAAGCACTTTTATAAAAAAGAAAGAAAGAAAGAAAAATCTTCCATTTTCTCCGAAACAGCAGGCTGATGGTGGGTGGATATGAAGAGCTGGAGGCACCCCAAATGCCTTATCCTCAGTAAAACGGCTTTCCCATGTCTGAGGAATACTGCTGGGTGGCCACACACAAGACTGGAGAAAGATGTCTGGACAGCAGAAGAAAGGAGAGGAATGGAGGAGGGTGAGTAGCCTGGAGCCATAAGTGGGGTGGCTGGTGGTGTCTGGGCTGAATGGCTGAGCTATTAATGGAGTTTTTGAGAGCCATAAGTGTACACAGGCCCTGGCATGGAGTGCAGATTTGACACAGGAGGGGCGGTAGAAGTAAGGGCAACTGCCTTACTGTGAACTGTGAGGGCTTACGTACAGGTGGCAGCAGGGCACGTTCTGAAATCAGAACAAAAAATATTTTTTCAATCTAAAATTTTTAACATAATCGGATAACAATTCATAAATGTCTCCCACCCAGAATGACCCTTTCATCCCTCTTTCAGTCTTTTTCGCACTTTTCAAGACTCAGATCAATTTCCATTCCACCCAAGAAGCCTTCTCAGAATTTCTGGCCACAGCAGCTCTTTCCTTCTCTCAACTTACAGGTATAATTTGTATTGTTGAGCTGCTTTCTTTGGGTTCTCCCCATCCTTCCATCCATACAATATATTATTGAATATTATCGAAGTAATCCTTAACCACAGTTTTCATACCTCTACTCAAAAAACTTCACTGGCTTCTCTCTGCCAACAGGAGTTTTAAAGTGGAAGGGGATCAGTCACTCAGGATCACTGGCTCAGTACCTCTCATGTGTCAGCATTTTCCCAGAGCTTGAGTGAGACTGGCAATGTGTCATAATTCATTCCTTTTTCATACTATTTTATAGCTTGTGATCCTGCCCTGCTCATCTACATGTCAAGTCAATGCAGCTGCCAAAAATTCAGAGTCAGAGGTGACAAAATTTAAGGCAATAAATATATTATTGTTTAAAGGGTTATGCACTGCATCATCCCCAGAAATATCTGTGTGTTATTAAAAGGAGTCTAAAATCCCCTTTGGAAGGAATCATTCTGAAACTCCCATCATTAGACCACTGTAATGCCACTTAAATATCCCCAAACCTGTTGCCCTGATCCAGTCACACACTCCCCACTACACGATTTTCCTGAAAGTTTATCCTAACTTCCGGTGACTGTTCAAAGGGTTGGAACCAAAATTACAACTGATTCAAGCTCTGTCTTCAACCCTGGCTATTCATCAGAATCCCCAGTGCTCCCTCCAGGTCAATTAATTCAGGACCTCAAGGGTTGGGCCAGATGTCAGTATTCTGATTCTGATATGTGGCCAGGGTTGAGAGCACTGCTGCGTCTTGCTGTCTCAGCAGAAAAGGGGATCTTCCTAGGTCAGCTGGAGGGGGTTCAGGAGCCAGGTCAGTGCACCAGTTCTTGAGAAGGCTGGCCAGGGCAAAGAAGGATACCAGCTTCAGAGAACCTGGGCACCACGCAGAGGCCTGGGGCCGGGACACCCAAGAAGACCATGACACCTGCCCCCTCAAGAAGGGAACCTTGACCACACATGCTGCCTCCGTGAGGAGACAGCCACATTTCTACGGCCAGCTAGACATGCAGAATCTTTCTGGTATTCCGAGCATCATGTAGCAGTAAGGAGAATCAGTTATACTCTCCCGCAACACTCTCTTGCTTCTAGAGAAAAAAATCTATTTTATCTGTAATTCTGCAGAGAAATCCTGTTGTCCTCTGACTTAATTTAAACTACTATTAAATCACTTCTTCTCAATAGATTTTAAAGACAGAAAAGACATCTCAGAATGGCTATGTTTTAACACTGATTTTTGTACCAACCACTCCTGACTTTGGAACCAAGCTCCCAGAATGAATTCTCAGGGAGATTCAGGGTAAAGATCAGTGAACAAACACAACCTCAAACAATAAAATTGAAACAATTTGTCAAGCTTGCTTTAGCTCAATACTATAGGTGACACAGAAAGCTGGAGACCAGAGATGATACAGCTCTTGTAATTAAAAATGACTGAAATCTTCAGATAACATTATATTTTATTCCTGATAGGGTAACTTTCTCTTTCTAGAACATTTAGTCTTTATGGCTTCCAGATATTTCTGCAACTCGAATCCAGTTATTGAAAAAGGACAACAGTCTTTACATCCAGAATGTAAATCTGCAGAGTGTTCAATGCTGCAGTCAATCACCTCCTCCGTAATATATAATAAAAACTAGGCTGGTCATGTAAGTAAACCTCCTGGGCCCCAAGACTAAGAGAAAAACAAATCCCTGTGGCCCTCCTTGGCCCTAGATCCCAAGACCCTCAAACCCTTATTTCTGTCACACTCCTCCAACCACTCAAGCCACACCCCAAACCCCACCACACAGGCCTGCTGTGAGCATGGGCTCACCCCTGGGTCTCTTGCCCTCAAATTCAACTCCATTCTCCCCAAACGGGGCAACGTTCCTGCTCTGTTCTTCTTAGGAGGTAAGCTCTGGGCATTTGAAATAGGGGTGTGCCTTACTCTGTGGGACCACTTTGTCCCCGGCACTCTCATTCTCTTGCCCACCAGCCTCAGAACAAATGAAAGACATATGGCTAGATACAAAAGTAGGTACATGTATGTATCTATATTTGTGTGTATGGATATGTATGTGTATTACTATGAATCCATGAAAGAAATAGAGAATCCTCCCCCCAGCTTCCCTATTATCTCAGCCCTTTCCTAGTGTGTAGCTGTGACAAAGAGTTAAAAGGAATAAGCATGCTCACATAAACCAAACAGGACACCTCACTCCAGCACCCTGCATCATTCAGCCAGCCTGCGGTTTTTGAGACCTCAAGGCTCCAGAGATAATTGAAAGTCTGACAGGCCCAAACACTAGCTTGTCAACTTGCCATCATATGGAATGTGCAGGATGGCATATGCTTGAAAGGATTCCCAGACACACAAAGCAGGAGGCAAGTCCTTCTTCCCTCCACTGGCCTTGTCACGTGAGAGATGGACAATCTGTCCACAGCTTTATCCACACTCTGTGACTCTCCTGCTTAGAATCTTAGCATTTCAAGATCCAACTGTAAATGTCTGACTCTGTTACCTTGGAAATGAATGGTGGGAGTAAGAAAGTGATGTGGAAGGAAAGTTGACTGCAAAGAGAAGGAAGGGAGGTTAGGGTCTACTTTCCTAGACTCGGAAAAACTTGGGGCTGGAGGTTCTGGTTGGCTCATAATGATCTCAAATATGTGATCATCCAACCTATGATCAATGCCTTCTGAAGCAACCCATTCTATTTTCTTACTGCTTTAATCATCAAACCCATTAAAGTAAGTGTCGAGATGGTAAGTCTTACAGACCATGGATCTTAGCCTGTGTTGTTCACTGATCCAGCTCCAGTGACTGAACAGTACCTGGCACAGAGCTGTCACCAAACACACTTGTTAAATGAATGAGCACCTCCCAGTGGCTCCCAACGATTCTATTTCTACTCTGCAAAATTCAAAAGTCTGTTTTTCTTCACTATGATGGCCTGGCACATTTTTTAAGACAACTCTCATGTACCACCACAACTATTTTCCTTTCCAAGTTTAAATCCCTGGCTCGTTCAGCCATTTCTTATACAGTAGATCATGAGTACCCCCCCGGAAAGATTTATCGGATGCCTGCTGTGCAGTCACCACTGGAGAGAGGTGGGACCCTTAAAGAATTCTAGGTGTTATCTACTCCATTCATCAGAGGCTGACTCTCTCATCCACCACGTTGTTCTCCTTTGTCTATGAGGACAAATGAAAGGCTTTGGCAAATGACCAACATAAATCCAGGTGAACTGCAGCTTCTATTCTGCCCCAATAAAGCTCTTTGGCTACTTTGTCCCACAGGAGGAGGAGGAGACAAAGGAGGAGGACAAGACAGAGGAGAAGGAAGAAATGAGGTTAACTTGGCACTATTTTCATGGCTACATGCAATGGTTCTCAGCCTTGGATTCATATTAGAATCACTTGGGAAGCCTCAATAAAAGATGGACTCCTTCTGACTGAATTGGTCTGGGATGGAGGCTGGGCACCAGAATTTTTCAAAGCTCCTCCAAATAATTCTTTTGTGTAGCCAGGGCTGAGGGCCACTGCGCTTATGCAAACCCCTGGGGATCAACATATCTCTTTTAAAGAGCTTGAAAAAAATTTTTAAAGCTCATTTGAAGAGCTATCTGGCTCTTCACCCATTTTTAAAAAATACAGTTTAGTTGGACCGAAACCACACTCCTTCATGTACACATTGTCTATGGCTGCTTTTGCCCTTCAGGAGCAGAGTGAAGTAGTTGTGATGGAGACTATGTGGCTGGTAAAACCTAAAATATTTACTATCTGGCCCTTTAGAGATAAAGTTTGCTGGCCTCTAGCTGAAAACCAATATCAAAATCAGTCTAGAGTTTGAGGAATTTATGGCTTTGCTCTTGGAAAAACAAAGCACTCTCAAAAGAGTCTTCTCCAGGACCACAATTTGAAAGCATCAATTCTTCAGCACTCAGCCTTCTTTATGTGAGAGCTGTCCAGCTCTTTATGGTCCAGATCAGATCAGTCGCTCAGCCGTGTCCGACTCTCTGCCACCCCATGAATCGCAGCACGCCAGGCCTCCCTGTCCATCACCAACTCCCGGAGTTCACCAAGACTCACGTCCATCGAGTCAGTGATGCCATACAGCCATCTCATCCTCTGACGTCCCCTTCTCCTCCTGCCCCCAATCCCTCCCAGCATCAGAGTCTTTTCCAATGAGTCAACTCTTTGCATGAGGTGGCCAAAGTACTGGAGTTTCAGCTTTAGCATCATTCCTTCCAAAGAAATCCCAGGGCTGATCTCCTTCAGAATGGACTGGTTGGATCTCCTTGCAGTCCAAGGGACTCTCAAGAGTCTTCTCCAACACAACAGTTCAAAAGCATCAATTCTTCGGCGCTCAGTCTTCTTCACAGTCCAACTCTCATATCTATACATGACCACAGGAAAAATCATAGCCTTGACTAGACGAACCTTTGTTGGCAAAGTAATGTGTCTGCTTTTGAATATGCTATCTAGGTTGGTCATAACTTTCCTTCCAAGGAGTAAGCGTCTTTTAATTTCATGCCTGCAGTCACCATCTGTAGTGATTTTGGAGCCCAGAAAAATAAAGTCTGACACTGTTTCCACTGTTTCCCCATCTATTTCCCATGAAGTGAGGGGACTGGATGCCATGATCTTCGTTTTCTGAATTGTTGAGCTTTAAGCCAACTTTTTCACTCTCCACTTTCACTTTCATCAAGAGGCTTTTGAGTTCCTCTTCACTTTCTGCCATAAGGGTGGTGTCATCTGCATATCTGAGGTTATTGATATTTCTCCTGGCAATCTTGATTCCAGCTTGTGTTTCTTCCAGTCCAACATTTCTCATGATGTACTCTGCATATAAGTTAAATAAACAGGGTGACAATATACAGCCTTGACGTACTCCTTTTCCTATTTGGAACCAGTCTGTTGTTCCATGTCCAGTTCTAACTGTTGCTTCCTGACCTGCATATAGGTTTCTCAGGAGGCAGGTCAGGTGGTCTGGTATTCCCATCTCTTTCAGAATTTTCCACAGTTTATTGTGATCCACACAGTCAAAGGCTTTGGCATAGTCAATAAAGCAGAAATAGATGTTTTTCTGGAACTCTCTTGCTTTTTCCATGATCCAGTGGATGTTGGCAATTTGATCTCTGGTTCCTCTGCCTTTTCTAAAACCAGCTTGAACATCTGGAAGTTCACGGTTCACATATTGCTGAAGCCTGGCTTGGAGAATTTTGAGCATTACTTTACTAGCGTGTGAGATGAGTGCAATTGTGTGGTAGTTTGAGCATTCTTTGGCATTGCCTTTCTTTGGCATTGGAATGAAAACTGACCTTTTCCAGTCCTGTGGCCACTGCTGAGTTTTCCAAATTTGCTGGCATATTGAGTGCAGCAGCACTTTCACAGCATCATCTTTCAGGATTTGGAATAGCTCAACTGGAATTCCATCACCTCCACTAGCTGTGTTCGTAGTGATGCTTTCTAAGGCCCACTTGACTTCACATTCCCGGATGTCTGGCTCTAGGTGAGTGATCACACCATTGTGATTATCTGGGTCGTGAAGATCTTTTTTGTACAGTTCTGTGTATTCTTGCCATCTCTTCTTAATATCTTCTGCTTCTGTTCGGTCCATACCATTTCTGTCCTTTATTGAGCTCATCTTTGCATGAAATGTTCCTTTGGTATGGTCCAGCTCTCAAATAAAAAAGGCTGAGTACTGAAGAATTGATGCTTTCAAACTGTGGTGCTAGAGAAGACTCTTGAGAGTCCCTTGGACAGCAAGGAGGTCAAATTAGTCGATCTTAAAGGAGATCAACCCTGAATAACCATTGGAAGGACTGATGCTGAAGCTGAAGATCCAATACTTTATCCACCTGAAGCAGAGAGCTGACTCCTTGGAAAAGACCCTGATGTTGGGAAGGATTGAAGGCAGGAGGAGAAGGGAGTGACAGAGGATAATATGGTTGGGTGGAATCACTAACTCAAAGGACAGGAGCTGGAGCAAACTCTGGGAGATGGTGAAGGACAGGAAAGCCTGGTGTGCTGCAGTCCATGGGGTCACAAAGAGTTGGGTAAGACTTAGCGATTGAACAACAACAACAAACAGTTTGAGGAATTTACGGCTTTTCTCTTGGAAAATCAAGGCACCATTATTTGTTTTTAATATTGGGCCTTCCTACCTATTATGGTCCTGGATCCATTACTACTTCCCGTAATTGAGAAAAACTGCTAGTATTTTGCCAATATCACCTATCACAACTCTAAAGATGAAAAGCAATAAGTTTTATTCTGTTGTATGATTGTATATAGTAGAAAATCTAACATTGCCTATGATTGCATTTGGTAATTCTCATTAACAGGTGGTTACTGACCAGAATGAGTATGCATTTTATACATGTTTACAATATCAATAACCTCAGATATGCAGATGATACCACCCTTATGGCAGAAAGTGAAGAGGAACTCAAAAGCCTCTTGATGAAAGTGAAAGAGGAGAGTGAAAAAGTTGGTTTAAAGCTCAACATTCAGAAAACGAAGATCATGGCATCTGGTCCCATCACTTCATGGGAAATAGATGGGGAAACAGTGTCAGACTTTAGTTTTGGGGGCTCCAAAATCACTGCAGATGGTGAGTGCAGCCATGAAATTAAAAGACGCTTACTCCTTGGAAGGAAAGTTATGACCAAACTAGATAGCATATTCAAAAGCAGACACATTACTTTGCCAACAAAGGTCCATCTAGTCAAGGCTATGGTTTTTCCTGTGGTCATGTATGGATGTGAGAGTTGGACTGTGAAGAAAGCTGAGTGCTGAAGAATTGATGCTTTTGAACTGTGGTGTTGGAGAAGACTCTTGAGAGTCCCTTGGACTGCAAGGAGATCCAACCAGTCCATTCTGAAGGAGATCAGCCCTGGAATTTCTTTGGAAGGAATGATGCTAAAGCTGAAACTCCAGTACTTTGGCCACCTCATGCAAAGAGTTGACTCATTGGAAAAGACTCTGATGCTGGGAGGGATTGGGGGCAGGAGGAGAAGGGGACGTCAGAGGATGAGATGGCTGGATGGCATCACTGACTCGATGGACGTGAGTCTCAGTGAACTCTGGGAGTTGGTGATGGACAGGGAGGCCTGGCGTGCTGCGATTCATGGGGTCGCAAAGAGCCGGAGACAACTGAGCGACTGAACTGAACTGAACTGAACTGACATATTTTCTATCTGAGCAGACTGTGTGCAGCCAAGCTTCCTACTCCATTTTCTAAATCTAAATAACACATATTTGATATACAACACGTACTATTTAGAATATACCATATGGTATATGGGCTTCCCTGGTGGCTCAATGTAAAAGAATTTGCCTGCAGTGCAGGAGACAAAGGGGACGTGGGTTCAATCCCTGGGTTGGGAAGATCTTCTGGAGAAGCAAATGGCTACCCACTCCAGTATTCTTGCCTGGAGAATTCCATGGACAGAGGAGCCTGGCAGGCTACAGTCCATGGGTTGCAAAGAGTCAGACACAACTGAGTAACTAACACACACACACATGGTATATACGAGGCAAGCTCTCTATGTGAGGTAGACAGCCCTGCTGTTGCATGGTCTCTTGGGTGTTTCTGGATCCCACCCTGCAGATTTCTCTAAAGCTTATGATCAAGGATCCATGGGAAATGAACCTTAAAATGAACGTGTTTCACTGAAACTTCAGGTGTGAAGAACATACAGGAAGACACTCATAAGAATATCTGCCCCACTCAATTGTCCCTAGATGGTTTCCATATTGTGAATAATCTGAATCGCTAATATCATGCAACATGATCTGTTGATAGCACGGCCTGAATGTTTATGAGTAATTATGGCAATGCACTTCCACCCCCAGGTGAATTAGAATGAGTGATATCTTTCTCTATTATCTGCATAGTTGATGCAAGCTTTCTCAGAGACTCATTTTCCATGGGACATTGATAAGCCCTAGAAATTGCCAGAAACAGCCAGAGAAACTGCAGCGAGGCCTGGACCTGCCTCACTCCCAGACTTGCTGTGGTCTTGGGAGCTTGCCAGTTCAGAGGACACAACGCTGAGCTGAGCTGAGCTGCTGGCACGCCTCAGAAATTAAGTGTGTAATCATGCCTCCTGTATCACAGTCACTCTTGTTTCAGTCAATAAGCCTGTGAAGAAAATGGAATCGTTAACTAGAATAGTAAAATCAGAGGAAGCATCTTAATGCATTTACTATATGAAATGCTTTCACCACTGGAAAGTCCTTTGATGGAAGGGTAGAAAATTGCTGAGAATTTACAAAGGCAGAATGATCTTCAGAGCTACTCCTAAACATTATACCAATTTGCTTTGAATCGCAAGTAATAAATGGCTGTACAGTAGGTCCCATGCACAAATACACGATTTATTAACATGTATTTTGACAAGACAATATGGGAACCCATTTAGATTACCTTAAAGTCACAAATACAGACACCCAGGTGCACATTTGCCTGGTCTCGGAGTGGCTGAGAAACCATCTCCCAGCTCCACCTCAGCTGAACTATCATCTCATTACTCAGCATTGAGTGGCCCTGCTTCCCGGTCCCTCAAGTGTAACTGTCAACATCATTACTGATTTCTGGAAATCCACTTCAAATGATCACAAAGAGCTGTTGCTGGACTTTTAGTCTCAAGTATGTGTTTTCTGTTATCTAATTATTTTCGAAAGCAATCTGTCAGAATGTGCAATTAAACCAGAAGACCCCATTTTCACATGTAGCATAGCATAGTACATCTAGTACATCAAGTCGCAGAGAAATAATTATTCTGATTCCAGCCCCGGGCAGGGAAGATCATACTCTGTTCTTTCCCTTATAGAATGTCCCACATCTCAGCCAGCCATGGTAGAAAAGGATTTGACCCTAGCACATCACTTCTGAGCAGGGAACATCATGCTCTGTTTTTCTGCCTTGCAGAGTGGCCCATGTATCAGGTGAAAATGGTGGAGGTGGGATTTACTCTTGCCTGGAAAATCCCATGGATGGAGGAGCCCGGTAGGCAGCAGTCCATGGGGTCGCTCAGAGTCGGACGGGACTGAGCGAATTCACTTTCACTTTTCACCTTCATGCATTGGAGAAGGAAATGGCAACCCACTCCAGTATTCTTGCCTGGAGAATCCCAGGGACAGGGGAGCCTGGTGGGCTGCTGTCTATGGGGTCGCACAGAGTCGGACACGACTGAAGTGACTTAGCAGCAGCAGACTGGCTTTAAGGCCACATTATTTGTGCTTCACAATAATGCTTACTAGTTAGAGTAAGAATGGGATAAATCTTTTAATAAGTCAGTTGGTCACCTCTCTCTGTTGGTCAAATCCAAAGTTAAACAGTCACCATATGACCCAGCAGTTCCACTCTAAGGTATATACCCAAGAGGAGTGAAAATGTAAGTTCACACAAAAACTCGTGTGTGAATATTCTTTCCAGAATTATTCGTAAGAGTCCAGCAGTGGAGACAACCCAAATGTCCATCAACTAATAAATGGATAAACAAAATGCAGCATTTCCATACAATGGACTACTATTCTGCCATAGAAAGGAAGAAAATTTGGATACATGCCACAATATGGGTGAACTTCAAAAAATATTATGCTAAGTGAAAGAAGCCAGACACCAAAGACCACATGCCTATAACTATGCCCATAGGAAATTTTCAGAAAAGGCAAATCTTTAGAGACAAAAAGTAGATTAGGAGCTGGGGGGACAGGGGTGGGGAATGGGGAGTGACTGCTAATGGGTATAGCGTTTCTTTGGGGGTGATGAAACTATCTGGATTACATTGTGGTGATAGTTGATAACTTTGTGAATATACTAAAATCCACTGAACTGTAAACTGTGAAAAGGTGAGTTTTATGGCATGTGAATTACATACCATATTTTAACAAGGAAGAAAGGAAACCCTAGCAATAAGAGGCAATACCAAGGAAAAAACAAACTTGGAATGGGGTGGGAAGATGGCTTTTCAAGGCTGAGATTCAGCCCTCACTGTAGAGAGTCTGGCTGCAGCCCACTGGGTGGCAGAGAAATTGGCCAGGTTGCCCTGGGCCAGAGCTGATTTCTAAAACAAGCCAAGAGCCATGGCCAGGAGCTGTGGGCCAGGGCAGAGAAGCTGGAAATCCCCTCACAAGGAGCCAGCAGGACAAGATGGTGGGAAGAAAACTGGCCACTGGATGCTGATGAAATTCACTGGAAAGCTGCCCTTAGGGGTGCTGTCGAATTTGTAGGAAGCTGGCAAGGGCACTGGCTGGATTCTCCAGAAAGTCACAAGGGTGCTACCCACAGGAGATGCTGCTGAGCTCATGGGGAAACCAGTCCTTCCATGGAGGGGCTGCCCCTGAGCCCCATGGCTGGGGCACCTGCAAAACTTGCCATGAAGCTGCTCACAGGGGTGCCACTGAAAGTCGCTGGGGTGAGCTCCACCGGGGGTCCCACTTGCCAGCCCAATACTGCAGGAACAAGAAGAAGCAAAGTACACACAAACCAGGAAAAGAAGTCCCTTCCTCCTCCAGGTTCTCCCCAGGACCCTCTACCCACAAAGCTTAATCCAGGGCCAGCTGACAATGGAGCAACATTCCAGGACCACAACCAGGGCAACAAAGAGTAGATTTGGAGCTGAGAGGCAAGAGATTGGTAATAGGCACAGATCCTAATGGTTGTTTTTCAAAGAAAGAAGTTCATATTCAAGTAAGTTTAGAAAACAGTGCTTAATATGCCACCCTTAAAATACACATTAGCATTTTAGCAGCACTGAGGCATCGGGAAGAGTCCTATTGAACTCTGCTTCATGTAGCATTTCCAAAACTCGTTTGATCACAACTATGTTTCTCCTGACAACTGACACCCTGCAGAATCCCCCCCGATAAAGCGTGGGTGTGGTATGGGGAGACTGGTGTGCAATACCCAGAACAGGAGTGAAGCCGGCATTGCTGGCGAGCAGCTTGTGTGCCTTCGCAGAATCACATGGAGCCCGTCTGCTATTGAAGGGACTCCTCTGGAACAGAATGCACACAAATGGAGTCATCTGGCTGGGCTCTTTCGTGGCATTTCCATTGCTTTATTTACTGCACAAAACCATAAGTTCCGCAGACTGTGGAAATACAGTTTATTTAGGTAACTAAAAATATCCCCTGAATGCCATTTGGCCATTGCTGTATTTCCCAACGCCTCCTGCTCACCCAGAATTGGCTCTAAATTACCCCTTGATGGTGCAATGGAAAGAGGATGCGATTTAAAAGCTGGAATTGATGGCATTAGGGTCAGGGGCCTTTGAATGCTATAATCCTGCCTGACCACTCACTCCATTTTCCCTTTTGGGGTTTCTGAGGGAACTAGAAACACAAAAAGGAATGAGTGTAAATGAAAACACTGTTTATTATCTGCACACTGGAAGGAGCAGATTGCAGCTAGGGGAAAGGTAAGCATAGGTGGCTGGTGGGGGGAGAGCCCCTACATCGTTCAGTCTTGTGTTCAAAACCCAGTTCCACCCCTCTTTTGAACAAGATGGGGAAGGAAAATATAATTTTTCCTCTACCCTTTCATATTTTCATCTGGGGTCCCATTAACCAAAGACAGATTAGCAAGAGAAAATGAACAGGTTTGTTAATATGCATACATGGGAGAGATCTAGGGGAAAGTGAGTAACTCGCAGAGCTGGCTTAGAATTCAGGCTTGAACACAGGCTTAAATCAGCTTTACTTCAATTAGACAAAAAAGAATTCAGGCTTAAATATCATCTTTGACTAAAGACAAGAGAGAGAAGGGTATGTGTGGGAAGCCAGTTATGGGGAAGTAATAGGAAAAATACAGCGAATAAGAGTAAGCATTGATATGCAGATTTAAGCCAGTACGTCCTCTTTTGATAAGGGCACATAAGTGACAATTCGAGCTACCAGAAAGATTCAGATTATCTATATAGAATGTAGAGGATTTGAGCACTCTCTTGGGTTATTTGCTCTGGGATAAGCCAGCTGCCATATTGTAAGCTGGCCTATGCAAAGACTGATATTGTCAGGAACTGATGGAGGCTTCTGACCAAAAGCCATGAGTATCTGAGACCTCCTGACCACACCACATGAGTGGGCCATCTTGGAAGCAAATCCTCCAGCTTCAGTCAAGTCATCAAATGACTGAAGTCTTGGTGATAGCTTGGCTACAACCTCGTGAGAGACCCTGGGCCAGAACCACTGGCCAAACTACTCCCATATTCCTAACCCTCAAAACTACGTGATGATAGATTTTCACTTTAAGTCATTAAATTTTGAAGCAGTGTGTTACACAGCGATAGATAACTAAAACTTTCCAAATGCTGTTGTTGTTCAGTTGCTAAGTTGTGTCTGATTCTTTGTGACCCCATGAACTGCAGCACACCAGGCTTCCCAGTCCTTCACTGTCTCCTGAAGCTTGCTCAAACTCATGTCCATTGAGTCAATGATGCCATCCAACCATCTCATCCTCTGTCACCCCCTTCTTCTTGTGCCCTCAATCTTTCCCAGCATCAGGGTCTTTTCCAATGAGTCAGCTCTTCACATCAGGTGCCCAAAGTATTGGAGCTTCAGCATCAGTCCTTCCAATGAACACCCAGGACAGATCTCCTTTAGGATTAACTGGTTTGATCTCCTTGTAGTCCAACGGACTCTCAAGAGTCTTCTCCAACACCACAGTTTGAAAGCATCAATTCTTTGGTGCTCAGCCTTCTTTATAATCCAAGTCTCACATCCATACATGACTACTGGAAAAATCATAGTGTTGACTATATGGATCTTTGTCAGCAAAGTGATATAATTCTGAGGAAATGATTCTGAACTCTAGGATTCCATCTCATTTTTAAACACACACACACACAAATAGTGTGCGTGTGTGCATGCTCAGTTGTGTCTGACTCTTTGTGACCCCATGGACTGTAGCCAGCCAGACTCCTCTGTCCATGGAAGTTTCTAGGCAAGAATACTGGAGTGGGTTGCCATTTCCTTCTCCAGGGAATCTCCCTGACCCAGGGATCAAACCTGCGTCCCCTGCATCTCCTGCACTGGCAGGTGGATTCTTTACCACTGCACCAGCTGGGAAGCCCTTAACATATACAGAAAGAGTCTTGACTACAATTCTCTGGTCATGATATCTGGTGAAATCAGGATTAAGATCTCCAAAATCCATTATATCACAACTACATTCCTTGCATTTATTCCCATATTCATTCATTCAGCAAATATTATCAAGCATTTACTATGTGCCAGGCAATGTTCTAGGCAGTGAGGATACAGCAATAAGCAAGACAGGTAAAAACCTCTGCCCTCATGGGACTTAGATACTTGTGAAGGAGAAACAACAATATGTAGAATATTAGGCAGCAATAAGAGCTAAGGAGATAGAACAAAGCAATGAGTTTGATCAATCAAACTTCACTTCTGGCTCTCGGAGCAATCCAGGGCAGCTTTTCTCTGTGTGGTGATTCAGAGAAAGGCTCTTTTCATCTTCTGGTTCTTCTGGCTCCACCTCTAAAGGGTCTCAGAATCCTCTAAAGATGACCAGCCAATGAGGACAGTAACAGAGGGGCAGGTACACTTGTATCTCAATCGCCTCCAACCAAAAGTGGCCACATTCTTTCCACTCACAAACCATGTGGTAAAATGTTATGCAGCCCCACAAAGATGCAAAGCACTCTGGGAAATGTAGCCCCAACAAAAGCTCTTTGCTACAAAGTGGTGCTGAATCTGAAGTAGGGAGCCATTTTTCTCCAGTCTGGTGTCATTCATCTACTCCAGCTCTGCCTGTTCTATCTGTTGGGTCAGACTTAAGCCCAGGCCCTATCATACCAATGGGGAAAATGTCTCCTACCTTGATATTAAAATCCCATCACAGAAAATTCATTTCTTTTTCTGAGTCATTTCTCTATTTTTTTTTTAACATCTTGCCAAAAATGCAGTCCCTTGAAGTGGTGATGTATGTAGTTCTCAATCCTTAGAGCGGCTTATTGGATTTCCTTTTTTATTCCCTGAAATAAGAAATACCAGCTTAGCTGGGAACTCACAACTTTTAATGAGAGAAGAGAAGGGAGGCAGAGTGGACATGTGCCAATAAGCACTCACAGCTCTGCTACGAGTGAGTGGTTGGGTTCTCCATCACAAACTTGAAACTACTCCTGGCATCTTCTTAACTGCCTACCAACAGCACCTCTCCCAAGTCATAGAAATACTTGACAAATGTGTATTAGCTGCATATAGTTCTTCTCAAAGAGAAAAAAAGAGCCCCAGTTAATTGCACAAGCAACTAAATGTCAGGGGTAATCACTGAGATGAGAGTGGTTCATCAAAGCAAGTCAGGAAAGAGGAGTCTATTTACAAGCTAAATGGGGTTCTAAAAGGTAGACCCTGAAAAAAGTGACTTCCAGGCTGATTTTATTTTAATGCAAAGATCCACTCTTTCCTCTCACTCCCTATGATTATTTTATACAAATTACACTATATCAGTCGTTAGCAAAATACAGGTATAAGCTTCATTTTCACTTCATAGGACCAAAAATGACTTTGGAGGGGCCAAACTGGATTTTTTTTTAAACATCCTTTAAACCTTCCTATGTTCTGGAAGTAACAGATGCAAACTCAGAGACACATTGCCTTAGGTGATATACTCAGTGTTTCTAACTTCAACCTGCGACCTTCTATGCTAAAGAAATTTGTTCACCCAAAACAATTTACTGGCTTCCCTTGGAAAGGCATATTTCTATAAAAGTGAATTAATTTGTTAACCCACAAGAATAAAGAAAAACTCCCTGGGTTTTTACTAGCAATCACATCTGTTTCAGTTGTGTCTTGGAAACAATGTGTAAAATGTCACTACACAGACAGAATGCTGCAGTCATTTTAACCCAGGCCACACTGGAATACATGCTGTTCTTGGTGTTTCTGTGACATTAGAATGAGACACTGCATGAGAATAATACTCTCGTCCCAGTGATGCTTCTTCAAGTCATTCGAGGGTTCTTCCTTGGAAACCAGCTTGCAACCTGGTCAGGACTGTGTCTATCATTGACAAAGGCTTCAAGAGAGGATACATCTAAAAAATGATGCTGATTTTCTTTAGGTGGCTTAAAAACCACCTTTGAAAAATGTATTGTTTTCTAGGATTTCTGTGAAAGAGTACCACAAACCTGATGGCTTTAAACAGAGGAAGTGTATTCTGTTCTGGTTCTGGAGGCTAGAAGTCCAAGATCAAGATGTTAGCACGGCCTTGCCCCACTCCAGTACTCTTGCCTGGCAGATGCCATGGACGGAGGAGCCTGGTAGGCTGTAGTCCACGGGGTCGCAAAGAGTTGGACACGATGGAGTGACTTCACTTTCACTTTTCACTTTCATGCATTGGAGAAAGAAATGGCAACCCGCTCCAGTGTTCTTGCCTGGAGAATCCCAGGGACAGGGGAGCCTGATGGGCTGCCGTCCATGGGGTCACACAGAGTCGGACACGACTGAAGTGACTTAGCAGCAGCAGCAGCAGCAGCTCCCTCCAAAGTCTGTAGGAGAGAATCCTTCCTTGTCTCATCGTTTCCCATGGCCCCAGGTGTTCCATGGCTTAGGGCAGCAACACTCCAGTCTCTGTCTCCATCTTCACCTGGCCGTCTTCTCCCTGGAGGTCTTAGTTCTTCACTCTCCATTTTCCTCTTCTTATAAGGATGCCGGTTCTAATGGATTGGGGCCTGCCCTAGTGACCTCATCTTAACTTCATTACATCACTGAAGACCCTCTGTCCACACATTCCAAACCCTCACATTCACAGGTACCAGGGATTAGGACTCACAATTCAACTCAGAAGGTACTCCAGAGAATGGGTTCAAAACAACGTTGAAAGATCATAAAACCCTCTAAGCTACTGTAAAGTGCTGCACTCAATATGCCAGCAAATTTGGAAAACACAGCAGTGGCCACAGGACTGGAAAAGGTCAGTTTTCATTCCAATCCCAAAGAAAGGCAATGCCAAAGAATGTTCAAACTACCACACTCATCTCACATGCTAGCAAAGTAATGCTCAAGTTCTCCAAGCCAGGCTTCAACAATGCATGAACTGTGAACTTCCAGATGTTCAAGCTGGATTTAGAAAAGGCAGGGGAACCAGAGATCAAATTGCCAACATCTGCTGGATCATCAAAAAAGGAAGAGAGTTCCAGAAAAACATCTACTTCTGCTTTACTGACTATGCTAAAGCCTTTGACTGTGTGGATCACCACACACTGTGGAAAATTCTTCAAGAGATGGGAATACCAGACCACCTGACCTGCCTCTTGAGAGATCTGTATGCATTCCAGGAAGCAACAGTTAGAACTGGACATGGAACAACAGACTGGTTCCAAATAGGAAAAGGAGTACGTCAAGGCTGTATATTGTCACCCTGCTTATTTAACTTATATGCAGAGTACCTCATGAGAAATGCTGGGCTGGAGGAAGCACAAGCTGGAATCAAGATTGCTGGGAGAAATATCAAGAACCTCAGATATGCAGATGACACCACCCTTATGGCAGAAAGTGAAGAGGAACTCAAAAGCCTCTTGATGAAAGTGAAAGAGGAGAGTAAAAAAGTTGGCTTAAAGCTCAACATTCAGAAAACAAATATCAGGGCATCTGGTCCCATCACTTCATGGCAAATAGATGGGGAAACAATGGAAACAGTAAGAGACTTTATTTTCTTGGTCTCCAAAATCACAGCAGATGGTGATTGCAGCTATAAAATTAAAAGACGCTTGCTCCTTGGAAGAAAAGCTATGACCAACCTAGATAGCATATTCAAAAGCAGAGACATTACTTTGCCAACAAAAGTCCGTCTAGTCAAAGCTATGGTTTTTCCAGTAGTTATGTATGGATGTGAGAGATGGACCATAAAGAAAGCTGAGCGCCCAAGAACTGATGCTTTTGAACTGTTGTGTTGAAGAAGACTCTTGAGAGTCCCTTGGACTGCAAGGAGATCCAACCAGACCATCCTAAAGGAAATCAGTCCTGAATATTCATTGGAAGGACTGATGCTGAAGCTGAAACTCCAATACTTTGGCCACCGGGTGCAAAGAACTGATTCATTTGAAAAGACCCTGATACTGGGAAAGATTGAAGGCAGGAGGAGAAGGGGACAACAGAGGATGAGATGGTTGGATGGCATCACCAACTTGATGGACATGAGTTTGAGCAAGCTCTGGGAGTTGGTGATAGACAGGGAAGCCTGGCATGCTGCAGTCCATGGGGTTGCAAAGAGTTGGACACGACTGAGCAACTGAACTGACCTGAAGGACTGTAAGGACTTTGCAAAATAATATTTACAGAGCCTAAAGCAAGAATACAAATGGAAGGCCACGTTCCATACTCCTAAAAAAATAGCACTTACAAACCAAGCTAGAGCCACAGCCTGGCCCACGATCCCACCTAACACTCCACAGCCCAGAGGCCACAGTTATCTCAGAGAGGCTCACAGAGCTGAGACTCTTCCAGCAGCAGCCGTATGGTTGAGTCCAGACAACAGAATGGTTCTCACTGGGCAGGGTGCAGTGGAAGCAAGACCCAGGGCTAACTGACCTGCCCCGATTCAACCAGGTCCCTGAGGAGCCAGGGGGAAGTTCTAAGAATTTTATGAAACTCCACCAGCTGAGCAGAAGGGAAGGAGGGAATGCAGTTATCTGCAAAACCCTGTTTGCGTAATCACTCTTTTGGAATGACTGGGGCAGTCAAGTTTTAATTAAAGCAGCCACTCTTTCGGGTTTCCTGGGGCAGAGGCAGTGCTTCCCACCACCCACACACACACTTACAGGCTTTTAGCCAACCATCCTCTGGACTGGTGTGATGTGGGGGGTGGGGGGGGTCTTTCTGGGGAGCCTAGGTCATCCAGTGCATCTCTCCCATAATTCCCAGAAAAAGTTACTGTACTTTTTAGATTGTTTTTAAAACTGCAAATTCATAAAACTTGTTTAAACTTTCAAACTTTATGAGTTCAAAGAATTCTAAATGTCACCTTTCATTGCTTGTAATGTGTGGGGCCCAGAGCAAGGGCCCCTCGTATCCTAGTCTAAGGGCAGCACTGAGGTCTGGTTGTTATTTGTTTCAAAGAAGAATCCTTGTTCCTTTATAAGCCCTAGTATGCATGAATACTCAGTCATGTCCAACTATTTGTGACCCCATGGACTGTAGCCCGCCAGGTTCCTCTGTCCATGGGATTCTCCAGGTAAGAATACTGGAGTGAGTTGCCATGCCCTCCCCTCCGGAGGATCTTCCCAATCCAGGGATCAAACCTGGGTCTCCTGCATTGCAGGCAGATTCTTTACCATCTAAGCCAACAGCATAAGCCTCAGCTGCATGCTTTGTCGCTCAGTCATGTCCGACTCTTTGCAACTCCATGGACTGCAGCCCACCAGGCTCCTCTGTCCATGGGGATTCTCCAGGCAAGAATACTGGAGTGGATCATCATGCCCTCCTCCAGGGGATCTTCCCAAGCCAGGGATTGAACCAATGTTGCAGGTGGATTCTTTACCAGGGAAGCCCATAAGCCCCAGTGAAAGAAGTGAAAGTGGCTCAGTCAAGTCCAACTCTTTGTGACCCCATGGACTGTAGTCCATGGAATTCTCTAGGCCAGGATACTGGAGTGGGTAGCCTTTCCCTTTTCCAGGGGATCTTCCCAACCCACGGATTGAACTCAGATCTCCTGCATTGCAGGCGGATTCTTTACCAGCTGAGCCACAAGAGAAGCCCAAGAATACTGGAGTGAGTAGCCTATCCCTTCTCCAGGGGATCTTCTCAACCCAGGAATCGAACCAGGCTCTCCTGCATTGCAGGCGGATTCTTTACCAAATCAGCTATCAGGGAAGCCCTAAGAGGGAGGTACAATTCCTGCAAGGCTCCCACTTTGGAGGAAAGGCAGCTCACACCCATCTCACCAGTAGGGGGCAAAGTGATTACTGAGGCAAGTCTGACCCCGTTGACTGAACTGTCACTGGCTAATTCAGCCAGGTTCTTCTAAAAGCAAGACATCTGTTCCACTTGATTCTCAGGCAGGGCAACCCAGTTTGAAACACTTTAGTGGAGGCAGGAAAGTGCAGACTGGGCCAAGGTTGTGAGGTTGTGAAATTTGAGGTTGATAGGCTTTTAGGGGACTTTCAGTTTTCCTTTGGTTTATCTTTTAACCAGCCCCACCATCCTGCTTTCTGCTCCCAAACTCATTTCTTCCCCACCCCCCGAACCCCCGGCAATTCCCACCAGTTCCTGGGCCAGGGGCCTTTTGGACTTGCCACCTCCTATCAGGAAAGTACACTGTCTGATAAACGCATTTATGCTGACATGTTAGTACATTTAAACATTTTTCTTTCCAAGGTTATTGACTTTTAAAGTGAAACATGGGAAGAGGGGCAATGCTTAACCCAAAGGGAAAACTCTGATAATTGAATTGTAGATGTCAGAAGATATATTATGTTTATATTGGGAATTTTCCTAGTACTTTTCCCTTTATGGCATATAAGTCATTATCTACTCCACTGAAGGTAAAGCTTGTCCTTGTTTTATTATTACTATTTCAGTGTTTATATGAAATATTAACTAACTTAATTATATTATCAAATAAGCTTATTTATATACTGAATTTATTAGGCTCAGTTAGTAAGCCATTCTAAAACTCTAACTCTTTGGACATACACAGTGAATGGTGTAAGAGCAGAAACAATAGTTCTTCCTGTCTAATAAAACCTTGCATTTATAGTTTCTACTTGGACATCTGATCCTGGGAGCAACCCTGGATAAGGTATGCTGGATAGTTAGTATGATCTGTTATTCCCATTTTACAGAAGAGGAAATTGAGGCTTAGGGAATGTAAGTGTCTTGTCGAAGTTCATGTAATTAAATGAAGGGAAGAGGTGAGGTAGGGCTCAAACTGATCTTTTCACTTCAAGCCTGGGAGATACATATTAGCATACAGAAATGAGAAAACGTGATGCCAGTGGACAGCTCTTAAAAAGCAGGCACCACAATGTGAAATCTGTAGACAGGATTTTCAGAGGTGTAATAATATCTCACAAAGAAATTGAGCTATCCTCCTGAACTTTATCTGAAAGGAAAGTCTGCAGTTACAATAAACTTACAAACTAGAAGAGCTCAAAAAGTTCTCCTGCTTTGTTAGTGAAAATAGATCTGTCTTTAAGTGGCACAGGCCATGTCCTCCACTCTCAACTCAAAGTACTCTAGGACAATGCGAAAAAAATGGATATGGAATCTGATTACTTGTTTAAAAAAGAGAAAATCAAAAAGAAATGTGAAAGTAGCTTGCTGGGAACCCTCTACAGAGTAGTTCCTCTTAGAGATAGAAAATGAGAAGAAAGTTACTGTCGTTTGACACACATTAGCTTAGACCAGGCACAAAGGAAACTCTTGCTCCTTCTGAAAGGTACATTTCACCTGTAGTGCCATCAACCACATGATTAGAGTCTGACTGCACCAGTTCTCCACCTCTTCCTGTCTCCATAACTTTCATCATGAGATTTTTGTAGTTCACCTCACTAATGATGCAGAGTCTATTTCCTCACTCCCTTCAATCTGAGCTCACCCAAGGGCTTTGGCCAGTAGACGAAGCCTAGACCATAGGAGGCCTTGCATGTTCCCACTTGCTCTGCAACTGCCATGAGAACACACCCCTGATAACCTGCTGGAGGATGAAAGATACATGGAACACAGCCACAGTCAACCCGGCCAAGGTCAGTCTAAATCAGCCAATAGCCAGCTGACCCCCTGACAAGAAAGCAAGCCCCAGAGCTCTGAGACATATGCATGAGTCAGGTCATGATCAGCCAAGCCCAGCCTACAGGAACCTACAGCCAGCCAAGCCACAGAAGTATGAGAAGGCCAGCCAAGAGCAGGAGAGCCACCTACCAAACCATCCCAAATGTGCGAGCAATAGCTCTTGTTATTGCTCAAAGACTAAGGTTTGTTTGTCATGCAGCATTACTGGAGTAGTAGATAACCGATACAGAGTCCTAGCTTTTTGGCTCCACTCTTGTTGAAGGAGAGTCTAGAAAGCCAAAGACAGCTTCATAATACCTGACCACTCAACAGTTTCATGGGGCAGCCAACCAATCCACTTCTTGTAGCATCTTCCCTCTGTCCCTGAAAAGGATGCAAACCTGTCAGTAAATCTGTAGGTTAAGCTCTCTTGGTATCTTTCAGGAGTAGACCAGCCCTGACCACATGAATCATGGGGATACAAAAGAATGAGGAAAGTCTACGCTTGTTAAGGATACTTGGTGGTAGCACAGCATGGTTTCATTTATGTGAACAATTACAATAAATTATATATGTATGTACAGAAAAGGACCTGAAAGGACCTTACATACTAAGGCTCCAAAAAGGTTTTTTCCAAGGAGACTAGGTTGTATTACAGGTTAATATTCTTCTTTTGCTTGCCCATAATATCTAATAATTTCCTGAAATAAACCTGAATTTGTTTAATTTTAATAAAGAGAAACATAAACCAGGAAAGAAACAATAAAACTTTAAAAGAAAAAGAACAAATATTTAAATTTATTTTTAGGGATTGAGTGGATTATTATCATTTATAGTTTAAATCAATTATGCAGAATTGTCAGAGGAAAATTAGCTGAGATTTTAAAAGCAGAAATCATGGGAAAATTCTGAAAAGCAGAAAAAATTACTTGCAGACGTATAAATAGTTGCCAGGTGCACCCAAATTAGCAATGATTTAAAAAACAAGAGAAAGAGACTGGGTATAAACTTTTTCCAATGAATTTCTGCCTAGAGCAAGTGTGAGCAAACTTTTTCTGTAAAGGGCCTAATATTAAGAAAATATTTGAGGCTTTGTGGGCCAGACTGCCTGTTACAACTACTCTGCCATTGTTACACAAAAGTAGCCACAGACGCTCTGTGAATGAATGAGCATGAGTGTGTCCCAATAAAACTTTACTTATAAAGGCAAGTGGCACACCAGATCTGGCCCACTGCCATAGTTTGCCTACCTTTGGCATAGACAAACTGCTGGCATAACAGTAGTAGCTAATGATCATATTGACAATAACTTACTATGTCATTGGGATGAAGTGTTCTCTGCATTAGCAGGCCCTGTTCACCTTTGCCTGTTGTCAAATCCTTTTTCTTCTTTATGTCTCAACAACCTCTTCAAAAAGCCTGAGACCGTTTATCTTAGAAGGATGTTCTAATCACCTACTTATTGATATGTGTCCTTTTCCACTAGGCTGAGTACCTAACAGCAAGATTATGCCTAAATCACTTTTATATCCCCACAGCCTGTGGAGAACCTGGACCATAGTGATGCTTAATAAATGAATGTGAAGTAAATAATTCAGCAAAACAAGAGTCATATCAAGACAATGAGAAGACAAGCCACAGACTGGGAGAAAATATTTGCAAAAGATACCTCTGATAAAGACTGCTACCCAAAATATACAAAGATCTCTTAAAACCCAACAATAAGAAAATGAACAATCCAGTTAAAAATGGGCACTAGATCTGAACAGACAACTCATAAAAGAAGGCAGGCAGATGGCACACAAGCACATGAAAAGATGCTCAACATCCCATGTGTTCAGGGAATTGCAAATTAAAACAACAGTGAGATACCACTATATACCTATTAGAATGGCCAAAATCCAGAATACCAACCACACCAAATGCCGGTGAGGAAATGAAGCCAAAGGAGCTCTTCTTTATTGCTGGGGGACTTACAAAACGACACAGCCACTTTGCAGACAGTTTGGCAGTGTCTTATAAAACTAAACGTACTCTCCAAATGATTCAGCAAGTCTCTGGTATTTACCCAAAGACTTATGTCCAGACATACCCTATGTCCATCCACAAACCTGAATACAGATATTTATAGCAACTTTATTTATAATTGCCCAAACTCAGAAGCAGCCAAGATGTCCTTCAGTAGGTGAATGGATCAACTGTGGAAAATCCAAACAGTGGAATATTATTTAGCACTAAAAAGAAATGAGCTGTTAGGCAAAGCAAAGACATGGAGGAGGCTTAAACGCATATTACTAAGTGAAGGATGCCAGTCTGAAAAGGCTACATACTATATGACTCCAACTATACTATATTCTGAAAAAAGGCAAAACTGTGGAGATGGTAAAAATATGAGTGGCTTCCAGGAGCTGGGGGCAAGGGGAAAGGATGAATAGGTAGAACACAGAAAATTTTTAGGGCCGTGAAAATACCCTGCATGATATTATAACAATGGATGCATGTTATCAAAATCCATAGAATGTACCACACCAAGAGTGAACCACAATGTAAACTATGGACTTTGGCTGATGACGTGTCAGTGCAGGTTCAGAGATCGTAACAACGTACCTCTCTGGTGGGGGATGCTGAAAGTAGGGGAGGCTGGGCGTGTGTGGGGAAAGGGGCGTATGGGAAATCTCTGTACTTTTCTCTCAGTGTTGCTGTGAACCTAAAACCAGTTTAAAAAATAAAATCTACTTAAAACACACACACAATTACATCATTATTGCAAGTGCTGTCTCAGCCTCTTCTATGGTCCTTTAAAGGGAAGTCGCTCAGTCGTGTCCAACTCTTTGCGACCCCATGGACTGTAGCCCGCCAGGCTCCTCCATCCATGGGATTCTCCAGGCAAAAGTACTGGAGTGGGGTGCCATTTCCTTCTCTATGGTCCTTTAGGAGACATTTAAAGCTAATTACACATAGGCAATGGTTTTTAAGATCTGACTCCAAAAGAATAAGTAACAAAAGAAAAAAACTGATAAATTGGACTTTAATCAAATTTAAAACTTTTGTGCTGCACATCAAGAAAGTCAAAAGACAACCCACAGAACTGGAAAATATTTTTTACAAATCATGTATCTAACAACAGACTGTTATGTAGATATGTAAAGAACTCTTACAACTCAAGAATAAAAAGGCAAATATGTCAATTTTAAAGTGGGAAAAGGATTCAAATAGACATTTCTTGAAAGTGTACAAATAAGTATTTCCTAGTGCAAGAGTGAAATACTTCAATAATAATGACTGTTAATACTATTAATTTTATGTTAAAAAGCAATTATTAAATTTTCCCAAATAAATAAATAGGGAAAGGGACTGACAAGAAAAGTGACTACTGAGAGAATGCATTAAGTGAATACCTTTAGGAAAACCCTTATAATGGTTTATCCCCACCAATGTTATACAGTTTTGATAGTGATTAGATTATATGTAATTCTAATTTCTGCAGAATTGTTCAATGGACATTCAGTCATAACATTAATCAAAGTAAGCTTTAAGAATTTAATTTTTTAAAACCATTACAGATATAAAAACACAGTGGGGAACTTTCAGGGTAATTTCTGCAGAAAGTTTGACACTGAAAAGGTAAGTGGGAAAGCAAAGCCTCAAGATGCTTTAGTCCTATGGCCCGTAATTACTAACACAAATACTTGTCTTCAGTCCCAAGGCCATTCCAATTCAGAGGAACTGAGCCAGAGTCCCAGATACAGAGAAAGGGGGGCCTGCGGTAGGCAGGAGTAGGACCTGCCTGTCTCTCCCTTCCCCCACACCACTGCCACCAAACCTCTGTGAACGGCATGGATCTGGGCCAAAGCAGGAGGGGAAATGCACTCCAATATTAAACCAAGATTGGAGGAGCCAACTCTGGGGAACAATCGTCTACCTAAAATTTTGGATGTTTTTTAAAATATTTGAAATTAAAGTTACCACCTGGGATCCCTTCTTAGCCATCTGCAATCCTTTTTGGACTAAGACAGGTTTAAACTGATATTTAAAATAAAATTTTTCTTTATATATCTATTTTTTAATGTTAGAAACAATAATATCAAAATTTCAACTTTTCCTACCCACTTCGTAGGTTGTGGGTTCCATTTTGCAACAGGCATTCAACAATTAATTTTTATCAACCTCCATAGCAAAGTGAATAAATACAGAATTGTAAAAAAGAGCACTCTCTTGTTTTTACCGAGTCTGTCTCCAAAGTCCCTTAATTTAAACAGAAAAAGAATTTATTTCCTTTAAAAAGAAATAGCACTTTGAATAATCAAAAATAAGGAATGTCAAAATGGCAGAAAATAATTGCAAGTGAAGCAACTGACAAAGGATTAATCTCCACATTATGCAAGCAGTTCAGGCAGCTCAATATCAGAAAAACAAACAACCCAATCAAAAAATGGACAGAAGACCTAAACAGACATTCCTCTAAAGAATATATACAGATGACTAACAAACATATGAAAAAATGCTCAACATTGCTTATTATTAGAGAAATGCAAATCAAAACTACAATGAGGTGTCATCTTATACCAGGCAGAATGGCCATCATCAAAAAATCTACAAACAGTAAATGTTGAAGAGGATGTGGAGAAAAGGGAACCCTCTTACACTGTTGGTGGGAATGTAAACTGATACAGCCACTATGGAGAACAGTATGGAGATTTCTTTTTTAAAAAATCTAGTAATAAAACTACCATATGACCCAGCAATCCCACTACTGGGCATATACTCTGAGAAAACCACAGTTCTAAAAGACTCATGTACCCCAATGTTCACTGCAGCACTATTTACAATAGCCAGGACATGGAAGCAACCTAGATGTCCATCGACAGATGAATGGATAAAGAAGTTGTGGAACATATATACAGTGGAATATTACTCAGGCATGATAAACAAATGTGAGTCAGTTCCAGTGAGGTGGATGAACCTAGACCCTGTTATACAGAGTGAAGTAAGTCAGAAAGAGAAAAACAAATATCGTATATTAACACATATATAGGGAATCTAGGGAGACGGCACTGATGAACCTATTTGCAGGGCAGCAATAGAGACGCAGACATAGAGACCAGACTTGTGGACACAGCAGGGGAAGGAGAGGGTGGGACGAACTGAAAGAGCAGCATTGAAACATCTACATTGCCATATGCAAAATATGGGAATTTGCTGTATGATGCAGAGAGCTCAACCCAATGCTCTGTGATAACCTAGAGGAGTGGGATGCGGTGGGAGGTGGGAGGGAGGCTCAAGAGGGAGGGAACATACATATACCTACGCTGATTTGTGTTGATGTATGGCAGAAACCAATACAGCATTGTAAAGCAATTATCCCTCAATTAAAAACAAATTTTAAAAACTAAGGAATGAAAAAGTTATACTAAATCCAGTCAACCAATAGTCAAGCTTTTTTCTAGCTAATTAAAAAGTAGAAAAGAATCTGGTTTTCATCCCATTATACTTATATTCCTTTCAACAAAAGTGTGATAAGCTAAGAGATCATGACAAAATGCTATTACTTAATTTAAATATTTTCAGTCATTCCAAATGTGTTCAATTCTATGCTATACATTTCCAAAAGTCTTGTCTTACTCTCAACACTTTAACTATTATTGGGAACTTCATAATTCCTAAAGCATTAGTTTCTGACTTAAGTGTACATTTTGCAAATATATTTTGTTCATATTAACTAGAAAATAAAAAATAATCCAATTACAATCACTTAGAACAATAACAAAAGAATATACAAAGATGCTCTTAGGAAAACTTGTCAAAGACTTGGCAATGGGTGAAAGATAACTGAATATCCTTTCAATGGAGAGAGTGTTGAGTATTTTCCAGCCAACCTTCCCAGGATTATTTAATTTAATTCAATAAGAGTGTGCACCTTTGATTGCCTGTCATTACACTGACTGGGCTATTTTACAACTCTGCAAGGGTAGAATTTGTAGAAAACTGTAAATGCAAATTAATTGCTCTCCACTGAAATGCCAGTTAATTTTGTCTAGTAGAAATATAATGAATTTCTGTCCCATAGAAAGAATAATCTCAAACATTACATTTTGTTGCCATATAGGATAGCACTATGGAGAAGGCAATGGCACCCCACTCTAGTACTCTTGCCTGGAAAATCCCATGGACAGAGGAGCCTGGTAGGCTGCAGTCCATGGGGTCGCTAAGAGTCGGACACGACTGAGCGACTTCACTTTCACTTTTCACTTTCATGCATTGGAGGAGGAAATGGCAACCCACTCCAGTGTCCTTGCCTGGAGAATCCCAGGGACGGGGGAGCCTGGTGGGCTGCCCTCTATGGGGTTGCACAGAGTCGGACATGACTGAAGCGACTTAGCAGCAGCAGGATAGCACTATATCTATCTGTATGTAAAACAAGCCATGTATCTAATTTTACATTTTCTAGTAGCACATTTAAAAAGGTAAGAGGTAAAATTCATTTTAATATATTTTAAGTCAATATATCCAAAACATTATTTCAACAAGTAATCAACTTTTAAAATCCAGAGATATTTTATATTCTTTTTTACACTAAGTCTTCAAAATCTAGTGTGCAGTATTTCACAAGTACAGCACATCTCAATGCATACTAGCCACAATTCCAGTGCTCAATAGCCCATTATGGTTGGTGGCAACCATATTGGATGGCGCAGCTATAGTTTTTCTTTGTCTGCATAGATCTGGATGGTTTAACTATCACATCTTCCCATGCAACTATTTGCTAAAACACTTTTAAGCATTAACTCTACACACTTCTTTAGCACCTACTATGTGCCTGGCTGTTCATTGCTCACTAGGGCAAATATAAAATTTGTGTAATGGATTTCCTCTGCCCTTAAAGAGTAAGATGAGATAAGATATATAATTATATAAATGAATTATTGAATTTAGTGGATAACAATGGCACCCCACTCCAGTACTCTTGCCTGGAGAATCCCATGGACGGGGGAGCCTGGTGGGCTGCAGTCCATGGGGTTGCTAGGAGTCGGACATGACTGAAGCGACTTCACTTTCATGCATTGGAGAAGGAAATGGCAATCCACTCTAGTGTTCTTGCCTGGAGAATCCCAGGGACGCGGGAGCCTGGTGGGCTGCAGTCTATGGGGTCACATAGAGTCGGACACGACTGAAGTGATTTAGCAGCAGAGAAACAAGAAATCAATACAGATAGGTATAGTTGAGGAGGAGGAGATTTGGAAGGGAAGAAGGGAGTCAAAGATATTCAAGGCTTAATAAAACAGAATGAGAAAGAAAATGGGTATATTGGAACTTTGACAAAACAGGAAGTTACTGGCCTGATTTTGCCAAAGTATTTATTTGGTTTAGATCATGGTTTCCATAATATATCCTTGCTCTTTGGTGGATAAATTAAAGTAACTTTAGAATGAAAACAGATAATCTATGTTGTACAATCTCAACTGTGTTCTACATACGCATTTTAAAATATAGTAGGAAAACACCCAAAAATGGCCCTTGGATGACTAGATTGATTATGGTGGGGTATAGGATGATCCAACTTCTTTGAAGTTTGTTATCCCTTTTATTTTTTTTCAATAATCAGGTGAAGTTTATATAATTAGAAAAAAATATGTATTATTTTGGGAAAAATGTATTATGGAAAAATATTGCACTTATCTGAGGACTCCAGAAATTCTGAAACGAGACTGAACAAATAGGTATATCTAACCACTCGGGGGCGCTAGTGGTAAAGAATCCATCTGCCAACGCAGGAGACACAAGAGAGGCAGCTTTGATCGATCCCTAGGTCAGGAAGATCCCCTAGAGTAGGAAATGGCAACCTGCTTCAGTATTCTTGCCTGGAAAATTCCATGGACAGAGGAGCCTGGTGGGCTACAGTCCATGGGGCAACATAGAGTCGGACACGACTGAGCAACTAAGCACAAACACACAACCACTGCAGTATGATCTCCTGAGGTTTTAAAAACTTGAACAACAGTCCAGGGCTTTTCATATCACATATTTCATAACAAATGGCTATTGGACTGATATACAGTGGAGTAAGCTGTCCTCCATTTTCCATGAATTTTGTCTTGCAACTATGAGAAAAGTCAAGCACTGCTCAAGTTAATAAGTGGCCATGTAGGGTTGATCTTACTTTTGGAAAAGCAGCTTGCTAAAGGTGTCCACCTCATTGTTTAATAAGGTTAATAGCTAATGATTTTTACTGGGATGGTTGTTCACTTGATCACTCAGCGTCTACTGGTCACGTAACTGATGGGGATATTAAACACAGCTTTCAATCTTTAACCCTCATCTTTATGATTTAGTTTATAGAACAAACTGTTGTCATATTTTCCAGTCAACTTGATCAAACAGCTCTTGAAGAATCACTGGATTATTTACTTTCACTTTGTCTACCCTACCTCTAGCACCGTCATTATGTCTTATCCTTATTTGCTTTTGATATTTACTAATTACTATTAACCATTGCCCTTTGTCTACTTCGTTCTCTCATTCTGACTCTTTCCACCTACTCAGCTATTTCTTGTCCTTCCCACATAGTCTCCTGCGTTAGCCCAGTAGTTTCAAGTTGACTTCTTGAAATAGGCCTGGCACATTTTCAAAATGTTAGGACACTTGGTAGACTTACAATAAGATGGCTGTTTAAGTGTGATAAATCCTTATCAATAAAGTTAGCAATTTTTACTGATCAACCACTGTATTTATGGTTTTATGGCACTATACAGACTTTTTTTTTTTTTAAAGCAAATGTGGCCCTAAAGAAGTCCTGAATAGCTTGCTTGTACTCATGGAATCAAGCAGAGAAAAGCATGAACTATAGAAAATAGCATATAAATATATACATGCCTTCACTGTAGTGCTCTTTATGCTATTGAAAACACTAGAAACAATCTAATTGTCCAACAGGGGAATGGGCGGGGGAATTACATATTTGTGTGTGTGTGTGTGTGTGTGTGTGTGTGTGTGTATAAACAGTCAAATATCATGCAACTATTTGAATAGTGATTGATATCATTTGAGTTACTAAGAATAGCCTTTTAGCAAGATTTGCTTTTACATACATGATCCCACCCACTTTGTTGTCTCTGGATCTTTAATGGTCCTCTGTTACCTGGATGAGATACCTTTTCTCTCCCTTCCCTGCCAATCTCCCCATCTCCAAAACCAAGTGCCACGCAAGCATTTATTGTGCACTGTGCCAGTTGGCACTTGCTCTCATGGGGCTCACAGTCAAATAATTACACAAATAAATATATAGTTACATCTGGAATGAGTGCTGTGAAGTACAGTAAGTACCCTACATATGAATGAGTCTTCTTTCAAGAGTGTGTTTGTAAGTCCAATTTGTTTGTAAGTCAAAATTAGCCTAGGTACCCATCTAAACCTGATGCTGGGTAAGATTGAGGGCAGGAGGAGAAGGGGACGACAGAGGATGAGATGGCTGGATGGCATCACCGACAGAATGGACATGGGTTTGGGTGGACTCCGGGAGTTGGTGATGGACAGGGAGGCCTGGTGTGCTGCGGTTTATGGGGTTGCAAAGAGTCAGACACAACTGAGCCACTGAACTGAACTGAACCCATCTAACACAACTGGCTATATAGTACTGTGCTGTAATAGATTTATAATACTTTTCACACCAATAATACATTAAAAACAAACACAAAAACTAGAGGAAATATTTATCTTACAGTACAGTACCTTGAAAAGTTCTGTACAGTACAACAGCTGGCATATAGGGGTTGGCATCAAGTGAACAGGAAAAAATTACTGACTGGAGGAGGGAGAGGAGGTGGGAGATGGTAGAGCTGAAGGATTGTCAGCAATAGGAGACGGAGGGCGAGGTGCAATTTCACTTACATCTGACATGACTGGACACGTGAACCCAAGTTCACATCTTTGAGAGTTTCCAACTCGAAGGTTTGTGTGTAGGGGATTTTCTGGTAAAGCAACAGATGTAAAAGACAGTAATCTAGGGACGTCTTCCCTGGGGAAGTGACACTTAAGCTCAGACCTAAAGAAAAAGTAAGATTTATGAAGCAGTGGGGGTGGACAGCAGGGGGAGCAATGTGTGCAAGGATCCTGTTACAGAAAATGCATGGCGTTTTCAGAGAACTGAAAATAGGTCAGTGTGGCCACAAAATAGGGAATAATAAGGAAATACTTTGAAACAAAGTAGAGAAGTAGACAACACCGCAACTATATAAGACTTCGTGGTGTATATTTAACAGAGCAATGGGAAGTTACTGAAGGACTTGAAAGTTGAGAAGTAGAAAGGCGATCATCAAACTTGAACTCTGAAAAGATCTTACTGGCTTCAATGCAGAGACTGGATTGGAAAGAACACTGGGTAGACACTGGGAGACCAGTTATGAGTCTAGGACATTGATCTGGGTGATAGTTCTAGCTTGATCTAGGAAGTTGGCTGTGGAGATAGAAGGAGACAGATCTGAGAGGTATTTAAAGGATACAGTTAGTATGGTTTGATAATAAATCAGAATGGAGAATGAAGGGAAGGAGTGGCCAGGATGACTCCTGGGTTTCTGGCTTGTGGAACTGGATAGACAGTAGTGTCATTCATTAGAAGATGAGGTTCAGGATTGAAGATCACAAGTTTGGTTAAGTTTGGCCCTCATGTTATGGGCTTATAGATAGTTACTGAAGTCATGGGCATAGATGAGACTGTCTAGGAGGAAAGGATATAGTGAGAAGAGAGGAGGTCTGAACTGAGTCTTAAGGAACTCCAATATCAGATGGAAGATGCAACTGCAGAGGCAGAGAAAAACCAACGGTTAGAGAGACCAGCAAAACCACAAGAGTGGTGTCTCAAAACCAAGAGTGCCAAAAGCCTTCCATAATCTTTCCAAACAGTGGTGATTTGTCAGCCCCCAAACTTTAGCTAAACATTTTTATAGTACCTTTTCACTTTATATTCCTTTCCACATATATATTATGGCTATTTGTGCACATATCACAATACCACCATTAGAGTGGAGGATCCTTAAAGGCAGAGGCTGTGCCTTTTTTAATCTTTGTGTCTACAACAAATAGCACAGTGTTGATTATATGGTATGTTCAATAATTATCTGTGAAAAGAATGAATGGATTGTGGGATGGTAAGTCATTCAAAACTTAGTCAAAGAACTATTGTGACATCTAATGATGTTAATAGCTCCTTCAAAACTGAGGTCTTAGAGATGTACAATATTGCACCCTACTGAGAGGATCTAAGATAAGATGCCTTAGGATGTATAGCATTTTCAACAATACTCAGCAATGCTAGAGAAGTCAAAGTAAAGCCAAATCTGTAGTCTACCTATAATGACTACAGTTACGGTCCACAACATTTTTTGAAATGGACTTCTCCAAGGTTGTTGGGACCAATAATCATTTTCAAATTCGCACTGATAAGCTACAGTGAAAACTGGATCTAATAGTCACATGGCCAATTTATATAACATTCCCTTCATTAAGAAACTTCAAAACTTGAGGTGGAAGGGGATTTCAGAAGCCATCTGGGGATTACTGGGTGGGGTGGAGGGATTGTTCAAATCACTGGGAATCTATGTCCAAAGCATTGATGTCATTAGACTAACTAAACTATAGGAAGTTGTCAACAGGTTTTCACGTAAATAATCTGTTTCTTTCTCTGTACTCCCAGCCTTCTCTCCCCACTACTGGCTCCACTTAGGTCCCATTCAACCATTCAGAAACAAAGTCCAATCAACCAGTGTGGCTGGAGCATTTATGGACAGCTCCACAAAAGAAGAAGGACCTGAGTGGGGCCTTAAAGAATGGGCAAACCTTTGGTAGGCAGTATATGAAGGCAAAGAGTCAAGCACATTTTTGCTGAGCAGTGGGGCTGAGGAGGAGTCTGAGGGGCCTGGTGTTCAAGAGACCCTAACCTGGCCACAGTAATGAGTTCAGCTAGGAGGCCAGGCCATCTATGGTCACATTAAGAAGGTTCTCAAATGTTTGCTCCCTGAGTTTAAATGTTATTCTGAGTTGGTGGAGAATCTGTATTGCTGCTGGATATGAAACGGGGTGGGAGGAGGAGAATGTCAGCATCACACATGGAATTCTTTCAAACTACACACAGTCTCCCTTCACTGCAGCTGCACACTATTGCTATAAGAACACAGCACTCAGATAAAACTCTCAGAGGCACAGAAAAACTTGCTAACTGTGATAAGAAATTAACCTGCTCACCCCTGGGCTTTGCATTCACCTTCCTGTTCCCTCATTCTGATGGCCTCTGAAGCTTCTCCCTCATCGTCTTTAGCTGAAAACAACTCAGAGTCTTTTTCTTTGTATTTCCATGGCAGAGTGGAGACAGACATTTCCCAAAATTACATTAGCAATCACTAAGATAAATCAAACAAAAAAGGTAAGAATAACACAAAAAGTCAATTTTCCCAAGTAAGGATTTGGAGTCCAGAATTACCTAAGCTAGATAATGTCACTGAAGCAGTATGCCTGAAGTGTCCTACTGTTAAAGAAGCATCTTCCATACAGGAACTTTGATCCCTACATAAGGGAATTCAATTCAATACAGAGCATACAGGGCTTCCCAGTTGGCTCAGTGGTAAAGAATCCACCTGCAGTGAAGGAGGCGTAGGAGATGCAGGTTCAATCCCTGAGTTGGGAAGATCCCCTGGAGGAGGGCATGGCAACCCACTCCAGTATTCTTGCCTGGGAAATTCCATGGACAGAGCAGCCTGGTGGGCTACAGTCCATGGGGCAACAGAGAGTCAGACATGACTGATGTGACTGAGCATACAGCATACAACTCTCACTAAACCCCTCTCTCCTCTCCAATTCTCGGCATCCCCAAACTCCCAGGAGCTTTTCCCTATTGAACCTGGGAAGTTACTCTGACATCTCTGCTGTCCACTCCCACCATCCTTCTCCCTTGACTATTTCTCTCTTCCATCAACCATACCATGTATCACTCCACCACACCAAATATCACAAAGTCTGTGCTACAAACTCTGTTGTAGGCAAGAAAAGGCCAAAGGCTATGCCTAAATGTCACACTTTCATCTGAAACCATTCTTCCAATTCCTTGTCTGACCCTAAGCTCTGTGGTCATCAAGCTCTGCATGTTCTTCAGCACCCAGGAAAACTCAATATTCACAAATCTGACCTTATTCTTTTTCAAGCTTTCTTTATCTGCTTGAGGCCTGTTGCTAAGCTCCAGGTTCCTGATAGAGGTGCATACTTACTTCACACCCAAAGAAGAATACCTAGTAAACAACATATATCGTGTCATAAAACTACTTGGTCTGCCATCCTTGAAATGACCCTCTCAGCCTACTTCTCTTCTTCTACTTCCAGCTTCCCCACTCTTAGCATGTACCTGGAAAAGATGTTCTCATACAATTTCACAATATAACACTTTCTTAACTTTATTAGAAGACTAAGATAAATTCTGAAAGAAAGCTGGCAAATATTAAGAGGATGGAAGAAGACAGAAAATTAGGTAACAACTAGTGGCAAAGGTCTGTTTTAAAAAGGTCCTAAAAGTGTTTACAAACTTCCCTTTCAGTAGACTTATTTGGCAAAATATATTAAAAGTTCTATGAGTATAATTCCCTCAAGAACTCTTAGTATTCACCTGAAGTGAGGACCAAGCATAATGTCCTGCTTGAGTGTCCTGCGGAAGACTGTAAGTACTTGTGGCCTAGTTGAAAAGAGAAATCCACTCTTGTGGATCATTTCCAAATTCAGCCACCAAAAATTCCCTTATTCTTGTACACACATACCACTCCTCTCATCAAGAAGTGGAGCCATTTTCTCTTGGACTGATCTTGTAATTTGCTTTGGCCAGTAGAATGAGGCAGAAGTGACTTCTAGTACTCCTAAGAACTACAAGAGCTTTAAGATCTTAAGAAGAATTGTAATTTCGGCTTTTGCCTTTTGGGGAATCAGTCAACAGGTTAAAAATCTCAGGCTAGGCCACTAAATGAGAAGAAAGAGGCCCAGCTATTCATCCCCCAACCACTCCAGCTGAATACAGGAACACTGTATCTAGCAGGAGAACTACCCAGCAGAGCTCAAGCAACTCAGAAAACCCATGAGAAATACTAAATTGCTATGGTCTTCAGCCGTTAAGTTTTGAGGGAATCTATTATACTGCCATAGAAAACTGAGATCTGTTTATCAATTCAACCCGCTTCAGTCAAAGATATCAACATATCTGGATCCCAGATAACCTCTTAGTGTTACTAAGTTTTTATGTTTGAACTGTCCTTTTGTTTTTGGCGGAGAAGGCAATGGCACCCCACTCTAGTACTCTTGCCTGGAGTGTTCTATATTGATCTCAACCATGCGGGAAGCCTGCCATGCTTCAGTGTATGGGGTTGCAAAGAGTCAGACACAACTGAGCAACTGTACTGATGTATTCCAAAGAGTTTCAGTTTCAAATATTATGCCCCATTGTTTCCATAAGAACAGTGAAAGTTATCAGAGCTTACTTTGGGTTCACAAGCTCTGACCATTTTATCTATATTACTCCTTTAATATAGTTAATCCTCTAACTTCCTCTTCGATTCCGAAGATACTTTGGATTTTATTATTGAACTGAATTTTAAATTTTACTTTCAAAGCATCCTGGGCCTACATTTGCTGTGATAATTTCCTCTTGAATGTGTTTTGCAAGTTTATTCATGCTTTTCAAATGCAAATTCAATGATGTGAGAGCAAACGTGTATTCAGACAATAGCATTCATCAGATGTCACCAGTGAAATGAAAAGATTCTCCAGGGATTCAACTCTAGTCCTTCTCTCTTCCTTACACTATAGAATCTCAGCATGGCTTTATCAATGTCATTGACTTAAACTAGCATTTGTAAAATGATGACTCACAAATCTAGACTTTCCACTTGGACTTTTCTCCTTTCTACTCAGATGCTCTACAGGCTTCATAAACTCACCATCTCCAAAATGGAATTCGTTGTCCCCCAAAACTTATCCTTCCTCCCTTAATCCTTCACTCAATGAATGATAGCAGTATTCTTCCAGAAATCTGGTGTCAGGAAGGAAAAAAATTCCCCTCTACCTTTCTAGGTTCTTCTGACTGGTCTAAGAACTAAATTGACATGAGGCAGATTAATAGGAGAAAATTAAATAGAAGTTTAATAGCATTTATACATGGGAGAGACCCAGGAAAACTGAGCACCTCATCAAAATGGCTGAAACCCTTAAATTTTGTGCTATCTTCAGCTAAAGATAAAAGAAGATGTTGGGAGTAGGCATTTTGGACATCAAAGGGGAGAAAGGCAACTGACATGGAGATGGAAAAGCAAACATTTTCTAAACAAAGGTTTGTTAGGCCATGCAGAGACATTGGGACAGAGAGAAGAATTTTAACAGATTTTGCTGCATTCCTCCCTGTCTACATACCTGGTTCATACTATGGTTATCTATGGAGACAGTTTCCTTCCTGGAACAAGTCCTCTATCTATGATCTTTAGGCAGCTAGAGGGAAGGTCAAAAGTTCCTCCTGAGTCTTTTGAGCCTTGACTGTTTTCAACTCAAAATGATCTACATGCCAAAGAGATATTTGGGGGTAGCAAGTTTTATTCCCCCACAAATGTGGGTCTCCCCCACCAGACCAGAAATCCTAAGACCCATTCATCCCTACATCTCCAAATTCTAACATATGATCTAATATATTGTAGTGCCCCATGTTTCTTTTCAATTAATAATTGAATGAACAATGTTTCCACCTGATTCTATTAACCCCAATAAGAAATATCATCCCTGTCTAAGCCAACCAAATGTGCCAATACTTTCAGCACCATCTAGTCATGTTCAAGGTAAGACATCGTGAGGAACCTTGTTACCACAAGCAGGAGGAGTAGGAACCAAATGAGCCACCACCGGTCACATATGCTTGGGAAAATCTTAGCCTCTACATGCCATGACACATAGCCTTCCTTACGTGGGCTTGCCAAGTGGCACTAGTGGTAAAGAACCAACCTGCCAATGGAGGAGACTTAAAAGACGTGGGTTCAATCCCTGGGTGGGGCAAGATCCCCTGGAGCAGGAAATGGCAACCCACTCCAGTATTCTTGCCTGGAGAATTCCATAGACAGAGGAGCCTGGCAGGCTACAGTCCATGGGGTTGCAAAGAGTCAGACATGACTGAAGCGACTTAGCACTCACATGCACCAGGACTGACAGAATACCTTTGAACAGGCTGCATGACAGACCCACTGCCTCAGTGCCTGAGCCCTACTGAATCTAAGCTCCTTTCTGAGCAAAACACATCACCTTCCTAATTACAGAAATGAGACCTCTTCCCAGTCATTCATGCTGCCATGCTCCCAAGGTATTCTTATAGTTCACAGTTGTATAATATCAAATGCCTCTATCTTATGGAAAACAAGTTTTTGTTCTTTTTTTTCCTGATTACAGAAGTCCAGCCAGTGCTAAGCAGTTTAATGACAACTCAGTTCAAATCTATGTCCTTTTTAATGCACCATGTTGCAGATGTTAATCCCTCTTTCCTTTTGGGTCATATATACAAACCCATGTCCTTCCGGGTTCATAATGCCCGTCTTCCTCTCTCTGTAGGCTCCTGGAGGACCCACCTGTTTCAAACCCAAACCAGTCTGGGTCACAGATATTTTGAGTTTGTCTTGCTAGCCTAAATGTCTTTCACTTTCTTGGAAGTGTTAGGTAGTTAAAATAGGGAAAAGGAGTCCAAAATGGCGGAGGCTAAAAGACGAGGAAGGGAAAAGCCTTCAAAAATAGAACAAAGGAAGGTCAAAGGAAGGTCCGAGGACCACTGGAGTAAAGACCTCAGGTAGAACAAACAGCACTCCTGGCTAAGCCCAATTTGCATAGGGCAGGCCCAGGGGGAGGAAAAAACATATAAAAGGAGGAGCCAAAGCACTTTCTCTCTCTCTACCCCTCGTGCGTGCGCTCTTTCTCTCCCTCTCTCTCTCTTCCGTACGCTGGCACGCTCCTCCACTCTCTTGTCTTCGCATCTTTGGGCTGGCATGCCCTCACACTTCGAGGATGGATTCTCTTGCTATTTTCTAAATAAAATAGAGCTGTAACACTGATTTGTCTAAGAGCTATAATATGGTTTGTCCAAGACCCAAGAGCTGTGACATGTTGAGGGCTTTAATGTCAGTAACTCCAAATCTTTGTTGTGACGAGACAGAACTGAGGAGCATACACTTGCCTGACAGAAGGATCATGACTGACAGTTTTGTGAAAACTATTTTTAACATTTATGTCTGTAATAACTGCTTTTTAATTCAAGACTAATTAATAGCATCTTAAATAATTATTTGATCTGGCAATTTCTTTATGAAATTAAGCACAATCTCAGATATATATGAAATATCCTCTGGGTTTATCATTCTATAAAAAGTAACTATTTTTTTTCATTCAAAAACATTTGCTTTTCTGGAGTTTGGAATGATTATAGTGGGTTCATTCAAAATATTCTATTAATACAGCACTTCCCATTTCATAACATCTGAATAAAAAAGCAATTTAATTTCCCTGAAAACAATTTTTGGCATTAAAATTCATTATATCTATTTACATAATTATAGCAAAAGCTCAATGAAAACCACCAATCTATTTAACATCTTCTGCTTGATGAAGCACATTAGAACATGAATATACAGTCAAAAGACAGGGTTTTTTTTTGTATTACCAGGCTGTGCTACACTATTTCTATAACAAATCTTACCGCCCTCTACCCATCCTTTGTCTTTCTGTATATAATTTATAAAACTATGCTATTATCGGAGAAGGCAATGGCACCCCACTCCAGTACTCTTGCCTGGAAAATCCCATGGATGGAGGAGCCTGGAAGGCTACAGTCCATGGGGTCGCTGAGGGTCAGACACGACTGAGCGACTTCACTTTCACTTTTCATTTTCATGCATTGGAGAAGGAAATGGCAACCCACTCCAGTGTTCTTGCCTGGAGAGTCCCAGGGACGGGGAAGCCTGGTGGGCTGCCGTCTATGGGGTCGCACAGAGTTGGACACGACTGAAGCGACTTAGCAGCTTAGCAGCAGCAGTGAGGGGAGATTTAACACTTGTGAAATGTGGATTATAAATAAATCAATGTCAGTGTGCTATCAGCAAAGGTCTTAACATATGTACTTTACTTAATAAAGTAAAATAAATGTATTAATAGATTATAAGAGAATGGATAATGCTCAAACATCAGAAAAAAATAATTCAGTCTGGCAAATCTTTTTACTTAAGCCTGAAAGTAACCTTTGGATTTATAAATTTAACACAATCCCTATCAAAATTCTAGCTGCCTTTTATTTTTGCTTTTTTTGCAGAAATTAACCAACTGATCTTAAAATTCATATGGAAATGCAAGGGACCCATAATAACCAAAACAATCTGAAAAAGAAAAAGCTGGAGAACTCACATTTCCCAATTTCAAATTTTATTGCAAAGTTACAGTAATCAAGATAGCATGGTACTGGCATAAGGGCAGATATATAGATTAATAGAATACAATTTAGAGCCTAGAAATATGCCCTTACATTTATGGTCGATTGATTTTTTATAAGGGTTCCAAGACAATATGCAAAAGAATGAAGTTGGACCCCTACCTCACACTACACAGAAAAATTAACTTAAAATGGATCCCTAAGAAATAAAACCGTAAAACACTTAGAAGAGATCATAGGAGTACATCTTCATGACTTTGGGTTAGAAATGATTTCTCATATATGACACTAAAAACACAAATGACAAAAGAAAAAAGTAGCAATTGGACATCATCAAGATTAACAATTTTGTGCTTCAAAGGAGACCATTAAAAAAGTGAAACAACCCACAAAATGGGAGAAAAACATTTGCAAATCACATATCTGTTATCTAAAATATGTAAAAATCTCTTACCACTCAATAATAAAAAGACTAGTAGTAATTTATCTAAAAAATGGGCAAAGGACTTGAATAGACATTTCTCCAATGGAGACATACAAATAAGCAATAAGCACATGACAAGATGGTCAACATCATTAGTCATCAGGGAAATGTAAATCAAAACCACAGTAAGATATCACTTCATACCCACTAGGATGGTTATAACCAAAAAGATGGACAATAACAAGTATTGTAGAGGATGTAGAAAAACCAGAACTTTCTCACACTGCTGGTGGGAATGCACAATGAGAATGCTTTGGAAAACAGTTTTACAGTTCTTCAAAGAGTTAAACATTGTGTTACGATATGACCCAGTGATTCTACACTTGGGTATATATCCAACAAAAATGAAAACATATTTCCACATAAAAACTTGCACACAAATGTTCATAACAACATTATATCAAAATAAGCAAAAAGTGGAAACACTCTAAATGTCCATCACCTGATGAATGGTTAAAAATTTGGTACATCCATTTTTTCAGTGTTCTTGGACCCAATTCCAATGTGTGTCGGTTTCCCACACAACACCACATAATTCTTGGGCACCAGCAGTGTGCTCGAAAACTCAACTCAGTTCCATCACTATCTGCTCAGAGATAGCCTCAGAGTCCACAGGTTAGAGGTTCAGTCCTACAAGAATGCTCCTGTCCTCCACTCCAAACACCATCTGCAACCCCAGGTTATCTGTGCTTCTGAGCAACTGACTATAAATCAGAGGTCTCCATGACTCCCTCCTTGGATTCAATTACTTTGGTAGAGTGGCTCACAGAACTGGGAAACGTTTTATTTACTAAAGCACCAGGACATTATAAAAGGTTAGAATTCAGGAATAGCCAGATGGAAGAGTTGCATAGGGTGAGGGACAAAGAAAGGGCACGGAGCTTCCCTGCCCTCTCCAAGTGTCCTCCTACTCTCCCCAGATCTCCATGTGTTCACCAACCCAGAAGCTCTTTAAACTCAGTTCTTTTGGGGTTTTAAGGAGGCTTCATTACATAGGCAGGAAACCATTAACTAAAAGATTTAACTAATCATTGGCCATTGGCAATTGATTCAGCCTCCAGCCCTACTCCCTTCCCAAGAGATCAGGGGTGGGACTGAAAGTTCCCACTCTCTAATCAAGTTGTTGGCTCCACTGGAACCAGCCCCCATCCTTAGGTGCTTTCCAAAAGTCATTCCATTAACATCACAAAGACCCTTTGCTACTCTCATCCGTTAGGAAATGTCAAGGGTCTTAAGAGCTCTGTGCAAGAAAACAGCTGAAGACCAAATACATAGTTCTCATAACTCAGGATATCATATCCATGCAGTAGAATATAATTCAGTAATAAAAAGAATGAAATACTGAATAGTAGAAACATGCAAGGGCTAATGAAAAATCCACTCAGAAAATACCACATACTACACAATTCCATTTATATGAAATGTCCCGAATAGGCAAACCTATAGAGACAGAAAGCAAATTAGTGATTTAGTGCCAGGAAGGACAGATGGGGTGACTAATGGGAAGTAACTATTAGTACAACCCAGATTTCTTCTAGAGGGAATGAAAACTAGATTGTGATTATGGTTGCACATCCTGGGAATATAAGCAAAAAATGAATTATACACTTTAGGTGAATTGTGTGGTATGTGAATTGTATCTCAATCCAGCTGTTAAAAAATAAAAAATTAAAGTAATCTTTATCCCATCTCATGTCAAAATTCATTATAAAATCTCTATTAGGAAATAAGAATTAGGAAAGGTTTATGAACTTCCTTTTTTTTTCCCTTAATAGTTTTGATCTTTAGCTGAACAGTTTGTAACTGAAGTGTCTGCTAAATTGATCTTATTCCTCTCCCCGGTGCTAATTTCATCAAATTTCCCTTCATTTATTCTTTCCCCCATTGAGATCAGTACTCTTGTACTTAAACGATGCAATCCCAAATGACTCATTTATCTCTTGAGTGGCAAGCAGCATTGCCACAAGAAACCATTTTTCTTTTGATTTAGAAGACTTGGCCAGTCTGCAATCTACATTCTGCTTCCTGATAGACTGCTCAGATAATATTTCTTTACTTCTGTCAGCAAAACTTGTGAAAGACTTTGAAATGGACCAAGAAAATTAGTTTCTGGGTGTGCCACTGGTACATCTTCCCAGGGTATCTGATTCTATACAGGCTTGCGCCTTTCATTGTCTTTGAGATATTTCACACCTCTATGCACTACTTGTTGTTGTTTAGTCTCTAAGTCGTGTCTGACTCTTTTGTGACCCCATGGACTGTAGCCCACCTGACTCCTCTGTCCATGGAATTTCCCAGGCAAGAATACTGGAGTGGGTTGCCATTTCCTTCTCCAGAGGATCTTCTCAACCCAGGGATATAACTTGAGTCTCCTGTATTATACGTGGATTCTTTTTATTGTGTCATAGCTGGCCATAATGTTAGCACAATAGCTAATATACAATTGATGCTCAATAAATTTTTGTTAAATAATCTTTTTTCTCTTTTACTACATATCTGGAAGTCATATCTATCGTCAGAGGAGTCCCCGATGTACAGTTAGTTTGTGTCTTCCTAAATCAGGTCTGTGTTTTTGGCACTGCCTTTCACCAAGAATATCACACACACAGCAGATCTGGCCTCAATTCATGTGATTTGAGGACTTGCATTCTACACATGAACTCCATTATTTTCAGTCTCAGTAAAAATGTGCCAAAACCAGGCAGAAAAAAATATCAAAATAAACAATTCTATAATTTAATAACACACCAATCAGCCCACTGCCCAACTTCCCAGTCATCACTAGCAGGCATGGGAGGATGGTACAATTTCCCATCTAAGAACTTCACTGTGCCTTTGTAAGTTAATTTCCAGTCTTCATGAAGCTAAAGGAGTTGTCATTAAGAGGATCAGTGATTCAGCCTTTTCTCATTCTTGGCAGGTTTAAGGCATAAAAAGAAGGCAAGGGGTGGATGCATAATAAAATGAGGTGCTAACTCTATTATAAATAAAGAGGAGCAGCTTTACAATTATGAGGCAGTAAAGAAAAGTCTCTCTTCCTCATCACCAAGTTTTGACTGTAATCTAGGAACTAAGGCTTGTCCTTAAATGATGTGTGTTTACTCATTCATTCATTCAGTCATTCAATCAATATTGATTAAGCACCTGCTAGGGGTCTGGTACCATTGGGCAATGTAGCAGATACCAAAGGTGCCCTGCAGAGAATTCCCTTATAAGCTAAAGGACTGTCCCAATGGCCACTAAAGGACTGCGCTCACCTGCATATCCTGGAGGTACCAGGATGGGAGTGGGTAGATAAAAGACCCCAACTTCCTACTCCTCAGGACACTGCACCATAGCCTCTCTCAAAGCCTCAGAGGGTTTGGGCCTCTGTTGCCCACAGTGGTTTCCCACTCATCCATGCATCTTTTGATTGCCTTTCCACCTTCCCTTTCTTCCTGGAATCAACTCCAAAACAAACCATCTGCACCCTAATCCTTGCCTTGGGGTCTGTTTGGGGGGAAACCCAAGCTAAGCCAGAATGTCTGTATCTGTGTGTATGTGTGTGTGTGTGTGTGTGTGTGTGGTTGTTACCAAACCAAACTTGGGTCCACTCTCCTGTAGCCCAGCAAAGCCAATCTACTGACACCAGGCTGTGGGGAAAGAAAGTACAGCATTTATTGCAGGGCCAAGCAAGGAGAATGGGCAGCTTATGCTCAAAAGATCTGAACTCGATGGCTTTCAGGAAAGGGTTTTTAAAGGCAACATTTGGGGTTAGGGTTACAGCTCATAGAATTTCTTTTGGTTGGTTGATGGTAAAGTAACAGGGTGATGTCTCTGGAATCTGAATCATAGCCTTCTGGTTTAAAGGTCTTTCCTTCACAGGTTGTAATTCCCTTTAGTACTCTTTGACCCTTCAGGAAAGCCTGATTCACCTACAAATCTACTTATGAGGGGGTGCTGTGAAGGGCAATGAGGGACAGAATCATGAATGGAGGTGAATCCTCACCACAGCCCTCCTCCTCCCTTCTGAGGACACTCTGGTTAGAGGCAGCAGTGTGGGTATATCCAGGAGGACTGCATTTTAATACAGATCTGCAGTTCAGGTCATGCTCAGCTATCGTTCACAATGGCACAGTCAGTCACACAGCGCTTAGAGGATAACAAGAAGGGACCAAGGGAGCCTCCCCTATTTCTCAAATGCACCTGAGCAGCACTGCCCAACAGAAAAGAATTGTACCTCAAATGCAAGCCACAGATGGAATTTAATGTTTCTTGTTAACATATGAAATTTAAAAAATTTTTAAAGGTGAAAATAATTTTAATTTTGTGTTTCACTTAAATAATATATCCAAAATATTATTTCAACATGTGGTCCATATAAAAATTACTATTGAGATCTTTTCCTTTCTTTTCCTAAGTCTTTGAAACCTTGTGTGTATTTTACATTTACAACACATTTCTATCCAAACTAGGCACAGTTCAAATGCTCAATAGCCACATGAAGTTCATGGCTACATTACTGGATGTTGCTGGCCTAAGGGAAGGTGACCCCGAAAAAGAACAGGCCTTTAGATAATAACCCCTCATACACAACGTTTCATGTAGCAGCTCAACCAAGGCTCTCGGTAGCAATCAGACACCAAGACAAGCAGGAGTAAGCCATGGAAGAGGAATAAGGAATGAGCCAGAAGCCAACCCTACTCAGAGATAATTGTGTGTGTAGGCAGCCCCACTGTCTGGGCCACATCTGCTGTGTCAAAACCCAATTTGGATTCCTACTTTCTACTGTGTCAGGAACAAGTTGTACTTCCCGGTCTCTTTATTTCCTGCTATTATTCCTTCTATAAGTTTCTTTTTTAAAATAAGAAAAAAAAAATCTTGACTCATTCTGCTTGTTTGCTGTGAGCCATGAAGTTCCTTGCCTCTGATCTGGGGGTCTTATATCTTCCGCCAGCATTCACAGAACTATGTGTAGGCTAGCTTGTTAGAAAGGTAAACTCCCAGCCCCTCTACAGTTCTTGACATTATCATCTCATCCTTCAACATCTAAGGAAGGTTCGACTCCTCCAGTTTGACTTACTAACCCCGTAGAGCTCTTAACACTTCTTATTTCTACTTAGCCTTTACCATTTACCAGAGAGAATATTCTGTTGCAATTTTCCATGTGTCTATTTTAACATCTCCAACTGCCCACCACCAATGTTATTCTATGCACATTATTCCTTTAAATGTTTGCTTATTGACTCATTGATTTTTGCCCCATAAATGTAAAAGAGACATTTTGCACCTTGTGATGACGGAGTCCCCCCTGCTCCTTTCCTACCATAAGATGTGAGGGTGATGCACGTCCTCCTTTCCTCCCTCATATGCTCTCCTTCCCTCAACCATCCTCATTCTCCTTCAGCATCCCTTTCTCCTAGAGTCACTTACTACACTTTCCTTTTCATAATGCTGCTGCTGCTAAGTCGCTTCAGTTGTGTACAACTCTGTGCGACCCCATAGACGGCAGCCCACCAGGCTCCACCGTCCCTGGGATTCTCCAGGCAAGAACACTGGAGTGGGTTGCCATTTCCTTCTCCAATGCTTAAACCCATCAACTCGGTGAAATCCAGCCTACTGAATCTGGGGTTATGGGACACAGAAGCTAAAGAAGATCACTTTTTAATAGGATCAGTGAATGCCCAGAACACATTCAGAATGCCTCAGGAAACAAATTTTCCCTTCACCAAAGCAGATCCCTTTGGAAGGAGGCTGCACTACTGGGACTAAAGTTAATAGGACTCCAGTCCTTTTCCTCATAGGAAAATGAATCATTATGGCATGAGTCCATCAGCAGACACAGGATGTTAACCATTTTACGGCAAGTAACGTGGAAAGGAAAGTGAAGTCACCATTTCCTTCTCCAGGGGATCTTCCCAATGCAGGGATAGAACCCCAGTCTCCCACATTGCAGGCAGACGCTTTACCATGTAAGCCACTGGGGAAGCAAGTAATTACACCAGAAAATTTCAATTAGTTTAAGCTACTCACCACTTAACACTTGAAAAGGTACAGAAATAATTTTTTATTCTCTAGATTTACGTGATTCTTGTCTTTCTTTCCTTCTTACCTCTTCTTTTTTCCCTCCCCTTCTTCCTTTTTTCAAGCCCAGAGCATTAAACATGCATTTTTCAGAGCTTTTCAAATTGCAATGAACAAATGTGTAATGATCCTTACTACCTGGATGGAGTACATGGTAAGCAGCTCAGATTAATCTGTAATATCAAAATATTATAGGTTTTCCTGGGCTTCCCTGGTGACTTAGTGATAAAGAATCTGTCTGTCAATGCAGAAAATGTGGGTTTCTTCCCTGTGTGGGGAAGATCCCCTGGAGAAGGAAATGGCAACCCAGTCTAGTAGTCTTGCCTGGAAAATCCCATGGACAGAAGAGCCTGGTGGACTACATTCCATGGGGTTGCAAAACAGTCAGACACGACTTAGGGACTAAACAACAACAAATAGGTTATCTCAGTGACAAAGAATTGCTCACAGACCACGAGATTCATCTATAATCTGATTGAGGGTAAACATATCTTGTGAAATGGAGCACTGTTGTCTGTAAAGGGAGTGGGAAGTTAACGTGGATTGAACTGAAGCTTCCCCTCACTCCCTGCCTTCATTATCAGGGTTAGAGGTAGGAAGAATACTGAACTTTAGAGAACGTCACTGTAGCGTCATTCATCATCACTGTCATGGAGAGGTTGCACCCTGAAGTTCAAGATGGGTAAGCTAGCATGTTAAGGAATAGCTCCAAAGCCATGTTGCTATGAGTGAAATTCCAGCTGAGCTATTTCAGAGGACAAGATGGTTGGATGGCATCACCAACTCCATGGAAATGAACTTGAGCTCTGGGAGATGGAGAAGGACAGGGAAGCCTGGCACGCTGCAATCCATGGGGTCACAAAGAGTTGGACATGACTGAGCGACTGAATAACAATATGTTGCCAATTACTGGGCAATTTTCGAATCATCTTTGGAAGGTGATTAGGGCCCTAGGTGAAGAATGGTGTTCAATTTTTAGGAACCTAACAGGGAAATCACCTGCAGTTTGCCATTTTTTGCCCACCCCATTCACAGGACCAGAGCTTCCCACACTGTAGTACCAGCTGAAGTGGAGAGAAAAGCTCCTCACATCCAGTACACTACTGGGAAGTCTGAATTCAAAAGTCCCAAGAAGAGATAGGGGCTTTATTATTCTACAGGGAGGGTTAGCAATCCCCAGGCATGTGCCAGAAAGGAGGCCTTCAATGGAGATGCTCTTAAAGAGAGAGGACTTGAGAGGTAGAACAGCTAGAGAACAAGGGGACATTCATGTACTCCAATGGCTTGGACAGTGAGCACGTTGCCTCTATGTATAATACAAAGGACCGAGCAAGCCTCAGTCACAGTACAGTTCAGTTCAGTCGCTCAGTCATATCTCACTCTTTGCAACCCCATGCACTGCAGCACACCAGGCCTCCCTGTCCAACGCCAACTCCCGGAGTTTACTCAAACCTCTGTCCCATTGAGTCAGTGATGCCATCCAACCATCTCATCCTCTGTCGTCCCCTTCTCCTCCTGCCTTCAATCTTTCCCAGCATCAGGGCCTTTTCCAATGAGTCAACTCTTGGCATGAGGTGGCCAAAGTATTGGAGTTTCAGCTTTAGCATCAGTCCTTCCAATGAACACCCAGGACTGATTTCCTTTAGGATGGACTGATCGGATCTCCTTGCAGTCCAAGGGACTCTCAAGGGTCTTCTCCAGCACCACAGTTCAAAAGCATCAATTATTCTGTGCTCAGCTTTCTTTATAGTCCAACTCTCACATCCATACATGACTACTGGAAAAACCATAGCCTTGACTAGATGGACCTTTGTTGGCAAAGTAATGTCTCTGCTATTTAATATGCTATCTAGGTTGGTCATAACTTTCCTTCCAAGGAGCAAGCATCTTTTAATTTCATGGCTGCACTCACCATCTGCAGTGATTTTGGAGCCCCCCAAAATAGTTTGCCACTGTTTCCACTGTTTCCCCACCTATTTCCCATGAAGTGATGGGACTGGATGCCATGATCTTACTTTTCTGAATGTTGAGCTTTAAGTCAACTTTTTCACTCTCCTCTTTAACTTTCATCAAGAGGCTCTTTAGTTCTTCACTTTCTGCCTTAAGGGTGGTGTCATCTGGGTATCTGAGGTTATTCATATTTCTCCCAGCAATCTTGATTCCAGCTTGTGCTTCCTCCAGCCCAGTGTTTCTCATGATGTACTCTGCATATAAGTTAAATAAGCAGGTGACAATATACAGCCTTGACATACTTCTTTCCCGATTTGGAACCAGTCTGTTGTTCCATGTCCAGTTCTAACTTGCTTCCTGACCTGCATACAGATTTCTCAAGAGGCAGGTCAGGTGGTCTGGTATTCCCATCTCTTGAAGAATTTTCCACAGTTTGTTGTGATCCAGTGACAGTCAGTCACGTACTTGATCTCAATGACTCTTCTTCTCACACCATCCCCCAACTTTGTGCACTGGGATCATTTCCTGAACTACAGAATTAAGAACTGCTCACACCTCCATGCAGGTGCTGGGGGTATTTGTTTTGGTGAAGACAGAAAGAACAGGACCTGGAATGGATAGATGATGATGCCACTCCATAGTCATCTCAGCAAGGGTTCCTCATCACCCTGAGGAATCACAACAAGCCAACTTAGATGGACAGAAGACTATCTCCTCCACCTCTCCCTTCCCAAGAGGGTAGCTAGATACCCACCCTGCAGAAAAGAAAGCAACACCAGAATCAGTATCATCACAACCAACCAAGCACCAGCCAGGTGCATCCCGATCCACAGGAATCACACGTTCCTGACGGCAGGTGCATCTCCATGGTAGAGTAAGAGGCAGCAGGCTTCCTCAGCTTGATCTCACATATGGTGAACATTTGTTCTTTTTTGACCACACAGCTTCCAAGTACCCTTCCTTTGGGGGGAGCCCTCTGATGGCAGATCCTCCTACCATGGAGTCTAGAGAAGTGCTGCTCTGTATAGAGCACCCTGTTTGGTAAAGCTGACCCTTTTTCCAGAGATAAATTTTCTCAATAGAGAAAGCACTAAATTGATTTCTATTTGAGCACAAGTCCTTTGTCTCATCACAAAATAAAAACAGTCCATAACTTGGCACCAGTCTGCAGACTATACTTTGAGAAGCATGGATCTGGGGACATGCATTTCCTCTCTTAGCGTTATGCCAGCTGGGTAGATGCACATGACCTAAATTCGGCAACCAGATGCTCCAACCTGGGTCTTTGGATCTTGAAGGAGAGAAACAAAGATTTGGGGACAGTTGAGAAGCTGCACACGGTGATGTGAGCATTTTCAGAAGACCAGCAGGAGTATCAGCAGTGTGAGTCTGTAGATACTGGCTGCATCAGCTGCTCAGAGTTGGGACAACAGCAACACACTCAACAGATGGCAGCATGCCCTGCCATGGCCACCACTCATAGCCTCTCTTGGTTTCATTCTTCTGAGCCTGGTTCTCCTGCCTGCCCATCATTTCTTATGAACTACCTGAGAACTTCTAATAAACTATTTTTCTGCTTAGGTAGCCAAAAGAGAATTTTGTTGCATACACTCAAGAAACTCGACTAATAAACCCTTTGATATTCCAATCAGATGACTGGTGATACTGGTTTGGATATCAAGGTCATCAAGCAATTTTCTGTTTGAAATTTGGCTTCTCAAATGTTAACTAGAAAACTTTCATTTTCTTGGTAACTATAGTTCTCCCTGAAAATTGATGACTTGGTATTTAGGTCTTAGATGTCAGGTGATGAGTAGGGATGATGGAAGTCCACTCCAGAGAGAAAGATCGATACTCTGTAAGTTGATAAACTTGGATTTCATATGCTACAATGCTGACGTCCAGACATGAGTTGTGGCAAATCCACCACATGTACATCTACAGAAACCCAGCCTGGAGAGCCACCCAGCCCCGCCCAGGGAACCTGGACTGTAGACTTTCAACTCCTACACTACCCGCTGCCACCTGGGGTTCAGTTAACCCTATGACCTTTTTATAGAGTTATTGAAGAGTAAATCAGACTTATTTATAGTCTTCAAAGTCTGAAAGAGACAATAGGCTGAACAGATTCAAATGAAACTCTTAGTTTGTATCTTGCCAGAAAGGCAAGTTATGAATCTTGAAATAAACTTGTGCAGATACATCACATTGGCACAGTTCCCCATTTATCGCCCGTAAGCATCCCATACCAAAACCATATGGAAAGAAATCATTATCATAAAGCAATCTGTGAATTTAAAAAATAAATTTTTTTAAAAAGCAGCAATCTGTGTCTCCATATTGAACTACATCTCCTTAATTTCTGGTTTGATTCTAACTTGTATCACTGAATATTTGCTTGTTGGTTTCATTTTTTTAAACATGAGAAATGATAATAATTTTACCTCCTTATACTTATGGAGCTATCTATAGTTTTCAGAGAAATTTCCTCACCTATTGTCTCAATTCAGTCTTCACAATGATCCCTAGGAGAACTTTTAGCCTTTTTTACAAATGAAAAACCAGACTAGCCAGTCCTGGATCATACAGCTACTAAGGAGCTGAACATTGATGCTATCCTGAATTTTTTAAAACCCAACAACCCAACACAGTGGAATTTCCTGCCATTACCTGGAAATCTTCTAACAATTCTATAATGCAAAAGCCTTGCTTTATCCAAAATATCTGGATGAAGGTACTTTCAAAATATTCAGTATTATCCCACCACTGTCAACAAAGGTACTAAACAAATATAAACCAGTGTTGTCATCTTACTTCTAAAAACAATCAAACAATCTTCCACCAGACAAATCTTCAACATACAAATAAGGAAACTCTGGATCCCCAACAATGCTTGTTAAGAAATCAACTCTCAGTATGTTTTCTCCTATCCTGATTCTACAAGACCATCTCTTCACCATCAGGGAAGTATCAGCTATAGAATCACATACAGCACTTTACAGCTTGCACAGTGCTTTTACATGCATCTTGTTAATTCTTACAGACAGCAGAATGAAGAAACCAGGGCTCAGGGTGAGCCAAGGCCTTTCTCAAAATGACTCCTCTCAAAACTGCCATAGCCAAGACTGGCTCAACTCTAAGTACAGCCACCCTTCACCACACCTGCATATAAAGCATGAAGACCATCACATAAACCCCACCAGGCATGTCCTTTCTTCTCTAGGGAACAAATGGCATGACTTTACTGCCTCATTACATGCATCCTGTTTCTCTGAGTCTCCTTTTCTTCACCTCCTCCAAAGTATTAGTGCAAACCTGTTCTGAATAGGTCCTTTTCTTCCTGCTCATTTTATGTACTAGTTATGAAGATTAAATTTTTAAATGTCTGTAAAAGGACTTTTCAACCATGTGCAGCTTGAGCATATATAGGAAAGTGGCATTACAATAATTACCAGTTACTCAGAAGCCAACAAGAGCAGCTCTCCTTCTTCTTCCTCCCTTTTCCCTCTCCCTATCTCCATCCTAAATAATTTAGAGCAAAAAGCAGTAATTCATTGAATCAACAGCCAACACAGATAGCACAGGACACAAAACGCCAGGAATATAAAAGATCACAGTCTCCTGAGGCAACAAACGGCTCTGAGATCAGCCTAAGTTCAGGGCGTGTCTGTGGCCACATAAATTTGGGGAATTTAAAGTTCCACATAAACATGGGGAACATAAAGTCCCTATGTTCTGCCCTAACTATTTGTGGGATAAGCTAAGGGATGAAAGACAGTAAAATAAATGTAATATGATTAGATATCAATGAGGTATGTTTTACAGTTATACTATCAAATTTGAACATAATCAAAGTAACTCAGATAAAATATTAGAAAAATAATAAAACACACACTTCTTTAGAGGACAAACCCAGCCTTTATCTATTAAATCAAGTCTCAGCTTTCAAATGTCCCAGAAGAGAAGGTCCCCAAGTTTTCGCTTTGCCAAGGGCAAAACAAGTATGACCATATAAAGAGAAAACCCTTCTTGCGCACAAATCATGACATCAGTTCAGTTCAGTTGTTCAGTCATGTCCAACTCTTTGTGACCCCATGGTCTGCAGCTCGCCAGGCCTCCCTGTCCATCACCAACTCCCAGACTTTACCCAAACTCATGTCCATGGAGTCAGTGATGCCATCCAACCATCTCATCCTCTGTCATCCCCTTCTCCTCCTGCCTTACAATCTTGCCCAGCATCAGGGTCTTTTCAAATAAGTCAGTTCTTCCCATCAGGTGGCCAAAGTATTGGAGTTTCAGCTTCAGCATCAGTCCTTCCAATGAATATTCAGGACTGATTTCCTTTAGGATGGACTGGTTGGATCTCCTTGCAGTCCAAGGGACTCTCAAGAGTCTTCTCCAACACCACAGTTCAAAAGCATCAATTCTTCTGTGCTCAGCTTTCCTTATAGTCCAACTCTCACATCCATACACTAATTACTGGAAAAACCATAGCTTTGACTAGACGGACCTTTGTTGGCAAAGTAATGTCTCTGCTTTTTAATATGGTGTCTAGGTTGGTCATAACTTTTCTTCTGAGGAGCGTATTTTAATTTCATGGCTGCAATCACCATCTGCAGTGATTTTGGAGCCCAAAAAAATAAGGTCTGTCACTGTTTTCATTGTTTCCCCATCTATTTGCCATGAAGTGATGGGACTGGATGCCATATTCTTAGTTTACTGAATATTGAGTTTTAAGCCAGCTTTTTCACTCTCCTCTTTCACTTTCATCAAGACGCTCTTGAGTTCTTCTTCGCTTTCTGCCATAAGGGTGGTGTCATCTGCATAGCTGAGGTTATTGATATATCTCCCAGCAATCTTGATTTCAGCTTGTGTTTCATTCAGTCCAGCGTTTCTCATGATGTACTCTGCATATAAGTTAAATAAGCAGGGTGACAATATACAGACTTGACATACTCTTTTCCCGATTGGAACCAGTCTGTTATTCCATGTCCAGTTCTAACTGTTGCTTCCTGATCTGCATACAGATTTCTCACGAGGCAGATCATGATCATGATGACATATTCTTTTTCAAATGTTAATTTGTTCCTCAATACAGGCAGCTTGGCACACCTTGGAGATACTGTGGGTTCAGTTTCAGACCACCACAACAAATCAAATATCTCAATAAACCGAGTCACACCTATTTTTTGGTTTCCCAATCATGTAAAAGTTATGTTTAAGCTATGCTATAGTCTACTGAGTGTGCAATAGTATGATATCTCAAAAAAACTATATTCAATACATATCTCCATTACAAAATACTTCAATGCTAAAAATGCTAAGCATCATCTGGACCTTCAGCTAATTTTAATCTTTTGTTGGTAGAGGGTCTTGCCTTAATGTGGATGGCTGCTGACTCATCAAGACGGTGTCTGCTGAAGACTGGGGTGGCTGTGGCAAGTTCTTAAAACAAGACAACAATGAAATTTGCCACATAGATTGACTCCTCTTTTCATGACCAATGTATCTGCTGGCTGTCTTACGTAGGCACAATTCACGGTGCCCCAAACAATGCCAATAGTAACAAAGATCACTGATCACAGATCACCATAACAAGTAATAATGGAAATGTTTGAAATATTTCAAGAATTACCAAAATGTAACACAAAGACACAAAGTGAACAAATGCTATTGGAAAAAAGGCTGCCAACAGACTTGCTCCACAAAGGATTGCCATAAACCTTCAAATTGTAAAACACGTATTATTTGCGACTTGATGGACGTGAGTCTGGGTGGACTCCAGGAGTTGGTGATGGACAGGGAGGCCTGGCGTGCTGCAATTCATGGGGTCGCAAAGAGTCAGACACGACTAAGCGACTGAACTGAACTGAACTGAACTGACAATATAACAGGTACGCCTGTACATAGAATAGTGTTAAAAAGACATTATTCTGAGGCTCCCTGGTGGCTCAGTAATAAAGAATTTGCCTGCCATTGCAGGAGACATGGGTTCAATCCCTGGTCCAGGAAGATTCTACATGCCATGGGGAAACTAAGCCCATGAGCAACAACTACTGAGCCTGTGCTCTGGAGCCCAGGAACCACAACTACTGAGCCCACACCTAGAACCTGTGCCCCACAAGAAGAGAAGCCACTGCAATGAGAAGCCCACGCACCACAACGAAAAGAGTAGCCCCCACTTGCTGCAACTAGAGAAAGCCCACATGCAGCAAAGAACACCCAGCATAGTCAAAAATAAATAAAAAATATATTGTTCTTATTTTAGATATTAGAAAAAATGAGGCACATAGCCTAAGAGTGAAATGGAAAATTAAGGACAATGGAAATGGGAACAGAGTGGGCAGTAGAGGTTTTCAGGTTTGTCAGCAAGAAAATCCATCAAACAATGTCAAACAGTAAACCAAAACAATGTCAAACAGCAGACAAAGCTAGAAGAACTTCCACACCATTGGTGTAGCAGATGCCATCTGCAACCCACCCATATCCCCGTACTTACCACTTCCATGCACACTAATCTGGCTTCCAATGCCCGTGCCTGCAATTTTCTTCCACAGACTTTCTTTGGCTGCCAGAGCAGCCCTTTCCACGGGAGGTGCTGAGGGATTAACATTGCCCTGAGAATAACAAGAGTGGGTGGATAAATATGCCAGCTCCCATATCTCTCAGGAGGGCTGACACTGAAGTGTGTGTTCTATATTGGTTTCCCAGGATTTTCTCAGTGATACTGCACACAGGTTGACCACAGTCTTAACTAGCATAATCACCCACCCTGTATTTGTTACCTTCTTTTCTCCAGCTCACCTCCCCACTCCCCAGCAGTGTTTCTTAGAATTAACTCACTAATGAACTATTTACATGGAAATTTGGTCTCAAGACAATTTTGAGGGGACCCATACTAAGAAAACTGCCTATCCTGTGAAACTAGAATGGTGACAAACCTGTATTCAGTTCAGTTGCTCAGTCGTGTCCGACTCTTTGCGACGCCATGAATTGCAGCACGCCAGGCCTCCCTGTCCATCACCAACTCCCGGAGTTCACTCAGACTCACGTCCTTCAAGTCAGTGATGCCATCCAGCCATCTCATCCTCTGTCGTCCCCTTCTCCTCCTGCCCCCAATCCCTCCCAGCATCAGTCTTTTCCAATGAATCAACTCTTCGCATGAGGTGGCCAAAGTACTGGAGTTTCAGCTTTAGCATCATTCCTTCCAAAGAATTGGTGTCATCTAATTCCAATAAATTCATATAATAGAATTCATTCAAGAACTAGTCTGCCAAACATCAACAATGAATCAGCCATAGGTATACATGTTGATGTTTGGCAGAAACCAACACAATACTGTATAGCAATTATGCTTATATTAAAAAAAAAAAAAAAAGAACTAGTCTGGAAAAGATTAGTTTCTATATCACCCACTTCCTGAGCTGTATTAGCTAGTGGAAAATCTGCAGAATGTGACCTGTATCTCACCCTCTCTCATCCCTATATTCCAGACCATGCCCCACTAAATTATTTCCAGGAATCTCTGAATGTGTCTCATGTATGCTGCAAATAAACCAGTCAGGACCCCGCCACTGGAGCTGTCTCTATCCCCTGCCCAGTGCCCTCAGTAAGGGGTCACCATCCCAAAAGAGGCAAGAATATACAATGGAGAGAAGACAGTTTCTTCAACAAGTGGTGCTGGGAAAGTAGGACAGCCACATGTATACCAACGAAGTTGGAACACACTCTCACACCATACACAAAAATAAACTCAAAATGGCTTAAAGACTTAAGTGTAAGACACTATGAAACTCCTGGAAGAAAACATAGGCAAAACGTTCTCTGACATAAACCGTATAAATGTTTTCTTAGATCAGTCTCCCAAGGCAATAGAAATAAAAGCCAAAATAAACAAATGGGAGTTAATCAAAGTTAGAAGCTTTTGCACAGCAAAGAAAACCATAAACAAAACAAAAATACAACCTATGGACTGGGAGAAAATATTTGCAAATGATGTGACCAACAAGGGTTTAATTTCCAAAATATACAAACAGCTTGTACAACTCCACAACAACAACAATACAAACAACCCACTTGAAAAATGGGCAAAAGACCTAGGGAGACATTCTCAAAGAAGACGTACAGATGGCCAATAGGCACAAGAAAAGATGCTCATCATCGCTAATTATTAGAGAGATGCAAATCAAATCTTTTTTTGTATAGTTCTTCTGTGTATTCTTGCCACCTCTTCTTAATATCTTCTGCTTCTGTTAGGTCCATACCATTTCTGTCCTTTATTGAGCCCATGTTTGCATGAAATGTTCCCTTAGTATCTCTAATTTTCTTGAAGAGATCTCTAGTCTTTCCCATTCTATTGTTTTCCTCTATTTCTTTGCATTGATCACTGAAGAAGCCTTTCTTATCTCTCCTTGCTATTCTTTGGAACTCTGCATTCAGATGCTTATATCTTTCCTTTTCTCCTTTGCTTTTGGTTTCTCTTCTTTTCTCAGCTATTTGTAAGGCCTCCTCAGACAGCCATTTTGCTTTTTTGCATTTCTTTTTCTAGGGGATGGTCTTGCTCCCTGTCTCCTGTACAATGTCACAAACCAAAAAAGATCTTCATGACCCAGATAATCACGATGGTGTGATCACTCACCTAGAGCCAGACATCCTGGAATGTGAAGTCAAGTGGGCCTTAGAAAGCATCACTACAAACAAAGCTACTGGAGGTGATGGAATTCCAGTTGAGCTATTTCAAATCCTAGAAGATGATGCTGTGAAAGTGCTGCTGCACTCAATATGCCAGCAAATTTGGAAAACTCAGCAGTGGCCACAGGACTGGAAAAGGTCAGTTTTCATTCCAATCCCTAAGAAAGGCAATGCCAAAGAATGCTCGAACTACCACACATTTGCATTCATCTCACATGCTAGCTAATGTCTAATGCTCAAAATTCTCCAAGCCAGGCTTCAACAATACGTGAACCATGAACTTTCAGATGTTCAAGCTGGTTTTAGAAAAGGCAGAGGGACCAGAGATCAAATTGCCAACATCCGATGGATCATCGAAAAAAGAAAGAGAATTCCAGAAAAACATCTATTTCTGCTTTATTGACTATGCCAAAGCCTTTGACTCTGAGGATCACAATAAACTGTGGAAAATTCTTCAAGAGATGGGAATACCAGTCCACCTGACCTGCCTATTGAGAAATCTGTATGCAGGTCAGGAAGCAACAGTTAGAACTGGACATGGAACAACAGACTGGTTCCAAATAGGAAAAGGAGTACATCAAGGCTGTATATTGTCACCCTGCTTATTTAACTTATATGCAGAGTACATCATGAGAAACACTGGGCTGGAGGAAGCACAAGCTGGAATCAAGATTGCTGGGAGAAATATCAATAACCTCAGATATGCAGATAATACCACCCTTATGGCAGAAAGTGAAGAAGAACTAGAGAGCCTCTTGATGAAAGTGAAAGAGGAGAGTGAAAAAGCTGGCTTAAAACTCAACATTCAGTAAACTAATATCATGGCATCTGGTACCATCACTTCATGGGAAATAGATGGAGAAACATGGAAACAGTGGCAGACTTTTTTTGGGGGGGCTCCAAAATTGCTGCAGCCATGAAATAAAAAGACACTTACTCCTTGGAAGGAAAGTTATGACCAACCTAGATAGCATATTAAAAAGCAGAGACATTACTTTGTCAACAAAGGTCCGTCTAGTCAAGGTTATGGTTTTTCCAGTAGTCATGTATGGATGTGAGAGTTAGACTATAAAGAAAGCTGAGCACCGAAGAACTAATGCTTTTGAACTGTGGTGTTGGAGAAGACTCTTGAGAGTCCCTTGGACTGCAAGGAGATCCAACCAGTCCATCCTGAAGGAAATCAGTCCTGAATATTCATTGCAAGACTGATGCTGAAGCTGAAACTCCAATACTTTGGCCACCTGATGCGAAGAGCTGACTCGTTTGAAAAGACCCTGATGCTGGAAAAGATTGAGGGCAGGAGGAGAAAGGGACGATAGAGGATGAGGTGGTTGGATGGCACCACCGACTCAATGGACATGAGTTTGAGTAAACTCCGGGAGTTGGTGATGGACAGGGAGGCCTGGCATGCTGCAGTCCATGGGGTCGCAAAGAGTCAGACACAACTGAGCGACTGAACTGAACTGAAATCAAATCTACAATGAGGTATCACCTCTTACCAGTCAGAATGGCCATCATAAAAAAGTTTGCAAAAAATAAATGCTGGAGAGGGTATGGAGCAAAGGGAACCCTCTTACACTGTTGTTGGGAATGTAAATCAGTACAGCTTCTGTGGAAAACGGTGTGGAGTTTCCTCTAAAAAACTAAAAATAGAGTTGCCTTATGGTCCAGGAATTCTACTCCTGGGCATCTATCTAGACAAAACTATAATTTGAAAAAATATGTGCATCCCTATGTTCATAGCAGCACTATTTACAATAGCCAAGACATGGAAACAATCTGAATATCCATTGACAGATGACTGGATAAAGATACCACACATATACAATGCAGTATGACTCAGCCAGGAGAAAATATGAAATAATGCCATTTGCAGAACATGGATGCAACTAGAGATTATACTAGGTGAAATAAGTCAAAAAGAGAAAGACAAATACAAATGCTATCACTTATATGTGGAATCTAAAAAAATAACACAAATGAACATAGCTACGAAACAGAAAGACTCAGAGAGAACAGACTTGTAGGTACCAAGCGGGAGGGGAGAGGGAAGGACTGGGAGTGTGGGATTAGTAGATTCAAACTATTATATGTACAGTAGATAAACAACAAAGTAGGTCCAACTGTATAGCACAGGGAACTATATTCAACATCCTTTGATAAACCATACTGGAAAAGAATACAAAAAAGAATGTATATGTATAAGCGAATCACTTTGCTCAAATTAGCACAGCTTAAATTAATGGATTGTAAATCAAGTGTACTTCAATAAAATTTTTTTAAAAAATAAAACTAAATTAAAAAGAAAGGATCACCATCCTTTCCTGGAGTTCTTATCACACTGAGGTTACACTGAGCTCCACAGGAAGGGAGAAGAATGCCCCCTGTCCTAAGTCACACTTTTGTCACTTGGGCACCTACATGGCATTGTGTTCCTGAGTCATGTAAGCTCTTTGTGAAAATGCCCCTCTGGCATCTGCTGCCTGCCGCCCCTTCACGCAGTGACCTCATCATGATCCCTTGGGGCCATTACGGAGAGCATCTCCAACGCTGGATCATGCTGCCCTCTCTAAAGTCTTTTCCCATAATCATCCCTCAGCGCCCTTGATCTTATTCCTCCGCAAACTCCTCTGCCTATAGACCTTTGGTGCCTCATTAGTTATCTCTTCCCAGAAATACATGAATTGCTCACAGCTTGGGCCTCAGCAGGGATTCACACGTCATTTATTGTCTAACACAGACACATTCATATCATCCACACTCTCTATCTTCACTCAGTCCACCTCAAAAATTAGAGCTAAAATGACTTTGGGCCTGGAATCAACTGGATACAGTGATGAATTGGTCTGATAATTCCCATCATAAAACCAACTCTATCATGTGTGGTCACAGACTCAGTCTCTTTTCATTCTGTTCTGTCTGAAATTCTATAACCTTTTCTAAACAACATAATGTACCTTAACTTTGCCCTGGAAATTTTGCAGACTATTGGTCCAAAGTCATAAAGTTCTGACCTGATTAGATTTGAGCAGCTGATGGGAAATAACAGAGGTCCAGGAGTTCTAAAGTATTTCAAGCAGAGTATAATTGGAATGTTAAGAAAAGATCAAGAGGTAACAAATTGAACATAGAAACATGAAATCTGAAAGATGCTCAAATGCCACATCCTCTTTAAGTCCCATCCTGTTCCCTTCACACACACACCCGTAGTCATGCACGTTCACATGAGACTACTTGCTCACTTGAATAGGCACATAGTGCTTGGCTCAACGTGGACAGGGTAGCATCTGATTCTGAAATCAGACTCTCTGGGATCAAATCTGTGACTTGGATGAATTACTTGACCTCTATGTGCTTCAGTTTCCTCATATGAAAATGAAGATATAGTCCTAATAAATTAGCTATTTTTAAAGTGCTTAAAAGAGTAGATCGCAAAGTAAGCACTATATATATGGTATTTATTTTGCTATCTTCTGTTTTTTCATTACCTGAACATTTGTCTTAATCTTTCTACTAGATTTTAGATGTCAGAGGACAGAAATCACATCTTCATATTAATATTTCTCTTGCATTTGCAAGATGCTTGACAATAAATCACTGCAGATGGTGACTGCAGTCATGAAATTAAAAGACGTTTACTCCTTGGAAGGAAAGTTATGACCAACCTAGATAGCATATTAAAAAGCAGAGACATTACTTTGCCAACAAAGGTCCATCTAGTCAAGGCTATGGTTTTTCCAGTGGTCATACATGGATGTGAGAGTTGGACTGTGAAGAAAGCTGAGCACCGAAGAATTGATGCTTTTGAACTGTGGTGTTGGAGAAGACTCTTGAGAGTCCCTTGGACTGCAAGGAGATCCAACCAGTCCATCCTAAAGGAAATCAGTCCTGGGTGTTCATTGGAAGGACTGATGTTGAAGGTGAAACTCCAATACTTTGGCTACCTCATGCAAAAAGTTAACTCATTGGAAAAGACCCTGATGGTGGGAGGGATTGGGGGCAGGAGGAGAAGGGGACAACAGAGGATGAGATTGTTGGATGGCATCACCGACTCAATGGACATGAGTTTGGGTAAACTCCGGGAGTTGGTGATGGACAGGGAGGCCTGACGTGCTGCGGTTCATGGGGTCACAAAGAGTTGGACACAACTGAGCGACTGAACTGACAATAAATGTCCACAGAATTTGACATGATTTAGTGTCCACCAAAACTGAGACCTCCTCCAGGTCCATAGGGAAAATTTTTATCACAGCATGATGCCACAATGATGAAATAAATTCAGTATAACAGAAGTAGATAGGAATGAAGTTTGAAATAATATAGGACTAGGATGAAGGATTTACTGACACTAAACCCAAGTAACGGAAAGGACCAACTGACGCCACCAAGATCCCTCTAACAATCCCAGCAATGCTTGAGGGGATCCTGTTTCCTTGTATTTCTCACAAGCCAGAATCTTCAAACTGGATACTCATTACAAAACTAAGAGGAAACAAATAATCTAAAAATTCATTAAAGCATAAGAAATGTGTGTATTTTGCATGTACCAAAGAGAATGAAGTAAAAGTTGCTCAGTCGTGCCCAACTCTTCACAACCCCATGGACTGCAGCCCACCAGGCTCCTCCATCCATAAGATTTTCCAGGCAAGGATACTGGAGTGGTTTGCCATTTCTTCCTCCATGGGATCTTCCCAATACAGGGATTAAACCCAGGTCTCCTGAACTGCAGGCAGATTCTTTACTGACTGAGCTACCAGGGAAGCCACCAAAGAGAATTGGCTCATCCAAATTTATCAAAGGTCCTTCATACATTGGAAGGAATGAAATACATGAATTCCTACTGCTCCACCACCTGCAATAACAGAGACCATTTATTTCATACTTATTCTGGGTCAAGCTATTGAAACATATATTTATACCTTCCAAGTGACAGATTAAATGCATATCTAATTTTGTTCTTTCCACCAAATTACACTAAACTTTTTTAAAAAAATCCCTTTTTGATAAGTATGGGGAAAGGAGAAGAGAAAATAAATTTTTGAAAGTTGGCCAAGCAAGGTATTGGAGGACCTCTTTTAAAATACTACTCTTCAGAGTGAATTTGAGTGGATAGGCTAAGTAACTAAAATTTTCCATTTCTGATTTCATTTGCAGTGATATGGTCTATGGTGTGAAGCAAAGTTTTTGATGCCTCAATGGAAAAGTAATATTTAATGCCTTATCAGAAAATGTTAATTTGTGAAAGTAATTATCTTTTTGTCAGCATCAATACATCATTTAAATATCTTTAGATGTCTGTGATTGCATAAGCAAAGTTCACAGCTTCAGTTCAGTTCAGTTGCTCAGTCGTGTCCAACTCTGCGACCCCATGAATCGCAGCATGCCAGGCCTTCCTGTCCATCACCATCTCCCGGAGTTCATTCAAACTCACGTCCATCGAGTTGGTGATGCCATCCAGCCATCTCATCCTCTGTCATCCCCTTCTCCTCCTGCCCCCAATCCCTCCCAGCATCAGAGTCTTTTCCAGCTTAGGGAACTACTAAAAATGTCCTTTACTTGCTTGCTGAGTTGTTCAGTCATGTCCGACTCCTTGTGACCCCATGGACTGCAGTCCCCAAGGCTCCTCTGTCCATGAGATTTCCCAGGCAAGAATACTGGAGTGGGTTGCCATTTACTTCTCCAAGGGATCTTCCCGACCCAGGGATCAAACCTGCATCTCCTGTGTCTCCTGCATTGCAGGCAGATTCTTTACCCGCTAAGCCATCAGGGTAGCCAAAGATATAAGCTACTATGACCAGCAAGTTTAAATGATCAGAAAGATTAGGTTGCAGCCCCCAAATGTATTTGCCAATAATGAAATATAATTTTTTATTTTCACTTTTGAGATATAATTGACATATACACCTATAAGTTTAAGGTGCTTAATGTAACTAGCAAAATGATCTGACTTAGATACATCATGAAGTGATTACCACAGTAAGTTTATTGAACATCCATTGAAAGGTGATTTTTTTTAATAGCATAATGAATTATCTGATCCCCTTATGTTTAAAATCCCTAGTGGCCACTAAAATATGAGAAATATATTACCTATGAATTAACAATCAAGTTTTTCGATGGCAAGAAATTTCCCCTTCTTTCATGAATAAATTTGTAAAAGTACTTTATAGTCTAGAAAATAAGTTGGGTCTACTTATAAATATATGCCTACTTTCTCAGTAGCTAACACCATCATCCTGGGTAAGTCTACAGATAAGACTTCAAAATGGAAGTAGAACAGAATGTGCCAGCTCAAAATATGCCTCTTTGGTATAAAAATTATCTTAAGGCTGATTATTTTTAAGGAACAGCAGACACACAGAAGCAGCTCTGAAAACAGAGCAGAAGTTACTGTTTTGTTAGAGACATTTACATTTATAAGGGAAACCTCCATTCGTTAAGGGCATTTCCCTCTCTGTACCAGGAAACGGAGGATGACTGTAACTCTAGAAACTTACTAATGGAGAAGGCTTGGAAGTCAATCTGTATTAACAGCCTTACTCATGTTTGCTGTACTTTTCCTAACATCCTCCCATAACTGGCTCCCTTCTCCCAACATCTCCTTTTGCCTTTAGTTGGAGATGGTGTTTATAATAGCTTGGGCCATGCCAGGGAGTTACTCAGTTCCTCTGGGTCTCTCCTGTCTATCCAGCAGGTGTACATTGTCAAACTTCTGTTTGTTTTTATCCTATTATTCTTTTATTACAGAGAAGTTTCTTCCCTTATGGCTCAGCTGGTAAAGAATCTGCCCACAATGCGGGAGACCTGGGTTCAATCCCTGGGTTGGGAAGATCCCCTGGAGAAGGGAAAGGTAAAGAGTCAGATATGACTGAGCGACTTTCACTTTCACTTTTCAGCCAAGAACCTGGAAAGGTAGAAGGAAAATGACTTTTCCTACCCTACAAAATGATATTTATTAAATATATATATGCTGTTTCAATAAGAACATTTCTCACCACAAGTGATAATAAAGCCAACTCAAACTCGTTTATATTAAAAAGGAACATTATTGACTTAACTGAAAAGTAGAGGGAAGGAATTCTACTTTCAGTCACAGTTGTATAAAAAAATAACAGCAGCACTCACTCTAGTCCATGCCTTGACTTGCCAACATCTATACACACCTTTCTTTCAGTTCAGTCGCTCAGTTGTGTCCGACTCTTTGTGACCCCCACAAACTGCAGCACACCAGGCCTCCCTGTCCATCACCAACTCCTGGAGTTCACTCAAACTCACGTCCATTGATTCGGTGATGCCATCCAACCACCTCGTCCTCTGTCGTCCCCTTCTCCTCCTGCCCCCAATCCCTCCCAGCATCAGAGTCTTTTCCAATGAGTCAACTCTTCACATGAGGTGACCCAAGTACTGGAGTTTCAGCTTTAGCATCATTCCTTCCAAAGAATAGTCAGGACTGATCACCTTTCTTTGCTGCTGCTAAGTCACTTCAGTCGTGTCCGACTCTGTGCAACCCCATAGACGGCAGCCCACTAGGCTCCCCCATCCCTGGGATTCTCCAGGCAAGAACACTGGAATGGGTTGCCATTTCCTTCTCCAATGCATGAAAGTGAAAAATGAAAGTGAAGTCCCCCAGTCGTGTCCGACTCTCAGCGACCCCATGGACTGCAGCCTACCAGGCTCCTCCGTCTATGGGAGTTTCCAGGCAAGAGTACTGGAGTGGGGTGCCATTGCCTTCTCCCTTTCTTTATACATCTAATTTTAAAAATGTATCCTTCCAACATTATGCAACTATTTGATGACCCACCAAAAATGTAGTCACTTCCTTCCTAAAAGAATATAGCCCAATGTTAAGTCTCATTACGTTATTACACTCAAGATGCCCAGGTGATGTCTCCCAGACAAGTCCACATGTAGCGCCTTGTTGTCTGTAAGTCTATGTAGAGAATATTTAAGCACCCCAACAGACCCAATATACAAAGGATGGGGGGAGACCAGAGTAGGAAACAGGACCACTGTTAGACAAACAACTCCCATTTGGGGGGAAAAAAAAAAGGAAAGGAGGAAAAAACCACAATGATTATGAGTAATATATTCTACTTGAGAGGGATCTCAACAACTCCCTTCTGTAGAGGGTTTTGCTCTCTGGGAAAACCCCCCTTATTCACTGTCCTCCATCTATGCATCTGAGATGGGCTTTGGTGGTAAAGTCTCCTTTTAAGGGGCTGCACCTTTAGCAGTTTGATCCCCATTGTTGCACGTTTGGGAGACTGAACATGATGTTTCAGGCCAAACAGGAGATCACAGATTTTTGCTCACAGAATTAGGGTTTCACCTGCAATACAACCTTCTTAAAAGCTCAACTAGATTTTTGCTTATACTCATTCACTCAATTCTCTGAGTGATTCACTTACTAAGAACGTAAGTGAGAGGTCTTATCAAGTCAGAGCCCATGAATTTAGACCCTAACCAAAGAATGACTATCTTTCAGTAATAAATCTCAGTGCCCTGCCTAGCCTCCAGCTTAATGACCTCTACCTTGATATCTGATTCAGAAAAACATAAAACAATAGCAGGATTTGGAAGGCACAGGTCCTCTGGATCCCCAGGCTGCCTGTTCTAAACCTTTGTCAGGCAGGAAACACATTGCAGAAGATGCCCAGGAGGGGCAAGAACATGGTATGTTTCGCAGGCCCCAATTTCATTACCTACTGTTTCCTGCCTCTATTTCCACTTTAGCCTCAACCAGAAAATTTATCTTTTCCAATCTTGCATGGGTCATGATACACCAACTCTCAGACAACTGCGATTGCTGGCTGCAGGCAGAAAGACCTCTAATAGTAAAGTTCTGAAAACAGCCCCGAGTTGAGATGCTTTTCTCTTTCTTGTAAGAGCTATCAGAGACCACACAAAAGCACCTGCATATTCCAGCCCCCTGACTTGCTTCCCTACCAATTTCCCCTAATCTTCAGCCTCTGCACATAGAAGAGCTGAGTCCCAAGATGCCATGGGCAACAATTTAACCAACTGCTTTGCTAACGCAACACTGAAACTGCCAACTTCCTAGCCAGGGGTAGAGACTCTCCTCAGCTCACATTCTTCTTCATCATCCAATTCCACTTGGAGACTCTGTCACTATGGTCCCCATTTACTGGTGTGTGTGTGGACTCTTACTCTGGGTAAGGTACTCAATAGGGCTAAGTAGAAACCACTTGACATGCTAATTTACCACAAATAGTTTCTGTTTCAATTCAACTTTCCCATTTTCCCATTTCAAAGAAATTTGGGGGAGCCCCAAGTGCCCTCAATTTGGGAGCAGGCTCTTTCAGCCCAACTTACTTTTTCCTTGCAAGATTTCTTCTGATTTTCCCATGTTCACATCCCTCCCACCACTCCATCACAGATCTGCATTTAGGGCAGAGGTCCCCAAGCTCCAGATCTAATGCCTGATGATCTGAGCTGGAGCTGATGCAATAATAATAGAAATAAAATGCACAATCGATGTAATGCACTTGAATCATCCTGAAACCATCCATTCCCCAGCACCCCCAACTTGACCCAGTCTGTGGAAAAATTGTCTTCCATGAAACTGATCCCTGGGGCCAAAAAGATTGGAGACTGCTTATTTAAGGTCCTCCATGCAATGGCAAGCCACTCCAGTACTCTTGCCTAGAAAATCCCATGGACGGAGGAGCCTGGTAGGCAGCAGTCCATGGGGTCGCTACGAGTCAGGCATGACTGAGCGACTTCACTTTCACTTCACTTTCACACATTGGAGAAGGAAATGGCAACCCACTCCAGTGTTCTTGCCTGGAGAATCCCAGGGACGGGGGAGCCCAGTGGGCTGCCGTCTATGGGGTCGCACAGAGTCGGACACGACTGAAGCAATTTAGCAGCAGCGGCAGCAGCAGCATGAAACCTTCAGGCAGCAATCACTGTATTCCCTTCCCTCTTCATAATCCTCACCTCCCCACACACACACAGGGAAAGTAAAACCCACATTGCAATCCCAGTATGTAACGGCCTATTTATTGCTTTACTTGGCTTCCTACCCTTACACATAAATAGGTATCTAATGTGGTAGTTCAAAAGTCAAAAATTCAGTCAAGTTCTTTAAAGTCAGTAAGATAAAAAGACATTTCTACTATGTTAAAATTATTAATATGTAGCTGCTCTGTCCCTAGCCCTAATCAACTTCTCAGCATCCCTTAATTGTAACTTCCCTTCTAAGATATGGATAAACAGGCAGATAAGTAGACAGAAGGACTAACTATATACCAGAATAGCAATGAATTTCTGTAGGTTGTGGAATAAAGAGAATTTTTATTTTCTTCTGCTTTTCTATATTTTCTAAATTATCTGAAAAAATACTTTTCTTTTCAGACACACACATGCAAAAAAAATACAAGGTATGAAAATTTTTGAATAATTCGGTTAGCCCAAGAGATCTTTTGGGGTCATGGAAATCCTCTAAAATTACATTGTGGTGATGGTTACACAACTCTATAAATTCACTAAAAATCATTGGATTATACACTTAAAATGAATGGCGTTTATGGTGTGTAAATTATACCTCCATAAAACTATTAACAAAGAAATAATTTCCATTTGGCTAAATTTAAGGAGCAGTAATTCCATCAAAATGCCCAGGTAACAACCTCACAGAGAGGTGGGAGAAAATAATAAGGAGAGGTCAGATGAGAAAGTGAATACATACAAAGAAAGGAAGGGAGAAAGAGAGAGAAAGGAGGAAGAGAAAGCAGGTGGGAGGGAGAAAATTGCTCGGAAATTAAACGGGAGAGTCCTACTCTACCATAGCTAAAGAGAGCTTAGCTGTACAACTCCATCATTCCCACTGTGTGGGATATAGGTGGAACATCAGTGTATTGGTAAATGAACTTTTCTTGGCGCTCCAGCACAGCAGTAGAAGACTGGTACCTTGATGATGTTGATATGATCTGGACATTCTACCAGCAATTCTTTCAGGTTATCCCATGTATAGCAATTGAGGCTTTGTGTCTTTGAAAGACAAAGTATACACAGCAAACAAAATGCTCTCATGGTGTTGGTGTATACCACATGGATACAAACAACTCAAAGTGGGGTTTTTTTCCGCCTAAATGGTTAAGTGCCATCTTCATACGATTTAACTCCATGTTTCTTGAACATCTGTTAGATACAAAGAAATCTGTTTTTTATTTTGAGGGATGTAGAGGCACCCCACTCCAGTACTCTTGCCTGGAAAATCCCATGGACAGAGGAGCCTGGTAGGCTACAGTCCATGGGGTCGCTATGAGTCGGACACGACTGAGTGACTTCACTTTCACTTTTCACTTTCCTGCATTGGAGAAGGAAATGGCACCCCACTCCAGTGTTCTTGCCTGGAGAATCCCAGGGACAGGGGAGCCTGGTGGGCTGCCGTCTATGGGGTCACACAGGGTCGGACATGACTGAAGCGACTTAGCAGTAGCAGCAGAGATGAAGAAGGAACAAGTTCTTGTCTGCTAGGAATTTACTATCAAAGAAAGTAGATACATCCTATTTTAGAGGAGCTGCCACACTTTATAAAGAAGGCAAGGCTGGAATTTTGAATAGAATTTGAAAAGAAATTGCCGAGGGAGGACCTTCCAACCTGGGAAACAGCATTCATGAAGGTGCAGAAGATGACAGATTTAGGGTATAATTAGGAAATGGTGAATCATTTGGTTTGATTGCATGTAGGATTCATAAGCAAATGATGAAAATATTCATTAGGGTCAGATGATGGAGCATCTGGAGAGTTTTGTTTTGTTTACTTTTTATTTTGTATTGCAGTATAGCTGATTAACAATGTTGCAATAGTTTCAGGTGGGCAGCAAAGGGACTCAGCCATACATATATGTGCATCTGTTCTCCTGAGGAGTTTGATCTCTTCTGCATATATACAGTGGAGTCAGTGAAAATATTCAGAACAAACATATCTTGAGATACCAGTTTCTGTGACATGAAGGTGGTATGGTAGTTTTAAAGATATGTACATGTCCATAAATTCTTTGATATGAATTTTGCATGTGGGAGGAAGATAAATAATTAGTGGCCAGAGGACAATTTGTGATGGCTTTAAAGATACATCTACAGATTCTTCAATACTCCTCTTGCCAAGAGATAAAATTTAATTCCCTTCCCTGGACTGTGGGCTGTACTTAGTGACTCTCTTCTAACCAATATGGAAGGAGTGATGGACATCACTTTCAATGTTAGGTTACAAAAAGACTGCAACTGCCATCTAAGGAGAACTCTCACTCTTTCCAATGGCTCTCTGGGAGAAGCTGGCTTCCATGTGCTGTGTGCTAAGCAGCCTGGGGGAGAGGTCCATGTAGTGAGAAACTGAGGCCTGCTAAATACCCTATGAGTCAACTTGGAAGCAGATCTTTCCCTAGCCAAACCTCAGATGACTGTGACCCTGGACAACACCTTGATCACAGCCTCTCAAGAGTTCTCCTGATCCAGAACCACCCAACAAAGCTGCTTCTGGGCTTCTGACCTATAGCAAGTGGGAGTTTGAAGCCAAGTTTGCAGTGGGGGGGGGGGTTGCTCTGCAGAAATGGATAATTACAAGTGGCCTAGAGAGAAGAGAGAGTGGGAAAGGCAAAGAGCTACGTTAGGAGAGATGGTATTAGGCAAGGCCAAAGATGATAAAAATGTGAATCACAAACAGTAATGATGAGTAGAGAAGAAGGGATCTATGCCCAGGGCCTGAGAGAAATTTAACTGACATGATTTATGGGCTGATCAGATTGGGATGAGGGGCGGGGGAAGTACTACTCAGAGAGAAAGATATTATAATGTGCTTTCCATGTCCACTTGAGGGGACCAAGAAGACAGCAATGTTGTTCATAAAAAATGGTCTTCAGAAGAGGGAAGCACATAAAAGGGGCAATGGTGAGTTGACTCTGTTGCCATGTCTCTGTGTGTTCTGGTTTTCAACACACCAGCTCTGATATACTAGCTAACATCTGCACAAAGATATCCAAAAAGCAATTGCAGAATCATACCTGGCACATCGAGGGCACAGCTGATTCAGACTAGAAATGGAGATTCAAAGTTATTAACAGAGATAGAGCAAAAGGATCCATACTTTGAGCAGCAAGGTTTTAAGGCACCTTCCACGCTTTCAGTCCTGCCATTGCCTGAAAATAAGGGAAGGTTGTTCAATATAATAAAAGCTCAAGGGGTCCAGTGAAAGGGAATTTGTAAAGCAGATAAGGAAAATAAGAAAAGGAATGCTTCAGGACACTGTCCCACTATTAATGAGGTAGTGGCATAAGTAAATGATTTAACAATAACATAATCAAGAAGCCAGAACTCAGAGAGAATATAAATATGCATGACTTTCTTATGACACCTTATATCATGAACAGCTTCCTACAGAAGTCTGTTTTACTTGAGTGAAAATACACATTTGTATATTAAATAGAATACATCTAGATAGCCAATTAACCCACTTAAATAATAACCTATGATGCTTTAAGCCAATATTTGAAAATACATCAAAGATCCAAAGTTTACATAGAAGACTCTAGGGAAAGAATTAAAAGCCTCAGGGAAAACCATGCAGCCAAAACCAGAACGATAATGAGCTGAAATTTCAATTTTTATTCTTGTGTTTATTAATGCATTCGGGCAGAAATGTTGCTTAGAATACATTTCCTTCAGTGCTTCTAATAGCCACGTCTGTCTTTCTTAGCCTCTGCCCATTGCAAAATCACAAGTCTCGCCATGCCCTTCTTAGGTCAAATAACCCTACAAGCATGCCTTCTTGCCACAAAGATCCTTATCTCTCTGCTTGCTCTACAGTCAGTAGTGGTCACATTCATCCTGGAAATCCTGTGCATTCGACCATTTCTGCTTCAACAGCTGAGTCCCTCAGCACACAATGCCAGATTCAGGGAGGTGGATCATTATGGACAGTCCCCATACTAAAAGCTACAATTTATTGGACATTTTTTTAATAGGAGACAGTTGTGGATCTCTGCTAATAAACATAACTGTGCAAGAAAGGCCACATTTTTTTGTTGTCTTGAGGTCAAACTAAATTGGACTCTGAGCCCTAGTTCCTCCTGACTGGCAGGAAATCTGATCTGAATCATTTAAGCCCACCTCCCTTCCCTTCCCCCTGGGTTGTAAAATGTTCCACTTCCAAATCAGTCATCAATTATTAGTCTGAGGCAGTTATAGCTGAAAAGTCTAGTGACCCATGAGTTACAATTATTTCCTACCTCCTGGGATGCACACGTTCATCAGTGAGTAATAAGGGCTAGAGGAAACTCCCTTTGCCCCTAGAAGCTGCCTCAGTGACAGCACCATAATCTTTGTTCTAGCTCATGTGTTCCATCTCAGCCCTTTGCTGCCCTGACTCCACATTCACACCTAGGAAAATATCCAAATTCCTAAGCCCTTGTTGCCACATCATGCAGAATGTAGACAACACTTGTCAGGAACTGAGGCAAGGCTGAATATAAAGGACAGAGTTAAGGAACCAGCCAGACTTTACACAAGGACCTGGAAGTTCATAGTCAAGGTGTAGGTAGAGGTCTTGAGCTAAATGAACAATTCAGTGGTGGTGCCAGAAGACTTGAAAGAGTCCAATGGATTGAGCAGTTAAGAAGGTCATTCGGTCACTTTGATAAAAGCCATTCCCAAGGAGTAATAGGAAAGGAAATCTGTTTCAAATAGGCTTAAGAATCTTGGAGAAGTCGAAAATGAACACAGAAAGTTTAGTCTGTTCTTTTGAAAATGTGAGAGCTAGAGGTGATTTGGAGGGCTCTGCCAGGGCTTGTTATAGTCTTTTTAAGATAACAGCAACTTCAACATCTTTAAAAGCTATAGGAAAAGAGCCAGGTTGAACACATAAGACAAAGAAATATCAGAGGAAGCCATAGCTTTCTTCTAGTGGAGATGCAAGGGAAGAGACTCAAAAGCATAGAGAAAAGGGTTTTTACGTAAAAGGAGAAGAGAAAAGGATGCCCCCATGAATAGAAGAAAGGAGACAAGTGTGAAGGCTGACTGAAGTAAGTCTGAGGTCACACGGTGAGGCAGTTGCGGAAGCTCACAGCTCAGAGCCTCTCTTTCCTCTGTGGAGCATGGGACCAGGTCGCCTTGGTGCATGATAGGGTGGACAGTGGGTTTGAGGCATGAGGCAAAGATTTTAGCTTAACTTGTTTTTGTTCTTTATATAAATATGCAGGACCTCAGAAAATCTACTAATTATTCCTAATAATTTGAGGATTCTTATGGATTTTAGTGAATTCCGGGAGTTGGTGATGGACAGGGAGGCCTGGCGTGCTGCGATTCATGGGGTCGCAAAGAGTCGGACACGACTGAGCGACTGATCTGATCTGATCTGATGGATTTTGTAGATACACAACCATAGAACCTAGAAGTAATGAGTTTTGTTTCTTCCTTTATAAAAGTTGAACATCATTTCTTTTACTTGCCTTATGCCATTGGCTACAGTTGGGCTTATATTAATTCTTCCACCAGGGATCTCCACATTTGTGGACTATAAATTTGGTATCCACACCTTATATAATGCAGGTTCAGTTTCTCACAAAATATTTATTTTTCCTCACTCCAAACCACAACTGGGACAGGATTGCTTCTCTCTTAGATCTATGGGTAGAGTGTTCTAGTTACCCTTCCACACAGGGCAGCCTTTCCTGGGGGAGCAGCTTTAGTCTGGGATTCCAATTAACCCCCCCGCCCCACCTCAACAGAGACCCAAGGACACCTCTCTTTATGTAAATAGACTAGCCTCTGGTGGCCCTAGGTATTTTTCCACATTGTGGATGTTAAACTTTAGCTCCTGTATGTGGGGTTCACATCCAGTCCTCTGGGACACCAGAACACCAGCTTGGCTGTTACCTTGGATGTTCACCTCCCTCACAGTAGAGAAGAATACATCTGGCATGCAGTGATTTTGTACGTCAAATATTTTGCAGACTTTTAACTTGGGAATCTTGTGCTAAATAAACCAGAAAGCCCAGGCAGGTTAAGAGAGCACATGAACTAGGTGGACAAGGTCACTTTGACTCTTGTTCAAACACAAAGACCTCAAGCACCGACAGTTATCTGGTGGCAGAGCCAGGCCTAGAGACCAAGGGTTGTGGCTCTCAGTCCAGGGCTCTTCTGGGCCTCCCACATTTTGGCAGGAATCTTGGAGCTGTGATGTATTGAAAACGTAAATAACTGCTCAGCAGGTAGAAACCTCAGGGGACAGACAATTCCACGTCCAAAAAAGAAATGACTTGGGAGAGCTGAAAGTCACATCCATTATCCCACATCAGTTAGTTCATCTCACAGTGGAGGAGAAGCAGCACAATGTGACCTTGCCTGTCTGAAACTAGGAACTCTTTTACAGCGGCATATTTTGTTTGGAGCAAAATCTTTTTTACCGAGTACTCACAGAGTCCTGATCTCATTTTCCAAAGTGTTCCCTCCAAACATCATCAGCTGAAAGAAATTTATCTCTTTCCATAAATTAATTTTGTAGACAATTTTTCACGAACACCTACCTTGAAGGCTAACACTAAATGAGATACACTTATGCTGGCAACTACAATTTATCTTGCTTAATGGGCAATTTTGCTTTCTGGGAATGAATTTTCATCTTCAGTAGGAGCAAAGCAACTTGGGAATGAGGATGTATGTCAAACTGTCAAAGAAAAAAGCCAAAGAAACCAGTGTATACTAATCCAAGGACATAAGGACTATGAGAACCACTGGGATAAGTTGCCACTTGATGTAAATTTTGTTTAGCTCTACCCTTGTGATGAACTCTATGCATTATCTGTCAATTTGCTTGCTCATTGTTATAAGTGATATCTCCTAGCAATGATAAGGAATTCCACCAAACAACCAGATTTATCAGGAAGATCTCAAAATTGGGTTATTAAATTCAGAAATGCTCCCATGGCAACTGCAAAGAGCTCCTGCCCCAACCTCCTGGAATTCTCCCTCCCACACTGACAGGACCACCCAGGTCTGGGGAGTCCCACGTGGGCACTGCCTGGACACTTGGTGCCTACTGGCCTTCCAGCTGGCATACCACAACTCCCATGAACCAGCACCCATTTTGACGTGTCCTTGCTTCCCTGGTGGCTCAGACGGTAAAGCGTCTGCCTGCAATGCAGGAGACCCAGGTTCGATTCCTGGGTCGGGAAGGTCCCCTGGAGAAGGAAATGGCAATCCACTCCAGCACTCTTGCCTGGAAAATCCCATGGACGGAGGAGCCTGATAGGCTACAGTCTATGGGGTCAAAAAGAGTCGGACACGACTGAGCAACCTGACTTTCACTTTTCACTTTTTAGCCAGAGAAGGCTCAGTCCTCAGCTGGGAAGATGCCACCCCAGTCGGCAGTGCTGGATGGCAGTAGACAAATGCCCAGGGCCTCTTTCATCCCTAGGCTCTGCTGCTGCTGCTAAGTTGCTTCAGTCGTGTCCGACTCTGTGTGACCCCATAGACAGCAGCCCACCAGGCTCCCCCATCCCTGGGATTCTCCAGGCAAGAGTACTGCAGTGGGTTGCCATTGCCTTCTCTGCATCCCTAGGCTCTGACCCACCCTCATAAGCTTGTACTCCCTTGTACTAAACCATCTCATTAATCTGGTCCAACTATAACTTCAGGTTTTCTGGTTATTTTTAATCACCATCTGCTGCTGCTACTGCTAAGTCGCTTCAGTTGTGTCCGACTCTGTGCGACCCCAGGGTACGGCAGCCCACCAGGCTCCCCCGTCCCTGGGACTCTCCAGGCAAGAACACTGGAGTGGCTTGCCATTTCCTTCTCCAATGCATGAAAGTGAAAAGTGAAAGTGAAGTCGCTCAGTCATGTCCGACTCTTAGCAACCCCATGGACTGCAGCCCACTAGGCTCCTCCATCCATGGGACTTTCCAGGCGAGAGTACTGGAGTGGGGTGCCATTCACCATATGACAAACTAAAATAATGTAGTTTTCAGACACTTAAATATTAGTGTTAACTAACTTCTAAAAAATAACTTTATCACTAAGCAGTTTTCACCTAGACAGTAATTTTGCAGTGACTTTGATTTTGTTCTTCATCTACAATCAAGGTTTCAGAAATGGAGTTCTTTGCTGCAATCACCGCCCAGGCATGTATTAAGTTCCTGGCATTGTATTCATACACTTAGTACAGGCAGACCTCAGAGATTGCAGATTCAGTTCCATATCACCACAATAAAATTAACACTGCAAAAAAGTGAGTCACACAAATTTTTTTGCTTTCCCAGTGCATAGAGTATACTGTACTCTAGTAAGTGTGCAATAGCATTGTGTCTAAAAACAATGTACATACCTTAATTTAAAAATATTCTATTGCCAGGGATGGACCTAAAGATGATCATACTACATGAAGTTAGACAAAGAAAGACAAATATCATGTGATATAACTATATGTGGAATCTAAAAAATGATACAAATGAACTTATTTACAAAATAGAAACAGATTCACAGGCATAGAAAACAAACTTATGGTTACAAAAACGGAAAGGAGGGGGCTAAACCAGTAGTTTGGGATTAACATGTACACACTGCTATAAATAAAATAGATAACCAACAAGGACCTACTGTATAGCATAGGGAACTCTACTTAATATTTTGTAATAATCTATAAAGGAAAAAAATGGAAAAAGAATATATATGTGTATAACTGGTTCCAAATAGGAAAAGGAGTACACCAAGGCTGTATATTGTCACCCTGCTTATTTAACTTCTATGCAGAGTACATCATGAGAAATGCTAGGCTGGAAGAAGCACAAGCTGGAATCAAGATTGCCGGGAGAAATATCAATAACCTCAGATATGCAGATGACACCACCCTTATGGCAGAAAGTGAAGAAGAACTAAAAAGCCTCTTGATAAAAGTGAAAGAGGAGAGTGAAAAAGTTGGTTTAAAGCTCAACATTCAGAAAACTAAGATCATGGCATCTGGTCCCATCACTTCATGGGAAGTAGATGGGGAAAAGAGTGGAAACAGTGTCAGACTTTATTTTGGGGGGCTCTAAAATCACTGCAGATGGTGACTGCAGCCATGAAATTAAAAGATGCTTACTCCTTGGAAGGCAAGTTATGACCAACCTAGATAGCATATTAAAAAGCAGAGACGTTACTTTGCCAACAAAGGTCCATCCAGTCAAGGCTATGGTTTTTCCAGTGGTCATGTATGGATGTGAGAGTTGGACTGTGAAGAAAGCTGAGCACAGAAGAATTGATGCTTTTGAACTGTGGTGTTGGAGAAGACTCTTGAGAGTCCCCTGGACTGCAAGGAGATCCTAAAGGAGATCAATCCTGGGTGTTCATTGGAAGGACTGATGCTGAAGCTGAAACTCCAGTACTTTGGCCATCTCATGCGAAGAGTTGACTCATTGGAAAAGACCCTGATGCTGGGAGGGATTGGGGGCAGGAGGAGAAGGGGACAGAGGATAAGATTGCTGGATAGCATCACTGACTCAATGGACATGAGTTTGGGTGGACTCCGGGAGTTGGTGATGGACAGGGAGGCCTGGCGTGCTGCGATTCATGGGGTCGCAAAGAGTTGGACACGACTGAGTGACTGAACTGAACTGATTGACTGAACTGAATCACTGTGCTTTATGCCTGAAACTAACACAACATTGTAAATCAACTATACTTCAAAATTTTTAAATCCTCTATTGTTAAAAAATGCTAACAACTATCTGAGCCTCCAGTGAGTTAAAGTAGTAACATCAAAGATCACTGACCACAGATCACCATAACAAATAAAATAATAATTTAAAAGTTTGAAATATTGCCTGTATTACCAAAATGTAACACAGAGCCATAAGTGAGCAAATCTTGTTGGAAAAACGACCTGATAGACCTGTTCAACTCAGAGTTCCCACAAAACTTCAATTTATAAAAAGCAAAATCTGTGCAGTACAGCAAAGCAACATGCAATAAAACAAGGCATGCCTGCATAGGAATCAGGAAAGCCTTTAAAAAAAATCAAATAGCCTTTGACCCCAGGAACACAGACAGCTAATAATAACATATGCAGAAATATTGATGATTTAAAAAACCTCCTATACATACAGCTACAAACTATTTTGTGGCAATATTACTCCCATCCATATATATAAAGCACAAGGAATTTGGGAGCATTTTTACTGCCTTTGCTTAAGATATGAAGGGTCATGGCTTTTCAAGCTCTAAACTCAGAGACGAGAGTGACAAACTCACCCAGAAATAAACCCACACACCTATGGTCGATCTTTGACAAAGGAAGCAAGAATATACAATGGAAAAGAGACAGTCTCTTCAGCAAGTGGTGTGGGAAAGTTGGACATGTAAAAATCAGTGAAAGCATGTAAATCAGTGAGGCTAGAGCATACCCTCTCACCATGCACAAAAATAAACTCCAAATGGCTTAAAGACTTAAAATGAGACAAGACACCATATAACTCCTAGAAGAGATCATAGACAAAACATTCTTGGACATAAATCATACCAGCATTTTCTTAGGTCCCTTGGTTGAGAAGATCCCCTGGAGAAGGCAACAGCCACCCACTCCAGTATTCTGATCTGGAGAATTCCATGGGGTGAATAGTCCATAGGCTCACAGAGAGTTGGAGATGATTGCACAAACTTTCATTTTCATGCAACTCAATAACAACAAAAAACCCAATCGAAAAATGAGTAGAAGACCTAAACAGACATTTCTCCATAGAAGAAATACAGATGGCCAATAGGCACATGAAAAGATGCTCATCATTGATAATTATCAGAGAAATGCAAATCAAAAGTACAATGAGATACCATCTTACACCAGTTAGAATGGCTATAATTAAAAAGTCTACAAATAACAAATGCTGGAGTGGGTGTGGAGAAAAGAGAACCCTCTTACACTGTTGGTGGGAATGTAAGATGGTGTAGCCACTGTGGAAAACAGTATGGAGGTTCCTCAGAAAACTAAAAAATAGAATTACCTTATGATACAGCAATCCCACTTCTGGGAATATATCCAGACAAAATTCTAATTCAAAAAGATACATGTACCCCTATTTTCACAGAAGCACTATTTACGATAGCCTAGACATGGACTCAACCTGAATGTCCCATCAACAGATGAATGGATAAAGATTATATATACATACACACACATATGTATATTTTACATATATGTATAATGGAATATTGTTGTTTAGTTGCTAAGTAGTGTTCGACTTTTTGTAACTACATGGAGCCTGCCAGGCTCCTCTGTCCATGGGGTTTCCCTGGCAAGAATACTGGAGTGGGTTGCCATTTCCTTCTCCAGCAGATTTTCACGGAGCAGGGATCAAACCTGCATCTCCTGCATTGGCAGGCAGATTCTTTACCACTGAGCCACCAGGGAAGTCCATTATGGACTATTCAGTTCAGTCGCTCAGTCATGTCCGACTCTTTGTGACCCCATGAATTGCAGCATGCCAGGCCTCCCTGTCCATCACCAACTCCCGAAGTTCACCCAAACTCATATTACTCAGCCATAAAAAAAGAATGAAATAATGCCATTACAGCAACATGGATGGACCTGAAGATTATCAGACTCAGTGAACTCAGAGAAAGACAAATATCATACCACTTACATGTGGAATCTGAACTACGACACAAATGAACCCCGTCTATGAAACAGAAACAAAATGGGACATAGAGAATAGACTGGTAGTTGAAAAGGGGGTGGGGGGTGGGAGAGGGATGGATTGGGAGTTTGAGATTAGCAGATGCAAACTAGTATATATAGAATGGATAAACAGTAAAGTCCTACTGTATAGCCCAGGGAACTACATCAATATCCTGTGATAAACCATAATGTAAAAGAATATTTTAAAAAATAATGTGTGTGTGTGTGTATAATGGAGTCACTTCGCTGTACAACAGAGGTTGGCACAATATTGTAAATCAACTATACTTCAATAAAGAATTTAAAAAGAGTGACAAATTCAAATGACAGTCAAATACTTGGGATCCCTTGGTTTCTCTAAAAATATCAATAGTAGTTTTAATAACTACCATCTTTTGGGCAAATATTATGTGACAGGAATAATGCTAAAGACCCGTTGCCTCATTTAATCTTCTCACAAGCCTATGCTTAGATGTTATGCCTTTCACATGGTGAGGAAAGAGGATCAGAAAGGTTAACTAACTTGCACTATCCTGACTCAGGTTTGTCTGACTCTTATCTATTCTGCTACATTGGCATGTGTCAGACATCTCACACCAATGCCAATAGGAAACAGATGCTCTGAACAAAGTTTGAAATTTGACCTTGATTAGAGTACCAGACAGAGAAGGCAATGGCAACCCACTCCAGTACTCTTGCCTGGAAAATCCCATGGACAGAGGAGCCTGGTGGGCTGCAGTCCATGGGGTAGCTAAGAGTCGGACACGACTGAGGACTTCACTTTCACTTTTCACTTTCATGCATTGGAGGAGGAAATGGCAACCCACTCCAGTGTTCTTGCCTGGAGAATCCCAGGGATGGCGGAGCCTGGTGGGCTGCCACCTATGGGGTCTCAGAGAGTCGGACATGACTGAAGCAACTTAGCAACAGCAGCAGAGTACCATTAAAAAAAAAAAAAAAAAAAACACCTCAGTCTTGTTCTCAAAAAGGAAGATTTCCTCACAAATAAAAACTCTCATTCACTCGACAAATACTCCTTGAATACCTATAGTGTGCCTGCCTTTATTCTGGGAGCTGATTATTAAAGTAAAACTGAAACAGCCACTACTCACTGGGTAACTCAGAACTATACTAAAGATGATGAAAAAAAGGAAAAATGTAATTTAGACTATTCTCCTTAAGTATAGCAGGGAACTCTGCTTGAATCTAAATTTTGTTCAGCAGAGAAATCAGGTATACTTAGAGGCTTGGGAGGTAGAATATGAGATCCTGATGCATGTAGAGAAATGTGCCATTTAAAGAAACTCAGTGTAAGGGAAAAGAATCTTAAGAACAATTTGGGCAGCAGGACACAGACAAGGTCAAAGAAGAAGGTTGGTCATCCAGATCATCTGGCTTGACGATGCAGTCCCAGAACCAGGAAGCAAAACCCACAGGAGCTGAGTCACCAAGTGTCAAACGTGGCAGTTCCATTCATAGGCAACAGGACCTACTCACTGCCCACGGCTCCTGCAGCGAAGGAAGACAGTGCCCTCCACGCAGACATCCGTGTCCTCAGCATGGGGCTTGGGCAGCCTCAGGACAAATATTGGCCCTGGCCTCATCTTTGAAAACCACCAAAGGGAGTGAACCGACTGCTATCTGGGGCATTAACAGTGCCCTTTCCACACGGGTCTGGAGCAGGAGAAGGGGAAAAACACTGGTGCCTCAGGGCGGCCAAGGGACCTCATTCCTGGAGCCTTCATGAGACTCCTGAGACCATCTGGAAGAAACTGGAGGGACCAGAGTTCAAACAGAGTGCTAGAAGTGGAGGCTGAGCATGGGAATTTAAGGGTTTTCTCATCTTCTGCCAATTTGTTTTAAGCAGATTTAAAATATTGCAGTGTGAGAAGATTAATGAAGTCTCATTTTATATGTGAAATAATGCATCCATAGTTTTTAAAATTCAAGAATCTCATAATTCCACAGCTGCATGACCAAGTGATTTTCATATTGAGTTTATCCTATTGTCACATAGCACAGCCACCTTTGTCATTAAACAGAAATAATGTTCCTACTAGAATATGTATTTATTGGGATTACATGGGTTTTTAATCATACAGCTGTAGGAACTTTGTCCCTGTTGTTTTGACCTATACAAACTCCAGGCTAGTGTGGCTGGGATGCTTGGGTTATATAAAGAGCAGAGATAAAGAGGTTGATGAATCAGATACAGTCATTCCAATCAATTAAAAAGCACCTTTTCCTTTCATTCCAATAAATTAATACCTATTTTCCTGCAACATGGCATTTTCGCAGGAGGCTCCTGAAAATATATTAAGTAGGAGTTGCATTCTAAGCCAGTTCCCACAGAGACTTCCCACCTAAGTAACCATTATACTGACATGGCTATTAATACTTTCATTTTTCAATTCATTGGTGATTACATCAATCTATTTTTCATCTCTTTAATGGGCTTATATTCTGTCTACCCACTCAGAAGTCACCCATGGCCATAAGCAATTCATGAGCCTTTTGCAAATACAGTCTGCTGAAACCGAGAGACTGTGTGTGCTTGAGTGCATTTTTGTGTTTTCTTTTCTTTTTTTTTTTTTTTTTTACTGCAAAGATAAATGTAATCATTGAGATAAGCAGGCTCTTACAAAAAGTTCTATTTGTTTGTTTTTCTAAATGGCTTTGAAATTATTTTAGTAATCACAGAGTATAAAGAGTTAGACCTGCACGGTCCACTCTGGAAGCCATTAACCATGTGTGGCAATTGAGCATTTTACCTGGTTGCTAAAGCTGGGTTGAGATGTGCTTTAAATATAAAACATATCGTTGGATTTCAAAGATTTATATGCAAAAATGTAAAATGTCTCATTAATCAAATTTTATGTTCAGGAAACACTGAAATAATAGTTTGGAAATATTGGTTAAATATAGTACTAAAATTGATTTCACCTGTTTCTTTTTATTTATTAAATGAGAGTAATAGAAAATCTAAAAGTACATATGTAGCTCACAGTATATTTTTCTTCAACAGCACTGAGTTAGATGCTGCCATGACTCCTCCACCATCATTTTCTTTGTCCATCTTTATGTGGAGGGCACACTGGGACTGGGGAATTTATCATCTTTCCAGGAGTGGAGGTTTAGGTATCTCCAGAATATTCCTGAATATTCTCAGGGAGTGTCTTTCCTGGCTGTCACTCCAAACTGCCTTCATGCTTCTGCACTCTTGGACAGACCATCTTTTTCCAATTTCCCTTATCCCTAGTTTCAGTCCCTTAAGAACTCATATTTCTAGCCTCAGCAAGAAATTCACATCCCCCCAAATTTGTTTTTCATAGACACAAGCTTTTCTTTCATGAGACAGACTTCTAAGGAGTAATTTAGTTCCCCATTATCTCAATCTCTCTCACCAGATTCAGCTCTGGGCTTTTATTTGCATAACCAAAATCCTCTCAAAATGTTTTCCCAATCTTTCTTTGCACCCTGACACATAGAATGTGAAACAGCCACTTCAGCCAATGCTAACATTATTCCCACCATTCCTTGCTGCTCCCACTGCACAGGCTGGGTAACACCTCAGTGGGCAAGGTGTGAAGCCAGTGAGAGCCATTGTAAGAGCTACATGTTTACCATGGTTACTTCACTGGGTTTGCTCATTCAAGCCTTTTTGCTTACTTACATGTATTCAGCCTCCACTATGGATTATCTGTGTACTTTTGAATAGCTGGTTGTGAATTGTTAACTTTGATCAAAGACCTGTGCATTTCCCCCTTCCTGTGAGCCAGGTATTATACTGGGTCAGAGAAATGCTAGAGACCTCGGGACAGGCTTTATCTCTGCTTCCTACTCTGGGCACTACTGCCCAAGAGAGCTTTCACTGAGCCTCACAGAGTATGGATACACCTGGGGTAGGGGTGGCTCTTGGGGGAGAGCCCCAGAATCCCCTCAGCTAGTATCTAAGCAGAGGGAGGGAGGTGTCTCTGTGACATGGATGGTGGAGGCCTGCGTGACCCTGTGGTTATAAGGAAAACAGGACCAGGTCAGGGCTGGGTTTCAATGATGACTTACTAAGAATTCAATAACACATTTTTTTTTTCAATAATACATTTTAATGTAACTTTTTCCCAATAATTTAAACACTAGCCTCAGAGAAATGGCTGTTTCTAGATCTGAAGCAGGAAAAGGACAAGATGTCATGTTAAGTCAGAAAGTATGTTTTCAAAGATTAATAGGAGGGGTCCACTAGATACAGAAGTGAGCTCTTACTGTCCAAAGTCATCAAAATTAGAAAATTAAGAATAATGGGCTCTGCCAGAAATAAACTCATACACCTGTGCCAATCAATCTTCGACGAAGGAGGCAAAAATATAAAATGAGAAAAAAATCTCTTCAGCAAGTGGTGCTGGGAAAGTTGGACAGTTACATGTAAGTCAGTGAAGCTAGAACACACCCTCACACCATACACAAAAATGAACTCAAAATGGGTTAAAACAAAACACCACAAATTTCTAGAAGAGATCACAGGCAAAACATTCTCTTACATAAATCATACCAGTGTTTTCTTGGGTGTCCTAAGGCAATAGAAATAAAAGCAAAAATAAACAAATGGGACCTATTCAAACTTACAAACTTTTGCAGAGCAAAAGAAATCGTATTTTTAAAAAAGAAAAAAAAAAAAGACAACCTATGGAATGGGAGAAGATATTTGCAAAGAATGCAACAAAGGTTTAATCTCCAAAATATGCAAACAACTCATACAACTCAATAACCATAAAAAGAAGAAAAAGCCAATTGAAAAATGGGCAGAAGACCTTAAGAGACATTTCTTCAAAGAAGAAATACAGATGGCCACTAGGCACGTGAAAAGATGCTCAACATCACTAATTATTAGAGAAATGCAAATCAAACCTACAATGAGGTACCACCTCACACCAGTCAGAATGGCCATCATTAAAAGTCTACCAACAACAAATGCTGGAAAGGATATAGAGAAAAGGGCATTCTCTTACGGTGTTGGTGGGAAGGTAAATTGGTATAGCCACTGTGGAAAACAGCATGGATGTTCCCCAGAAAACAAAAAAATTGAATTACCATATGATCCAGCAATCTCACTCTTGGGAATATTCCTGAACAAAACTATAATTCAAAAGAGACATGTACCCCTATGTTCCCAGCAGCACTATTCTCAATAGCCAAAACATGGAAGCAGCCTAAATCTCCATCAACAGATGAGTAGACAAAGATGTGGTACATACAAACAATGGAATGTTACTCAGCCATAAAAAGGACAAAATAATGCTATTTGCAGCAACATGGATGCAACTAGAGATTATCATACTAAATGAAGTCAGAAAGATATATCAAGGATATCACTTTATGTGGAATATAAAACATGGCTCAAATGAACCTATCAACAAAAGAGAAACAGACTCACAGACATAGAGAAGAAGACTTGTGGTTGTCAAGGGGGAGGGGGGAGGGGCGGGATGGACTGGGAGTTTGAGGTTGGTAGATGCAAACTATTATATTTAGACTGGATAAACCACAAGGTCTTAGTGCATAGCGCAGGGAACTATATTCAATATCCTGTGATGAACCATAAGGGGAAAGAGTATGAAAAAGAATATATATATTTGTGTAACTGAGTCACTTTACTGTAAAGCAGAGATTGGCACAACATTGTAAATCAACCCTACCTCAATTAAAAAAAATTTTTTAAATAATGGGCTCTAGTTCCACTCAAAATGGAGTAAGGACATTCCATGCCATCTGAGACAAGAAGAGTATAGCCATTTTGGAAAAGGACTAAAGGACGGCCTTGGGCAGAACAGGCAGTGCAAGCTACAGAACAAAGGCCAGCAGAAACATCAAGCTGATGGGAATAAAAAATTACCTCTGTTAAACTAACGAGTATACCTAGTTGCCACAAGACAAGAAAAGTGAAAGTGAAGTCAAAGCGTGACTATAAATATCCGTTACTGTGATTTCTTGCAAAAAAATACTCAGGTACTCACTCCCCTTCACAGCAGCACTCCCTATTCCTGATAGTCACCCCAGAGCCACCTGCTGCGGATCAAAGAAGTTTCATGATTTCTGGAAATTATCAGTGATGTTGAGACAAACCCTCCCTTTGTTATAAAAGCAACTCACCCCTTCTACTTGGGAAGCTGGCACTTTTTTGCTGCCTTCTCCCCTGTGCACAAGCTATCTCTTTTAAGAAAAAGCTTTGTTTGCCTACGAGTCTTGGGAAAGCAATATTCACTTCTATGGTTATGCTGCCCAAGGATCTGGAAAGGGCCTGATAACACATCACTCCCTCGGATTGTAACCAAAAAACCCTAGACAAGATCCAAAAAGCAACTACCAGAGGACACTGAAAGGTCAATGAATTAGTTTTCTTTTGCTGCGTAAATAATCACAAATTTAGTGGTTTAAAACAACACACATTGGAACTCCCTGGCAGTCGAGTGGTTAGGCCTTGCACTTTTGCTGCTGAGCGCTGGGATTCTATCCCTGGCTGGGGAACTGAGATACTGCAAGCCATGTGGCACAGCCAAAAAAATAATAAAATCAAACAACACAAATATATTATCTTACGGTTCTAGAGGTCAGAAATGTAAAATGTGTCTGCAGGGAGTTGTTCCTTCCAGAAGCGGCCTGCATTCCCTAACTCACGGTCCTTCCTCACATCACTCCTACTTCTGTTATCACATCTCTGCTCAGTCTCTCTTGGCTGTTTCTTATCAAGGCCTGATGATTTCATTGGCCCATCCAGATAATCCAGGTTAATCTCATTGCAACATCATTAAGTTAACTAGGCTTTGCAAAAGCCCTTTTGCCATGTAAGATAATATACTCACAGGGGCCAGGAATTAGAACATTGACGTCTTCTTGTGTGGGGTTTGGGGATGGGGTGTGAGGAGCATTATTCTACCTACTACAGTGGAGAAAAAGCAGTGGGACTGGGTAAGGAACCCAGGTCTTAAATGAGGACCTGGAATTGAGGTTCTAGGTGTTTTTCCTTCTATACATCACAGCTCAAGCTCTGGGGTCACCCATAACTCAGGTTTGAGAGCCGGAAAAGGCACAGACAGAGGGAACCCTAGGAAAAGCCTGCTTTCTCCAGCCATGGGTGGGGTGGTGGGGGTTGGGAGATCCTGCAGGACGATGCACTTGGGACTTTCCCTACTCTGTGTCAGGGGAGAAGCAGCCATGAAGCAGCATCAGAAAATCTCCAAATATCTAAACATAAAAGCTTTTTTTTTTTTTTTAGGAATCCAGAATCAAATCAAGCAAAAACAATACCAACAGATAGAGAACACCATTGAGTCCTATAGCAATGGTCTTAGAGGACCAGCATAAATTGTTGGGATATCAAGGGTAGATACGGAGAAGGTGATGGCACCCCACTCCAGTACTCTTGCCTGGAAAATCCCATGGACAGAGGAGCCTGGTGGGCTGCAGTCCAGGGGGTCGCTAAGAGTCGGACACGACTGAGCGACTTCACTTTCACTTTTCACTTTCATGCATTGGAGAAGGAAATGGCAATCCACTCCAGTGTTCTTGCCTGGAGAATCCCAGGGATGGGGGAGCCTGGTGGGCTGCCGTCTATGGGGTCACACAGAGTCGGACACAACTGAAGCAACTTAGCAGCAGCAGCAAGGGTAGATAAAAATTGAATTCCAAGAAGGCTCTTGGGAAATTAAAAACAAGAAAGGAAAGAAAAAACTCTTCAGGATGAAAACAAGGATTAATCACGGGCATGCAGAACAATATGACTCATGAATTTCAGATACAGGCAGAAAATGAATATTTAACAATTATACAGAAGTTAAACTAGAATTAGGCAGTTGCTAGATAAGATGCTGAAAACAGAACCCGTAGTCAGCTAAAGCCTTGCCTATTAGAATCAAGAACATTTTTCAAGTAATTAACAACTGCACAATTTCAGGCTCCTTTTGAAACAGGAGGGAAGCGGGGCAGGGCACAACCCTTAAAGAATGACATAGCCATTGAGGCTATGACATAACTGGTTAGAACCAACTAGGTCCAAGACGGTGGAAGATTCAACTTCCAGTGAACCCTGGGCCTCAACATTCGCTCATTTTAACACATCAGCATGCCAAATGACATACCCACAGGTGCCGTGACTGCTCCAAGGTCTACCATAAAAGGGCAAAAAGTGGGTGGTGGCCTAATTCCTTGAAATTTCTGCCCCTTCTCCAAAATAGCTGGAATACTCCCATTCATTAGCCTATGAAATTATCCAGCTCTTAAAACTATCCCGTATTTGGGGGCCTCTCACCTTCTGAGATGGTCCACATTCTTTCTGTAGAGTGTGTTTCTCCCAGGGCTGCTCTCACCTCTCGAGGCAGGCCACATTCTGTCTATGGAACGTGTGTCTTTCTAAATAAATCTACTTATCTACTTCTTACCTATCACATTGCCTCTCGCTGAATTCCTTCTATACTGAAATATAAAGAACCTGAGCTGCATTAAGTCCTGAGACCAGATATGTGATTTCAATTAAAATACAGTGGGAAAAAAAGACAGTGGATTCAGGCCCCACCCAAGTTGTGCGGTTTCACTTTCAGTCATAAACCAGAGAACATTATAAAAACCATTTAAGCCAGTCATCTGTTCTAGGAAGGTGTAAGTTAAAGGACTCAAAAGGGAATTTTAAAGGCATTTTGGAGGAATGTAGTTATATTTTAGAAGGTCAAGATATGACTTCAAGCAATGACAAATGTGAGGGAATGATGATCATTTGATAGAAATATTATTTCAGTATGAAAAGTCCAACTTACAAAGAATAGCCCCCTAAAGTTAACTAGCAGGACACTGGTTGTTCTGTAAGAATAAATAAGCTAAAATAGAGATCTACTACTTTCTATTGGCATGTCACTTTGCAATCTCCTGCCAAATCTGGCTGGGATTTTGTTTCACACATTGTTTAAAAAAAAAAACTAAAAACAAACAAAAAAAAATGATCCTCCCAAACCTTTGGTAATTTCTCCAAAACAATGTTCTCATCGACTCCACATTAGGACTTACTGGGAGTCTTAAAAAAGACCCAGGCCCACGGCCAATCGTAGGCCAACTGAGTAAGAACTTGTGAGGGCTGGACTGAGGCACCGGCAGTTTCCATACCATCCCAGGTGATCGTAATGTGTAGCCTGGTCCACTGCCACAAATGAGCCCTACTCCACCTGTGTGACTAAAATCAACTCACATCTTGCTTGAACTACAGTATACTGAAAAGTAACCCTATCATCCCTTCCCTCAAACACACCATATTTAGATTTCCCCCTCGCATTCTCATGTCTGCTTCATTTTAGATAAAGGTATCAAAAAAAGTATTTTCCCCAAATACTTCCCTTTCACAGTTTTGCAGTGTCTGGTTTGGGTACTGTCTTCACTAAACAAAAATGGATTTGGGAGTCCCCTGGCAGTCCAGTGGTTAAGGGGCTTCCCAGGTGACACAGTGGTAAAGAATCCACCTGCCAATGCAGAGACAGGGGTTCAATCCCTGATCAAGAAGATCCCCTGGAGGAGGACATGGCAACCCACTCCAGTATTATTGCCTGAGAAACCCCGTGGACAGAGGAACCTGGCAGGCTACAGTCCATCAGGCTGCAAAAGAGTAGGACACAATTTAGCAACTAAGTACACACGGACACACGGACTTCTCTGGTGGCTCAGATGGTAAGGCGTCTGCCTACAATGCAGGAGACCCGGGTTCAATCCCTGGGTCGGGAAGACCTCCTGGAGAAGGAAATGGCAACCCACTCCAGTATTCTTGCCTGGAAAATCCCTTGGACGGAGGAGCCTGGTAGGCTACAGTCCATGGGGTCACAGAGAGTCGGATACGACTGAGCGACTTCACTTCACTCACACACGGACACACCAGTGGTTAAGACTCCATGCTTCCACTGCAGAGGTGTGGCCAAAAAAGGGGGGATTTGTGTTTGGCAAGAGTAAAGAGAGGTTGAAACAAAACAAAGTAGCTATAAAGGACTCTTGACCCAGACTGGAGACAGAGGGAACAAAACAACACTCTCTTCTTCCCCTTCACTTACCTTCTATGTCTATCTCCAAAGATCCTCTGCCTCACGTAAGGATATAAGCCTATTGGTGTTTCCAGAACTACTTCTATAGGAAAACCCAAATAATAAATATAGGCTGCATCTGTCAACTTACTCTGCTAAATGAAAATCTCACTGAAACATAAAAAAAAAAAAAACAATTCTCACGTTGATAACCACTTTTAGATTATTCCCACTCACTGGGAGTCCTGGTATTTGAAAATAGTCTCTTTCCTCTCTAAGCATCATGGTAGTGGTTCCAGAGGCAGTGGAAGATATTAGATGTACATGTACCTTCTTTACAGACTGTTGAATAAATCTGGATGAACTTCTAAACCTGATTCACCCAGAAACTATGAAGATAATTTGATTCAAACCCCAGACCTGATCCCCTGTGTCTTTGCTACATGATGAAATCAAAAGCTGAAAAGAGACAATGGTATATAACATATTTGAAAGTTACCTGTGTTGGCTAAGTTATATTAAACTAATTAATCTAATTTTATTGTTTTTAATAATTTGTATTGATGTACAGTTGATTTATAATGTTGCTTTAGTTTCAGGTATACAGCAAAGTGAATCAATTATAAACATACATATATCCACTTTTTTTTAGATTATTTTCCCATATAGGTCTTTACAGAGTATTGAGTAGAATTCCCTGTGCTATACAGTAGGTCCTTGTCGGTTATCTATTTTATATTCATATATAGTAGTGTGTATATGTCAATCCGAATCTCCCAATTTATCTCTCCCAGACTAATTAACTTTAATACTTTTCCTTCTTTTCAACCTAATCATAAATCAAAGGTTTTCAGTAATTCTCAGAGCAAGAAGAATTTCCATATTCAACATGACAACTTGAAATGTTGGAAACGCTTAGACTATTAAGTGATTAACTAAATGAGCACTACTTGCTTATTAAATTGCATAATGTAAAATGAATATTACTTTCAAATATTCAAATAAAAGACATAAAATACTGAACATAATTGCTGTCAAGTTTTGATTACACTCGTCGCAAAGGTAACCTGAATAAATGGAAACTTAGAACATGTTTCTGGAAGGGAAGACAAGTGTCAATTCCTCTAAAAATAATATACAAATGCCATTCCAATCAGCATGAAAATAAGGATTTTTAAAAAGGTTAAATAATTTTAAAGCTTATATAGAAGAATAAATGTAAGAAAATAAAACCAAGGAGAAAGTAAAGGAAATTTTGAGGAGAGTAATTTATCTTTCCACATATTAAAACTTACTGTAAAATCTGCTGTATAGTATCTGCATAGGAAGAGACAAATTCATGGTAGAACAAAGTGCAGAATTCAGAAACAAATTCAAGTAAATGCAGAAACTTAATTTACAACAAGTGTAGTATTGCCATTTTGGTTTTCTATCTGAAAATAAACATCATAGCTCTACCTCATACTGTATTCTTTTAAAATTCCAAAGATTATAGTTTTAAGAGTGAAAATAAAACACTAAAAATATTAGAAGAAAACTTAAGACAGTAAATGGATAACCTTAGAAAGTGAATGTCCTCCCTAACAAATAAAAGCTACCATTACATCTTTAATCATTACATCTGTAATACCTGGATTACAGCAATAAAGTCTTAACTACTCTGCCTGCATTCACTCACGTTCCTCTATAATACATTCTCCAAGTAGGATAATCTTTGGGAAACAAAATCTGTACAGCTGAACATGGTTGGACCTCCTGTAGCTATGTCCTCCTTTTTCATCCTTATGTTTGTTTATTTGTGTTTTTCTCTTTTTTTGTTTCCTTGAGTCAATTTTTGGTCTTTGTTGAGTTTTTTAAATTGTCTTTGTTTTCTATTTCATTTATTTTTGTTATTGCTTTCTGTATCTTTTTTTAAAAAAGGTTTTATTGTTATCTTTGGATATGATACATACTTATTAGTCTTTCTTCTTTTCCAATGTAAATATCTAAGAGTATAAATTTCCCCTACAGTATAACTTAACTTGAAAGTTTGGGTATGCAAGTTTTGTCATTATTATAAAGTTATATTTCCATCTTGGTTTCTTTTCTTACTCATGATCATTTAGATTTGTGTTAATTTCCAAACATATGGCATTTTCAAGATGATTCTTACTGAAATGTCACATAAGTACCAAAAAGTACACACCTCAATGAACTTCCACAAAATGAATTTACCCACGTACTCATTCTCAGAACAAGATAAAGAATGTTATTAGTTCCAGAAGCACCCAGTATGTCCACTTCAAGTCATCAGCTTCCCCAAAGGTAACTAATTATCCTTACTTCTATCACCATCAATCAGTTAGTTCTGTCCACTTTTGAGATTTTATATTAAGAAAATATAGAACATTCTCTTTTGTACTGACTTTCATTCTTCCCATAGTTGTGAGATGTGTCCATTTTGTTACATGTATATACAACTCTTGATGGACATTTGGGCTATTTTTTCAGTGTTTGACTCTGATTGATAATGCTTTTACTAACATTTTGTGGGAATTTCTGTTGGAAATTGAGTTATGTGTTATAGCTATGCCTAGATGTAGAGTAGAGACTACCAATTTTCCAGTAGGGTGGTACTGAGATACATGACCACCAGTAGAGGACAAGTTTGGGGTACTACCACCTCATTGCCAACATTTAGCATGACCCATTTTCCTAGCGCTAGGATTTGGGGAGCACAAAGTGGCTTCTCATTGTGTCTTAAATTTGCATTTCCCTGAAGAACTGAGCCAAGCACCTTTTGATATGCTTATTTGGTATCTCAGAAATCCTTTTTTATGAAGTACCTATTCAAGTCTTCTGCCCATTTTTAAAAATTGAGATGTCTGTATTTCTCTCACTGATATGAAAGAATTTTTAATAAACTGATATCAGTCTTTTCTTCAATATTTGTGTTGAAGATTTTTTCTTACATGTCTTCCTTTTTCACTCTATTAATGTTATGTTCTCATGATTAAAGGTGTTTTGTTTAGATATGGAGCAACAAAACTAATAAACTGGCAATGGGGGTAAATATTAGAACAACCACTTTGGAATATAATATGGTATTACCTTGTAAAGTTGAAGATAATCCCTGTCACCCAGTTTTTTTTCCTCCCAGGTATCTGTCCCAGAGAATCTCCAGCACAAATGAACACAGAAATTGGATAGCAATACTATAAAAAGGTAAAAATGACAAATGTCCATTGACAGTAAAATCAACAATTTCTAGCATATACACACAATGGAACAATATATGGCATCACAAATTCAATAATACACATCGACTTGGATGAATCACAAAATTATAATGTCAAGTATAAAATCAATTCTCAGAAGTCTATATGCAAACTATGCAAATACAGTTGAAACTATATCAATGCCAAAATCATACTAAGTTTGACAATACACTGTTTAGGAATATGTATATATTCAGAAATAATGAAATTATAATCACAAAGAAATGATAATAAACTTTAAAATAATGGTTATCCTACCTGGGAAGGAATTCAGTTGGGAAGGTACCCTCAGTGTCCTGAAGTTTTGGTAGTGTTCTAGTTCTGAAGCAGGATGCAGGTACACAAAGGAGTTTCATTTATTATGACTTTTATATAATATAAATGTACCCTATATGTCTATTTTATAATCAAAGGCTTTTTAATATTAAAGTGAAAGTCACTCAGTCGTGTCTGACTCTTTGTGACCCCATGGACTATACAGTCCATGGAATCCTCCAGGCCACAATACTGGAGTGGGTAGCCTTTCCCTTCTCCAGGGGATCTTCCCAACCCAGCGATCGAACCCAGGTCTCCCGCATTGCAGGAGGATTCTTTACCAGCTGAGCCATAAGGGAGGCCCAAGAATACTGGAGTGGGTAGCCTATCCCTTCTCCAGCAGATCTTCCTGACCCAGGAATTGAAGTGGGGTCTCCTGCACTACAGGTGGATTCTTTACCAACTGAGCTATCAGGGAAGCCCTTTTAATATTAGGTACCCATTAAAGTGATATTTTTGGAGGAGTTTGAAATATCATGGAAATTACAAAGATCAACATATATGCTTCTGTATGCATAGCATACCTCTGGCAGGCTATATAAGAAAGCGGTAATGGTAGTTCTTTTAGATAGGTTGTCTGAAAAGGCTCCATCAGCCCCACTTTTCATCCTTCTCCATCCTGCTTTGTATCTCAGACTCTTTAAATACTGTTGCTACTGTCTCCTTTGCTCTAGAATTTCCAGGTGAGTTCAACCAGTTGGAGGCATCACAGAAAAGAGTGAGACTTAAGGATTTATTCCTTCAGCTCCTTCCCTGCCCATTGGCTAGGATTGTCTGTGTCCCTCTAAGAAAGGCACCTGTTGCCTTGCCCTTTGTATTAGTCAGGGTTCTTCAGAGAAACAACAAATACGATGTGTGTGTGTGTGATAAAGAGAGACACAGGTTTGTTATACTGAACTGGCTCACATGATCATGGGGCTGAGAAGTCCCAAGATGTGCAGGGTGAGTTAAGCTGGAGAGCCAGGAGAGCTAATGAGTAGCTGCAGTCTCAGTCTGAAGGCCTGAGAACAAGGAGAGCCAATGATGTTAAGTTCCAGTCCAAAAGCCAATAGGCTCAAGTCCCAGAGGGAGCTGATGTGTTAGGCCAAGTCCAAGGCCAGAAAAGACTGTTGTCCCAGCTCAGCAGTCAGACAGGAGGAGCTCCCTCTTGTTTAGTCACTCAGTCTTGTCCAACTTTTTGAGACCCCATGGACTGCAGCCCGCCAGGCTCCTCTATCCAGGGGATTTCCCAGGCAAGAATACTGGAATGGATTGCCATTTCCTCCTCCAGGGGATCCTCCCGACCCAGGGATGGAACTCATATCTCTTGCATTGGGAGGCGGGTTCTTTACCACTGAGCCACCTAAGAATTGGCAGTTCCCTCTTATTCAGCCCTTTTATTCTATTCAGGTCTTCAATAGAGTGGATGGTACCCACCCACATTAGAGAGGCCAAATGTCTGGCTATTCCATGGCCTAATCATTCTTTCCTATAGCTGTAGTTGCTTCACTGTACCTTGTTTTCCTTGACCAGTGCTATTATAAATAGTCCCTTAAGTAACCATTTCTCAATTTATCCTATTTGAGTATATCATCTGTCTTCTTCTTGATCCCCAACTGATACTCATATTTTTAAATATTAGTATTCAAAAGCAGAGACATTACTTTGCCAACAAAGGTCCATCTAGTCAAGGCTATGGTTTTTCCTGTGGTCATGTATGGATGTGAGAGTTGGACTGTGAAGAAGGCTGAGCACCGAAGAATTGATGCTTTTGAACTGTGGTGTTGGAGAAGACTCTTGAGAGTCCCTTGGACTGCAAGGAGATCCAACCAGTCCATTCTGAAGGAGACCAGCCCTGGCATTTCTTTGGAAGGAATGATGCTAAAGCTGAAACTCCAGTACTTTGGCCACCTCATGCGAAGAGCTGACTCATTGGAAGAGACTCTGATGCTGGGAGGGATTGGGGGCAGGAGGAGAAGGGGACGACAGAGGATGAGATGGCTGGATGGCATCACTGACTCGATAGATGTGAGTCTCAGTGAACTCCGGAAGTTGGTGATGGACAGGGAGGCCTGACTGGCTGCGATTCATGGGGTTGCAAAGAGTCGGACACGACTGAGCGACTGATCCGATCTGATTGTTTTTCAGTCGCTAAGTCGTGTCTGACTCCTTGTGACCCCATGGACTGCAGCATGCCAGGCTTCCCTGTCCTGCACTAACTCCTGGAATTTGCTCAAACTCATGTCCATTGAGTCAGTGATGCCATCCAACCATCTTATCCTGTGTCACCCACTTCTCCTTCTGCCCTCAACCCTTCCCACCATCAGGGTCTTTTCCAGTGAGTCAGTCCTTCATATCAGGTGGCCAAAGTATTAAAGCTTCAACATCAGCCTTTCCAATGAATATCTAGGGTTGATTTCCTTTAGGATTGACTGGTTTCATCTCCTTACAGTCCAAGGATCTCTCAAGTCTTCTCCAGCACTACAATTCGAAAGAATCAATTCTTTGGCACTCAGCCTTCTCTATGGTCCAACTCTTACATCTGTACATGGCTACTGGAAAAACCATAGCTTTGAGTATATGGACCTTGTCAGTAAATGATATCTCTGCTTTTTAATATGCTCTCTAGGTTTGTCATAGCTTTCCATCCAAAGAGCAAGCATCTTTTAATTTCATGGCTCCAGTCACCATCCACAGTGATTTTGGAGCCCAAGATAATAAAGTCTGTCACTGTTTCCATTGTTTCCCCATCTATTTGCCATGAAGTGATGGGACCGGATGCCATGATCTTAGTTGTTTGAATGCTGAGTCTCAAGCCAGCCTTTTCACTCTCTGCTTTCACCCTCATCAAGAGACTCTTAAGTTCCTCTTCACTTTCTGCCATTAGGCTGGTATCACTTGCATATTTGAGGTTGTGGATATTTCCTCTTGGCCCCTTACTAAAAGGCCATTACTAAAGTAATGATACTCTTACTTTTAAATATTAGTAAATGTGGTTTAAATTTCTAACGTATAGTAGATTCTGCAAGCTTATTGGTAAAGGGTTTTTCAAACACACTGAGATCATAGGCCAGCTGAGTGGTTCAGAAGGCCTTAGATGCCCAGTTTCTCTCTCTCCCTGGCCTTACGGTGTGAATTTTCAAGTGCCTCTCTCCCTGGCCTTACGGTGTGAATTTTCAAGTGCAGCCAAGGACCAGAGGAAACCTCAAATGCTAACACCCAGACAGCACTGACTGTCCATGGTATCTGACCCAGGATCTTTGAACTACGGGTCTGGCCTCATCTCCTCTAGGACACAGCTGGCCACTAACAAGCAATCCAACATGACATTTAAAATTCAAAATGTGAAACATAGAATAATGAAGCCATCTGGTCGATATTGTTGTCCAACAATTATAAGTAATGTGAGCTATAAATACAACAAGCAAAAGGAAGCAAACAAGAGACCATTAATCAATACAAACAATTCGCACGAAATATGATGACTCAAGTGTATTTACACAAACAGAAAATCCTTTTTCAGGAGAATCTTTACAAATGGTGCACTAAAGCAGGTCTAGATGGAAAAATACAACCTGCTAATGTCCTTCAGTCATGCGACTTCTCTAAAGTAATAAAAAGCTGCCCGGGAATTTCACACAGGGAACCGTGATGTTGACATTTAATAATTCACAGTTATATATGAAAGGTAACAGGACCAGTCTTGGTTCAGGATCCAGAATAACTTAACAAGAGTTACATCATAAGGACAGCTTAGTGACCAGGACTCTAAGAAACTAGTAACACTTGTCATCAGCCCCACTCATAAAACCTGTAGGAGCTTGAGTGAGAAAATAAACAATCACAATAGTTTGCCTCTGGATCTATATCTCCAAAAGTCTCATCTCTCTGACTATCCCATAGTCAGCTCAAATTCAGCATATCTAAAACTGAACAAATGCTCCTCCCTTCCCAACCTGGACTTTCTGTTATACCCTAGGCTTCTGACATGAGCAACTTAACATATGATGCAATCTGCAGAGAGAGAAAACACATTTAAACTACATGGTTGATTTCTCAAAAGAAAGGAGAGTGTATAAGAATGCGTTGCTGCTGCTGCTTCGTCGCTTCAGTTGTGTCCGACTCTGTGCGACCCCATAGACGGCAGCCAACCAGGCTTCCCCTCCCTGGGATTCTCCAGGCAAGAACACTGGAGTGGGTTGCCATTTCCTTCTCCAATGCATGAAAGTGAAAAGTGAAAGTGAAGTCGCTCAGTTGTGTCCGACTCTTAGCGACCCCATGAACTGCAGCCTACCAGGCTCCTCCATCCATGGGATTTTCTAGACAAAAGTACTGGAGTGGGGTGCCATTATTTGTCCTCAATTCTTCCTTCCTTCCCTTCCTTTACCCGGGTTTACTGTGGGCCAAGAATAAATCCCAACCCTCACTGATTTAGCCAATGGAATTAAAGGTTTTAGTTGTGCTTGCAGGGTTTGTGTTGGTCTCTTTGGCACTTCTACCATTGGCCATGAGAACAGGCCTTGAGTAGCCACTAGGGATATATCAAACAGATCAGAAACCAACCTGCAGCCAGAGCCAAGTGCTGCAAAGCCATAACCACTTGTGGACCCATGGGTAAGAAATAAGTGCTTGCTTGCTTTTGTAAGCCACTGAGATTGGAAGCAGGGTGCTTACTTGTTATGTAGCATTATCACAGCAGAAACCTGACTACAGGTTTCCTCCCTGGGAAGACAAGATAACAAGTGTATATAGCACAGTCTATCCTTGGTAGTTTATTGTTTGTACACACACACACTCCTTTATTCCTGTGCATATTTTTTAATATTACCACCTACTACAGCTAATCCGCATACAACCAAAAAAGAACTGACCCCCTTCCCCAATAGGAAGCAACTCAAAATCAGTCACCCCATCCAGCTGCCAAGTTAATATATCTCTTGGTGATACCCATGACTCAAGCAGAATGAGATGTGACATCTCATGGTCTTGCAATGTGTGGCCTGAATGATATCCATTATATGATGTGAACAGAGAGGGGCCAAAAATGTTCATTAAAAAGGAAAAAAGAAAAGCAACATGTCAAGCATGGAATGACCCTCCCTGGAACATCTTTAGTAAAGTATCTACTTGTCAATTTGCCTCCCTGGCAGTGGAGAGAAGTCGTTGATCAACTCAGTTTGTGTTCACTGAATTTCCTTCACCCGGTGTCTTCCAAGGCCCCACCTGAGTGAGGTGGTGGGAGCTTCCCCTACCACGCATGGCACCATCGTAGCAGCCTGCTTCCTAAGGGAGCATGACCAACAGACCCTGGGTGCACTAGATCGCCAGCTATACCAAAATTTAGTGCTCTCTTGAAGCACCTTGAGAAAGGCAGAAAAGTAGCCCACCCTGGGAAACATCTAGACACTTTACAGGTGTAGGTATACATTCCCAGGAAAAAATGAACCATAGTCTGATCAGCAGTTTTGCTGTCCTTTATTATAGAAAAGAGGGAGGGCTCAGCCATTCACTACAACTCAATCAGCTTCACATTCTAGGATCTGTTCCTTGCAAAAATCCCTCCTCGAGGTACAAATTTATGGCTTAGTTTTCTCCTGGTTGCAAGTAAACAGAAACCAACGCTGGCAATAAGCACAGAGTGAGGGAGTGGGCTGTGGGAGAATCCACCGGAAGAACACACACTCCAGAACAAGCTGGACAACCAAGCTGTGAAAGGCAGAAAGCAGGGTCTCAGTGACCAGAGTGCATGGACCGTTCACCCAGGCCTGTGAGATCGGCAAGGTTACAGGGAATGCCCAAAGTAAACGTGTCTCCTGGAGCTCAAGGAACAGCCACTTTGGGGGCTGATGAAAAGGTTCTAAAATAGAATGTGATGATGGTTGCACAAAATTGTGAATGTACTGAAAATCTGTGAATACTTTTTAAGTGGGTAAATTGTATGGTATGTGAATTATATCTCAATAAAGCTAGTATAGATATAAATTTTTTTAGTCAGGAAATCAAAGAGAAACAAAGATTAAGAAAAGACAATTCACAAAGGTGGAGATCAGAATGGCTAATATTACCAGCAATCAGAGAAATGTTAAAACAAGAAGATACCATTTTGCACCCATCAGAAAAAAATTAGAAAAATGAGTAAGACTTAGCAGGTGGTGTGGGGGATCTGGCCCATTCCTGATCTGCTGATAGAAATGTAGACAGGCAACCTGGCTGGTTGTGACTCAGTTAGGTGTGCCTACTTCCTGTGCATGTGTGTTTAGTTGTGTCCGACTCTTTGCGACCCCATGGACTGTAGCCCACCAGACTCCTCTGTCCATGGGATTTCCCAGGCAAGAATACTGGAGCAGGTTGCCATTTCCTCCTACAGGGATCTTCCCGACACAGGGATTGAACCTGTATCTCCTGCACTGGCAGGCAGATTCTTTACCACTGACCCACTAGGGAAGCCCCATTTTCTCTGTTGTATGGTCAGCCACAGAGTTTGACATACCACAGAGAACCACTGCTGAGCACTGGAAATGTGACTAGTCTGCATTGAGGTGTGCTGTCAAGATCAATAGACCCAGACTATATACTAAATTTTAAAAAATGCCCAATAAACATTAAATATCACTTCTAAATTAAGACATCATTTACGCAGCCACTTGAAGAAATTTTTTAGTTCATAGTCATGGTTTTCCTTTATTAACTGTCATTTTTAAATAACTTTGATTGGGCCATCAGCGTTAGGGGCACCTTTCCTGCTACAGGTTTCCTAGGTTGCCTTCATTCTGTTTCAGATTAGAAAAGAATTATACTAATATGCAATTATTATTATCAAGCCAGAAACAGGCAGGAATCATGAGAGCCATGTAAAGGGGTTTGAGTGTAATTTACAAATTTAATAAATTCCCAACTGCAAAGCATGACTGCATTTCCAACTGTTCATCATTCAACAGCTGAAAGCCCCATTATTATTATAAAACCCTTCATGAAACATGTCATAATCCAATAAATCTACCCAATTCTACCCTAGGTTGGAGGAAATCATCCTTGAGCATGTTCACATGTGTGTACAACTTCTCTCAGTAGAGGAGAAAGTCTCACATACATGTCATCACCTCCCAGGTAAGATGCCATGACATGATTCTCTCTCCGTTAAAGAACTCTTGAAAGACTCAGATGTTACTCATGTGTGAATCTCTTCTGATCTGCCCTAACATCAGAATGAATTATCTGAACATAGGGCTCAAAGTTTACTGTCTAGCACCCTACTGGCAAAGTTGACTCAAAAATGTTTGATGAATTGAATTATCCATGTGTCTCAACCTTTCTTTTTTAAGAATTCCATTTTCTTCAGTCCTGATTAGAAGGGCCAAATTTGCTGACCAACAGTAGCTTCCCCCTGAAGCTTTGACAGGTGGTCTGGTTATTTTCTAGATCAGATCAGTTGCTCAGTCGTGTCTGACTCTTTGCGACCCCGTGAATCACAGCACGCCAGGCCTCCCTGCCCATCACCAACTCCCGGAGTTCACCAAGACTCACGTCCATCGAGCCAGTGATGCCATCCAGCCATCTCATCCTCTGTCGTCCCCTTCTCCTCTTGCCCCCCATCCCTCCCAGAATCAGAGTCTTTTCCAATGAGTCAGCTCTTCGCATGAGGTGGCCAAAGTACTGGAGTTTCAGCTTTAGCATCATTCCTTCCAAAGAAATGCCAGGGCTGGTCTCCTTCAGAATGGACTGGTTGGATCTCCTTGCAGTCCAAGGGACTCTCAAGAGTCTTCTCCAACACCACAGTTCAAAAGCATCAATTCTTCGGTGCTCAGCCTTCTTCACAGTCCAACTCTCACATCCACACATGACCACAGGAAAAACCATAGCCTTGACTAGACGGACCTTTGTTGGCAAAGTAATGTCTCTGCTTTTCAATATGCTATCTAGGTTGGTCATAGCTTTCCTTCCAAGGAGTAAGCGTCTTTTAATTTCATGGCTGCACTCACCATCTGCAGTGATTTTGGAGCCCCCAAAAATAAAGTCTGACACTGTTTCCACTGTTTCCCCGTCTATTTCCCATGAAGTGATGGGACCGGATGCCATGATCTTCGTTTTCTGAATGTTGAGCTTTAAGCCAACTTTTTCAGTCTCCACTTTCACTTTCATCAAGAGGCTTTTTAGTTCCTCTTCACTTTCTGCCATAAGGGTGGTGTCATCTGCATATCTGAGGTTATTGATATTTCTCCCAGCAATCTTGATTCCAGTCCAGTGTTTCTCTTGATGTACTCTGCATATAAGTTAAATAAACAGGGTGACAATATACAGCCTTGACGTACTCCTTTTCCTATTTGGAACCAGTCTGTTGTTCCATGTCCAGTTCTAACTGTTGCTTCCTGACCTGCATACAAATTTCTCAAGGTTATTTTCTAAACTATACCGAAATCAAGGCCAAAATGTAGAAGTATGACAATGACAATCAGTAGATTTTGCTGTAAATGTTTGTTTTCCTTTGACTGCAGAAAACACTCATTACTTGCAAATGTTATTAAGGGGAATGTAAAAGAACCTGCCAAGTAAATTTCCCCCATGATGGTCCTGGGTACAGAGTGGGAAATCCTAGAAAAGTAAAACCAACTAACCTGTGTCTTTCCTCTCCTTTAAAAATACTGTTCAGTATCTGCAGTGTTCTAAGGAAAAGTGAAGCAAGCACTTTCTCAAAAAACAGAGGCAGAAGTAGGGCTCAGGTACCTGGGGGCCACCAGAAGAAACCAGTCAGATGACAGACTGCCACACCCAACAGCAAGTTTCACAAGTGGCTATACTATACTGGTTTCACCTCAAACACAAAAATATGCATAAGCAAATAGGAGATGCTTTATGGTTTTAATATTATACTTATGCTTTCTGAATTATACCCAGGGGTTCTACCATGAGCAAGTGGTGGATGTACACATCCCCTTTATGCACAATCTAGAGCTGTGCTGTCCAACACCACAGCAACTCCCTCATGCAGCTACTGAGCACTCAAAATGTGGCTAGTCTGAATTAAGATGTGTTTGTAAATACAAAATCCACACCAAACTTCAAAGACTTAATATAACAAAAAGAACATGAAATATCTCATTAAAATATATCGACTACATGTTGAAATTATAGTTTACATATATATGGGCTTCCCTGGTGGCTCAGAGGTTAAAGCATCTGCCTCCAATGCAGGGAAACCCGGGTTTGATCCCTGGGCTGGGAAGATCCCCTGGAGAAGGAAATGGCAACCCACTCCAGTATTCTTGCCTGAAGAATCCCATGGATGGAGGAGCTTGGTAGGCTACAGTCCACGGGGTTGCAAAGAGTTGGACACGATTGAGTGACTTTTATCTCATTAAAATATATCGACTACATGTTGAAATTATAGTTTACATATATAGTAGCAAAATATATTACTAAAATTAATTTCACCTGTTTCTTTTCACTTTGTAATATGGCTACTACAAATTTTCAAATACTACATATGGCTCACTTTTTTTTTTTTTGGATAGGACTGGCTAATATTTGCTTAATGTATTTATGTGCTCCTATGTTGAGTGCATATATATTTACAATTGTTATATCCTTGCTCTGATTTATCCCTTTATTATTATGAAATGTCTTTGTCTCCTATTATAGTCTTTGTTTTAAAGTCTATTTTGTCTGATATGAGTTCTGCTATTCCAGCTTTCTTTTCATTTCCATTTGTATGGGATAGCTTTTTGCATCCCCTCACTTTCAGTCTACATGTGTCTTTAGATCTGAAGTGAGTTTGCTGTAGGCAGCTCATGTATGGGTTTTGTATTTGTATCCATTCAGCCAGTCTACATCTTTTGATTGGAACATTTAGTCCATTGATATTTAAACTAATTATTGATCGGTATGTACTTATTGCTATTTTGTTCATTATTTTCTGGTTGTTTATGTAGTTCTTTTTCCTTTCTTGTTTTGTGCTCTTTCTTTGTAATTTGATGACAATCTTTAGTTTCATGTTTTTCTTTCTATTTTTGTCTGTGTATGTGTATCATAGGTTTTTGATTTGTGGTTACCATAAGATTTACATATAACAACATATGTATATATACACATATATATACATATACATATATGATTATTATAAGTTGATAATCTCTTAAGTGTAAATACATTCTAACAACTCCACATTTTTACTCCCCCCAGCCACCTTTAAAGTTTTGTCATCATATTTTTTATCTTTTTGTTTTGTGTATCCCTTAACTACTTATTGTGGATATAGATGATTTCACTACTTTTATCTATTAACCTTCCTACTATATTTATAAGTGGTTGGTTAACTACCTTTAAAGCATTTTGCCTCTACCAATGAATTTTTCCTTTCATGGTTTTCAGATTTCTACTGTGGTCTTTTCTGCTTAGAGAAGTCCCTTTAAAATATCTTGTAAGGCTGGTTCAGTGGTGCTGAAGTCTTTTAGCTTTTGCTTGACTGTGAAACTCTCTCTCTCCTTCAAATCTGAATGAAAGCCTTGACAGGTAGAGTACTCTTGAGTGTAGGTTTTTTCCTTGTATCACTTTGAATATATTGTTCCACTCCCTTCTGGCCTGCAGAGTTTCTGCTGAAAAGTCAGCTAAAGTTCTTATTGGAGTTCCCTTATACATAACTGGTTGTTTTTCACTTACCACTTTTAAGATTCTCCGTATTTAATTTTTGTCATTTTAAAAAATGTATCATGTGTCTTTTGGTGTGGCTCTCTTGGTTTCCTCTTGTTTGGGACTCTGTGATTCTTGAACCTGGGTATCTGTTTCCTTTCCCAGGTTAGGGAAGCTTTCAGTCTTGCCAGTATTTCTAATACAAAGATGCATCTACTCAACTCCTACTCATGCATCAGGATTTGGTTCAAGCACCCAGCTAGATCACAGGTTTTTCCATATTCTCAGCTACATCAATTCAGGGTTGGGCACACAGCACATGCACAATATCTGTGACAAACTGAACTAAAAATTGACCTTTCCCTTGTACATTTTTTTGTACTCATTTTTTTCACTAGAGAAATATAACCACATCTGAAATAAGAATGCTGCTTAAATATTATAGTAAAACAAGAATTTTTGCATGATATGCCTCTGAAAGAACCCAGAACCATTTGATAATATGGTCTCCAGGGAAGGGAACAAGAATTCTTTTATAATCTTTTTAAGAGAATATCTTCATTATGTAGAAAAAGGATTTTTTAAATTTAGGTTTCACTGGAGACTTGTAAATAATTTTTCTTGCCTTGTACCTTTTAGATCAGTAGTCAACAAACTTTTTCTGTAAAGTGCCAGATAGTAAATATTGTAGACTTGTGGGTCTCTGCAGCAACCACTCAATTCTGCTGTAGTAGTTTTAAAACAACCATAGATAATATGTAAAGGAAGGTGAATGATTACGTGTAAATAAAACATTAATTTAAAAAATAGGTGGAATTTAACCAGTTTACCACCCCCCCACCACAAACCTGCTTTAGATAGTGTCTCCTTTGAACAATACAGAATGTGTAATCATATTCTTTACTTTTTCATTCTTAAATAGGTTAAAACAAATCTCCCTCCAACTCAAGTTAAGAATTATGCTAGGAATGTTGGAACAAAAAGATAAAGATAATGGGGAAGAGAAGAAAAACATCTAGTTTATTATATAAAATCAGAGAGTTGTGATACTCACCCAGGAAAGTAACAGTGTTTCAAAAGCCACGAATAACTCTCTCCTATCAGAAATCTTCCAGGTAAGAGTCAATGGTGGCAACAAAGAAGTTATATTCTGGGTTAAAAATTACTTCTGAGTCTCCATACTTCTCAAGTTGGACACTAAAATAATATATACTTGTGCAAATAAATTCAGAAATTGCTATTCCAGAAATGCAGATAATCTAAATTAACTACATATTGACTGCTTACCATTAAATTCTCTACAGAAGTGACAACTGTAACAAGTAGTTTCATCATCCTGGCCTGTGGCACATGATGAGGATTCTCTAATTCAGAGGATCTCCCTGAAAGGGTGATTCAGTGTGGAAGAGTTTAGTTTACTGGGACATTGGTCCTAAACCCCAGGTTCTAGGCTTTTATCTAACTCTTCAGAATACTCCCAGCATATTATCTGTAATCCTAGTCTCTCCCAGAAAAAAATTAAAGCAATATTCTATTTTCAAAACAATTTCTTGTTCAAGAAAAAGCAGGGAAGTTTAAAACTTAGCATTAAGGCTATAAATGAACTATATAACCAAACAGTGCCAACTAGATTCCCCAGCTTTACACTGGTATTCTCAGAGTAAGCAGGTAATACCAAAGAAGTTTTAGGGATAGAAAGTGGGTCCCATAGATTTTGCCACCATCTTTTAGAGATATTCATGGGCATAAACCTAAAAGACCAAAAGTTGCATAGCAAAAAGCAGATCAAAAAGTTCAATTTGTATTTCCATCAGTGTCTGTATGTCCCACATGGAAAGCCTATGTAGAAATAGGGTAGGATGTCTACTAGACCAGTGAAAAACCTTGATGTTTAACAAAATTCAAATTAAGATGGAAATCCAGTTGCTTTGTTCAAGGGCAGTATGAGTCACAATCAAATGAGCTTTTTTTCAAAATGGCTCACCTATTATTACTGATAATAGAAGAAGCAGAGATATATGTAAAATAGCAGCTCATCATTACATTTGGCTTACTAATAAACCCATACTCAAATGTAAACACAAATGAAATAATGGTATCACTCAAGAAAAGCCTACCTCAGAACTGAGAGGCTGGTTACTTGCCCAGAGCTAACTTTCTGGCTAGTACTGACTATGCTACTCAGATTAATTATGAGTATAGATCTTACTTCCTTACCACTGACCCTAAGAGTACAAGCTTGATTCTATTTTGCAGATTCAAAGAATCCTACATCTTCCCATCCACAAGTGAAAGAGTTAGAAGGGAGACTCTCAGAAGGGTTTGGCAGCCTAGGGAGAAAGTGATCCAGACACAATGCTGCTATATGATCTTGAGCTCTTTCTTGCTCCATTTAAGAAATTCAACCACACCCCCAAAACACTAACACAGAACCCACAGGCAACATTTCACTAACTCTGGATTTCTGGGGCTCTCTGTGTATCTCCCCTCATCTTGTATGGCATCTTCAGGGTGCAGAACTTCAACTCTATGGGGAAACTGTGATGAGTGTCAATGTCTGGCACTGACCTTAACAGAGCACAGATGTGCATATAACTGGTACTTTTTACTACAACAAAACAGAAAGTTCAAGTAAGAAATACAGCAACAAACGAGACAATTAGGAATGGAGCTGGAGAACTTATGGAGAAAACAAAGAAGCTGAGTCCCTTCAGCTTCAGTTCAATCCAAATTTCAATAAAGGAAAAGTGTGGGCTGATACCAAGCAGCTGATGACACCAGTGAAACACTATTACCACTCACCCAACTGCCTGCCAGTCTGGGAAACCACACCCCCACTGGATCTTGCAGCTCTCTACCCACTATTTTTGCACTGTGAGACCATGAGCACAAATTTGTGTAAAACATTTACCTGCTTTGCTCAAAAGGCCTTTCTTGGCTCACTAGTTTGTCGGAGGATCCCATTTTACACTCTCCCATAAGTGTCTTTGTCCTTATTCTTTAATGTTCATAGCTCCCTGAACATATCACAATTATACTTAAATGCTTATTTTCCTATAGATTTGTGTAAAGCCTGCCTTCCCCAAAGAAAAGGTCAGGTGCAAGAAGGTAGGTTGCTTCTGCAGGGGAAGAAAAATCATTTTGCCTCTACCCTTCTAGGTTCTTGACTGAGAACTTTCTGTAATAACAGATTAACAAGAGAAAAACAAATTCTGTTGTTGAACCGAAGACTGTGTGCATATGTTTCCTGAGGCCAAACAAACTGAAACACTGGAGTCTGGAGCAGAGAAAGGTTTATTGATTGAGAGGCCACCACCAGAGAAGATGGGAGATGTAGGCTAATCTCAGATCCATCTTACTGGCTGGCCAGGGTGTAAGATCTTCAAAGGCAAAAGGGGGTAAAAGCATGCGTGATCAGCTCATGCACAGTTCTCTGATTGGTGTGTGAAGCAGCGACAGGGTCATGTTTTGGGAGTCAACACCATCAACCTGGTTTCAATCAATCTGGGATGCTCAACAATCCATCTGCTTCTGCTCAACAATTAGTCACCATCTATCACTAGGGTGAGGGTCTTAGTTTTTCCTGACACAGGGATCGAATCCAGGTCTCCTGCATTGCAGGCGGATTCTTTACCATCTGAGCCACAAGGGAAGCCCTCAGTTCCTGTAGAACAATTCAAAGATAAGCATCAGATTGTCATGTATCCCTGGAAGAGGAACTAGGGCTCTGTATTACCACTGAACTATTGCTGCCCAATATTTATTTTGGGGGGCTCCAAAATCACTCCAGATGGTGACTGCAGCTATGAAATTAAAAGATGCTTGCTCCTTGGATGAAAAGCTATGACCAATCTAGACAGCATATTAAAAAGCAGAGACATTACGTTGCCAACAAAGGTCTGTCTAGTCAAGGCTATGGTTTTTCCAGTAGTCATGTATGGATGTGAGAGTTGGACTATAAAGAAAGCTGACTGCTGAAGAATTGATGCTTTTGAACTGTGGTGTTGGAAAAGACTCTTGAGAGTCCCTTGGACTGCAAGGATATCCAACCAGTCCATCCTAGAGGAAATCAGTCCTGAATGTTCATTGGAAGGACTGATGTTGAAGCTGAAACTCCAATAGTTTGGCCACCTGTTGCAAAGAACTGACTCATTGGAAAAGACCCTGATGCTGGGAAAGATTGAAGGCAGGAGGAGGAAGGGGATGATAGAGGATGAGATGGCTGGACAGCATCACTGACTCGGTGGACATGAGTTTGAGTAAGCTCCAGGAGTTGGTGATGGACAGGGAAGCCTTGTGTGCCGCGGTCCATGGGGTCACAAAGAGTCGGACACAACTGAGCGACTGAACTGAACTGACTGTTGCCCAACTGCCTGTCCTTTGTTTCTGCATCCTCTCACTTTCCTAATTAGTAACTGACTGAGTCTACTCTTTGGAACTCAGGGAAAGCACAGGACACTGAAGCCTTTTTCTACAACAAGAAACAGGACATGGAAAGTCTTTGGTATCCAGGAGGGCCCTGCTTCGTTTCAGTTTAATAGCATATATACCTGCTGTCGGAGAAGGCAATGGCACCCCACTCCAGTACTTTTGCCTGGAGAATCTCATGGATGGAGGAGCCTGGTAGGCTGCAGTCCATGGGGTCGCTCAAAGTCAGATATGACTGAGCGTCTTCACTTTCACTTTCATGCATTGGAGAAGGAAATGGCAACCCACTCCAGTGTTCTTGCCTGGAGAATCCCAGGGACAGGGGAGCCTGGTGGGCTGCTGTCTATGGGGTCGCACAGAGTCGGACACGACTGAAGTGACTTAGCAGTAGCAGCAGTATACCTGCTGTAGACATGGAAGAGACCCAGGAAAACTGAGTAACTTCTAAACAGCCCAAGCCATCACCTTTGCTAGCATCTCCAGCTAAAGAGAAAAGATGTTGTGGTGGAGGCCACTTAAGGGAGGTGACCAGGCAAAGCCCAGGAATCCAGGGTGAGGTTGTTATGCAGACTGAAGTCACTGCCTTCTCCACTGAGAAGAGGTTCCGGAGATTTAGAGTCATGGAGGTTTCCCTTATAAATGTAAATGTCTCTTAAAAAGGGCAACTTCTATTCAGTTTTCAAAGCTTTTCCTTGTCTGCTGTTTCTTTAAAACCAGCCTAAAATAATCCTTTTGACAAAGAGACATACGTGGGGGGCAGATTCTGCTTCCCCTCACTTCCCCCAGTGCCTACACCAGGTGTTACTCATCCTGGGGACTCAAGATATATTTGCCAAATGAGTGAGTTATAATACCTTCCTACGTGTTCACGGCCACGGCTGCTCCACTATCCTAAGCAGGCATGCTACCACCTTTCTGCGCTTCGCTGGATTCCAAGTTCAATGGCTGTCTCCAAAAGAGAAAATCTCCTGTAGCAACAACAAAGAGACTGGTTTGTCGTTTTTAAGTGCCCTTCCTTCCGGTCCTATTTACATGCATCATTAGCCCAAAGCGTAAGCACTGTATTATAAGTTATTTTAGAAGTCATAATCATTACAATTGTAAACTCCCACTGAAGCCAGACTACCCCTTGAGCTGTTCAAGAATCCCCTTGGTGCTTACGTACCTCTCTCTAGGAGGCCTATTCCAGCTTTTAACCTTCTGTGTGGGCTTTTCATTTGGAGCCTCTTGTGATCTTCAAGCTGTAATTTTCACAAGTGGCACCCTAAAGCTCTTTAATATTTTTGTTTACCAGAAGTATTCATTTCATTTCTGCATGTTTGGTAGATGAATCTTCTGTAGCAGTTCACAAAATAATGTTTTACAGCATTAAGAGAAAAAAGTTAAAGGCCAAAGACAACCACAAAAAAAATCAAGTGAGCAGTTAAAATATTTATATTAGTTTCAGAAGGCTCAAATGTAAGCAACAACTAAGTCATCGCAAGCACATTCAACAGGGAAATCAGGAAGCATACTGGATAAGAATGTTGTACAGCTGGCCAGAGACTGGGGCAGGTGAGGAAGATGCGGGGCTACATCCTATCTATTTTAAAATCTGGTATTTTGCTCTTTGTGAATTTTTTAAAATGAGTTTTGGTTTTTAAAAATTCTTACATTAAAATACTACTGATGCTTCCTCCAAAAGTCAAATAGAATTACCATATGTAATTCCACTCCTAGGTATAACTGTTTACCAAAAGAGCTTTAAAAAAAAAAAAACAGATATTCAATTATTTACAGAACTTCCATGGTGGTCCAGTGGACTCTGTGCACAGTAGGACTCTGTGCGCTCACTGCTGAGGACCTGGGTTGGATCCCTAGTCAGGGAACTACGATCCCACAAACCTCACAGTGTGGCAAAAACAACAAATGCAATTATTTACACATGACTGTCTACAGAAGCACTATCACAAAAGACAAAAGGTAGAAACAACCCAAATGCCCATCAATGGATGAATGGATAAACAAATTGTACTCTAATCCATACCAGGAAATTCTATTCAGCCTTAAAAAGGAAAGAAGAACTGACATAGGCTACATTGTGGATGAACTTTAAAAACATCAAGCTCAGTGAAAGAGGCCAGACACAAAAGGCCACATATTGTATGATTCCACTAATATGAAATATCCAGAACAGGCAAATCCACAGAAATAGAAAGGAGTTGCGGAGGGCTGGGAGGGAGGAATGGACAGTGACTGCTAATGGGTGTGGGGATTTATTTTGGAGGAATGGAAATGTTTTGGAATCAGATAAAGGTGGTGGTTGCACAATACTGTGAATGCACCTAATGCTATTGCATTGTTCACTTTGAAATGGTTAATTTTGTTATGTGAATTTCAGCTCAATAAATATGTGTGTGTGTGTGTGTTACTGATTTTGACTCCTGATTTTTTTTATGCTCCCTTAAATTCAATGCCTGAGGCCAGGGCCTTACTTACCAACCCTAGTCTTGGACCTGTTTCATTTCACTTTTTAGTAGAAATAAACAGTGAGAAATTGAGATAAGCTTGGGCCACATGTAAATCTGTGGCTGAATTCCAGGTAACAGAAAGACTCATTTTTGACTCAAAAACTAGTCATTGTCTGTGCCCTGCCAGCCTTCCCATATAGCCTGGAGAAGCCTCAGTTACCTAGATCCTTGCTTACCATCTGGACGTCACCATATGCCAGACAAAACACCATAACACTTTCTGTCCATTGAGATGGTTGGGAAATGTTTAATCAGCTGAAGAAATTTGCAAGAACCAAAGGTTGCCTCTGGAGGAAGAAGAAAACCACCCTTTTGATTCTGGTTTATTGAAGTACGTATTATTAGATTCCCCTTGAGGCTGGACATCCCATGTTTGGTGGAGAACAGAGTGATTCTACAAGTGTGGTGATTTCATCAGATAGTTCCTTCATCTTGGCTTCAGTTACTTCAGAGCCTTAAAAAAAAAAAAAGAATATAAATATTAGCCACATCAGAAGCTGAATAATGTAAGTCTTTAAAGTACCTCCAACTAATCTTTGCATCATTTTGGTTTGCTTCTGAAAGGCTTCATGTTTGAGGCAAACCTAAACAAACCTGGATGTGCCTTCCCTGGTGAACAGCAATGTTCTGCCCCTAAGTGAAATAAGAGAAATCATACTGGAGCGACGGACTCTGTACAAATTTTCCAAAAGCTGCTGTCCCTACTAAAGAGCTGTGGTGCTGGAAAAGACTCTTGAGACTTCCTTGGACTTCAAGGAGATCAAACCAGTCCATCCTAAAGGAAATCAGTCCTGAATATTCATTAAAAGGACTGATGCTGAAGCTGAAACTCTAATACTTTGGCAACCTGATGCGAAGAACTGACTGACTGGAAAAGACCCTGATGCTGGGAAAGATTGAAGGCGGGAGGAGAAGGGGATGACAGAGGATGAGATGGTTGGACGGCATCACCGACTCGATGGACATGAGTTTGAGCAAGTGCTGGGAGTTGGTGATGGACAGGGAGGCCTGGCGTGCTGCAGTCCATGGGGTCACTAAGAGTTGGACATGACTGAGTGACTGAACTGAACTGAACTACTAAAGAGCAGGAACAATTTAAGACCTGTCCTACCCCTAGGGATGTCCAAGCAGCATCAGCCTGTGAGTGTGAATGGAATAAAGCCAGCCAGGCTGCTACCTTCTCTAATAAAACCTCCAGGAGCTGTGAGGGATACAAGCTGCCCTTGGAAGCCAAGCCAGTCTCTGACATCTCCCTACAAAGAAAGAAAACACTATTTTATTTTCTACAAATTCAAGGAAATCTGCTTTTTCATGAGTGACCTAGATCACGGGTCAACACACTGTGTTTGGAAATAAAAGTTTTATTGGGACACAGCCCTGCCTATTTGTGTGTAGACGTTCAAGCCTGCTCTCCATCTCCAATGCACTGTAGGGCCTGAAAAGCTGAAAACAGTTTCTGTCTGGCCCTTTACAGTACAAGTTTGCTGACCCCTCAGCTACACTCTTACAGCTCTAACCACCACAGCCTCCATGTATCCATTTATAGGTGCTCAGATATACTTATTCCTGGCCTCGTGCACATTCCTAACTGCTAGCTTTCTCAGGGGTGTTCCAGATTACCAGAAGCATAATCAGCTGTCAAGTTTGTTCTGCTCACTATGCCAGTCAAACAGGAGCATCCCGGGATCCTGTGAGATGAGTCCTGTGATGCTCCCTTCTGCACCAAGATGACAGCTTGTCTATAAAACAAACAAGAACTTCAAGGTTCCATCTCACCCTCTCAGGTTGTCCTGGTGATTCCAAGTCATGGGTCAGTTTCAGCTGATTTCCAACTCAGCTAACCTTGGCTCTGAAAAGCTGTCATCACTGGCATCACTGTATCTGTCACTAGAGCAAAAGATGAACTGATTCAGCAAAATGTAAAAAATTTTGCACAATTATTCTATTTATGATCCCAAACACTTTCCATAATTACCCCCCACTCAGAGAAAATACTAAGGAATATTCTACTACTACTTCTTAGTCACTCCAGGAAGACATTAATTCAACCATAACCAATGGTCTCCTTCTTTTGTCAGAGGAATTGATCACTTGCTTTTATTTTAAATTGGAAGTACTTTATTTAGAAAATTTATAAAAGCATTTCAGTTTAGACTGAAATGTATAACCTTCTGAAGACCACTAATATAGGCCAACAGCATGGAAGTTTTCCATTTCAATAAGCATTCTCATAGGTCCAAGGGTTTGAGAAATAATTTGTACAATTTTGCTGTTTTCAAATTAGAAACTTTATGTGTTGCTCCAACTATGTCGAGTTACATGTAGTATTCAGTCTTGACATAGATGCCGCCATCTTGGGTTTCTGTAGAAATACAGCTTCTCCACGAGATAGGCCTACAATTGTACTTTGACTTGAAGCCAGTCTCACTTTGGGGTTCCTTTTGCTTGGTTCCAAGTAAATCAGCAGGCTGATCAACCCCTCAAAGCTCTACTGATCTATGAAGATGGCTTTGCCAGGACCTAAGTGTTTTATGCCTGAGCTACTTACTCCTAGCCTTGGCCAAGGTTTTGCTGACTTATAGCAACAGAAGTTTGAATTCCATAAGAGTCCAAAATTCACTTTTTTTAAAAGAGAGGAGAGGAAGCAATTGGAGAAATCCTATGCTAACAGGCTAGAAAACAAAGATTTACGCTAAACATATTGAGTAAATATCAATAAATACATAAACAAAATCATAACAGACAATTTCACTCTCCTCCCTGACTTCTGGACAAAATACTGAAAGGGGGAGGGTGAGGCTACAGCATGGTGAAGACAAAGAAAAAGCTTAAGAATGGCAGAAAAGACAAGATTTGTTAGATGAACAATCAAGTAGAAAATATCTCCTAGTTAGATTTTAATTCAGGAAAACCACTTCTACTGTTATCAAAGGGTTTTCAATAAAGAAAACACATAATAACCAAAGAATATTTTTTCAAAAAAAGAACCGAGAAAAGTTGATATATCCTTATCCATGCACTCTCACTATACAAACATAGAGTCCCTTCTGGTTCTCTGCAACAAAAGGGGATTTGGAAGATGCACTCAACTTCCTATGTGAGAAGAAATGAAGGTCAAGGATGTTCGAGTGACTCACCAGGCACACAGCTTGTTCGAGGTGGGGCCACAATCCCCATATCATGCTAACCCAGGCCACAAGTTCAAGTCTCAGCTGTGTGGTACAGCGGGCCCATGAGGTGTGTACCCTGATGCCACAAGTGAGAAGGTCCAAAGGGCCAAAGGAACTCCATTTTCTCAAGTAGTTCAAGCTTCCTTCCCTGCTGCTGAACTCGGGACAGAGTGGGGTGGGCCCACATCTTACCCCTCACTGTCTTGGTTGAACTAGTTATTAGCTATGTACCTTCAGACTGGTCACTTGACCCCTTGAGAGTCCAGAAAAAATTAGTAAGGACACCTACAACACCTCCCCAAAATGTTATGAGGGCCAAAAGAGACTGCACAAATGCACTCTGAAACTACATAAAAATACAAGCCGTTGTGGTTATGAGGGTTATGTGTTTATAACATGGTATTTCTCAAAAAGTCATGGAAATACAAAGAAGCAGTGAAAACTGCCAAGTGCATGGTTTTCCTGTACCAAGAGTAATTCCCTACCCACTTTAGCAAGTGGACTTGGGTGGGTCTAACCTAATGGCTCTCATTTCCTGTCTGCTGGCTATCAGCCCTAAACTCTGCCAATGCATCACTATGGCACAGGGTAAGCCTCACAAAGGGAAGCTCCAAGGCAAATGACCGGGTTCACTCGTTTTTTCATATGTGTTTAGGGGTGGAGATAGAACGACCAAATAAACCACAACACTCAAGAACAGAATTCCCAAAATAAGCAATGCTGCTAAGCATGCTGATTTTATGGCAAGTCATGTGCCAGCAAAACACAAGTGCTAGAAACACAATTCTGCATGCAGAACAGCAACAGCTCCTGCAAATGTAATAAAATCTGTGCCATGTAAGACTTAGGGGTTCGTTTTTGTTTCAAACAGAGTAGACTTAAGTCATAAGATATACTTCTCTGGGGATATTTTCACTTAGTTCAAGACATCTCAGCTCTATCTTAAGACTAACGTCTCTCTTTAAATAATCTCTGTACACACACACACACTTCTCAGTGGGGAGAGTTATTAGGTATTAGGCTCTTACATGTTAAAATTTTTGAAAGGCCACAGAATACGGAACTGTTCATGTGAGTCTTGTTACATTTGAGGAGCAAACAGTTTTAAACCTGCACTGTCCAATATGGCAGCCGCAAGCCACAGTAGCTATCTGAATTTAAATCAACTACAACCAAATAAAATTTAAAATTCCATTCCTCATGTGTATACACTGAGCCATACTTCAAGTGCTCAACAGGCATGTGTGGTTGGTGACTGTGATACTGGACAGTGCAGATTTTCTTTTTAAGGTAAAAGCATTCTTTATTCCTAGTTTCAAATATTACACTTCTATGTTTAATATAAGAAACATATATATACACATATATATATATGTATGTATGTATATGTGTAAATATATATATATATATATATATCGGGCTTCCCCAGTGGCTCAGTGGTAAAGAATCTGCTTGCAACACAGGAGACATAAGAGACATGGGTTCAGTCCCTGGGTCAGGAAGATCCCCTGGACGAGAGCATGGCAACCCACTCCATATTCTTGCCTGGAGAATCCCATGGACACAGGAGCCTGGCAGACTACAGTCCATAGGGTCACAAAGAGTTGGACATGACTGAAGCAACTTAGCACACAAATATAGAAAAACTTTGCCAATGCTAGAATTAAAATAGAGCTAAGATAAAATTGACATAATCATAAGGACAGTGCAGATTATAGAACATTTTCACCACTGCAAAAAAGTTCTTTTGGATAGCACTGATTTAGAACAAATGAATAATGATTTTAGCAAAAACAAACCATAATCTCCATGCGATGGTTCCCCTTGTCACTCACTAAGAAAGGTTTTTGTAAGGTCTGACTATATACAGTCAAAATCACAGCAAATCTCCTTCATGCATGCAAGTACCCTCCAAATAATGGAAGTATTCTTTTTTAAAAAGCTGTTTACTGTACTATTTCCAAGACAAAATCAAAATCACCAGCGGCAACACACAGGACTTGCCATCCTTCAACACTGGCTCAACTTACAAAACTTGATTGCCACGGTCTACATGTGGTTCTTTGACAAACGAAAGGCTTGTCATAGTCAAGTTTGTTTGTCAAAGACTCCTGGTTCCTAGTCAAGTCCTAAAAGAATAAAACACACATTCCAAGGCACCAGGGCAACGGCAGAGTACCGCCTCACACAGTCCGCCTTCTGTGCTACCCTGAGGCAGCTGCTAAGCCATTTCTTATTCGTTAACACAAAGAGGTAGTTGGAATTAAAAAATTCTAATAGCATTCTTAAGATCCCCAGCATGCATAAATTCCTATAATACTTTGTATCAAAATCCATTTCATGTGGAGAAAGCATGTTTTAAAACAGGTTGCCATGCACACAGTTTTCCCCAAAGCGCTGTTATCACTATACTTACTTCCTTCTCAAAGAGCCCCTGGAAGCCATAAAATATAAGAGCAACGGAATGAATAACTTAGTATGTTTTGAATGAGTCTTGCATTGAATAGTAAATGGTAGAACACAACCCTGGCAGGACATTAAAAGCACAGTAGTCTGTATCAGTATTAACTCCATCCCTGGCTGACACTGCATCATCAGCAGGCAGTGAATCACGATCAATTAAAGAGCACCTTTTCAGCAACATTTAATCCCTTAGGGAAGGCATACTCAAATGGTGCTTATCAGCAGTACTTTACAAGAAACAGTCTCAAGGTACGGTTTTGGAATCCAACAATAAGCAGGGGAGCTGTTTTTAAGATGTTTGAAAAAGCTGTTGAAAAAGAAAGCAAAAAAGAATCTTCTTTTCCAGTTCACTTTTGCTTGAAATGTAACACAGGGGGAAAAATAGTATTTTTATATCAGTTCAAAGTTTACAAAGCACCATCTTAACTGTCCTTCACAGCAACCCTAAAGGATGAACATCCTGAGGTTTAGGAGTGGGGACTTGAAAAAAAATTATCCAGGAAGTGGCATATCCAGAAAATAAACCCATAGCACCTGCTCTGTTTGTCCACACTATCCCCACAAAAATAAAATATTTGCACTTTATATGGCAAGAATGGTCCCTGGCAACATCAACCATGCAGACCAAAAGTTAAAATAAAAAGCAAGGTGATTCCAAGTTTAAAACAGTGCTGGAAAATGCACATTAGATTCACACAGGAGAAAAGGAGTGTCTTACTCTCCTAGCCAAAGAGAAAGAATCACCCCAAGTGGGATAAGGATGCCTTAGAGGGAGAAATGTATACTCTAATCAGCAGAGAGACCACGCCTACCTCTAATGGCCATCATCAGTAACCATTTGGGGAACCAGCATCCTAACAGGCTACAGATTACCTTCCACCAGATTGCCAGCAGAAGGTGGACTGAGAAAAGGAAAGCTGGAGGCATGAAGATCAGGTAGGAGGCTTTGCAGCAGGCAAGAGATTAATAATAATAATAATAGCACAATAACAATTCCCATTTAATTTCCTACCATAGACCAGGCACTGTGCTAAGTGCTTTCCATTTAGGAAAAAAATGCACTCTTCGTTACTACCTTGTAAAGTGGGTACTATTACCATCTCCTTTTTATAAAAACCATCTTAGCTGGGGGTCTGTATCTGAGGAGACTCTTAGAATATTGATGGATGGGAGGTTTCTGGGATATGAATACTGGGAAATGATGTTCCAGTTGCTATGTGTGTGCACTTTTACAGGAAGTGAGTCCACAGCTTTCATCACTTTCTTGGAAGGTGATCCGTCAACCCCAAAATGTAGAGAAGCATTAAGCTACCCGATAAGTCCCCAGGACAGGGCATGTGTTCTTATTGGACTAGTCCTTGATTCTCTTGTGCCCAGCACCATGGCTGGGGTGGTGTGAGCTCCAGCACATGTGGTGCGTTGAGTAGATGCTAAAGCGTGCAGCCATCAACAGAAGGAGCATCATGCAACTTGGAAAACTGGGTATGAGGTGTTCAGTTCAAAAGATAAGCGTCTCTAATTAAAAACTGAGGTGATACTTTGAGAACATATGAATATCCCACTTTTCAAAACCTTTCATCTAATGGTTTTGGCATCCACTTATGATCCCTTTTTGACTCAGTTATTACATCAGGGGTGGCATCTACATTTTTTAAATTGGCCTTTTTTTCCTGAGTATTATTTTGTAATTTTAAAAACATATAATGTGTTATAATCCAATTTTGTCATTACTGTTTTTGGTGTTCAAATTGTCCAAATGAGGCCAGCAGGAATCCTTTCAAGCTAGCTTCTTTGACCTTATACAAAATCTTCCCCTTGGTTTTTAAACTCTTCTTTCCTTTAAGTCCAGCAACACCTTCTGGCCTCATCCTGTACTTTTCTTGTCCCAGACTTGAAACCAACCATTTCTTCCAGGAGCCCTAGTTCATTTCAGTGGGGGATGGTATTTTAGAAACCAAAATGGAGAAAAATGTTTCTTTACAAGAGACCTCTAGACAGTCACTATCTTAATCAGGTGTTAAACTCAGCACCATTCACTGTGTGACTAAAGAGGGAATATTATGTGCCGCACGTGCCTCCTGATGTGTCCTTATGAAGTCCACGACATCCCCAATGAACTATTCTTCCAAAAATGCCTAACCTGAATCGAATCAAGACAAAATATGAATCAAATTCTGGTCATTGCTACAACCGGCCTGGCCTCTTTATTTTAAAAGTCACAATATTGTAAAGTAATTATCCTCCAATTAAAATAAATTAATTTTTTAAAAAAGTCATTGTTATGAAGAACTGAAAAAGAGAGGGTGATTACCCAGATTTAAAAAAACTAGGAAACATAACCAAATGAACCTCAAATTCATTACTGATTAAATTTTTTAATTTCAAAAAAAGCTAAAGAGACATTTGGGGATAAATGGAGAAATTTTAATATGAACTGGATATTAAATGATGTCATGGAATTAATGTTAATTTTCTTAGGTGTGATCATGATACTGCAGTTATGTGAGACAATGTCTTCAATTTTAGGAAATGAATGATAAAGTATTTAGGAGTGAAGTGCTATGATGTTTGCAACTTATAAGTGCTTCTGAAATAAGTTTATACAGTGAGAAAGAGAGAGAAGCAAACATGGTAAAAAGGCAACAATTGATGAATCTAAGTGAAAGGTATACAAGTATTCACTGTACTACTCCTTCATCTTTTCTATAGGCTTGAAAGAATAAGAGAATTAAAAAAAAAGAATTGGGAAAAATACACACACACACTCACTATTCTCATTACAATCACGAAAGGAGTCATGTATGAGTATAAGCTAAAGACTGGAAGGAAAGACTCAAAAGCGAGGACAGTGACCTAGTTAGGTTTACAGGTTTATGGATTCTTTTTCCTATTTTCCAAATTTTTTCTAATGCCTCAGCTAAAAGTCAACAGAAAACAAAGCTTTCCCAGGCTTGAAGACAGCATATCACTTCAAAGGAAAAGCCCAGTAGTCACAGGAGAGAAACCAGAGACAATGGTGAAGGAAATGAGTGCCTTCGCTCCCTGACTGCAGAGATTCAAAGAGAAACGTGAAGAGGAGCCCACAAAGAATCAGGAAATAGAAAGCACTGACTGCACCTCTGTGCTTCCTTTAAGACCCTCTGATTAGAAAGTAGTTTCAACTCTTGAGTTTGGTCTGAAACAATCAAGCAAATACAGTGCACCACGGAGTCAACTCTCCTCCCATTTCTATACCGGCCTGCCTTCCGTTTCAACTCAAATAGACGATTTTTCTGCACAAGAGATAGATTGTGTTGGGTGGAGACATGGAATTTAAGATCCTAAAACCTAGAATAAAATGCTGCTCACATGTCTTAAGATTCTGCTTTTATATTTTAAAAACTTGTTTTCCCAAACAGCTCCATTTCTGTGAACTGAACTCCATCCATCTCGGTTCTTGCTTTCTGACACAGAACAAGCACTATCTAAGCAAGAGAGTTTTACTCTGACCTGACAGAGGAGCATGATAAATGCCAGCATCACCAAAACTGGAAGTCATTCCTGACCTCAGTGTGGAGTGACTGCACCTCAGGGCCTTGTAGGGCAGCCTCAGAGACACACAGGCTGAGAAACAACCTATGACTTTAGACTCTTATCCCTCTTCTCTTTCCAGTTGCTTAAAAATGGAATTCTGAAGCTGCAAGGACCTACTGTATAGCACAGGGAACTATATTCAATATGCTTTAATAAACCATAATAGAAAAGAAGATATATATAAAACTGAACCATTTTGCTATACACCAGAAACTGAAACTAACACAACATTGTAAATCAACTATACTTCAATTTTTTTTAAAAAGTGGAATTCTGGACATAAATCATGTGCTTTGTTTCTACATACTGAAGAACTCACAATTATAAGAATCTTTGGATATTCTATTTCATATAAATCTCCTACAATTTTTTATTACAATTACATGAAGCAGTCTCATTCCATTACATCATATACCAGCAAAACCATGCAGATTTGTGGTTACTGTTTAAACATGGGACAAATTATACTTAGACACTAGGAGAGAGATATCAGCAAATAATTACAATGATTTATTTAATGGACCATAATTTCCCATTGGAGTTCTTTATTCTAAAAATGGTTTACTGGACTTGTGCAAAAGAGTTAACACAATAGGCTTGAGGCTGACATCTTTAGAAGGGCCTGTTGCTGGGGAACTTGGCTTTCAAAATATTTTCTCCATTACTAACTGATAAGGTCATTTTTGGGGGCCTAGGCTGTTTGTACAGGCAATGTGATCATGGTGAACACTTGCTTTCCTCCTGGGAGCCTGGAATCTGGGTGGTTGCTAGGCAGAGAATGTCCATGTGACCAGCCTCCTATAGAAACTCTAAAGCCTGAGTGTCAAATGGGCTTCTCTGGGTGTAAACATCACACACTGCATTTGTACTGCTGGAGGGAGGGTGAGCTCTGTGTGACCTCTCACGGGAGGGAGAGAGCATAGGAAAGCTGCAGATAGATTTCTCCAGGCTCTACTTACACCTCTTTCCCTGCCTGAGCAAGCTGTGTATGCTTATTCTGTCACTGAAATGAATTTTAGCCATGAGTACAACTATATTCAGTTCAGTTCAGTTCAGTCGCTCAGTCGTATCTGACTCTTCGCGACCCCATGAATCACAGCACGCCAGGCCTCCCTGTCCATCACCAACTCCCAGAGTTCATTCAAACTCATGTGCATCGAGTTGGTGATGCCATCCAGCCATCTCATCCTCTGTCGTCCCCTTCTCCTCCCGCCCCCAATCCCTCCCAGCATCAGGGTCTTTTCCAATGAGTCAACTCTTCGCATGAGGTGGCCAAAGTATTGGAGTTTCAGCCTCAGTGTCAGTCCTTCCAATGAACACCCAGGACTGGTCTCCTTTAGGATGGACTGGTTGGATCTCCTTGCAGTCCAAGGGACTCACAAGAGTCTTCTCCAGCACCACAGCTATATTCAGATTGCTCCTAATCAATCATTAAATGTGTGGGTGGTCTTAGAGAATCCTCCAAACAAGATTTAGTTTGATTTTTTTTTATATTTTATTTTATTTTTTAACTTTACAATATTGTATTGGTTTTGCCATATATCAACATGAATCCGCCACAGGTATACACATGTTCCCCATCCTGAACCCTCCTTCCTCCTTCCTCGCTGAGTCACCAGTCCAGGTTCGATGCACGATTTAGTTTGATTTTGCAAGTACTTTTGAGTAGCTTATGCAAACCTAAAAAAATAATATCCTAAAACCATTATGCCTCTTGAACAGACTCCCACAAGTCTAAAACCAGGTGGACCTGGTCTTCATAACTGCTACCATTCTAGAAGATACCAGAGTAGCTAAGAGTTCAGCTCACCAGCTCGAGATCCCAAAGTAATATTCTTATTGCAGTAAAATATAAACACAGTAAAACATAAAGGTGCTCTACATGGCAGAAAGCAAAAGTTAGAGCCCAGGTGTATTTGCTCAAAGCCAGGGATTTTTACATTGTGGGTTTTTCAAGACATCAGCGGCACATATGCCATACATTTAAATAATATCAGCCTATTTCTGGGAAAGGAAGCCATTATTCTAGTGTTCAAATTTCTTGTCACATTTGTTTAGGATTGATTACAGACAGTAATCTTGTTTGACAGAAATACAGTCCCAACTCAGCTCACATTAGAGCCTGGCTACCAAAGCAGTTACTTGCTTTTCAATGCTCACTAACACTGGATCTGGGCAGGGAGGAGCTGAAGTGCAAGGTTCCTCTGGAATCCTAGTGTCTGCCACTGGATTAAGTCATGGGCACCATTCTTAGTTGGAAAGCCCCCTGCAAGGTGTCAAGATTAGACAAGACTGTATCCTCCCGGGGTATATTTAGTATAGTAGGGGATATATCCTCCCCTACATTTAGTACTGTAATGGGAGTAAACAACCACTGCATATTGGGGAGCAAGAGAGACGAAGATAAATAAGATGCTGGCTTCTCTTAACAATTGGTGGCTGATACACAGGAATTCTCTGATCACCGTGGAAGCCTGCTAGTCAGCTGTGATTACAATCTCAGCATCAGAGTCTTGTTAAGAGACACAGTGTCTTGCTCAGGAGTTGCTAGCAAGCAGTTACTTTTCTTAGAAACTACCAGTGAACTTTACCCAGAGACTACCAGCCCCCAGGTGGGAACTGACAGGCCAGCCAGTACAGAGGTGGGCAAGCCACACAAACCAGATGTCATTTATATATTAGTTGATACTTGCAAATAACCATATAGTTATACGTGAACAATTATGCACGTGTTATTTCTCCCAGCCATCTAACTTGTTCCACTGTCATCCTCCTTTCACGTGTGAGCACCTGAAACAACGGAGAAAACAGAGTGGCAGGGAAGGGTCAGAGCATATATGCAACAGGGACCACACTGGAATATCCAATCTGCTGTGTAAGCTGTGCAGCATCACAGCACAGGAAACGCATCTTCATATGCAATCTCATACAGAACCAAGCCATGGGAGCCAGGACAAGTGGAGCTGAAGCTTCACTGAAGCAGGGAAGCGCCTGGAACCACCCACCCCAGGCCACTCCTCAGAGCAGCCTGTATTCCAGCTCCACAGGGCACGGTGTGAAAACCACTGCACTGGTTCAAGAGTACAGGGAGTGATCATTAATTCATTAATAGGTCCAACGTTCAAAATATGTAAAGCTGTTCCCATCTGAACACACAGTTAAAGGAAATTCTAGGGAACTGTGAGGCTCTCCTAGCAGGTAATACTCCAAAGAGCAGGCTCATGTAACAAAGTACACACAGACACACCATGCCATAATCCTTTGTTCAGTCACTAAGTTATGTCCAATTCTTTGCGATCCCATGGACTGCAGCACACCAGGCGTCCCTATCCTTCACTATCTTCTGGAGTTTGCTCAAACTCATGTCCATTGAGTCGATGATACCATCCAACCATTTCATTCCTTGTCACCTCCTTCTCCTCCTGCCCTCAATCTTTCCCAGCATCCAGGTCTTTTCCAATGAATCAGCTCTTCACATCAGGTGGCCAAAGTATTGGAGGTCCAGCTTCAGCTTCAGCATCAGTCCTTCCAATGAATATTCAGGATTCAGTTTCTTTAGGATTGACTGGTTGCATCTCCTTGCTGTCCAAGGAACTCTCAAGAGTCTTCTCTAGCACTACAATTCGAAAGCATCAATTCTTCAGCACTCAGCCTTCTTTATGATCCAACTCTCACATCCATACATGACTACTAGAAAAACCATAGCTTTAACTATACGGACCTTTGTTGGAAAAGTGAAGTCTCTGCTTTTTAATATGCTGTCTAGGTTTGCCACAGCTTTTCTTCCAAGGAGCAAGCATCTTTTAAGCCATTCATATGGCTTCAGTCACCATTTGTGGTGATTTTGGAGCCCAAGAAAATAAAGTCTGTCACTGTTTCCATTTTTCCCCATCTATTTGCCATGAAGTGATGGGACCAAATGCCATGATCTTAGTTTTCTGAATGTTGAGTTTTAAGCCAGCTTTTCCACTCTTCTCTTTCACCTTCTTCAAGAGGCTCTTTAGTTCCTTTTCACTTTCTGCCATAAGGGTGGTGTCATCTGCATATTGAGGTTATTGATACTTCTCCTGGCCATCTTGATTCCAGCTTGGGATTCATCTAGCCTAGCATTTTGCATGATGTACTCCACATATAAGTTAAATAAGCAGGTTGACAATGTAGAGCCCTGACATACTCCTTTCCCAATTTTGAACCAGTCTGTTGTTCCATGTCCAGTTCTAACTGTTGCTTCTGGACCTGCATACAGATTTCTCAGGAGACAGGTAAGATGGTCTGGTATTCCCATCTCTTTAAGAAATTTCCACAGTCCTGGCAGTCCTCAAACGCAGTATCACAAGACTCATTTGCTACAATGAGTGTCCACAATGGTAACTTCTAAACAAGATATATCCAGTTATTGTGGTAGTAACCCCTACCTAAGCACATGATTCTGGCCAGTTCCTTTCACTGTTAAAGTTATTACATACGATATTCTTAGATGAAAAGAAGTAAAGATGTAAAATCTCACCAAACTAGTATTTAAATTGTAAAGGAATTTTAATGAAATTTAATGAAAATTAAATTTTAATGAATTTTAACAAAAATCCCTGAGGATTTTAAATTCAAATTAGACTTTTAAAATCATTGTACAGGTCCTCCAGAAGAAGAGGTAAACACATTTTTAAAAATATTAAATAATAAGAGTAGGGTAAATAAGGGCTCAACTTACAATAATGCTATCACAATGAAAAGGGTGGTAAGGATTCAGAAAAAAGAGATGAAATCACCAGTGGAACAAAACAGAAATCCCTGAAACAAATCTAAATTACTTAATTGGTGAGAGTGGAGTGGTGTCAAGGGGACGGAGATCCCTACCTCATATACCACACCAAAAATAAAGTCCATATATATTACATATTGAAATTATAAAACTGAAACTATATCAGTCTCCCAAGGCAATAGAAATAAAAACAAAAATAAATAAATGGGACCTAATCAAACTTACAAGCTTTTGCACAGCAAAGGAAATTATTTTTAAAAAAAGAAAGAAAAAACAAGCTACAGAATGGGAGAATATTTGCAAATGATGTGAAAGACAAGGGCTTAATCTCCAAAATATACAAACAGCTCATGCAACAACAACAACAAAAACCAACTGAAAAACGGACAGAAGACCTTGATAGACATTTCTCCAAACAAGACCTACAGATGGTCAACAGGTACATGAAATGATGTTCAACATCACCGATTATTAGAGAAATGCAAGTCAAAACTACAATGAGGTATCGCCTCACACCAGTCAGAATGGCCATCATTAAAAAGTCTACAAACAACAAATGCTAGGGAGGGTGTGGGGGAAAGGGAACCCTCCCACACTGTTGGTGGAAATGTAAATTGGTACAGCCTCTGTGGAGAACAGTTTGGAGGTTCCTCAGAAAACTAAGAATAGAACTACCATATGATCCAGCAATCCCACTCATGGGCATATACCTGGGCAAAGCTATAATTCAAAAAGATACCTGCACACCAGTGTTCATAGCAGCATTGTTCCCAATAGCCAAGATATGGATACAACCTAAATGTCCATCGACAGATGAATGGATAAAGAAGATGTGGTACATACATACAATGGAATACTACTCAGTCATAAAAAAGAATGAAATAATGCCATTTGCAGCAACATGGAGATTGCAGCAGACCTAGAGGTTATCATACTAAGTGAAGTAAGTCAGAAAGAGAAGCACAAATACAATATGATACCACTTATACATAGAATCTAAAATATGCCACAAACGAACCTATCTCCAAGACAGAAACAGACTCACAGACACAGAGAATGGACTTATGGTTGCCAAGGGCGAGGAGGGAAGGGAGACGGATAGACCGGGAGTTTGGGATTAGTAGACACAAAATATTACATTTAGAGTAGATAACCAACAAGGGCCTAATGTATAGCACAGGGAACTATATCCAATTTCCTGGGACAAACCATAATGGAAAAGAATATTTTAAAAAGAATATATATATATATATATATATATATATATGTATAACTGAGTCACTTAGTGTACAGCAGAAATCAGCACAACACTGTAAATCAACTATGCTTTAAATTTTTTTCCTCTGAAACTATAAAAGTGCTAGTGGAAAACAAATGGGTAATTATATAATAATCTTTTGACAGGGAAATAGTTTAGGCATGATACTAAAGACATAATCCACCAAAGTAAAAGATCTGACCACGTTTAAAGAAAACATAAATAAGGACTACATAAAGTCTTTATTTAAAGTTCTTTAGTGAAAATAAAAACTAAAATAAACCTAACAAAAACTAATGAAAACCATTAACAACTTAAAAACAAAACCACTCTGAAAAAGTATGTGTAATCAAACAAAGGATTAATGTCCTTTATATATAAAGAGCTTACTAATGATCAAGAAAAAGGATAATAGCAAAAGGAAAATTAGGGCAAAAGATATGAACAGGGTATTAATAAAACAAAAAAGCCAATAAACATATAAAACATTCATGTACATATATTACTCAGAAAGTTAACAAAAGAAAATCCCTTTTTTCACCTACCAAAATGACAAATATCTGTAAAATAATAGTCAGCATCAGCATGATTTGGAAAACTGATATATTACTCTTGTAGATGTGATTAAATCACTTTCATTCAGAGAAAAATGTATGCTTATTAAGAGGGGAAAAAATGACTCTCCACTTTAAAAAATAAATCCTACAATGATATTAAATTTTATGAGAAGCCTACAATGTTGATAATTGTATCTTGAGTCATTGCTAAGGACACAGTAAGCTGGTTACCTTGAAGACAGCTTGCATCCCTGTAGGAGATAGGCATTCAGATTCCCAGTTGCCGCAAGTAACAGCCCCAGGTATGGAGGGGAAGGCTTCATTGGCCTAGAAGAAAACTCGGGATGGAACTGGACACCAACAAAATAGGGGTGATCTGAAATGAGAATAATTATAATGCAATTGAAGCTGATAAATCTGACAACCATCCTTAAAATCTTATGTTTAAATAAGAAAACTCATTAAATGGTAAGATTTAACTTGTTACCTATATCATAGCCAGATATTTTCATGATCCAACTTGGTAGTAGAATTTCAAATTGTAAAACACATCTCACTAACAAGAGATTCAGCATTTTATTTGTGGAAAGTATTAGATCGAGCAAAGTTAAGCAAAAGTTTTTGAATGGGAAGATGATCTGCTATCTAGGCCCTTCCAAGACTTGCAATGGTTCTATTTCCATGGGTGGGGTCCAGGGCAGGCTACCCCAAAGTATGTCTCAATGACATACTGATTATTTTGAATTAAAATTACTTAAGATTGAGCTGATGTAAGAGGGACACTTTGACACACACTCCACCCAGTCTCCCTAAAAGCAGGAAATAAACCTCTCATGGAAAGGTACACTCTCAACATATGGAGGTGGAAGGACATCCTTATCACTAGAGACACGGAATCTGGGCAGAGAAGCCTATATAAACACATTTTGTGACTTCTTTAATTTACTAGCCAAGCTCAAATTTCATTTAGATTCTTCACTAATTAAGCACTCAAAGCCTAAGTTTCTTTGTCCTGTTAATTCCTCATATATTTATTGTTTCTGTGTATAAAAAGTACAAAACCTACCTACTTTCTCCATTTTTTAGGTTCCATTTCTAAGAGACCTCCATTTGTACAATTTTTTCTTTTTCTCCTGTTTATCTGTCTTGCATCAATTTTATTATTAGTCCAGTCACAAGAACTCAAGAGGGTAGAGGGGAAAGGTCCCCTCCCTCAACAGCCTGATATCCTCATTCGTCAGGCTAACTGTAAGTCACTTTCAGATGGTTCAGGTCATTTCCTACAAGTTCTCCTTTCCCAAGGGATGGGTCCCCTGGGAAAGAAGCAGGTATAACTGCTTTTCTAGTCACAGCTCTGGGCTGGATATTAATCACAGACAGCACCAGGAAGCTGATCAGGCACTCATATTTCAGCTATGTCAATTTATCTTCCCCTTCGTGAATCACAGCCTTGTCGTGGCAAAGGGGCTTGCCTAACTCAATGAAGCTATGAGCCATGCCCTGTAGGGCCACCTAAGATGGACAGGTCATAGTCAAGACTTCTGATAAAATGTGGTCCACTGGAGAAGGAAATGGCAAACCACTCCAGTATTCTTGCCACAATAAGCCCATGAATAGTATGAAAAAGTAAAAAGATATGACACCTCAAGATGGCACCCGCCCCAGGTCAGAAGATGTCCAATATGCTACTAGGGAAGAGTGGAGGGCAATTACTAGTAGCTCCAGAAAGAATGAAGTGGTTGGGCCAAAGCAGAAATAATGCTCAGTTGTGGATGTATCTGGTGGTGAAAGTAAACTATGATGCTGTAAGGAACAATATTGCATAAGAACCTGGGATGTTAGGTCCATGAATCAAGGTAAATTGGACATGGTCAAGTAGGAGATGGCAAGAATGAATATCGACATCTTAGGAATCCATGAACTAAAATGGATGGGAATAGGCGAATTTAATTCAGATGACATGCATGGATGTGAGAGTTAGACTATAAAGAAAGCTGAGCACCGAAGAATTGATGCTTTTGAACAGTGGTGTTGGAGAAGACTCTTGAGAGTCCCTTGGACAGCAAGGAGATCCAACCAGTCCATCCTAAAGGAGATCAGTCCTGAATATTCATTGGAAGGACTGATGCTGAAGCTGAAATTCCAATACTTTGGCCACCTGATGCGAAGAACTGACTCATTTGAAAAGACCCTTATGCTGGGAAAGATTGAGGGCAGGAGGAGAAGGGAATGACAGAGGATGAGATGGCTGGATAGCATCACCGACTCAATGGACATGGGTTTGGGTGGACTCCGGGAGTTGGTGATGGACAGGGAGGCCTGGTGTGCTGCGGCTCATGGGGTTGCAAAAAGTCGGACATGACTGAGTGACTGAACTGAACTGAACTGAATGGAGAAACAGACATAGAGAACAGACTTATGGACACAGGGAGAGGGGAGGAGAGGGTGAAATGTATGGAGAGAGTAACATGGAAGCTTACATTACCATATGTAAAACAGATAGCCAATGGGAATTTACTGTATGTCTCAGGGAACTCAAACAGGGGCTCTGTATCAACCTAGAGGGGTGGGATGGGGAGAGAGACGGGAGGGAGGTTCAAGAGGGAAGGGACATCTATGGCTGATTCTTGTTGATGTTTGATAGAAAACAACAAAATTCTGTAAAGCATTTCACCTTCAATTAAAAAATAAATAAATTTAAAAAAATAAATTAAAAAGAAATGGCAAGAATACACAGAAAAACTGTACAAAGATGTTAATGACTCAGATAACCACGATGGTGTGATCATTCACCTAGAGCCAGACATTCTAGAGTCCGAAGTCAAGTGGGCCTTAGGAAGCATCACTATGAACAAAGCTAGTGGAGGTGATGGAATTCCAGCTGAGCTATTTCAAATCCTAAAAGATGATGCTGTTTAAGTGCTGCACTCAATACGCCAGCAAATTTGGAAAACTCAGCAGTGGCCACCAGACTGGAAATGGTCAGTTTCCTTTCCAATTCCAAAGAAAGGCAAAGCCAAAGAATGTTCAAACTACAGTACAATTGTGCTCATTTCACATGCTAGTAAAGTTATGCTCAAAATCTTTCAAGCTAGGCTTTAGCAGTACATGAACTGAGAACTTCCAGATGTACAAGCTGGGTTTAGAAAAGGCAGAGGAATCAGAGATCAAATTGTCAACATTCATCAGATCATAGAAAAAGCAAGAGAATTCCAGAAAAACATCTACTTCTGCTTCATTGACTACACTAAAGTCTTTGTGTGGATCATAACAAACTGTGGAAAATTCTTAAAGAGATGGGAATACCAGACCACCTGACCTGCCTCCTCAAAAACCTGTATGCAGGTCAAGAAGCAACAGTTAGAACTGAACATGGAACAATGGACTGGTTCAAAATTGGGAAAGGAGCATGTCAAGGCTCTATACTGTCACCCTGCTTATTTAACTTACATCATGCAAAATGCCAGGCTGGACGAAGCACAAGCTGGAATCAAGATTGCCAGGAGAAATATCAATAACCTCAAATATGCAGATGATACCACCCTTATGGCAGAAAGCAAAGAGGAACTAACGAGCCTCTTGATGAAGAAGAGAGTGAAAAGCTGGCTTGAAACTCAACATTCAAAAAAATATGATCATGGCATTCGATCCCATCACTTCATGGCAAATGGAAGGGAAAAAAGTAGAAGCAGTGACAGATTGTATTTTCTTGGGTTCTAAAATCACTATGGACAGTGACTGCAGCCATGAAATTAAAAGATGCTTGCTCTTTGGAAGGAAAGCTATAACAAACCTAAACAGCGCATTAAAAAGCAGAGATATCACTTTGCTGACAAAGGTCTGTATAGTCAAAGCTATGGTTTTTCCAGTGGTCATGTACAGATGTGAGAGATGGACCATAAAGAAGGCTGAGCACCGAAGAATTGATGCTTTTGAATTGTAGTGCTGGAGAAGATTCTTCAGAATCTCTTGTACTGCAAGGAGATCAAACCAGTTAATCTTAAAGGAACTCAACCTTGAATATTCATCGGAAGAAATGATGCTGAAGCTGAAGCTTCAATACTTTGGCCACATGATGCGAAGAGCTGACTCACTGGAAAACACCTTGATGCTGGGAAAGACTGAAGGCAAAAGTAGAAGACAGAGGCAGAGGATGAGATGGTTAGATAGCATCACCGACTCAATGGACATGAATTTGAGCAAACTCCAGGAGATAGTGGAGGACAGAGGAGTCTGGCATGCTGCAGTCCATGGGGTCACAAAGAGTTGGACATGACTTAGTGACTGAACAACAACAACTTATCTCCTGTGATGAAGAGTCTCCAAGTGATAAAAGGATGGCCTTTCAATATGTTAATAGTGGTTATGGCTCAAGGTGGCAAAAATTCAACATATTTTTATTTTCTTCATTATAATTCTTTGTATTATATGAACGTTTACAGTGAATCTCTTACATTGGGCTTCCCTGATAGCTCAGTTGGTGGAAGAATCACCTGCAATGCAGGAGACCCAGGTTTGATTCCTGGGTCGGGAAGATCGGCTGGAGAAGGGATAGGCTACCCACTCCAGTTTTGGGGGGCTTCCCTTGTGGCTCAGCTGATAAAGAATCTGCCTGCAATTGAGGAGACCTGGGTTCAGTCCCTGGGTTGGGAAGATCCCCTGGAGAAGGGAAAGCTACCCACTTCAGTATTCTGGCCTGGAGAATTCCATGGGCGGAATAGTTCGTGGGGTTGCAAAGAGTCGGACACTTCTGAGGGCAAATAAAGCTGTTACATATTGAGAGTTGTAAGAAACCCCTATATGAGCAATTTAAGTTCTCCTAGATGTAATAGGAACAGAAAAATAGTTTTTTTCAGGTATCTGGAATCCCCTGTTTGTGAACGGTAAAAATTAATGGGCAACATTTTCAAATCTGGGTAAAAATTTTCTAGGATTACAAATTCCTCTCCCCACTCAAAGCTCTCAAAAACTATGTGTATTCCCAGATTAGGAAGCAACTCCTAATTGGAGATTGGGCAACTCTCTATTCCCATAATTTCCATAGTAAAAGCATGGTTGATATGTAGTCCTTACTTTAAAAATCATTTTAATGGCCATATATATATCAAATGAAGATGATAAAATATAACTCTTATAAGAAGAAGTAAATATAATTTTAAATCTTTCAATGGGATGCTCTATGAAATGATCTGAAAGTCTAGTGTGGAATTCAAAATCACAAATCCCCATCACTTACCACTGAAGACCCCAAACTACTGCTCAGTAGTGAGGAAATCCTGGTTGAATAGCAATATCCACTCTCCTAAGGTTATCATTTAAAGTTTAGTCCTTATTGTAATTAAATAGATAACAGTCTAGCAGATTGTTCTCATCTAATGGTTATAAAGCTTTAGAATAGGAAAGGACTTCAGAAGTAGAGTAAATGTCCAGGTATAGATGCAAAAGCCTGGAGACGCTTTGTCCTGGTCAGCTAGCTGAGGTTTCAGCTTTCATCATCTGACTATTAGCTGACGCTTCCCTTTGCACCTGTGGGGCCAGGCGTGTCCTGGGGCACTCACTACCCACTTCAGAAGCCTTGATGCAAGGTCACCATTTGTTCTCTCCTGCAAGGACTGATCTTTCAGTTTTCAGATGATGATCTTTCTCCTACTTTGAGTCTTCTTTATAAAATAGTGGCAGTATCAGACAGCAGTTTTTGTGTTTCTTTTCATTTTTGCTGTGCTCTGCTCAGTCGCTAAGTTGCATCCAACTCTGTGACCCCATGGATTGCAGCCTGCCAGGTTTCTCTGTCCATGAAATTTTCCAAGCAGGAATACTGGAGCAGGTTACCATTTCCTTCTCCAGGAGATCTTCCTGACCCAATCGAACCTGCATCTCCTGTTTCTCCTGCATTGGCAGGCGGATTCCCCCTCACTGAGACATACCCAGGAAGCCTGTTTTCATTTTTACTTCTTATTAACTAAACAAAAGTTGGAAATCCCCCCCAAAAAAATTAAGCTTTGGTATACAAAATGGTAGCCCTTGGCCACAGGTGACCATTTAAATTCATTCAAATTAACTGAGCACATTTTAAGTGCTAAATAGCCCTAAACAGCTAGTGGCTACCATACTGAACAGGGCAGAATACTCCATCATTGCAGCAGGTTCTACTGGACAGCTCTGAATTCAGAAAATTCCAGTGTAGAAATCCACTATAGCATATCTAGGAAGAAGCCTCCTTGAATTAGAGGGACACTCTTGCCTGGAAAATCCTATGGATGGAGGAGCCTGGTGGACCGCAGTCCATGGGGCGCTAAGGGTCGGACATGACTGAGCGACTTCACTTTCACTTTTATACTTGGAGAAGGAAATGGCAACCCACTCCAGTGTTCTTGCCTGGAGAATCCCAGGGACGGGGGAGCCTGCTGGGCTACCTTCTATGGGGTCGCACACAACTGAAGCGACTTAGCAGCAGCAGCAGCAATAGCAAGTGTGAAAGCTTGGTGAGAGGAATGCCCTCTCCTCTCAGGAAAGTGTCCCCGCAAGAAAAGAAGAGAAACCATCTGTCCTTAGAAAAGAAACCAATGCAGCTTTTAAATTAAAGATGTGATGAATCCTACAGCACAGCATCTAGGGATGTCTCTGAAAGAAGCTGACAATATTGTGTTTTTGTACCACTAAAGACAGTATGGATCTATGAGCAATGGATCATGTCATAGCCAGGGAAAGAATATTTGAATGAATGGACCATTGCTCTGAATCACTTTATTCAAAAAATCCCCTATACCAAAATGAGGAAAGAGACCGAAAAGTTTTTATTTTAATGATATTCTACCAGTCAAATTGTCTTTTAAAGAATACTCTTAATTGCTTTGAAACATATTCTGACATTATACTAATCACAAGCTTTGTTGTTCCTTTTAGAACTCCTTCAGGAATATAGAGACTCATGGATATGGTAAGAGTAGCTAAGATCAAAGTCTTCTGGGAAGTTTTCCTTAATAAAATGAACTCCCTTGCAGTCAGCTTTTTTAAAATTTCAAGGTTTTATAGCAGGTCTCATTTCCTTTCCAACCCACATGAAGTTTGAAAGTGTCAATAGGAAATGAAATCCTTACAGTAAAAGAAGCTTCTAAGTGTTTGCTGATAATGAGAGCCGGGAGAATTAAAGAGAGTAATGTACTTGAACAAAGTAAATAAACAATAATTTGCTTAAGAAACTTCTTTGCCCTCTCACATACCAGACTTAAGAGACTTCAACACCAAACAGTGATCCACACTATAAAAATTGTAAATGATGGACATTTCTATCAAAAGGACTACAGAAAATATATCCTCATATTCTAATTTAAAACTTCAGGCATGGATCAATAATCTTAGGTGTAAAGTCCACTGAAAACAAGAAGAACAATAAAGTCCCACAAAAGTGGTGGCAGAAGGTGGCTATGGCCTGGTTTAGATCCAGCCCCTCCAGTGACTAGGTGGATGGCCCTGGCAGGTTTCTTAACCTCTGCATTCCAGTCTCCTCTCTAGAGTAGGAATAACATCACCTGCCTTGTAAGTTACATAGGCACACGGAGTCCCTAGCAAGGGGTCTGGTGAGAAGCATCCAGTGAGTGCATGCTCAGTGTCCACTGCTTGCCTTCTTTCTGGGTCCAGGTAACATGCCACTGTGGTCAAAGAAGCCTTTCCCAACTTCAAGTGTCCTCCCTGCTTGGAACTCTGAAGTACCTGAACAGTTTAGAGACAGAAAACGAAAGGGACAGAGAAAAGGAATCTGAAGTAGAAGAACAGTGACATGGGTTAAGATGGAAAAAGAAGTAGAAAAGTTAGAAGAGTAAGCAGTCCAGGCTATCTGGAGCCCAAGTATACAGATTGGAAAGGTAGGTTCTAGAAAATGATGCTACCATTTTTAGAGCATCCTGTATACACTAAGCATTCGATAAATAAGGGCAGTTTATCCAACAGATTATTGTCACATGTACTGCACAGTCAGTTACCAGTAGTGAGGAGAACATCAGGCCATTCTTCCTCAGAGGTGGGAGAAAGCAGAGTGCTCCTCAACAGTGGGCTGCCTGCCTTTCCCAGACCATTGAACCCAGAGGCTAGGAACAAGGGACACCCCAGGAAGGGGGCAAGGATGCTAAGGAAGCATACTACTGAAAGAACTAGTAGGCTCTGAACTACATCATTTTATGGCAGTTCACATAAACAGAGCCCAAAATAGTATTATAAGCGATCTGTTTTTTCATACACTTTATATTTAGTGTATATTATTTCTATTTAATTGCATATTTATTTCAAAAGAGAGAGGAGAAAAGAACAAACAAAATGGGTCTCAAGTTATATCTTTGTATGCTTACAGTTGACAGACAGACATTAGCTCACAACAAAAATTTTCAAAAATGAAGACCCCACTTACTTGCCAGTTCAATGATTTCCATCCTCTCTCCATCAACATCCTGACCTACAAAACTTAAGTCTTTCTGCTCAAGTTGGCTGATGAGGCTAGGATTCACCTGGAAAAACAAGAAATTAAGTGTCTTTGGACAGCAGAGCAATACAGACATATCAGCTTATGAATATGATTTTCCATTTTGGTGATGCTCTAACTAGTAGTTAATTTCAATTTATAGTCAAACCTCAAAGCCTATTTTTAAACTCATAATGAGCCTGAGAAGTAGTCTAATCACAGCCCTTAAATTTGGGAGGCCCATCTTCTGTTGCCCAAAGATAAGTTTCAAAAAGTAGGACTCTGAGATTACATCAAACTAAAAAGTTTCCACACGTGAAGGAAACCATCATCAAAACAAAGAGGCAGGGAATTTCCTGGCAGTTCAGTGGTTACAACTCCGAACTTCTACTGCAGGGCACCCAGGTTCAGTCCCTGGTTAGGGAACTAAGATCCCTCAAGCCCATGGCGAGGCCAAAAGACAAACTAACAAACAAAACAAAACAAGGCAACCTACTGAATGGAAGAAGGTATTTGCAAATTACACATCTGATAAAGGGTTAATATCCAAAATATATAAAGAACTCATACCTTTAAACACCAAAAAAGAAAAATTTTTAAATGGGCAGAGGATCTGAATAGACATTTTTCCAAAGAAGACATACAGGTGGCCAAAAGGTACATGAAAAGATGTTCAACATCACTAATTATCAGGTAAATGTAAATCAGAACCACAATGAGTTATCATCTCACACCTGCTAGAAAGGTCACCATCAAAAAGACAGGGAATAACAAATGTGAGAAAGGATGTAAAGAAAAGTCCCACAATGGTGGTGGGACTGTAAATTGGTCCAATCACTATGGAAAACAGGATGGACACGTCTCAAAAAACTAAGACTAAAACTACCATATGATTTAGCTATTCCACGTCTGGGTACTTATTCAAAGAACATGAAAACACAAATTCAAAAAGATATATGCACACTATGTTCCCTGGAGTATTATTTACAATAGCCAAGACATGGAGACAACATAAGGTCCACTGAAGGATAAAGAAGATGTGAGAATATATATATATATATATATATATATATATATAATAGAATACTACCTAGCTACAAAAGAGAATAAAAACATGCTTTTTGCAAAACAATATGGATGGACCTTGAGGCTATTATGCTAAGTGAAATAAATCAAAGAAAGACAAATATGATTTCATTTGCATGTTGGATCTAAAAGAAAACAAAACCAATGAACAAACAAAATAAAACAAAAAACAACTCACAGAGAAGAGGTTAGTGGTGACCAGCTGGGAAGAGGGTTGGAGGGCAGGCAAAATGGGTGAAGGGAATCAACTGCATGATGATGGCTGGTAACTAGACTTTCTTGAAGCCTTGAGACTAGCTTTTTATAGCCATCCCCTATTTGCTTCTTTCCTTGAATTACGTGTAATAAACTATCTCTCCCCAAATATCAAATCTACTTGAGGATTGAAACTATCTTATTTCTCATGTGACTAAACCAAAATCTTTTTTTATATATAGTTACATAAGCACTCTAAAGAGAAGCTTGGAACAAGTTTTCTACCACAACACTAGTTATAGATGACAACTTGATGACCTGGTTCACAGCCCCTTCCCTCATTCATGTCATCAGTGGCCCCTTCCCAAACTTTTCAGCCTCTCCTTCACAGAAGGTGTTTCCTCATCTAAAATCAAAGTGGGGTCCCACCTGTTCTTCTCAATCTTAACCCCAAATGCATACATGTGTGCAAGCTTAGTCACTTCAGTCACATTTGACTCTCTGTGACCCACCGGACTCCTCTGTCATGGAATTCTCCAGGCAAGAATACTGGAGTGAGTTGTCATTCCCTTCTCCATGGGATTTTCCTGACCCAGGGATTGAACCCACGTCTCCTGCATTGCAGGTGGATTCTTTACCGCTGAGCAACTGGGGATGACCCCTTACTCCACAGTGATTTAGTGTGAAAGATGTACCTCATACCGATGTCTGTGTCTTTCTTCTATGAAAGGTACATCACCATAAAGTTTCCCTGTAAAGATATGAAAGTGAAATTAATACTGGAGTAATCACCTTTGGAACCACATCCATGGCATCTGTGTGAGAGAAATCTCTTTGATCTCTGTCTATCAAAGGCCTAAAAATGAACTAGACTTTAGATAGTAATCTCGATTTTCTTTTCTTATAGGACAGTGATAGCTTCTTTGAAACTCTGAAGCAATTCTCAAGGAAGCCATTACCAGTGTGCAAAGGGAAGCCCACTATGGACTGCAGCAAAGACTCTCCTTTCACACGCCTGCCTGCAGGGCCAAAGGCCCCAGTGACGTCTGCACGATAGTGTCTGAGCAGATTCATAACAGGGCTCCTTTTACAAAAGAAGAAAATGAAACCAAGGGAAGGGAAAAGAAACCAAAGGACTTGCCCAAAGCCCAGGCTTGCTGGCTGCGTAGTCCTGTCCGGAGCCCAGACCTCCTTACTCCTGGCCCAGCGCTTTCTCCACTATGCCAGCCACCTCTGCTTTCACATGGTGCTGGCCACACTGGCTTACATCCAACTTTAAAAATATGCCTACCCTTTGACCAAAATTTGACCTCTAGGAATCTACCCTAGAAAAGAGAAACGAGGACACAGAGATAACCATGAAGATGTGACCTACTGCGTTCCTAGCAGGGGACAATCGGGAAGCAGTGCCACCTCAGGGCCAGAAGGCTGCCAGCACGGATGAGGGCACAGGGCCACACACAGTTCTCACCCAGGGCTGTGTAGTGGAGAATCACACACGGGGCTGCTTAGACAGGCCTATGTTGCAGTGGGGGCCACGGCCCAAGGCAGCAACTTGGGAATACCTGTCTGGGATGGACACAGGGGTCAGTGGGATGCCCAGTGACCCAGTGTAAAGTAGCCAGGAGCGGGGTCTGTCACCAGACACCTCTCTCTCAAGAACAGGCCCCAGTGGGCACGTGGAGAAGCAGGATGGCCACAGCACCAGAGCCGCTGTAGCAGCACTAACCCTCAGCATGCAGAGCCCAGGTTCACAGACAGGGGACAGGAAGACCCCGTGACGGTGCTGGAATGCATGGCCTAACCCCAGCAGAATCAGGAGCAGGTCTCCACTCCACAGGCAGGGGATTACCAGACTCTCCAAGATGTCATCAGGCCACGGAACAGTATGTTTCAACCAAGAAAGACCCAATGCCTCACATCCCATTTGAGCTTTTGACCTGGATAAAGAAAACGCAAACTGGCTGTATTCTCTATGACTTGGTATGATCAATTATCGTTCCTGAACTTCCATTTGCAATTCTGTGCATATAGACTGAGCTCCCTGGTGATGATGTTAATGACAGTGAGTATTGAAAGTATGTGCTTTAGAAGAAAAATGGGCAATAGTAGGAGCAAGGAACTCTTTTGAGAAAACTCCAACATGCCTCTGCCAAGGGGTCATGTGAGACAGAGCCTTTGTACTAAAACTATTGGTTCATACAAATGAAAGAAAAATTGGAAGACAGTAACACAATAATGCCCAGTTGGAAAAAATGGACATATATCATGAAGTTACAAGAAAAAGCAGCTGAAAGATCTGAACCTAACTTTGGGAGGATTCTGACTCTCCTCTGACCTCTGATTTTGTCTTCGATCTTCTCCTCCTAGTTCAAAATATCTTCTCTGCTTCCTTCATTAGAACAGATGACTAAGCAAATCCAGTAACAGAGTTAGCCAATACTAACAGGTGGTGAAGAAAATGGAAAACCCTCCAAAGATAAGGAATTATACTGAGGAGTTATACTTGAGTCACTGCAACTAGCAGGATATGGTGCAAACTTTTGAACCTGTGTGGCTTGTGCCTGCTGCCTGGCTTAAGGCAAACTTTCGTTTGCTATGAAATCGCAGAGGTCATAGGAAGAGGGGGTGTATAGTGACTCTGGAGCCAGACTGCCTGGCTTTAAATTCCATGGTACTTGTAATGGATGTGTGCCTTGAGCAAATTACTTCACCTCTCTGCCTCAGCTTCCTCATCTATGAAATAGAGGTAATGATAGTCTTTACTTCATGGCGTTGTTGTGAGGAATGAATAAATCGAAACATGTGATGTACCTAAAGCAGTAAGTAAACCATGTGATTGCTATCGTTATCTCTAGACTATGAAATCTAAACAGGAAGAATAGAAGCTAGAACGTAAGTTCTACAAGATAACAGACAATATAGGGACCCATCCCCTCGATTCTTGAGACTAGTGTCTAGCACATAGGCAGGCACTTGATACACTGTTTGTTTAATGAATGAAGCATATATATGGGAGGGTGTATATGGTACCTGATGGAATGTTTTCAGAACTTTGGAAATGTTGTTTTGTGCACTCGAAATCTTAATCACTGACAAATCTATTAAGAACGAATTGATGAAATTAATCCATTGTCATATCTATAAAAAAGGAAACTGTGTATTGTGAATCAGCTCAGAATGTTACTAGGTCAAAACACCTTAAAATTTGATTCTGATTTGGTGGCTCTCAGGAATCTAGAAAAATGGTATAGATTAATTTATTTGCAAAGCAGAAATAGAGACACAGATGTAGAAAACAAACGTATGGATACCAAGGGGGGAAGGGAAGGTGGGATGAATTGGGAGATTGGGATTAACATATATTCACTACTGTGTATAAAATAACTAATGAGAACCTACGGTATAGCACAGGGAAATCTACTCAGTGCTCTGTGGTGACCTAAAAGGGGAAGGAAATCCAAATAAGAGGGGATATATGTATACATATAGCTGATTCACTTTGCTGTATAGCAGAAACTAAAGCAACTATACTCCAATAAAAAAAAAAAGAAGCAAGTAGCAGCAAAATTTTAGAGAAAAAAACCTGATAAAGTCTTAGGACCTACCAAATACTCTCAATGTAGGCAGCAAGACCCCCAACAATGCATATAACAGCATCATCAGAAACAAAAACTGCCAAATGACAGCATCTCCTTCTCTAATTCACTACTGGGTAGATTCTGGCTTGTATATAAAACATCAGATCAGAACTACTAACAGTCCTGCCAATCCCCACCCTCCTGTTAGTAATCCTAGCATCTGAAGCTGAACTTTCTCTTTCCTTTTCAGAGCAAAAACGTCCCCCCTTCCAAAAGCTGTACAAGCTGAAAGGTGGGAACAATCCAAATGTCCATGGACAAACAAATGGATAAACAAAAATGGTATATATAGAATGGAATATTATGCAACCTTAAAAAGGAAGGAAATCCTGACAACACGCTACCATATGGATGAACCCTGAGGACTTAAAGCTAAGTGACATAAGTCAGCCACAAAAAGCAAATGCTAGATGACTCCATGTCTACAAGGCACACAGAGTCGTACAATTGTCAGAGAGAGAAAGCAGAACGGTGGTTGCAGGGGTTGGGGGTAAGAGGAATCAGGAGTTGTTTAATGGGTAAAAAGTTTTAGTTTTGCAAGATGAAAAAGTTCTGCAGATGGGTTGCACACCAGTGTGACTATACTGGGTTGTACACATAGAAACAGCTAATACAGCAAGTTTTCTGTTATGTGTATTGTACTACAATTAATATTTTTACAGTAAAAGGTATACATCCTCATTCTAGCCCCCACCATTTCCACTTCTGAGACATCCTTTATCCAAACCTCTCATCCCGACCCTTTGCAACCCAGCTTTCATTTCTGTCATTTTACTAAAGAGCAGATCTGTCCTCAGCGGGGACCCGAGTAATGCCCCCATCCCCCATCTGTGACCTCTGCTCCTCTCTGGACTCCCTTTGCCCCGCCTACCTGATCTGCATCCGCCACTGGGGACAAGTGCCCGAACTTACGCCCTCCCTTCCTCTCCCACCTTCACTACCCCAGGAAGCTGTCAGTCTGTCAGTTGTATGCTCCCTTTCTATTCCTCCTGATCCTTACCTTTCACCTGGCCTACACACTCCCTATTTTCAGAGGGCTGAAAGAAATCACCCCTAGCGTGTTGTTGTTCAGCTGCTCAGTCATGTCTGACACTTTGCGACGCCATGGACTGCAGCACGCCAGGCTTCCCTGTTCTTCACCATCTCCCGGAGTTTGCTCAAACTCATGTCCACTGAGTCGGTGGTGCCATCCAACCATCTCATCCTCTGTCACCCCCTTCTCCTCCTGCCTTCAATCTTTTCCAGCATCCGGGTCTTTTCCAACGAATCAGCTCTTTCCATCAGGTGGCCAAAGTATTGGAGCTTCAGCTTCAGCATCAGTCCTTCCAATGAATATTCAGGGTTGATTTCTTTTAGGATTAACTGGTTTGATCTCCTTGCTTTGCACTCATAGTGCGCAAAAGCTAAAATCACTACCTGATGAGCTTCATTACCTCTCTCTCGGTAGATCTGCCATGCTTTTGCACAAACATCTCTCAACTGCTGTCAGATCAGATCAGATCAGTTGCTCAGTCATGTCCGACTCTTTGTGACCCCATGAATCGCAGCACACCAGGCCTCCCTGTCCATCACCAACTCCTGGAGTTCACTCAGACTCACGTCCATCGAGTCAGTGATGCCATCCAGCCATCTCATCCTCTGTCGTCCCCTTCTCCTCCTGCCCCCAATCCCTCCCAGCATCAGAGTCTTTTCCAGTGAGTCAACTCTTCCCATGAGGTGGCCAAAGTACTGGAGTTTCAGCTTTAGCATCATTCCTTCCAAAGAAATCCCAGGGCTGATCTCCTTCAGAATGGACTGGTTTGGTGTCTTGACTCATTTTTAAGACTTCCCAGAACCTTGTCCTGTACTAATTAGACATTATAGGAGCTAGAGCTCTCTATGTCTATGCAAGAATTTGCCACTGTTTGTCTAATTCAGAGACCCCAAGAGGCTGCCCAGAGTACAGATTTTTGGTATATTTGGCTTGCACATTGTTGGCAAATACATAGTGTTTTTATTTCTTAAATAAGTTGCCAACATTTAAAAATCAGGAAGATTTCTCATAAAACTCTGGATTTCCAGATTCTCTTAAAAATTCAGAAGGCTGGCAACAGTGAATCCACAGCTCTTCATGTGACTATCAGCTGTAGCAGTTACGCTTTTGATGGGTCAAGTGCTTGTCAACCTGTCCCAGGCCTGACCACTCCCTATGGCCTCTCCTACTCTGAGGCCCACTGTAACAGCCACTGATTGTTGGGCTTGCTGCTGCTGCTGCTGCTGCGGCTAAATCACTTCAGTCGTGTCCGACTCTCTGCGACCCCAGAGACGGCAGCCCACCAGGCCCCGCTGTCCCTGGGATTTTCCAGGCAAGAACACTGGAGTGGGTTGCCATTTCCTCCTCCAATGCATGAAAGTGAAGAGTCAAAGTGAAGTTGCTCAGTCATGTCCAACTCTTAGCGACCCCATGGACTGCAGCCTACCAGGCTCCTCCATCCATGGATTTTCCAGGCAAGAGTACTGGAGTGGGTTGCCATGATTGTTGAGCTTAAGCCATGGCATTTCCTACATTTGGCCATGTGACTCATTCACATTCCCTACCTGGACCTACTGGCCCAGCTGCTCAATCCAAGGTTGATTCAGCCTCCCTCTCAAGCCAACCACCTGGTTTCTATGGGCTTTCAGAAGCCAGGGGTGGGTTCTTCACTCCTTGAACCTCCAGCTCTCCTCCATAAGACGCTCCCCATGAAACCTGGAAGCCCATTTCGGGGCTCTGGACATGAGGAGGCTCAGCTCTGGGAGCTGTTCAGGGGTTTCCATCCCCTCTTTGATTAAGGTCTATCCATTTGGCAAACTGAAGTGGTCAAGAGTTCAGGTTCTTAAATCAGCTCAGTCACTTTCTAACAGGTGACTTCACCGTGGTGCCATGCTGTTCTCTTGTGCAGAATGCTGCTAGATCCCAGGGGTATCGAAAGGGATAACTGAAAAAGATGCCCATCGTGTCCCAGTGATTAGTGCTTAGAAAGTGCACAGTCTGGGCCAGCTGCTATCTTTCTCCTCCACTTTTAACTTTTGGATTTTAGCAAATCAGCCCTTTAATTTTTAGAAAACATCTAATTTTATTTTTCATTATCTGCTTTTATCTCAGTTTTCTATTATGAAAATGCAAATTTTCTAGTTTAATATTTTCAAAACTCTTTCTTAGATTTTCTGCATTCTTCTGCTAGACCATAATAGCAGGTTGGGAGCCAGGAAACCAGAACAGGGGGGCTGGAGAGAACCCACAAGATGAAGGGGCTGCCTACCCACAACTCCTCGGCTGGCCTCTCCTTCCCTCCCACCATCCCCGTGGGAGTCCATTCTTAACGCAAGGCACTCACTGAAGTTTACCCCGAGCTCTGAGAGAATCATAGGTCAATACAATAATCTCTCCCCATTCACGATCCTAACACCACACTTGAATAGTGTTTCCTGTGCCAGGCGCTCTTCTAAGGACCCACAGACATAACTGAGTTAGCCCTCACAAGGCCCCCCACGAGGCAGCAGCTCTTCTGATGTCGATTTTCTACATGTAGAACTGAGGGTAAGCAGCCACAGCCAGTGACTGAGAGCTGGGGCTGGAGGGTGCTCTGATGGAGTGGTGTGCTCCACTGTAACCACTGTGGCTGGGCTGCTCAGGAAAGAGCTGGGCCAGTAAGGGAGACATAAATGCTTTCATCCCTTAGATTAACGGAGCTATGTCCCAGCCCTGTGAACCCCCCTATCCACAAACACACTTCGCTGGGAAAGCCCCAGCAACTGGCAAGAAGCAGCCAGAAAGAAAAGGGACTCCTAGTGTGTGCTATCCATGGGGTGGCAGAGAGGCTGGCCCACCCCTCTTCCAAAGCCCACCATGCTCCTTTCAAACTCCTGTCTCAGTACAATACGTTACCCCGGCACAGCCTTTCTGGGTCCCTAAATCACTGGTGACTTCTTTCAAACTGTTTTTTAAATCACTTCATTAACCCAGCCAAGGTTTTTTGTGTGGCGTGGTTTTTTCTCAAACTTCCTAACAATCTAATCACACCACAAACTGGAAGCTGTTTTTCTCTGTCAACACTGGGATAAGAGATAAGAAAGCTAAAGCAGTTATTCTGGCCTGAAAATGTCTTCCCCTTATCCCCATCTCTTTCAATTCTTTCCAGTTTGAGATTGAACCTCTGCATTTCCAATGCCATGAATTTTACCCAGATCCTTAGGAAATGGCAACCCACTCCAGTACTCTTGCCTAGAAAATCCTATGGACAGAGGAGCCTGGTGCAAGCTACTGTCCATGGGGCCACAAAGAGTTGGACACGACTGAGTGACTTCACTTTCACTTTCACTTTAGTACAGGGACTCACTCAATACCTTCCTAACTGGCCTCTTGCCTATGTTCTCTCAAAACAAAAATCTCTTTCTGTTACAGTAAAGGAGAAGTAAGCCTTTCAGTGAAGTTGTCCTCCTTATTATGAGGAAACACAGACAAGGTCCTCAGAAGGAATTACATCTTTTCCTAAACTATTCAGTTTCCACCTGCTGCATCCAGACAGCTTCCCTGGCCTCTTCAGCCTAGACTCTGCTGCACTGGCTAGTGGCTAGGGTCACTCTGGGGGGATCTCCCCAGTCTCCTCTGCCAGCTGACGTCTGCCAGCATCGTCCCCGTGTTGTCTGTCCTGAGGATGAGGGTCATGTTAGAACTCTGCTGGGAAACCACCAGGATCTGGTCTCCAGTTGCAGGCACTGCACTGCTCCTAATTCCTTCCATTATGTCGTGCTGTGTCCACCACTGGACTGGACACCTCTGGAGGGCAAAATAGCATCCACTCGATTTTAACAATTCCACAGCCCCACACACACAGTGCTCAATAGCTGGCTCTCTCCCTCCTCTGCCTCCAGAGAGCTTCCTCAGCACCCTCCCTGCTTCCAGCCCTGTGCATTCCTGATTCTAAAGGCCAGGGTACTGTCTTGGAGGGCAGAGTTACACGGACTGCATACACCATTTGGGACTGCTTTAAATTGGGTTTACCCCTAGCACTGCACACCCACACCAGATTGTGCAGTATTTAAACATCCTATGTGAATGGTCAAAATGATGAGTACCTTCTGCTGGGTGGCTTCCCCCATGGTGGCTCAGAAGGTTAAGCGTCTGTCTACAATGAGGGAGACCCAGGTTTGATCCCTGCGTCGGGAAGATCCCCTGGAGAAGGAAATGGCAGTCCACTCCAGTACTATTGCCTGGAAAATCCCGTGGACAGAGAAGCCTGGTAGGCTAGAGTCCATGGGATCGCAAAGAGTCGGACACGACTGAGCGACTCCACTCTTTCTTTCTGCTGGGTGGCAGTTTGGTTTAAAGACCACACTTGACATAGACAAAACAGGCTTCCTTTCCTGGATGTCTTAGCAACAGGTCTGGGACCTGACCAAAAAAATTAAGCCAGGGGCCTATAATATTTTGGAGACACTGTCCAACAAGTTGTCAGCTGTCCTCTGAAAGAGCTCTGAACACTGTCTGAATTGCTTTGTACTTTACTATGTCCCCAGCTCTCACACTCAATTGAGAGTCACAAGCAAAATGATAAAGTTTATTTCTGAAATCTTAAAACCTTCTCATATCAGAGAGTGTTTTCCCCGGCTCTCCTCTTACCTGAGCCTGACCCCTCTCTAGCCACACCTCATTCTACATTTCTCACTCTTCAAAGCACCCCACTTAACACTTAACTGCTCTGCACTGTATCCCCCTACTTTTCAAAAGTCATCTAATGAGTTAATCAACCAAGTAATGTTTCACTATAAGCAGACAAGTCCTACCATTGACATTCCCAGATAAAATATGTGTGGTTTTTCTAAGTGAGGTGTAATTTACACCTCAGTTAAAATATAATATACAGATCTAAAATGTTTAAATAAAATATACAGATCTAAAGTGTCTGACAAGTGTAACAATCCTGAAATATGTATTTAAAGAGTTACATTTTTGGAGAGTGATCATAATGGTGGGTTGTAGAGCCAGGGCCATGTGTTCCAGTAGAAGACTAGAAACGGTATGAGAAGAGTGGTCGGGGCCTTCCACCCCACCCACCCACAGTGAGCTGTTTCACCTGTGGGCCCTCTACTTCCTCCGGTGATCAATACAAAGACTGGACCGAATGGCTTCAGAAAGCCCTCTTGGACTTATTCTGTCACTAAATAGGATATGTAGGCAGGCAAGCAGACAAGCAGGGAGCTATCCTTGAATGTTCCCGAGGAGGGTAGCAGCCTTGAGGCCTAGGCCTCCCACTTCAGTTAGCCTGTGCTTCTTTTGTTTAGATCAGGTTTCTGTAAGCCATGGCAAACCCCAAGGCAGAACAGGAATCCCCTGACTTTGTTCAGCCCTTGAACTAAGAATGGGTTTTACATTTGCAAATGGTTGAAAAAAGCCAAAAGAAAAATAATATTTCATAATGCATGAAAACTACATGAAATTCACATATCAGGTCCCATAATAAAGGTTCATTGGAATACAGCCAAGCTCATTCATTTGCATATTTGCCTATGGCTGGTTTCACAGTACAACAGAGTTGAGTAGTTGCATCAAAGGCCACATGGCTCCAAATTGAAAATATTTTCTATCTGGCCCTTTTCAGAAAAAGTTTAACAACCCTTGCTTTAGACCCTCTAAGTAATAGACTGCAGGCTGGTATCACTCTGTCTTCCCATGTTTAAGTAGAGACTTCAGGATAGATTTCCAGGAACTCTTATTTCTAAAAACCCTTGAACCAGCAATGGGCAATTCCCTACACACTGTCATTAGTCCCTTAATAAGAAAAAGCCTTTGCAGACAAAGATAACACATATATACAGAATACAGGGTAGGAGTGATCCTCTGGGAATACATTTCTTATAAACAGAATAAATGATGATTAGTAGTACATTTGTCCAAATCAATTCACTCCTATAACCTCTACTTTAGAAAACTCAAGTTCAACTCATTAAGTGCATACATAAAATATGTACAGCTTTTTGTATGTCAATTATACCTCAATAAAATGGTTTTAAAAAAGAAAAATCAAGTTCACAGTTTCCACAACGCTTAAGGAACTAACATGTGACTAAGGAAGAACAAGGAATTGGTCTTGATGAATATAAAAATGAGAATTATCAGACTTCCCTGGTGGCACCGTGGGTAAGAATCTGCCTGTCAATGGAGGGGACACAGGTTCAATCTCTGGTCCAGGAAGATTCCACATGTCTTGGAGTAACTAAGCCCGTGAGCCACAACTATGAGCCTAGGAGCTGCAACTACCAAAACCTGTGCATCTGGAGCCTTGCTCCACAACAAGAGAAGCCATCGCAATGAGAAGCCTGTGGACCACAACAAAGAGTTAGCTCCAGCTCGCTGCAACTAAAGAAAGCCCGAGTGCAGCAATGAAAGAAGACTAAACAGGCAAACAAATTTTTTAAAAATAAAAATTAGAATCACTTTAATAACCCAACCATCCCTGGATTAGGAATCCAGTCTACTGATATTGTTAGGCTTCGGTCTTACTTCAAATACTTCTTCTTTTACATGTCCTAAGTAGGACTAAAAGAAGTCCTACTTCTTTTACTAAAAAAAACTTTACCTTTCTGTTTTTCCATTTAATCCACAGCATTTCTTTTTTTTTTCTTTAATCCACAGCATTTCAATCACTGGCCTATAAATCAAATTTAAATAAAGAATGAATAGCATCAGGAATTCCCTGGTGGTGTGGTGGTTAGGAGTCTGAGCTTCCACTGCTAGGAGCCCAGATTCAATACCTGGTCAGGGAATTAAGGTCCTACAAACCATGTAGCACAGCCAAAACTAAATAAATGTATTTATTTTAAAAATGAATGATTGGCATCAAAATGCTTTCCATCAAAACCATAAATTATTCTCATAGGCAATATAAGCAAATGTATTCTTTTTATTTATTTTTGGCTGTGCTGGGTCGTGGTTGCTGTACGGGCTTTTCTGGTTGCAGTGAGGGGCTGCCCTCTAGCTGTGGTGCATGGGCTTCTCATTGCGGTGACTTCTCCTGTTACAGAGCACAAGCTCCAGGGGCGTGGGCTTCAGTAGTTGTGGCGCATGGGCTCAGCAGTTGCAGCTCCCAGGCTCTAGAGCACAGGCTCAGAAGTTGTGACACACGGGCCTAGCTGCTCCACAGCAGGCAGGGTCTTCCCAGACCAGGGATCCAACTCGTGTCCCCTGCATTGGCAGGTGAATTCTTCACTATTGAGCCACCAAGGAAGTCCTGTTCATACCATTCTTACAGAAATGTGTTAATTAGGGAAAACAAAAGCCTACAAACAAATGAGCTGACTAGAGGGGAAAGGAGAAGGCAATGGCACCCCACTCCAGGACTCTTGCCTGGAGAATCCCAGGGATGGAGGAGCCTGGGAGGCTGCAGTCCATGGATGGGGTCACGAAGAGTTGGACACGACTTCACTTTCACTTTCACTTTCATGCATTGGAGAAGGAAATGGCAACCCACTCCAGTGCTCTTGCCTGGAGAATCCCAGGGACGGGCGACTCTGGTGGGCTGCCGTCTATGGGGTCGCACAGAGTCGGCCACGACTGAAGTGACTTAGCAGCAGCAGAGGGGAAAAAAGTCCTTGAAAAGAAATATGCCAGCTTGGTTTAAAAAAAACAACCCCTACAAAAGAAAATGCCAATAGGGGAAAAAACACTATGGTGATATTTATTTTTATATTTTTATGACAATCAACAGAGCCATGGTCATATCTCCAACACAACCTTTCTGGAGACCTGTGGAAAACCTCACACAGGTGGGAAGGCAAAACGGTATGTCTCCTGGGGACCACAAGTTCATATACTCACATGCCTTTTGCAAACTATGAAGCATAATTGAAATTTAAGGCAGGCCTGAAAGCAAACCAAATGTCCATCAACAGATGACTGGATAAACAAAATGTGGTCTATCCATACAACAGACTATTATTCGCCCATAAAAACGAATGGAGTTCTGACACACGCTGCAGTGTACATGTGTCTTACAACATTATGCTAAATGAAAGAAGTCAGGAAATCCCGTTCCATTTATATGGAATATCCAGAACAGGCAAATCTATAGAGATGGTTAACAGACTAACATAATAGGCTTAGGGCCAGAGGGGGAAGGGTGGGGATAGCTAAAGGGAACAAAGTTTCTTTTTGAGGTGATAAAAATGGTCAAAACTTGACTGCAATGATGGTTACCTAACTCTGTGAATACAACTAAAAAAAAAACAAAAACAGTGATTTGTACACTTTTAAAAGATGAACTGTATGGTATGTAAATTATATCTTAATAAAGCTCTTTAAAATTTTTTCAAGGCAGGCAAAAGATGTTAATTAAGCAACAAGTTTTGGTGATGTGTTTAAGATTCATAAAAATCGTCAATGCTATTTTTATGTCTACTGTAAAGAAAAACAAATCCTAAATCAGTCTTATTTCCATCAAGACAGCTAAAAATTTTAAGTATACTGAACACAATGCTTTTTGAAAAAAGCTTAGTACAATTATAACTGATCTTTTACAGCAGATACAACTTTAAAAGATGAAATTTCCCACTAACCATCTTTGCCTCTTAGACTACTATTTGAACAGAGTTTCAGAGTATCTGGAAACATCCAAAAGCCAAAGAATCGCTGCTAATACCTATGAAGAGAAAAATTTCTTACAACACTGGCTTCTCATCCAGACAGAGAAGGGAAGTGTGTACACTTTGAAACTTGTCCTTTTTAAAATTTCTTTCTTGCTAGGAAGCTTTATATTTCTTAGAAGTTGTTTATCAGCCTTAAAGGAGAAACTCATATTTCTAGTCTTATTACGCTTCGGGTGAAGAAGGCATTTTTCTAAGGTTTTCTTATAACTTCACAGGAACAATGCTGGATTCCCGAGATATCTGGGCTCCTGCCTCGGCATCTGGCCCAGGGGTGGTGGGGGTGTGTGGGGGGAAGGCGAGCAGGGGTGGTCTGTCCTGGCCACCACTCGATTCTCCATAATCGAGCACAGTGCACATGGTACAGAGTAGACACTGAGATACATTTATCAAGTTGAATCAAGAGCTTGGGGTTACATCAAGTTATTCTCAAATCATTTTCATTTACAGGGAAAAGTTCCACAGAAATTTGAATAACCTTATCGGGAATAGAAGATCAGCAACTATCAGATGCTGAGGCACATCATATTTTCCTCGTCCCATGCTGGAGCCACTCAGGGAACAGAGAAACAGACTTCTGAGACATAACTGCCCCTTCTCAAGAAGTTCGGAAATTAGTGGCTCAAAGCAGTCAGACATGAAACAGTTAAACAGGGAGCCCGTTTCCATGCAGTGGAGAGAACAGTGGATTCACCAGAACTGAGCTGGAATCAGGACCGCCCCGGTGCAGGGTCATCTCCAGGAGCGTGGGTAAACACAAGCAGCCCACTGGCCAGGGTGTGGGGGAGAGGAAATAGAAGGGGCGGGCACGTGTGCTCTACCCACCCTTCCAGGGAGAGGGATGGGGATGCAGAAGCGGGGAGGCCAGAGGCAGGGAAGGGATGAGGGGGTGGAACGGGAGAGCTCCAGGAGGGCTGTGGCCCAGCACAGCCGTGCAAATGATGCCTGCCAAGTTAGAAAACAAATAATCTGAGAAACTTACTTAATATTGAATTTTCAGTTTTGAAAACAGTTCTTCTTATTCCCAGCCTCATCGTTCCTCCCAAATTGCCAGGGTTGTGCTCCGGCATATCAATCACCTTAGAAAACAAAACAAGCCCAGTTTTGGATCTTGCAAATACATTATTTTCCAAATTTCAAGCTTTATTTTTAGGGGATGCTCACCGAGTAAGGATGTTCCCTAAAAAATAAAATTCGATCGTTTCTTCCAATTTTCCTATACAAACACGGTTATGCTGCCTTTTCGTCTCTGCTTCTCATCTTTCATTCAAATCACAGGTACAAAATTTATTGGGAGCATCTTCATGACCTCCCTCCTGTCATTATTCAAACTCAGTTTTGGTCAATGTTCACACTTCAAGTTCTGGCCTTCTGGGACCTTCCACGTTGGTCTTCATGTCCCTCATAATAATAACCCTCTCCTGCTGCCCACTCCATTTCCTAAAGATTTTCTAAAAGCAAATGGCATTAATACAGTCAGCTATTGGTATCTGCAGATGCCAAACCCATGGACATGGAGGGCCGACTGTACTTATCCACAGAAAATCTTTAGAAGGATTTTTTTTTTTTTTTTGGCCCGCGCTGCGGCATGCAGGATCTTAGATCCCCAACCAGGAATCAAACCCATGTCTCCTGTAGTGGAAGCACAGAGTGTTTAACCACTAGACTTCCAGGGAAGTCTTCTAGAAGGATTCCTTTTATTAAAAATATATATCATCTATTCTAGCATATCCCATAGCTCAGAAACTTAAGCATCACCCTGGATCTCCCTCTCCTTCATCCCTCACACCCAACGTATCGAGTCCTATCCACTTAGCCACTCCAGACTTCCTGCATCCATCTATAGTTCCTACTACACCCATTACCATAGCCTTTCACCCAGGCTGCGGCCAGAGCTCACCAACTAGCCACACCCCACATTTACACCCCCTCCCCCCCCTCTATCCTGCACACTGCAGGCAGAGTGGTCATGGGATTTCTCCTGCTTGAAATCCTTGACTACGTGGTAGTGGCCCAGCCGAGCCCTTCAGCCTCACTTCCCATGACTTTACCCTCCCACCCTGAGCTGGTCACCAAGCCCTCCTTCAGTTCAAGTGCATCTTCTTTCCTGCCACCAGGAGGACTTTGAACATCTCTCACTCTCCTACTTTCTTTTCCTAAATTAATCCATCCTTAACTTTAAGGTCTTAGTTCAATATGAGCTTCCCGGGAGCTGATCCTCCCAGGCGTCACAGCCTAGTTGGGGTCCTCTAGCAACATGTTCCCGGTCACCGTGTCCCCTTCAGTTTGTGTGAAGAGTGCTTTGTGTGCTAGACTGTGAATCTCTAAGAGCTGGGCTGCTTTTTGCTTTTACCATTGCATTCCCAGCCCCTAGCACACATGGAGCTGGCAGCTGGTGTGCACTGAATGGATGCACAGAGGACTGAATGAACTCAGAACAAATAATTTCAGATTTATCTTTAGGATTAATTCACAGAAATGCAGAAACACGTGATTTTTATGAAAAGCCTGTTCTGGTTCGTCATTGGTCTATTTTCTCAGTTCTGTTCACTACAATCTCATGGTTTTACTTCACCTTTTAAAAGTTGTTAAAAGAGACTATAGTTGGGTGATTTAACCTGTTCTAATGGAATTGCTCAAGTTTCCTCTCATAAAACCTTTCTGTCCTTGTTTTTTTTCTATACCACCTAGTGCTCTACAGGAAACCTTGACAACTGGAATTTTCCAAGAACCTGTCTGATCTTATCAATGTCCCAGGACTTTCTGAGCCACCTGAACCCTGTGGCCCCAGTATACTGTAAGAGTCATTGCGGGGAAGGGGTGGAGAAGAAAACCTGACTACCTGCCTTGGCAGACGAAGTGCTCAGTTCTGAAGTGCTCTTGGCCTTGGCATGTCTTTCCTATCTTCCTGGGTCAGCTAATTACAGCTAGATTAAGTATTATGGGAGTGAGGTGAGAGAGGGCATTAGCTTCCAGTTCAGAAAGCTGAACTGTTAATAAATGCCCAGCCCTTTGGGTATTTTCTACAAAAGAGCAGATAAGACTATACTACCTGCCACAGACTCATAAGAAGTCCTAGACTGATTCACAGCTTCAATTTCCACTTCAGTTGAAGACAATCTGAACCCTTTAGGAAGACTACAGCAATAAACTCCCCTGGTTTCTTCTTGTAAGTGTAATGTGATGCTTCAAGTCACCCTTACTTACTGTACTGGGTTTTTCCACTCAGGAAGAGTGGCTTTTTCAGTTATTATTAGCATGCTTGGAATTCAAGGACTGTTCTGGTATAAATCACTGAGAATGGAGTCAAATGAGCCAACTAAGAATACGAATCCTGCCTTACTGCTTACTTACTTGGGATGAATCTGACAAACACAAGGCCAGAAAACACTTCCCAAAGAGGTATTTCCAAAAGCTAAATGTAGTGGGCACAGGGCTGCCTAAGGGTCTTAAATATTCCTCCAACATAGGGGGAAGTCTGGAAATTCCTGAAAGAGCAATATAAGAATATTATTTAGATACATGAAGGTAAATATCAAGAGAAACAGCTATAAGAGTTGAGGGTGGTAGAGAGAAGGTGAAGATTACTGGATTTTTTCATTATAGACTTTTTGCAATTGTTGGCTCTTTCAACTTTGAACACAGCATTACTTTAACAAAAATACAAATTGAAGGCCCAAATGCTGAAATATATCATGTAGGCCTTCCTTCCACTAGGGTATTTGTTCACATTATCCCCACTGTTTTCATAGCAATAAGTAAGACCTTCTCCTGAAATGATAGCACAGAAAGAAATCCCAAGGTGTAACTGCCATGGTGACCCTCCAATTAAAATATGCTACCATAGAAACCATCAGAGAGGCCAAGAAAATGTTAGAGAAAAGATGGGGGAGCAGATGGAAGTAGCTTTCCAACTCTGAATGATGCTCTGAACAGCACTGAAAGAAGAAAAGCAGAGCAAGAACCGACGGGAGGCCTCATCCAGTGGATGCCCATCACACACTCAGTAGAAGAATGTCCAGGCCAGGCACCAGCTGGGGAGAACACAAACACACCAGAAGGGGACAGCTGGGGAAGGCAGAGAACACAGGGCACTTCTGGCCACGCCTGGCCCAACCATCTGCCTTGCAAAGTTGTCAGGCCATCCTACCAGATCTAAAGATGACAATAAGACTGCCTCTCAGGTTACAGGTGACCTGATTCAGCAACAAAATTAAGGAAACCATCTGTGTTCCTGGCAGTCCTTCCACAAAAAGCCTGAGAAATAGGAGAACATCACAGTTTCAAAACATATCTTTTATCATTACTGGAGTGGTTAAAGAAAAGGATCTCAGAAATCGTTTAGTTTTAATCCCCAACATTTCCAAAATACCCTAGATTTTGCATCTAAGAGGAAAGGTCTCTACCGTTGCAAAAAGGGTCGCCTTTGCCCATTCTGAGCGTGCCTAAATACAAGCTGTCACGTGATCTCCACTATAGCTCCATCCTTTCTTGGAACGGAGCCATAGACCAGAAGAAAAATAAAAAAGGATCAATAAGTAACGAATATTGGTGTTGATAAAGCTTTAGGAGATGTAAAAGTGTCATGTAAGGATAAACATGGCCCTAATTAACCTTTACCAAAGTTTCTGCAGCCCACGATAAAAGTGTAATGGTTTTAAGACTTCAGGAGCCCTGGGTGCCTTACACAAGAAAGTCTAGGGAAGTTAGCCTCCCTTATCAAAAATGAAATTCCTTTTTTTTTTTTGGCCACACTGCATGGCTTGTGGATCTTAGTTCCCCAACCAGGGATTGAACCCAGGCCCTCAGCAGTGAAAGCACAGAGTCCTAATCACTGGACTGCCAAGGAATTCCCAAAGATGGAATTCTTAAATGGCAGTGTGAGAAAGAGCGCAAGCTTTCTGACCTACCTGACAGATCCCTGATAAGCCCAGCTTCTCCCATGTCCCTGGCCTCTGGACATTTCATTGGGGACACTCAGGGAGGCTATCTCCCAGCAGATTGTCTCCAGTAGCTAGCCAGCTAAAACAGCCTCCATCATTGCAGATCAAATATAAATCCTCCCATGTGACACTCAGGTTCCACCTCATTCAGGAACCATCTATGCTCTTCCTACATATTCTAACCTGTGGAGAAGGCAATGGCACCCCACTCCAGTACTTTTGCTTGGAAAATCCCATGGATGGAGGAGCCTGGTAGGCTGAAGTCCATGGGGTCGCTAGAGTCGGACACGACTGACGACTTCACTTTCAATTTTCACTCCATGCATTGGAGAAGGAAATGGCAACCCACTCCAGTGTTCTTGCCTGGAGAATCCCAGGAATGGGGAAGCCTGGTGGGCTGCCGTCTCTGGGGTCGCACAGAGTCGGACACGACCGAAGCGACTTAGCAGTAGCAGTAGCAGCAGTGGTTTCTACCTCAGCTTGGACAAGTCCATAGCCAATGGCACCTCTGCTTCCCTCCCCACAACTCCACTATGTACATATTGCCTCTTCACTACTTTCCCTGAGATGACTTCTCCCCACCATCCCACATGGGCTCCTGCTTTAGGGGCACCCTCCAGTTCTCCTTATCACACCATACTTAATACCAATGTTGTGCTCACCCTATCAGAGAAATGACCTACACATTGTTAATTCATTTCAAGTAAGTGGTAGGCTGAATAATGGCTTCCCAAAGACATCCAAGTCCATGTCCCCAGAAACTATGAATATGTTGCCTTCCATGGCAAAAGGGACTTTGCAAGCCTGCTTAAATTAAGGCTTTTGAGATGGGAAGACTATCTGGGGTTATCTGGGTAGGCCCAATGTAACTACAGGGTCTTCATAAGAGGAAGCAGGAGGGTCAGAATCAGAGATGGAGATGTAACAATAAAACAGGTCAGAGTGAAAGGGAGAGAGGGAGGTTGGAAGAGGCCACGTGGCTGGCTTTAAAAATGGAGGAAAGGGCCATGAGCAGGCAGTCTCTAGACGCTGGAAAAGACAAAGAAATAGATTTTCCCCTAGAGCCACCAGAAGAAATGCAACTCTACCAACCCACTTCTGAGCTCCAGACCTGTAAAAAAAAGTAAAGTTGTCACTACATTGGTGGTAATCTGTTACAGCAGTGATAGGAATCTAACATAGTCCTTTACTGTACACAACTTTAACCTCTTCAATCATTTCATATATGCATCTCCTCTCAGAAACTAAAGTATGATGTTCTCACACACAAGGAGTAGATCTTCTTTAGCTCCACCAGAGTTCAGCACAGTGTCAGGTTCGGATCAAGCACTCCATCATTAAATCTCCCTGGATTTTAATTAAAAATTAAGAGAGGAGGCCCACGGACTGGTCAGTGAGCCTACATGGAGTAGAGAGTCTCTGAGACCAAGTTGCAGACAGAAGGGGAGGGGCAGTGGCCTGCTCTGAGGCTGAGGCACACTGCACCCAAGCCCAGCTCTCACCTGATACACATGATACAGGGCCAGCACTGCCCTGCAGCCTCAGGGCAGCGTGAGGATGGAATCTTCAATGGTCAAAGTATTGAGCAGTCTTAGAAATATGTACATATTTTCCAGCTTTTGAAATCTGGTTTTTTCCATCAGTAAAGAAGGTCTATGTTATTTACACCAGGAAAAGAAGACTCATACCTTCCAGGTGTGATTATGACACAAGTCTAAGTCCTACCTCTGGGCCTCACACTAACATTGTTGATCAGCTCTCCTCACAGAAACCTACTCCTGGGACCAGGCAGGTGACATGGTGGCTGAGAGTGCAGCCTGACCTCAGACTTGAATTCCAACTCTGCCAGTTCCCAGTGATGTGCGACCTTGACTGGGTCCTTGCCCATCTCCATACATGAGCATCCACTTCACAGGGATGCTGTAGAACTTCTGGAGCTAACAGGTCATGTGTGGAGGCAGCTTCCCTGGTGGCTCAGTGGTAAAGAATCCACCTGCCAATGCATGAGACACGGGTTCAATCCCTGGTCCAGGAAGATCCTACATGCCGTGGAGCAACTAAGCCCATGTGACACAACTACTGAGCCTGTGCTCTAGAGCCACAACTACTGAAGCCCACAAGCCTAGAGCCCGTGCTCAACAACAAGAAAAGCCACTGCAATGAGATGTTTGAGCACCACAGCTAGAGAGTAGCCCCCCACTCATCGCAATTACAGAAAAGCCCGTGCAGCAACAAAGATTCAGTAGAACCAAAAATAAACTAAATAAATAATTTTTTTAATTAAAAAAAAGTGAAAGTCGCTCAATCATGTCTGACTCTTTGCAACCCCATGGACTCTACGGTCCATGGAATTCTCTAGGCCAGAATACTGGATTGGGTAAGCTGTTCCCTTCTCCAGGGAATCTTCCCAACCCAGAGATAGAACCCAGGTCTCCTGCATTGCAGCCGGGTTCTTTACCAGTTGAGCCACCAGAGAAGCCCAATTAAAAAAAAAAAAAGCAGCCTTCAATAGTCATGGGTTAGGAGGAACCCAGGGCAAAGGCTAGAAGTGGAAGGTGAACACCATCATGGAGGTGGGTAGAGGGCTCCCTTTTATGGACAGCAGTGCTTTGGAAGTCGGGATTTCTTCCAGACCTCAGCATCAAAGAAAACAGGAACTCAGAGACAGCACTTCATACCCATTTTGCTATGCGGGGCCCAGAGGCGCTTTCTGAGGCACTGCTGTTGTGGCCTTTGAGTAGAGTAACCTGGCCACCAAAGCCTGTGGTAGCCCGAGCTTGTAAAGTAAGTTACTCTCAGCTTTCCTAGGAAAAACTGAAGTCTGTCCAAAGATCAAGCAATTGAACAGTCAGGTGAAATAACCTTTGCCTCTCCATTTTTCCATTACCCATCTTGTGCCTGTCATTTTTTCCACTTTCTCTGGTTTAAAAATGCACTCTTTTGAACACACCCTGTATTTATCGCCCATCTCCATATATTTTTAGTTAATGTTTCATAAGAATATCTATTGGTGGATTTCATGTTTCCCACTTCAGGTTTACCCCCATGCTTGAGTCTACAGGTGAAGAGAAAAATAAGAGACAAGAGAGGTCACTGGCAGAGGTGAGCAAGTAACAATACAAGAGGATCAATGGGGTGTTTTTCCAGTTCTGTGAGCGTTTGCTGTGGTTGTTCAGTTGCTAAGCCGCGTCTGACTCTTTTGCGACCCTATGAACTATAGCCCCCAGGTTCCTCTGTCCATGGGATTTTCCAGGAAGAACACTGGAGTGGGTTGCCATTTCCTTCTCTAAGGAATCTTCTCAACCCAGGGATCAAACCCACATCTCCTGCATTGGCAGGAGGATTCTTTACCACTGAGCCACCAGAGAAGCCAAGCCCTCCGTTAGCGTTTACTACAAGCCTAACTTCTGACAACAAGCAGCACTGGGCCTGCTTTAATCAGAGGTTCTCCCTTGAAACTAGAGATAGGAAGCCTAAAAGACTGTTAACCAATACTGTTTCAAATGTTTTTCTTAGAGTTAGTTTTATATACACACATGCTCACACACGTGTCATATATACAATATGTCATGTGTTATAGATAATATGTATTATGTCATACAATATATACTTGTTAAAATCATATAGATATACTGTTATTAAGATCATATATAATTATTAAAATCATTTCTTTGGGATGTCCCTGGTGGTCCAGGGGCTAAGACTCTGTGCTCCCAATGCAGAGGGCCCGGGTTTGATCCCTAGTCAGGGAAACAGATCCCACGTGCCACAAGGAAAAGATCCCACATGCCACAAGGGGAATGAAGTAAATATTTTAAAAAATCATTTCTTCAATATAGACTCAAGAAATAAAACAATTACCATGTTGATTTTAGCTCACAAGTGCTAATTTGAGAGAACAGATGATTTAAGATGCTGTATCAACCAATGATGAGATGTGAATACAGGCTGTGACAACGAATGGCACTTTGGTTGTGCAGGAGGATGTCTTTGCCCTTAGTAAATAAGATGCTGAGGTATTTAGTGGCTGTCTGGATGTCTGTAACTGATTCTCAAATGGTTGAGGCGGGAAGGGTTGTCCATAGAAAAAGAAAGCAAATGTGGAAATGTTAGTAACTAGTAAATCTGAGCGAAAGTTGGGTTGGTATTCATTGACTTTTCCTAAAAATTTTCTGTAGATTTGAATCTTTAAAAAAAAATGTGTTATATGAAAAACATATTTCTTTTCATAACCATTCAACAAAAGCCTCCTTCCTCCCAGGTAAAACAGAGCGTAAGTATAAAAACCTGAGAAATTCTCTAAAATCTTGATTAAAATACATTACCAAAATCAGAACACTATTTTTTTATATTTTACAAGTAAAAGCAAAATGCCTGTCTTTAAGAAGTGAGTTAACACACAATCAGTACTATGCATGGAAGTGTCTCAGTTGCTCAGTCATGTCCAACTCTGCAACCCCATGTCTGTAGTCCACCAGGCTCTCCTGTCCATGGAATTCTCCTGGCAAGAATACTGGAGTAGGTTGCCATGCCTTTCTCCAGGGGATCCTCCCAACCCAGGCATCGAACCCACGTCTCCTGCATTGCAGGCAGATGCTACCATCTGAGCCACAGGGGACCCCACTGATGCATATCATAGTCAAATAATCTGTAATAAAGGCTAGAATAACATACACAAGACAGCTAAAATACATGGAATGATCAAGGCTCAGGATTGGTGGGAGCTTTCAAGAAATTCTATACATAAGATTTCACATTTGTTCTTCAAGGTAAGTAAGGCCTTAGAATTTTAGAACTGAAAAGCACAGAGAGAAATATAGTGCAATATTTCAATCCTGAATCTGTACATAATATAACAAAGGGTCAGAGGAAAATAAATTAAAAATAGAAAAGGTCCATAAAAGTATGGATGTATACAAGTATTTAAATGCTTGTAAGTGCTTTTAAAGTTGATCTGGAACCCCTTCTTGTGAGTTACAATCAGTATTGGAATAATGTTCCCGGGAAATGTCCTAATTCTTTCATGAAACTCTTTCCAAGAGAAATAAAATTAGTCTCCAATTTTAAATCCTGGCAGTTCCAAAAGTTTTAAGTAATTCCAATTGAATAAAAGTAAGTCAACTGTTTTCACAAGTTTTTAGAATGATTAACAAAATAGATTTGGCAAGGAAAAACAATGAAGAAATTAAAAGCACATATGGGAACAACAAATAATGAAAAAGCTGAAAAAAAGACCATGCTACTCGGCAATATTGCTTTGCCAAATGAAATCACAAATTATTGTGTATCTTCCTCCCACCCCCACTTCTTAAATCTGCTTCTTGATGATACTTTATTCATTATTATTTAAAAATTTAAGCCGCTTCGGGTAGCAGAGTCCGGGGAAGGGGCGGCAGGTGCCATGTCGGAGCCCCAAAGGAGGCAAGAAGCCCCTGAAGCAGCCCAAGAAGCAAGACAAGGAGATGGACGAGATAAGGCTTCAAACAGAAACAGAAGGTAGGGTAGAAGAAACTAAAAATAAGAGCTGAAAGCTAAGGCCTCGGGGAAAGGCTCCCTGGTCATGGGTTCCAGAATTAAGAAATCTGGAAAAAAGTAAGCTGTCCCTTGTGTCTGAGGCAATGATGACCCTTAGTTCCATTTCTGTGCAAACATGTGGATTCCTTGCCATAATATCTGTTGCCATCTATAGCTAGAATGAAGTGCTGTCTTGGAAACTATTATATTTAAGAATAAACTTTGTAATAAATAAATAAATAATAAATAATTTAGGCACCTAATATGCACAAAGAGACTTTAAAGGCTACACATAAATTTTTAAAACTATTTAGTATTTGATCTTTTATTTCAAAATTTTTTTCTTGATGTGCAGAAAATTATTTTTTTCAAAACTAAATAGGAAACTAAATTAAAAAAACCCAACCCTTCATATTTGAGCTTTCTGAAATATGAACAGTGAGAAAATATCCTAATTCCACTTTGGAGAGAAAATATAATCTAAGGAGTAAAGAATCCAAGCGTACTCTTGGGACTCTGAACCATTAAGTAACCATCGAGGTGGCCCTTTATTGGATCTTGACCTTAATTATGAAGTTCATGCAGTCTTAAGATTGGGTTTCAAAAACCATTAATAATTACCCTTAAATGGCAAACAAAAGGAAAATTTCACAATCAGGGTGGTGTGTCTGTTAAGACTATAAAAGTCACAGGATCCGGTTCAGCTCCTCACACTCCTATTTGGTTCTTCTAGCTGCCTCACTGCTGAACGGCCAGGTAAGTGTGCTTTTAGTACTACCTGTAGCTCTTTCTGCTTCCTTTCAGAATGGTGTGAAAGACCATGGTCTAGAGAAAAAGTGGATTTGTGCCATCTAAAGATATTACCAGTAACTTAAGAGGCTAGAAGCTGTGGTCAGGTTTCTTCAAGACCACAGCCTACAGTGTGCAGATCAGGTACAAGTGAAGAATGTCATAATTACTAGTAAAAGTATTTGACTTCAAAGCCTATCTTCTAACAGATGTATTTGACTTCAAAGCCTATCTTCTAACAGATGTACTCTAAGAACAGACATTTCACATACTATCTAAGATGATTATTTTAAAAACACATTCATTAGCAATCACTGGTACATTGCCATTTCCACAGTTCCTACCCTCCTCTCTCTTCCTCCTCTTCCTTTTTATCTCCTCCCCTCCCCTTTTGTTCTCTCTCACGTTGCCCAAAAGCACTCAACTCCTGCTGGCTATCATCAGTATGAAGTACTCTGGCTTTCTGGTAAATTCATTGTTTTCCCAACTTACAGGACACCAAAATGAGTGCCAAAAAGTCTCCAGAAGAACTGAAGGGCATTTTCGAAAAATATGCAGCCAAAGAAGGTGATCCAAACCAACTGTCCAAGGAGGAGCTGAAGCTACTGCTTCAGACGGAATTCCCCAGTTTGCTGAAGGTGAGTGCACCACCGCAGAGTCCACTGACAGGGCAGGGATCGTGGGAAGGGCGGGGAGAAGAGAGGACTCAGGGAGAGGCTAAGGTCCTCGATGACACTGATCAGAGCTCCATTTGGAGCAGAGCACCCAGCAGCCGAGGTGTGGGCATCACCTGAGAGAGGACACTTGAATGCGTGCCTTCCTCCTCTGGGGCAGGCTACATTTCAGACGGCAAGCTCCTAGAAAGAACGGGCTCTGCCATCTGTCACCCCCAGCCTTGACACACAATTCCCGAGGTGCCCAGTCATAGTAAACAGAAGCCACGATTGTACTTTTACCAAGATAGGTTTGGAAGACCCCCAGGTTGCCAAGCAAACATACTAAGTCCTTCAGTCTGGGTTCGGCACCTCTGTGTCAGGCTTTAGGAAAACAAAGAGACCTGTACAATTATAGAAGTTGGACTTGGATGTGCTTCTCTGTTATAGGTAGGATCTCTCAACTAGACCAACACTTAGTTGGCAATCTGTTAAGGAAACCGGCTTCATGCTGATAAATTGCCCTCCTGCGACACCCATTTCTATTTCAAAAGCATTTACATTTGTGTTAAGCACCTAAGTTTGTGTTAATGAGCAACAATACATTTCTAAACAACTTTCAGGAAAGGATTACATTTCCCCAGCCATAAAGTTTCTCATCAAAACCATCCCAGAGTTGTCAAAATCAAAACGCATCTAGAGGCAATAAGAAACAGGGAAAAACTGATTCTCTTTGCTCCTATACCCTTTCTTTCCCTTGGAACTAAAAATCATCTTCAAAATGGAAGCAACTGTGCAACTAACTGTTACATTTGACTTGGTCCCTATTTAGCTCTAACTTGAGAATCTGGTTCTCGTATTTTAACCAGAAATGTCCCTTTTGCCAATAAGACGACATGTGAGGTTTCTAGTTTTAGTTGTTGAGGTTTCTGTTTCTAGTACTAAAAAGCGAAGTAGCTGAATTTGATGACCTTATAATCAATTTTCTTACAGTTAAAATGTGAAATAACTTTTAAAAAGTTAAAGGCACTAGCAGAACAAGAGACTTTCTAATTAAAAACCAACATTTCTGAGAAAGATTTAACTTTTAAAAAAACTCTTAAATTTTTCCAAAAGGAATAAAAATAATAATAGGAATAATAAAAAAATTAAGAAAAAGAAGAAAAATAATAATCTGATAGGAAAGCCTAGGCAATCTAGTCAAGTTGTTTTTAAAGGTAAGATTGGTGAACTTTTCTGCATTTTTCTATATTTTATGTATTTCCTATAAAAAGCACATATGACTTTTCTAATTTGGATAAAGGTAGAATGACTAGTGGTAAGTTGTGAAAAATCTACATATGAAGTCATGTACTGATTGTATTTCCATACAGACTTTTTGTAAAACAGGTGTTGAATAGCTTACAGTTCGGTCTTGTGAGCATAGCTTAAGTGTCAAATGTCTTTGTAGGAATCTTAGGGGTTAAAACATACCTTGATGTAGAGATTTGCTGCACAACAATGTGAACACACTTAACATTACTGAACTGTATACTTAAAAATAGTTAAGCTGGGGAATGTTATGTGTTTTCTACCAGAATTCAAAAAAGGTTTTTGAAGCTGACTTACAAACTAAACTGCTATTTCAATAGGTTTCCTGGATACCATTTTGCCAAAGAGACTCCTTACCTTAAATTCAGAGTTGTAATGGCTTTGCGATTAGAGTTTTATGGTAGTGAAGGGGCTCAGAACAAGTCTCCCCGAAATATGCCACTTAAGCATGGAGATTATTTTGAACTAAAAGGAATCAAAACCCAGAAGATTCAGGGAAAGCTCTTTACCTCCCACTCAACTGCCTAAATTTACATTGGAAAGGGGAGCCTGTCCCAGGAAGAGAGCTCTTGCTATAGATTCCTTTTTTCCTTAGAAATGTATAACAGGCTAAACTTTTGTTTTCCAAACATCTCTGCCTTCCTATGAATGGCCTTCCTTCCCTTTGTATCCTTAGCTCAGGATGTTATATAAGCCTCAGTTACCTGGTTGCCCTTTGGGTCTCAAATTTTTATGGGTACCCCATACGTTATATAATTAAACTTGTTTTTCTCCTGTTAATCTGTCTGTGTCAATTTAATCAATAGACCAGCCAAAGAACCCAGAAGGGAAGGAGGGAAATTTTTCCACCCCTACAGCAAAGACAAAATTAAGTCTGCTTAAGTCACTACAGCAATACCAGGAGACGAAAGGGAGTCGGGCTGAACACGATCTGATGTTTTGATAACAAGCAGTGGTTCTCTGAGTGGTTGGTTCTCAGCATCAGCACTGCCCAGGAACTTGTTGGAAATATAGATTCTCAGATCTGACTCCAAGCCTAGTGAACTGGAAGCTCTGGGAGTAAGACCACCAATCACCTTGGGTTTACTAAGGTCAGCAAGCCTGCCTACCTGGTGTAAGAACCACTGAGCCAAAGTCACCTTGCGTAGAAGTGGGCTGCAACACACGATTTGGGGGAAAAAATGGGATGGTTGCTAATCAAGGGGTTGAGCTCTAGAGTCAATGTTTGAACCCCAATCCCCTTCTTACCAGCTGGGAGCCCTGGGCAAGTCGTCTCAAAGCCTGTTTCCCCATCCGTAATGTGGATCTCCCCTACAAGGCAGCTGGGAGAATTACACAGGCTAAGGAAAAGCTTTGTCATAGAGCTGGCCCACAGCAAGCCCCTGGTCATATGCTGGCTCAGCCCTGGAGCTGGATGCTGACCTAGCTCCCAGGGAAACCTTAGAGCAGGGCCCCTCAGCAGCCAAGTGAAGCCCTGGGACTTCTCAAAAGAATGATTTAGATTACAAAGGAAACCAAATATTTTAAAATATGCATTATTAATTTCAAAATAATAAATGTGATATAGTTGGTTGTTTTTTTTTTAAATGGGGGTGGTAGTCAGCTCTGTGACATGAAGCAATGCTACAACTAAAGTTTTTTTTTTTTCATCTCTCACTGTCAGTAACATGTGACTGAAAACTCAGTTGCCTTCTTGGAACACAGATGTGGTGTCTAATTTAATGTGCAGCAGTAACTGATTTGTTTCTCCCCCTTTTATATTCCCTCTTTTTTGTCTAAAACCAGGGTCCAAGCACCCTCGATGAGCTTTTTGAAGAACTAGACAAGAATGGAGATGGAGAAGTTAGTTTCGAAGAATTCCAGGTGTTGGTGAAAAAGATATCCCAGTGAAGGAAAGAAAAAAATATCATTCTCAGTACTGGAAGAAGAGTGCCTGGGATGTGGTCCTACTCTGTACAAAACCACCAATGTCACCACTTAATTCTTGACAATTGTAATGATCCAACACTGAGGTCTAATTACTGAATAAAGAAATCCTCAAACATGTCTCACCTTGTCAAGTACTGACTCCTGTAGCTTACTAGATTTGAAAGTAACCTTAATTTGATGTATCTAATTTACAGATCTATAAAGTAAAAAAAAAAGAGGGGGGCCCAGAATAGTTCATGATCTTGACCAAGACCACAAAAATGGTGGCAGAGACTTGGAAAGAATTCTGATGAGTCAAACCAAATCCCTTCCTCCACTTGTCCACCAGAATAACCTTCTCCCTGCTCTCCCTCTGCAGCCATGCAGGGGATCACATCATTCCCAACATCAACTCACATTCCACTCTAGTCAATGGGTAGTAAGAAACAGACTTCACAGAACAGACACTTGTCTTTAAAGTCATCTCCCAGCACCAGCTGTGCCTTTTCAATCACTGATCCTCTGGGGGAGCAGAAGGAACACAGGTCCAGAGAGTCAGTTTTACTCCATGACCGAACAGGTGGCCTTGGTTCTGGTATGTGATGTGAAAAATAAAAAGGACAGGAAGGCAGGGCCCTCCAAATCTGGCATCCTGTGCTGCCGGGATTCTGGGTATCTGAGAAGCAGCTAGCCCTCAAGTTCCACAAGCTGAGTCCAGTTCAGGGGAGGGAGGGAGAGACTGGGGAACGTGGGAGGAGACTAACTTTCTTCTGCCCCTCACCTGACAGTTAAAATGAGAAAGCCATATGAGTACAAGCTGGTCATGATAGCCCACGACAGTGGTGCCATGGAAGCCAGGTTTTTATCCTGACCTCCACTCTCCTCTCCTCAGAAACACCAGCAAATTATCAGTGCTGCACACATTCTCTTTGATCAGCATCTTGACCTTTCTGTTCATTATCACCCTCCTAATGAGCCTCATTAAACATTTTTTTCCCAATCACCCTTCCAATGAGCATGAGCTAAAAAAAATTCTCTGAAAGGACACACACACACACAAAGAGTATCAGTGTTTACATGTCAGTTAGTGTTTACATGTCTAGTCCCCCTAAAACTGAATCCCCCTGCTGAGTTTATGATTAACCTATTAAAATCTTCTTTTTCCCAGGGATTCCCTGGCAGTCGAGTGGTTTAACACTTTGCACTTCCACTGCACAGGGTGAAGGTTCAATCCCTGGTTGAGGAACTAAGATCCCACATGCTGAGCAGTGTGGCCAAAAAATTTAAAATAAATAAGTAAAGATAAAGCAGACATAAATCTTAACAGTGGTAGAACATTTTTAAAAATTCTTTTTTCCCTTTCTCATCCCTTTTGAGCTCAATCCTGTGCTATCTGAACGCTAATCAACCAGAGTCAGAGGACTGCAAGTGCTCCTGTGGATAGCATCCTTAAAGCACTCAGGTTGTTTCTCCAGGGCAAGATGAGCTAACAGATCATCCCCTCCCCAAGATCAGCTGGCCAAAGACTCAGAAACCTTAGACATCCTGACTTCTGAAACTGTGATTAACAAATGTCACAAGGCAATGATTAACCGCAGTATTTTTTTTTTTTGGCCACACCAAATGGCATGTGGGATCTTAGTTCTCAACCAGGGATTGAACCCAAACCCCATATAGTGAAAGCACAGAGTCCTAAGCACTGGAGCACTAGGAAAGGCCCTAACCTCAGCCTCTTTGTTCTTGCCTTTTAAAAGGAAGACCAAGTTGGAGAGGATCTGAGGTTTGTCTCCCACTCCCTTTCCTGGCGCCTGCAATAAACCCTTGCTCTTGAGAAACCTGTATGCAGGTCAGGAAGCAACAGTTAGAACTGGACATGGAACAACAGACTGGTTCCAAATAGGAAAAGAAGTATGTCAAGGCTGTATATTGTCACCCTGCTTAGTTAACTTACATGCAGAGTACATCATGAGAAACGCTGGGCTGGAAGAAGCACAAGCTGGAGTCAAGACTGCCGGGAGAAATATCAATAACCTCAGATATGCAGATGACACCACCATTATGGCAGAAAGTGAAGAGGAACTAAAGAGCCTCTTGATGAAAGTAAAAGAGGAGAGTAAAAAAGTTGGCTTAAAGCTCAACCTTCAGAAAACTAAGATTATGGCATCCGGTCCCATCACTTAATGGGAAATAGATGGGGAAACAGTGAAAACAGTGTCAGACTTTATTTGGGGGGTGCTCCAAAATCACTGCAGATGGTGACTGCAGCCAGGAAATTAAAAGACGCTCACTCCTTGGAAGGAAAGTTATGACCAACCTAGACAGCACATTAAAAAGCAGAGACATTACTTTGTCAACAAAGGTCCTTTTAGTCAAGGCTATGGTTTTTCCAATGGTCATGTATGGATGTGAGAGTTGGACTATAAAGAAAGCTGAGCGCCGAAAAATTGATGCTTTTGAACTGTGGTATTGGAGAAGACTCTTGAGAGTGCCTTGGACTGCAAGGAGATCCAACCAGTCCATCCTAAAGGAGATTAGTGCTGGGTATTCATTGGAAGGACTGATGTTGAAGCTGAAACTCCAATACTTTGGCCACCTGATGTGAAGAGCTGACTCATTTGAAAAGACCCTAATGCTGAGAAAGATTAAGGGCAGAAGGAGAAGGGGACGATAGAGGATGAGATGGTTGGAGGGTATCAATGACTCAATGGACATGGATTTGGGTGGACTCCAGGGGTTGGTGATAGACAGGGAGGCCTGGCGTGCTGCGGTTCATGGGGTCGCAAAGAGTCAGACACGACTGAGCGACTGAACTGAACTGAACTCACAGCAAATACTTACTGTCAGAATTTAGCTTTCTGTGCAGAGAGCACACAAGCCCTTGCTTGGTTTGAAGGAAAAGACTGGGCAGATGAGGGACAGAGGTGTGAGAACCACTTCTGATTTCATATTTTATTATACATTTTTGATTTTTCAACCCTGTGGATGTGCGTCCCATCAAAAAGAATGTGTGCTCAGACACTCAGTTGTGTCCGACTCAGGGATCAAACCCACATGGGACTTTTTGTGACCCCATGGATATAGCATGCCAGACTCCTCTGTCCATGGGATTCTCCAGGCAAGAATACCAGAGTGGGTTGCCATTTCCTTTTCCAGGGGATCTTCCTGACTCAGGAATCAAACCCATGTCTCTTACGTATCCTGCATTGGCAGGGGGATTCTTTACCACTAGTGCCACCTGGGAAGCCCATCAAAAAGAATAAAAGAAAAATTTTAATAAAAAGACAACTTTTGTAAAATACCATATTGCTGCTTTTCATAATGAGCTTCTTTGCATCCTCTTTTTTATTTGGAATAGTCAGAACATACAACTATCTAAATTCTGGGAAATGCATCAGAAGCTATTTCTAAACTCAGAAATTTAACCAGAGAAAAAGAAAAACAAGTTATAACCCTTCCAACAAGAAACAAAGATTTTTATACACCATGAGGGAATGTTTAAACACAATTTGTATCATTCTAATTCAACACAAGAGCATTCTCATAGCATCAAAAGCCTTAAACAGTTCTAATGACTAATTATACTCCACTGTAGGGATACCTCTTAATGGTCTCAACTATTTCCCCACTGTGGGGCATTAGGATTATTGTCATTTTTGATTCTTCTAACTAATGGTATAGTGAATACCTGTTCACTTCTTTGTCAATATATCAGGTTTTCTTAGGAGAATTTCTGAGAAGTAAATGTCTGAGCCAGACGGAATGAATATTTTTATGGTTTGTGAGACCATCTAGTTAATTCCCAAAAAGTTGTATTGATTCATATTTCCACAAACAGGTGGGAGAGCGCCAGCTTCACTCCCCAGACAGCATTCATCAGCTTCATTTTACCTACTTCATTAGTTGCAACAGTGTACATCTTTTATTCATTTATGATTTTTATAGGAATCTCCCAACCACAGATGGTACCCAAATTACCATGGTTCAGCTTTCCACTTTTCAACTCTAAAATGGCACAAAAGCAATGTGCATTCAGTAGAAACTGTATTTCAATTTTTGAACTTTGATCTCTTCCTGGGCTTACAATATGCAGTATGACCCTCTCATGATGCTGGGTGGCAGCAGTCACAGCTTCCAGTCAGCCACACCATCAAGAGGGGAAACAACTGACACACTGACAACCATCCTGCAACCGGACAACCATTGTTTTTCACTTTCAGTACAGTATTAAACACATTGTGAAACCAAGCAGGACTCTGAAAGGGCCTCCTGGGTACAAGCCCCTCTGTGTCCCCTGTTTGTTTGTATAAAAAGCTTTCATCTCCTAGGCCTTCCTCAGATTTCAAAGAGAAGATCCAGTTAATGATTAAAGAAGTGGAAAATGCAGAAACGGAAAGCAGTCAAGCAAGGAAAGTAATAATAGCTTAAACAATAGTCACAGGACTCCTAGTTCCCCCTGAAGGGTACAGATAACAATCTGATCCATATCTTTGAGCTGTTCTGCAGAAACTAAGTGGAGGATGTTGAGTACATGCTGACCACAAAAGCACGTAGACCTCAGACTGGTTGGAACCAGAAGACTGATGACTGAGATTCCCGAAACACCATCCTGTTACTTTACCACCAACCAATCAGAAGAATGTCCATGAGCTGATCAGGCACCCTATGACCCTCACCCATAATGTTGGCTTTAAAAACCCTTGCCTAAAGTCACCAGGGAGTTTGGGTCTTTTGAGCACAAGCTGCCCATTCTCCTTGCTTGGAGGCCTGCAAATAAATGCTGTCCCATCCTTCACCACAACCTGGTGTCAGTAGACTGGCTGTGCTGTGCATCAGGCAGGTGGATCCAAGTTTGGTTCAGTAACAATTTAATGAGATTTTCAACACTTTATTATGTGATAGGCTTTGTGTGAGATGGTTTTTCCAACTGTAAGCTAATGTAAGTGTTCTGAACACATTTAAGGCTAAACTATGATGTTCGATAGGTTAGGTGTATTAAAAGCATTTTCAGCTTCCAATACTCAGGGCATAACCCCAGCATAAGTCAAGGAAGATCTTTATTTCCCCACTGAGTTTATGGTTACGTACTGTTTTGTAAAAGATATTCTTTCTCTCATTTCAAGTACCGTTTCAAGTTTGTTATGAGATTGTGACTACTAGGGTATAGATACTATACACTGCCTATTGAGTGTTTGTGGTGATATAGGGGTTCACTCTTTTGTTTGATCAATATGGTGCATTAAACAATTTAATTCCCAGGATAAACACACTATCCAGTCATGACTGATTATCCCATAAATGCTGTTAAATTAGACACTTTGACATTTTATTTAAGGTTTTTACAACTTTATTAATAACCAACATTAGTCTATAGCTTGGAGTTTTATTTTTTGTTGCACATGCTTTGTTGAGTTCTAATATTTAGGTCATGCTAGCTTCCCATTTTCGTCTATGTTTTCAATCTCAATCAGCCCCTCACAGAGTAAATACACACTATGCCTTTCAGTTCCAACATACGTAAAGCACCTGCTATAGGCAAGGCATTATACAAGATGCCATAAGATACGAATTTCCAGACCTCTGAGATCCTAAGTCAATGATTCTGGAATTATGCCAGGGAAAGGCATAATTCTTAGATTAATCTAAGAAGTAGTATTTCAACTTGGATTTGTAGGAGCAACATTAAAAGAGAACTTGCAGGGAAGTTGAAAGAGAGAGAAAACACATCAAATCAACATCATGTTGTTAAGAAGGAAGCCATTTTCATCTGCCCTTCTAAGATCTTCTGGCTGGTCTAAGAGTTACACTGACATGAGACAGATTAACAGGAGAAAATCAAGCAAAAGTTTAACAACATGAATACATGGGAGAGACCCAGGAAAACTGAGTGACTCACCAAAATGTCCAAAACCCTCACCTTAAATACTAACTTCAACTACAGGCAAGAGGATGTTGAAGGTGAGGAGAGTCAGTTATGGGAGGTGACCAAGAAAAGCACAGTCAACAAAGGTAAGATTGTGATGCAGATTTATGCCCTGCCTGGAGTCTTTTCTTCCCTCTCATCCCTCTGTTTTCCACACCAGTTGCATTTTCCTAAAGCACCCATTTCTATTGGAAAGGCTTTAGCAAGAGTTCAGTGTTTGCAAGATATGTCACAGCTGATAGGCATTATTCTTACTCATTCCCTGTTGCCTTCAGGACTAATCCTGACACTAATACTCAAGGACCTCCACAAATTAGCACCAATCTCCTTTATTTCCTTCCACTTCCCTACAGGAGCATTGTGCTTTGCTCACGCTATTTTATGGCCAGATCTTAGACATTCCAGCCTACATATGCCTCCCCTCCTTTCAATGAAGTCTCCCAGCATTTGACAATCTTCCCTTCTTACTTTAACCCACAGTATTTCCCCTGCAAACTCTGAATTCTTAAGTGTTCAAGGCCTACCTGTGCTGTGTAATACTGTGGCCACTAGATTAAGTGGCTATTGACATTTAAATCAATTAAAATTAAACAAAATTTAAAATTCAGTTCTTTGGCCACTCTAGCTAAATTTCAAATGCTCCATAGCCTGGTGTGGCTAGTGGATGCCATAAAGGATGGCACAGATCTAGAACACTCTCTCATGGCAGAAGTCCTGTTTGTCAGGGCTCGTAGCACTGAGGGTGTACTCACATTCTGTCCACACATTTGTTTCTATGTTTCACAAGTTTACGTCTTATGTCTCCAACTAAACTGCAAGCAGGGTTGTGGCAGCTGCTCATTTGTAATGCACTATATTTAGGATGGTACTTAAGTGGATGAGCGCCAAATGCACAGTGAGTTTTTTCCTTCTTAATAATCTCTTTTCACTAGAATCCAGTTATTTTTACTGCAAAAAAAAAAAAAAAAATATCTTTCAAGTTGTTGAAATATCTATTCCCAAGGCATTTACCACTGAGCTAAAGGTACAAAAGCTTCAAAATGCATTAGCTTTGAAGTACTCATTTAGTCATCTGGTCATTGTTAAAATTATGGACTACCCTTGTTGATTCACTAATGGGGGCTTACTCCCAAGAAGCCTTAGCCATTAGGCAGCAGCCATCATGCCTAGAAGAATTTTCTTTCGCAGATTGAAAATAGTTACTATGGCCAACCAACAGCCTGATATCAACTCTGAACCTACAGTCCCCCCAGAGACAGGATTAAATGACTATTAGGCTCCCAGACTGGTCCATAAAAAGATATTTTACCCATAGTATAGCTGTCTTCCTGACAGCTACTTTTATGGGAAAAAACTTCTTTAGCCCAAACTAAGCTCCAAATGACTTCTTTAAGATTGCTTTGTTAGCTGGGAGATGCTCATTATAATGTTTGAAATTAAAGCAGTCCTCAAAGTTATAAAAGTTGCCTGGAAGGTTACTCTAAGTGGCTGTCTGGGTTTTTTAACCCTCTTAATTTGCTTTCCATATGAAATTGTTGAAAAATAAATGAAAGTAGAAAATAATTCAAACAGGGCTGCAACTAAAGGTAGGAAAATGTTATGCATCACTTATGCTTAATATATAACACACCTGAATCCATTTTTTATTATTTGTGACTCTATCACAAATCCACTGTGTCAGATATAAAATTAATTTTGACTTTGAAAATCCTTGGATCAAAAAGGGGTAAAAGAAGTCTAATCAATGATAAATAAAACTGAAATAATATCAAATGCCACAATCTCAAGTCTCCGTTTGCATCTGCTTAAAATGATTCACATTTCTCACTTTTCCTCACCAAGACCACCATCCAAGTGTACAACATGTATGAAAGGAAAATCAACATGGAGTCAGTACTACAAAGAGAACTCTCTAAAATGGAGCTAGGAGGCCGTTAAGGAACTATGACTTATGCACATGTCAGCTTGGATGGAATCTGACCTTTTGACCTGATGAAGTCATCAGAACTGATACTGAACAGGACCCTTTGGGGCTCCTTTTCTGTGTTCCCCTTTCTTGATTACAGGAAATAGGCTTCATTCAGTCTCCATGATCTTCCCAGAGTTCTAGAGAGCAGGTTCAAACAGATGCTAATTAGGGAAGGGAGGGGATGCAGAGAGAGGCGAGAAAGAGTCAAAAGAAACAATAGTGCAGCCTTGGGCAGGGTCCTGGTCCCCCTTCCAGGGATACACAGAACAATATTTTTGAGTTGTTTTACAGAAATGGGAACCCCCACCAGTTGGGAGAAGTTAATTGAGTGCTGCCCACAAGCACTAGACCCCAGACCTGATGGAACGAGAAGACTGATGATGCTGACTCCCACTTACCTCACCACCAACCAATCAGAAGCCTGCCCACGAGCTGACCTCGCCCTCTTTGAACCATTACTGTAAAACTTTTTACCTCACTGCTCCCTCTAGATCAGAACACAGTTTTGAGGGCATCAGCCCACTGTGTCCCCTTTTGCGTGGCAAACCAATAAAGTTATTCTTTTCTACTTTGCCCAAAACTCTGTCTCCAAGATTTAATTCAGTGTTGGGGTACAAAGGCTGGATTCAGCTTCAGAACACCTGCCAGAACTTATTGGACCCCTACCCTAAAACAACTCATGATTCCTCAAGGACAAATATTCTCTGACTCACATCAGAGGCCATCACAATTCTTACCAGGCAACTTTTAACATCTTGGCTTTTTGTCTTTATAAGCCCTGACTCTTTCTCTTCCTTATAACATACTTTTAGGGTTACCCAAATCTGTGTCTCCCAAATTGGAATTTTTTTTTTGGCCACACCGCATAGCTTGTGGAATCTTAGTTCCCCAACGAGGGATGGAACCCAGGCCCCCAGCAGTGGAAGTGTGGAGTCCTAACCACTGGCAGGGAATTCCTCTGAACTGCAATTCTTAAGATTCCAAAGAAACTCTTATTTGAAATCTCCTGAATTTTCTTTTAGTTGACACAAGTCTGTGTTGATGTGTTTGAATGTGGATTCTGTTTTCAGATTCTCTTTCCACAGCTAATGTAAATTCAAATGTTTAAAGTTACTATTTTCAATAAATAGAAAAGAAATGCTAAAAAAAAAAATGCATATCCATATCCCTAAACATCAGATTGAGATCATTCTTCCTATATATATCTCAAAAGTAAAAAATATTCTAAATAAAAACTCTACAATGCCACAAGCTATCTTCTACATGAACTAGAGAGATCTGAAGGCAAATTCAAAGTCAAGGGTGTCAGCAGCATCCATGTGATTGAGACAGAGTCAGAATACAAATCAGCTACAGCTATTTTCCTGGTACGCATCATCTAGAAGGCAGGTGAAGCTACTGGGAAGAAAAGCAGTGACAAACCTAAATAGAGTATTAAAAAACAGAGCCATTACTTTGCCTACAAAGGTCTGTTATAGTCAAAGATATCGTTTTTCCAGTAGTCATGTGTGGATGTGAGAGTTGGACCATAAAGAAGGCTGATTGCCAAAGAACTGATGCCTTCAAACTGTGGTGCTGGAGAAGACTCTTGAGAGTTCCTTGGACAGCAAGGAGATCAAACCAGTCAATCCTAAAAGAAATCAACCCTGAATATTCATTGGAATGACTGATGCTGAAGCTGAAGCTTCAATACCTTGGCCACCTTACATGAAGAGCCAACTCATTGGAAAAGACCCTGATGCTGGGAAAGATTGAAGACAGGAAGAGAAGGGGGTGACAGAGGATGAGATGGTTGGATGGCATCACCAATTCAATGGACATGAGTTTGAGCAAACTCTGGGAGACAGTGAAGGACAGGGAATCTTGGTGTGCTGCACTCCATGGGGTCACAAACAGTCAGACACGACTGAGCAACTCAACAACAACAAGTCAGACTTGCTATAGAACCTAAATATTCTGCAAAGTCCAAGAGCCTTCTATTTCGCCCTGTGGACTAAGCAGAAGAATTACACAATGAAATAAATTTTACTCATTCTCTCCTGGGACTTCCAGACTCAGAGTCTACCTTCATTCTTAGTAAACCATTTCTCATTTGATGTATATAAGAGACGCCTCTTCTTAGATATCCTGTATGCCAGTGTCTCTGTTGATTTAGTAAGCAACCATAAGACTAATCATGCACGCCAAAGGAGGGTCACAGTGGCCCGTGAAAGGGAGCAGAATTTGCCACCTCAAAATATGTCTCTTTGGCATAAAGATTATGGTGGGCTGATTCTTTTTAAGAAACAGCAGAGGAGACGCTCTAACAACCTAGTGAGAACTTTAAGACTGCGCTTCCACTGCAGGGAACTAAGATCCCACATCCCACATGCCCTGAGGTGAAGCAAAACCAAACCAAATAACATTAAAAATAAAAATAAAAACAGAGTTGAAGTTACCCTTTGTCAGAGATATTTGCATTTATAAAGGGAACCTCCATTTGTAAGGGCTTTTCTTGTGGCTCAGCTGGTAAAGAATCTGCCTGCAATGTGGAAGACCTGGATTCAATCCCTGGGTTGGGAAGATCCCCTGGAGAAGGGAAAGGCTACCCACTCCAGTATTCTGGCCTGGAGAATTGCATGGACTCTAGTCTTTGGGGTCGCAAAGAGTGGGACACGACTGAGCGACTTTCACTTTCCATTTGTAAGGGTGTCACTGTACCAGGATTTCCCTGCTGGCTCAGATGGTAAAATCGTCTGCCTACAATGCAGGAGACCCAGGTTCGATCCCTGGGTTGGGAAGATCCCCTGGAGAAGGAAATGACAACCCACTCCAATATTCTTGCCTGGAAAATTCCATGGACAGAGGAGCCTGGTAGGCTACAGTCCATGGGGTCGCAAAGAGTCAGACACAACTGAGCAACTTCACTTTCACTCCCTCACAGTACCAGGAAGAGAAAGATAACTCTAAATCTCTAGAAACTCTTAACAATGGAGAAGGCATGGACTTAAATCTGCATGATAACCTTACCCTTGTTTTCTGTGATTTTGCCTTGAAAATCTCCCATAAATACCAACATCTTTACTCTCTAGCTGGAGATGGTATTTAAGATGGTGGCTTGGGCCATTCTGGGGAGTTATTCAGGGTTTCCTGGGTACACTGGAGGTATCCATGTTATTAAGCTTCTGCTTGTTCCTCTCCCCCCCCCACCGCCGCCTGGCCCTGCCCCCTACCCACCCCCCACCCCGGCCGTTAATCTGCCTTTTGTTACAGGGATCTCAGCCAAAAACCTAGAAAGGTAGAGGGAAAATTATTTTTCTCCCCCACATCCATGAAACAGATTTCAGCTGCAAATATATCCTAAAGGAGGCTCCTGGTTTCCAAATGACTTACTTTTTTAGTGAGAAGGGGCAGAATGGCTATTACCCTCTGTAAGTCACTGTTATTTGCTCAAGTTTAAGAGATTCCTGAGGCTTCCTGGTGTTTGCTACCTGGTGATTCTATTACCTTAGTCTTTTTCTTTAATAAGACTTCTCCCCATCCTCACAAATCCTGGCTCTTAAGGCTATTTTTCTCCAACAAACTGATTGTAGGCCATAAAGATGTTCAGTAGCAATTAGGTTTTATTGTTCTCATCTCACTTATGAGTATAGAAGTTATCAAAATGTAAAATGTACATTTCCTCCAACTTCTCAATTCCTCTTCTAAGAATTTATCCTATACAAGTGTGTATGTGTGGCTACAAGGACATATGTACAGATACTAATTTGCAGCATGATTTAAAGCAGCAAATAATGGATACAACCTAAATATTCATCAATATAAGACTGTTAAATAAAGAATGATGCATATATTAACAGCAAGGCAAGCATTTGGAAGATCCCTGTGCACTGAAGTGGAGTGATGAGTACAATGCAAGGGGAATGATGTATTAGGCATACCAGCATATGTATTTTTAAAGGAACATATATCCATATACGTAAGCAGGTAGGCGTTTGTATATACATACACACACACAATCTTTAGCAGAATAACAAAAGAAATGGACGAAGGTAGTCACCTCTGGGTAAGGGAACTGAGGTGAGGTAGGAGCATGTAAAAGGCAGTTTTATACCTTTTCTTTAGGGCTTTACTTTTTTATCCTGTGTATAAATGTTTTAAAAATACACACACACACAGTAAAGGATAGTCAAGGAATAAAGCTTGCCAAAGCTATTTAACAGTGGCACCTACTGGTAAAGTCAGTTCCTACCCCAAAGTATTCTCTAAGAGAAGAAATCCCAATGTTTGCCTGGCACAGCCATATCAGCCATTAGTCAGGAAATATGTTTCTATTAAAGCCTTATAAGGAACGTTTCACTCGTATTAACTCTTCTAAGCGTAAGACTTAAAAGTACCATCTGGCTGGGAAGTTATGGTTCATTATAGTCTGAATTGCAAGCTATAAAAATGAGTGGAGAATATCTCTATATCCTTCCACAGAATGATCTCCACTCCAGCAGAGAATGTTGAGTGAAAAAAAGCAAGGCAGAAAAAATATCCAGAGTCTGCTGTCATTTATCTAAGAAGGGGAGAGGCTTACAAATATATGGGTTTACTTGTATTTTTTTAAATGGAAAGATAACTCTTTAAAGAAAAAGAATTAATGGTTGCCATAAGGAAAGGAAGGGACTGTTCTGAGGGGAGAGGAAAAGAACTAGATTTCTCTATCATATGACATCCCTTATATGCGAAATCTAAAAAGAAATGATACAAACGAACTTACTTACAAAATAGAAACAAACTCACAGACTTACAGAACATTACGGTTATTGGGGGGAAAGTTAGGGGGAAAGGATAATTAGGGAGTTTGGGATGGACATGTCCACACTGCTGTATTTAAAATGGATAACCAACAAGGACCTACTGCATAGCACATGGAACTCTGCTCAGTGTCATAGGGCAGCCTGGATGGGAGGGGAGTTTGGGGGAGAATGGATACATGTATATGTATGGCTGAGTCCCTTTGCTGTTCGCCTGAAACTATCACAACACTGTTAATCGGCTATACCCCATATAAAATAAAAAGTTACCAAAAAAATACTAGATTTTTCTAAATCAGTGCTTCTCAAAGGAGACTATTTTGCCTGTGTCCCCAGGGTATGTTCTGCAATGTCTGGAGATATTTTTAGTGTCACAGTTTGGGGTTGGGAGGAAAATATGACAGACATATAGTGGGTAGAAGCCAGGGATGCTACTGAACATCCTACAATGAACAGGACAACTATCTGGCCCCAAATGTCAATAATATATCTAATAAGGAACTTATATCTAGAATATAAAAAAAAACACTTCCAACTTAATAAGATGACAAATAACGCAATTTAAAGTAGGCAAAGGATCTGAATAGACAGTTCTCCAAACATGACATACAAGTGGCCAATAAGCATACAAAAAGATGTTTAACAACCTTAGACATCAAGGAAATGTGAATCAAACCCACAGTGAGCTACAATTTCACTCCCACTAGAATGGCTATACAACTGACCCTTGAACAACACAGGGCTTAGGGGCACTGACCCCTCAAGTAGTCAAAAAATCAAATATAACTTTACAGTTGGCCCTCCATATCCACAGTTCCACACCCACAAATTCAACCTACTATCAATAGTATAGTACTGCAGTATATATTTATTGAAAAAAAAAAAAAAAACACCAAAATTGAAAAAGACACATGTACCCTAATGTTCATTGCAGCACTATTTACAATAGCTAGAACACGGAAGCAACCTAGATGTCCATTGACAGATGTATGAATAAAGAAGTTGTGGTATATATACACACAGTGGAATATTACACAGCCATAAAAAGGAATGCATTTGAGTCAGTTCTAATGAGGTGGATAAATCCACAGACTTCCCTGTAGCTCAAACGGTAAAGAATCTGCCTGCGATGCAGGAGACCAGGGCTCGATCCTTGGGTTGGGAAGTTCTTCTGGAGAAGGGAATGGCAATCCATTCCAGTATTCTTGCCTGGAGAATTCCATGGACAGAGAAGTCTGGTGGGCTACAGTCCGTGGGGTGGCAAAGAGTCGGACATGACTGAACAACTAACACACACACACAATAAGGTGGATGAACTTAGAACCTATTATACAGAGTGAAGTGAGTCAGAAAGAGAAAGATAAATACCATATTCTAACACATATATATGGAATCCAGAAAATCGTACTGAAGAATTTATTTACAGGGCAACAGTGGAGAAACAGACATGGAGAACAGACTTATGGACATGGGAAGGGGGAGAAGAGGGTGAGATGTATGGAAAGAGTAACATGGAAACTTACATTACCATATGTAAAATAGACAGCCACCGGGAATTTGCTGTATGACTCAGGGAACTCAAACAGGGGCTCTGTTTATCAACCTAGAGGGGTGGGATGGGGAGGGAGATGGGAGGGAGTTTCAAAAGGGAGGGGATATATGTATACCTATGGCTGATTCATAGTGAGGTTTGACAGAAAACAGCAAAATTCTGTAAAGCAATGATCCTTCAATAAAAAATAAATTAATTAAAAGAGAGGTACACACAAAAAAATCCATGTATATGTGGACCTGTGCAGCTCAAATCCATGTTGTTCAAGAGTCAATTGTAATCATTTCCCAAGGAAAGAATATATGTGGCTCACAGTATGTTTGCTGTTAATATGTGCTGAGTAAATTAACACAGAAAGGGGGAAAAGTTTCCTCAAGTGTTTCTAATGCAAACTAAAGTATAAGAACTACTGTTTTCTCTAGAAAAGAAACTGAAGTTTAAAAAAAACAGTCAACTGTAATAAAAAATAACAAGTGCTGAGGATATGAAGAAATTGGAACCCGCATACATTGCTTGCAGGATGCTGCAACCACTTTAGAAAACAGTCTGACAGTTCCTCAAAAAATTAAACATACAGTGACTATATGACCCACAACTCCACTCCTAAGTATAGACCCAAGTGAAATGAAAAAATATGTCCACACAGAAACTTGTAAACAAATGTTCATAGCAGCATTATTTACAGTAGCCAAAAGATGGAAACAACAAATGTCCATCAAAGTATGAACGGATAAATAAAATGCAATCTATCCATATAATTAAATATTATTTGGCAATGAAAAGAAGCAAAGTACTGATAGACACTACAACATAGACAGACCTTGACAACATTATGCTAAATGAAAGCAGCCACTCACAAAAGGCCACATACAGTATGATTCCATTTGCAGTGGATCAACACAGGCCTGAGATGTACAGGTCCCCTTAAACAAGCCCTTTTCATAGTAAATACTACAGTACTACATGACCCATGGTTGGTTGAAATTGCAGATATGGAGGAACGCATATATGGAGAGGTGATTAGCAGTTATAGGCAGATACGTGACTGCACGGAGAGTCACACCTAACCCCTGCATTATTCAAAGGTCGACTGTATATGAAATGGCCAGAATACGCAAATATATAGAGACAGAAAACAGATGAATGGCTGCCCAGAGCTGGGAGCATAAGCGGCTTGGGGGTTTCAGCAAAGGGTGTGGGATTTCTTTTTAGAGTAATCAAAATGGTCCAAAATTGACTGTGGTGATGATTATAGAAATCTGTGAATGTGCTGAGTCATTGCATTATATACTTTCAATGGCTAAATTTTATGGTATGTGAATTATATCTCAATAAAACTGTTAATAAAAGACGAATCACAATGATGAGGTGTATACTCTGATAGAGGTGGTGCGAGGCATAGAAGGCAGAGGTCAGGAAAGGCTTCCCAGGATGAATAGGAAGTCCTCAGTAATCAGATTGGGTTTATTTTTGTAACTAAATTCTTCGCTGGTTTTGAGATTCCAGGGGTGGGGAGGCTGCAGGACAGGAGAGATCTCAGGTGTAGGGAATGTCATTCAGATTGTCCAACTCTAAAACTCCAAGTGTGGAGGGACAGGATGCCATGGGATGAGTTAGCAGGGTGGCAGGTGACACAGCACAGTAGCCTTCACTCCTGGTCAAATCCTTGGACTATTTTATGGGAAAAGGAACTGATAAACGCTGAGGAGCAGCAAAAGTACAGACAGGATGGGTCTAGAGACAGGACAGCCTGTGTGTTTACATCAGCTCTGATACATTGCTGTCAAAGTCAACTCAACCTTTTCCTGAATGTTCAGCTTGAAAACTACTGCAGAGAAACCAGTCTAGGACCCTTTCTTCCTGCAAGACACAGCTGACAAAATGGACGATGGAGAATAAAGTGGTTTGATATAAACTAATAACAATAAGCAAAATCATATATAATTAAAATGTCCTGATGTCATATTGAAAAAAAAAATAATAATAGCCCCTTATGAGCATAGGCTAGAACCAGAAACAAAATAATGACCCAACCCAAAAAGATAAACAATCCACTTACCACAGGAACACGGGCATTTGGCTCAAATTCTGTGGAATCAGCATCTGAAGATAAAGAAATGAGTTCAGTAACTCACCATTATGTAGCTGAAAAATTCTTTAAGTAATAAGAATGCTTTTCACTAAGAGGTTTTTAGAAAATCTCAGACTTACCTTTCAAGTTAAGGCAGTTTCGTGCAAACTCTATCACTGCCAGCTGCATCCCAAGGCAAACTCCTGTTTTAAAAAGCACATATACAAAACAAACGAAACGATTTTGTACTGTGTCACATTTTCTGTTCATTTGCTTGCTATCTTCTCCATCTAGAATGCAGGCTCCGAGAGAGTAAGTTTGCTGCTGTAGCTTCTCCCTCAGAACAGGGGTGGCAGGGGCAGGGAAGGGGTTTGGACGACCCAAAATGAAGTAGGAATAAATAAATGTGAAGTTGGAAAAGGGCAAGAAATGAGAAGGCAAGGTCCAAAAGGCAAATCTGCCTACCTCCAAATGTGTCTCTAGATTGAGGCGCACGTGTGGCCTGCAGGGCTGCCCCAGAGCACCCAACTCCTTCACAGACTGTCGAACAACACCTCAATTCACGAGGGAGTCTCTGTGGGCTGAGTCTTCACACTCTCTCTTCTCTAGATAGTTTCATGGCCTTAAATGTGGGCTCTGTTTGCAGGCAGCCCCTGCCTGGCAGCAGGCTGGGATCCAAGGAGCGCCCACAGGCAGGCAGGGGAGTGGGAGGTCTGTGCCCAGCTGCTGAGCCCAGAACAGGCCGAACCTTCACTACAAGGAAACAGCAGCAGCTGGGGGAGCTGGTACCTCTACCACAGGCTGGAGCGTAATGGAGAAGCCAAATGGAACTGAGCAGAGAGCTCAATGAGGAGAGAAAGGGACCTGCATAGGCCCAGGCCTGTTGCCACAGGGATGTACCCCTTGCCCATCTCCACATTCACTGTGGCCCACCAATACTCTCCAATAAACAAATACCAAGGAGTATTCCAGATGCTTTTACAGATATATCCAAGATACACAGGGACTCAAAGGAGAGAGCAATCAATATACCAAGCACACCAGAACAAAAGTCAATAAGCGTGAAACAGCTGAGTGCTTTGGAGGAACTTCAGAAAGTCCCACAAAGCTAGGCGATAGAGACAGTGTGTTAAAGAGAAAGCTAAAGAGCTACAAACTATTCTCTACAGTGAAAATTATCTGAAGAATGCTAATCATGTTTAGATAGAAACTAAACAAGATTACTTCAAAAGAAAACAGTGGCGCAGGTGAGCTTAGATGGATAAAACAAAGCAAGGTACCAAGGTAAACTACTCCTAGCTTCTCTTTTAAAAATGGATCCCTAGTGGAGAGTGTCTAGGAAGTTAATCAAAGAACAGGCAAGTGGGGAAAATGAACCTGTTGATATTAAGTGAACGGTACCAAAGCCGGTCCACTCAGTTCATAAACCCAGCAGCCCATGCAAGCACAGCATGAAACACGGCCTCTCCCCACTCCCTCTTCTTTCTGGACCCCCAGTTGCAGAGCTGCCTTTTATCCCATCAATGTTCTATTACATCTAGTTTCATTGCTAAGGAAGCCATGCTTTCCAATTTGAACAAAAGCATTGAAAACACCCAGCTCTAATTCTTAACAGAGCTGTCTCCGTAATGTTAGATGCTTTTTCTGTATTATCTTTTCTAAAAGGAGTATATACATTTCAATTTAAGCATTTTCTGATTAGAAATAACACTGTGGCATCTTATTGAGATGCTCTCTGCTTGAAGTGGTAAAAGATGGAATCAGGTGGGAATAATCAGAAAAGGTAAGGGCAGGTTTGAACACAGGTTCTTCCCATCCTCTTGCTATACAACCAGACCAGTGGTAAGTTCTTGTAGGTTGACAAATTTTTTTGGTAAAGGGCCAGAGAGTAAAGATTTTAGGCTTTGCATGCTGTAGGGTCTCAATCTCTGCCACTGTATTGGAAAAACAGCTACAGACAATATGTAAACAAATCTGTGTGGCTGTATTCCAATAAAACTTTATTTACAAAAACGCTGTGAACCAGGTAAGGCTTGTAGAATATAGTTTCCAGACCCTGTAGCAAACTATTTGGCACCTGAATGTTCAAATTCAAAATCACACTTTTCACATTAACAAACCCTATTATGTGTTATCCCAATTAGGTATCAAAAATCTAAAAAAACTCATACTCAGGATTCATAAACATCAGTTTTACCCAGAAAAGGAATCTTCCTTGACCGTGCCCAAGAAATTGCCTGGAGTTTTCCCAACGTTCCTCTGATTCCAAAGCCTCCTGGCACAAGAACACCACTGCAATCAACACAAGAGGAGGGGAAATTTGACATTATCTTTATTTGTGAAATTCTTGTTTTCAGACCATGCTTACTGATCCCAAATTCAACACTTGGCACAACTGCTAGAGAATATGCTTGGAGTCTATTTTCAAAATTGATTACACAATTTCACATCCTGAACTTTCTTCTTGAAATCCTCCCAATGTTATAAAGCAGTTGCGAATGTCTCACAACTGACCTTGATATATATTTTCTGATAGGTCTCTGCAGCACATGAGCATAGTAACTAAGAGATTCAATTCAGTTAAAAATGACACTGAAAGAATTATCCGAATACAAACAGGTTAAGGTTCTTTTAAAAGTTCTGTTATAAAAATGTTTTAAGACCTCTTACATAATCAGAAAGAGTTAAACTGGTGAAACAGACCTTTTGATTGCTAATCAAGTTGTGGCACAGGAAAATTTCCTGGCTAGGAGCCACTTTAGAGACTTTCTGGATAAACACTCTCATTTGAAAACCTAACAGTTCAAGAGAAAACTGGAGGGTAATGTTACCTTCACAGTACAATGTCACCCCCAAGAGTTATATTGATTACTTACAAAATTAAACCTTGAATCAAAAGATGTGGAAAAGAAAACAAAACCAAGAGAAGAGGGAAGATTGTCATTCTTGCACTGTAACTTTGTATATGGAAAGTCTGTCTCTGCATCTTTCAGTAGCATCGACTCACTTTCCCATCAATATGGTAAAAACTTCCCTCCATTTCCTTCACTGAGCCACAGTGATTCTAAAATCATTCTCTGTTCCTTCAGGCCTTGCAGTGGCTTCAAGTCTCTAAAGTGGCTCCTAGCCAGGAAATTTTGCTGTGCTACAACTTAGTAATTAGTAGGCCTATTTCACCAGTTTACTTTGAAACACACCATGTTAGTGTTAGTGGCACATGCAGTGGAGATGGTTTTATTCTGGGGAGGAGAAAGTGAGTTGATGCTATGGAAAAATACAGAGACAGACCTTACATATACAAAGTTACTATGCAAGAATGACAATCTTCCCTTCTCTTTTGATTTTGTTTTCTTTTCCACATCTTTTGATTCAAGGTTTTATTTTGTAAGTAATCAACATAACTCTTGGGGGTGGCATTGTTTTGTGCCATGAAGGGTAACATGACCTTCCAGTTTTCTCTTGAGCTCTCATGTTTTCAAATGAGAGTGTTTATCCAAAATAAAATCATCTCCATTGCATGCACCACTAATACTAACATGGCATGTTTCAAAGTAAATGTAATGTAAATACAGCGCAAGCACCCCGAATCACAAGTACTCCAAACTATCTTTCAAGTGTACAAAAATTAGTAATTGGGGTAAGTTGAATCATTATGGAAAAATCACAGTGGCATTCTCCTAACTGGCGTGGACAGTCCTTGGTACTTACTCAGCTTTGCAGAGCTTCTGCCAAGCTTCATGGAATTTCACAGGGTCTTCAACTTCAGTAGTCTGCTCCAGATCAATGGAATCTATGTACTAAAAACATCCAACAAATGTAAAGATTTCAGAAAAATAAAAACTGGAAAATACTAGAACCATCTAACACACAATTATTCAATAACTACTTATTATGCAAACACTGTACAGGTCACTTAGCATAGACGTCTTGTGGCTCTTACAATCTTTTAGGAAGATTACAAAACCAGATAAATAGGCACCCACAGCACAGGGAGATAAGAGTTACTATGGGCAAAGAAGAGAACACTGCGGAAGAAGCAGGACCCACACCAGAGCTAGAGGTGAGCTGGAGAGAAGAAGGGAAGGAACACCTTCATGGAAGCTTTTGGGGGAGGGGATGTCCAAGAAGCTACGCCCTGGAGCAGACGCAAGCTGAGTGTGTGTGTGTGTGTGTGTGTGTAATTGGGAGGCAGGTGGGAAGGTATGCAGGTGGGAAGGTATGCAGGGTAGAGGGGTAGAGAGGGGTGGTGGTGAAAGAACAGCTTGTATGAAACTGCAGACAAAAGACAGGAAGTGGTGACCACTCTGGTGACGCCCAGAGAAGTTCCATGCAGCGACAGAACACTTGAAGCGACCGAAAGGTCTGAAGGAACAGAGAGTGAGTTTAGAAAAATTCAGTGAAGGAAATGGAGGGAAGACTGAAAACCAGCTGGGAAACTGCTGCCAAAGTCACGCAAGATAAACACAGCACAGGCCCATGATTCCAACAAGACTTAGTAGAGGCCACCATCAATGAATTCTATTATAAGAAAAACAGTTATGACAATTCCTGTGTACATAACAGTCCCTATATATCTGTTATTTTAGTATTTCTGTTATACAAATTACTATCTGAATATATCTTAAGATACAAAATTTTACTTTATAAAATTTGTATTATAACAGATTTTCTATTATTGCTTTCTTTTTTCTATGAGGGCCTGGGGGAGCTGAATGAATAGGAAGAATAGGAAGGGAACAATTCATTCGAAAGTCAAAAACAGAAAGTGTTTAGAGAAAGAAGCTACAAAGAGATGAGAGAAAATGAGATAGGTCCTAAGCTGGAAACTACTCAATTTCTTGAACAAGTAAGTGTATCTTTTGGTTCATTATATAAAGGTTTTACCATTTACATCAAAATAATAAGGCCTTCCTAAATTGTGATATACCCAGAGAGAATATCATTAAATATACACATTTATATAGAGAGAGAAAAGTCTGGAAAGATATGCATCAAACTGAGAACGACAGGTGCAGCAAGAGAAGGATTTCTGGGAGGAAGAATCTTCTACTTTCTGGATTTTGCATTATGCTTTGCTTAAATTTTATACGCTGAGCATATACTACTTCTGTATCTAACAAAGACAAAGAGTATACTCAAGCTATATACATATAACTTCACCTCTGCTAGCCCATATGTGCTAGCCCATATGTACGTGCTCTGTTGTGGCTGATTCTTTGTGACCCCGTGGACTGTAGCCCACCAGGCTCCTCTGTCCATGGGGATTCTCCAGGCAAGAATATTGGAGTGGGTGGCCATGCCCTCCTCCAGGGGATCTTCCCGACCCAGGGATTGAACCTGCATCTCCTGAAGCTCTTGCATTACAGGCAGATTCTTTACCGCTGAGCCACCGGGGAAGCCCCATTTTCTTATTAAGTAAACACAAAATACTTAAATAAGCATGGAGTATATACGTCCCTGAATGTGCAAAGCCTAATTTCAGAAACTGTGCCTTAAACCTGCATGCAGAAAAAAAGTTAACATGGCAGACCTGACCGCTATCCTCGGAAAGGCCTGCTTACAAGGTTGGCCCTTGTCTGGCATCTGGAAACATGATTTGGGGAGAGTTCCCACCATAATCAGGCTTCCCTGGTGGGTTAGCAGTAAAGAATTTGCCTGTAATGCAGAAGACGTGGGAGATATAGGTTTGATCCCTGGGATGGTAAGATCCCCTAGAGGAGGAAATGGCAACCCACTCCAATATTTTTGCCTGGAATATCTCGTAGACAGAGGAGCCTGGCAGGCTACAGTCCGTGAGTTTGCAAAGTTAGAAACGATGAGAGCATGCACACATGCTCACTATTAACAAGATCTGATAAGAGTGGCTCGTTGTGCCTATAGTGTTGGAAGAAACAATATGATTTATGTAGAGCACCCGCTTTCCTCCTGGGAGTCTGGAATTTTGACGCTCTGGAGGCAGAGGGCACCTATGTGACCAGCCCTCAGGAAAAACCTTGGGTGCCAAGCCTCTAAAGAGCTTCCCTGGCAGTCAGCACTTCACCAGTGTTACTACAGCTTATTCCTGGGGGGTTCAAGCACATCCTCTGTGATTTCACTGGAGGAGGACCCTTGGAAGCTTAAAGGTGGTTTCCCCGAGACTTCATCCGACTAGCCTTCTCCTCTGCTGATTTGGCTCTGTATCCTATCACTAAAATAAGTTATACTCATGAGTACAGCTGTATTCTCAGTCCTCTGAGTCCTGGTGAATCACTGAACTTGGGGGTCCTTCAACACAACCTGCCTGTGTACAAGATGAGATTTCACAATGAATGGCTGAAACATGCAGAAGACCAGGCAGGGGCTCACCATCAGATTCAACTTGTGGTTGATGGCCAAGGCTGAGTGTTCCAGGGCTTTGAACACGGAGGCATAGCAGTCCCTGAGCTTGGTGTATTTGCCAACCAGGGCAATGGAACATGTTTTCTGTAACCTTTCATACCTGGGAAGGAAAACAAGCTTAAAGGTTATATGCATGTAACATCACATCACAAGCGTAATGATAGCCACTGTTCTTATCCCAAGGCACTTTTTAAAACCTGAGGAACAGACGTGCCTTGAATTTGATGTACTGACTCAGATTTCCCACCCTACCCCCAAAGAATAAAAATCTGTACTCCAAGATATTTGAAAATCCTGAGAAAGCCCAACATTGGCTTATAAGAGCAAGCACAGACATAAATCCAAGGAGAAAAAGAAAAAGTTAAAAGCATTACAAATAAAAAATTAAAAAGTCTCCCCATCTCATCAACATGAGCTGTCCTTAAATTCACTTATAAGGTGACACTGTATAAGAAAATGTATTCTCAGTGTCAACAGCAGACACTACAATATTAACTTTGTAAGGTGACATCATATGAGAAAATGCATTCAAAGTGTCTACATTAAAAATTGTTCCATTCCCAGCTGACCCACAAAAGCCAAGTTATTTATGACATTTCTGAAGAATGGTGCTGAGAGAACTATTTAAAATACTATAAGCCACTTACATCATTTTTATGAGAAAATTCCATTCTACATAAGATGCTCAATCACAATTTGCCATTAGAGACACAATCTTTACTGTTGCTTCTGTCAGGAGATCTGTTCAAAGTACATGAAAAACATGTGGTCTGGTACTAAGTATGTGGAAATGTCACTCAGGGCTTGAAGATCTTTAAAGGCTCTGAAGCAAACTCTTCCCCCAGACACCTTAGAAAAATGTTACTGGGATGAGGAATATTCCTCTTTTATATCTATATCTGCAAAGAGTGAAAGAGAAGCGTGATGGAAACGAGGTAGAAGGAGAAAAACACACGAAGAGCTAAGAAGTCAAAACTGACAGCAGAGGTGACTTTCTAGGAAGGCGACTGAAGAACGTCAGAGAATGCTGCTAAACCTTTAACTTGCCACTTACTTTTATGTCGCTCTGGAGACTGCCTGCCTGCGCTTCACCTCAGCTATACAAAGGACATAGGTAACAAAGCAAGTTGGTAGCAAGGCAACATTCCAAGATGACGTGATGGGGTGGGAGCGCATCCTGTCCCAGAGTTTGGCCCAGGTGAGCACAGCAGTCTGGCTGAGGCTTCACCCCACTCTCACACCTCCACTGCCAGAGGGACGCAGGGCTGCAGTCAGCATGGCCAGTTCCTCCTTCCACACATCCCTCTCTCCACTCACTCGTGGCTTGTTTTCCCAGGGAACGAGGAGTCACGCAGCAGCCGGGTGGGACAGGGGAGGCCACTGGGCAGCCCAGCTGCCATCCAGGGAGATAAGCTAGGCCTACACCCCTGTGCCCTCCTGCGCTCTTGAACCTGCACAGTCTAGCACCTCCCTCCCCTTGTGCTCTCCATTCAGCCATCAGCCGGGTATGAGGCCTCTGAGCAGCACTGGACCTCCACGACCAAGGCTGCCCCTTTGACTTCTGTTGGCCTTCTTGTATCTATCTCTCTAGAGGCTGTACTGAGGGGATGGGGTCTAAAGAATGGACACTTCACACCTCTATGACCAATGAACCAACATCACAGCCAACATGACGCAGAGAGACTATTGCTCAATATTCCCTTTGCTTGAATCCTGAGCTCAATGGTGGCTCAAAAAACGTATGTCCCCCAGAACCTATGAATGTGTCCATAACTGGGTGGGGGTGGGGGGAACACTTTGCAGACGCAATTAAGTTAAGGATCTCCAGATGAGATCATTCTGGATTCGAATGGGCCCTGACTGCAAAGACAAGCATCCTTATAAAAGAGAAAGGAAGAAGACACAAAGGAGAAGGACATGTGGCAAGAGAGAGAGAGAATGGAGTGACATGGCCATAAGCCAAGAACACCAAGGAAGCTAGCCCACAGAGGCCAGGAGAAACACATGGGGCAGATTCTACCTCAGAGCTCCGAAAGGAACCAACCCTGCTCACACCTTGATTTCCTACTTCCAGACTCCACAACTGTGAGAGAACAAATCTCTGTTGGTTTAAGCCACCCACTCTGTGGTAATTTGTTACAGCAGCCACAGGAAACTAGTACAAAAACCAAACTCTGGCTTTAAAAGCACAGAGGCATAGAGTATAGTTTAGAACTAGTTTCAATACAAAGAGTTAAAATATTAAAGTTTCTCATGCTTAAAAAGGATCAGCCCCAAGTACCTAGAAAATTCCCACAAAGTGACTGATTCCTTAAGCATTCTGGAGGACAGGGGCTTAACTGTATCACCAGTCATTGGAGCACCTAAGTTCAGAAAAGGCACTTCATTCCTGGTTCTACTTAGCCCACAAATTCTAAAACACTTTTTAAATTTTAAAATGAAAAGGCAAAAGAATTTTCAATCTACTAGTTACCTATCAAAGGTCAGTGATTTTGTCACCATCAAATCACTTGTTTTATATTTTTATGAATTTGCTCATTTAAACATATTTCATGGGTTTCAATAAATCAAAATTATTATGTTTGGAAGCTCAAACTGTCCCATTTCTAACCAATGCTCTCGGTTACTCAGTTGTGGCTGACTCTTTTTGACACTATCGATTGTAGTCCACCAGGCTCCTCCATCCAGGGGATTTTTCTCAGCAAGAATACTGGAGTGGGTTGTCATTTCCTCCTCCAGGGGATCTTCCTGACCCAGGGATCAAACCCTAGTCTCCTGCATCTCCTGCACTGCAGGCAGATTCTTTACCACTGAGCCACCAGGGAAAGTGAAAGTGAAAGTCACTCAGTCGTGTCCAACTCTTTGCAACCCCATGGACTACACAGTCCATGGAATTCTCCAGACCAGAATACTGGAGTGGGTTGCCATTTCCTCCTCCAGGGTATCTTCCTGACCCAGGAATCAAACCCTAGTCTCCTGCATCTCCTGCACTGCAGGCTGATTCTTTACCAGCTGAGCCACAAAGGAAGCCCAAGAATACTGGAGTGAGTAGTCCATCTTTTCTCCAGCAGATCTTCCCAACCCAGGAATTGAACCAGGGTCTCCTGTATTGCAGGTGGATTGTTTACCAACTGAGCTATCAGGGAAGCCCCCCCCAAAATATTTTGATTATTGTAACAGACATCAGTAGCCAATAGTGCCTGATGTGAAGTTAAGGCCCACAGTATTTTCTCTCAAAATTGCCACAGTATGGTACTAGCATACCCCAGTTGTATACAGATGGGAGAACAAGCCCAAAGAGATTAAGTAATCTGCCTAAACTCACACAGCTAGTGAAAGGAGAAGCTAGGGTCTGAATCTATGGTGCTTGACACCAGAGCTTACATTTTTTTAAATTGAGATATAAGTGATATATAACATTAATTAGTTCCAGTCACACATGATAATTCAATATATTTATATTTTACAAAATGGTAACCATAAGAATTCTAGTTAACATCCATCACCACACAAAGTTATAAATGTTTTTCTTATGATGAGAACTTTTAAGATCTACTCCTCAGCAACACTGAGCCTACATTTGTAACTACTGCGCCAACTGCCTCTACCTCAGCTACATGAGAAGTGAAGCAGCCAGGAGTTTATGGAGTCATGCCTCATCAACATTTAGTATAAGAAAATAGGCGATGGGGATTTCCTCTGTATACAACATCAAATTAGACAAACCTTGCTGAAATTAATATGATTGTCTTAAAGCTAAAACCTATCAGGGGTTTTTAATACCGACGCTGATAGTTCATAACTGCAGGAGAGAACAACAATGCTGTAGCCAAAACTTCCTATTCAGAAGGATTTCCTTTAAGGAATGTTAGCCAAATCTTAAAAATAAGCAAAACAAAACAAAACCTATAGCATTTTAATCTGTTTAAAATATTCAGAGACTAAATAATAAATCAAAAAATTTTTGATTTATTCCAAAAAATTTTTTTTAAATTCTGGAATCCAAGTTCTTTCAATTCACTTTTCTTTAAGTAGAGCAAAATCAAAGGCCCTGCAAATCTTCAGTTCAGTTCAGTCAATTCAGTTACTCAGTCGTGTCCGTCTCTTTGCGATCCCATGAATCGCAGCACACCAGGCCTCCCTGTCCATCACCAACTCCCGGAGTTCAGTCAAACTCAGGTCTATCGAGTCGGTGATGCCATCCAAAATCTTCAGAGAACAGCAAAACACCCTGACAATATGCTAGAGCTTTAGATATTTCCCAAACCAAACATGCCCAGGTGGAAAGCAGACTGCTACATAGTTATCTTCTAAGGTAGACCTCAGTCCTACCCACAAAGCCAAGAATTAAGAAAGATTACATTAGTAATTCCTTTCACAGTACCTGTCAGCCATATTTCTCCACTTGGAAAGCAAACTACTTGCAGAATCCCCAATGGGCAGATCCAATCTCTCTTTAAAATATTTAATGATGCCTTGTTCCTCCAAAAGCACAGGCACTCGGTAGGTGGAAGAAACATCATGGATACATATGACCTGATTAATGATGATAAAACACCATATTTAATGGAATGACTCAAATATGCCACAAAAACATACACAAGAATGAGCCAAAACTCAAGAGAGATGGCAGTTTATTTATACTGACAAAAGAAAACCAAGAACCCAGCAACCTAAACAGGAATCAGAATTAATACAAGGTTAGTTTCATCTAATTACAAAACACTGAAATCATTATTCTACACCCGGAACCATGGATGCTATGGTAGAATATATATATATGTACGTATGTATGTATGTATGTATGTATGTGTGTGTATATATATATATATATATATATATCTCCTGTGCCAGGAACTAGGAACAAAGAATACACACACACACACACACACACACACACACACACACACATATTTTAAACGTTTGAAATTTCTTGAGTTACAGGAATAACTTTGTTAGGTTAACAAGGCTGGCACTGAGATGACTTTAGGACTGGAGTTGGTCACAAGAAAAAGCAAGCAAGTCATTAGAAGGCTGGAACTTTCAGCCACCTGACTGCCAGGGAGGGGATGGGGGCTAGAGACTGAGTTCAGTCAGGTGACCAATGATTTACTTAATCATGCCTATGTAATGAAACCACAATAAAAATGGTGAACACCAGGCCTCAGGGGAGCATCCTCGTTTGTGAATATACAAATGTAATGGAAAGGTGGTGCCCCCTAACTCCATAGGAACAAAAGCTCTTGTGCCTGGGACTCTCCTAGACCTTGCCCTATGTGTCTCTTCATCTGGCTGTTCACTTACACCTTTTATAATAAAATAGTAATCATAAGCAGAGCACTTTTCTGAGTTGTGAGTCATTCTAGAGAATTATCAAATCTGAGGTGGTTACGAGAAGCTTCAACTTTGTAGTCAGCCAGGCAGAAGTGGGGTGGCTTGGAACAAGGGAAACCTGAGGCTGGTGTCTGAAGTGCAGGGCAGTCTTATAAAGGCCTACAGAGTCTGATGCTCACTCCAGCTACTGAGCGTCTGAGTTGAAATGCAGGAACCCCAGGGGTGTCAGAGATTTGGTGTTGGAACATGGATGCTTTGTACATCAGTATCCAAGACACATGGCCCAAGGCACCATCTCCTAAGTCTAGGTTTAGACAGTAGACTTAGAATATATACACCTTGTCCTCTAAGTATGGGTATGTGGTTTGTTCATTCACTCATTTTTTGTTGTAGCTGCTACTATCATTGCTTTTTTGTCTGCCCTTCATTTGGGTAAATTTATAAGCACACATTGAACACAGTCAAATTAATTACACCTATGAGGGGAGAAAGGCTCTTTTAAATGCCAGGTGGTACGGTTGTTTTTCACACCCTAATGAGCTTTCACCATCCTCTCAAGTACAGATAAAGGGCTACTGGCAGGCATTTAAGGATCTGCCACATCCTAAATAAAGGCCAAGAAATGTTCTGCAAACTCTATGTGTTCAGTCTTTCCAAATCCATAGCTATCCAACCAAGGGTTCTTAAGCTGTTTGGACATCGACAACTTGATCTATCTTTAAGACAATTGTGTCTCATCTGTGCATTCCCTGATGCAATTCAAAGTGCCAAGATGTCATTGATATGAGGCTCCATCCCAATTATTAATTAAAATTAAATCTCTGGACAGCCACAATTCCCAGAAGTGGAAGGCATGGGGTGTGGAGCTATTTACTCATCTATCCTCCAGGCCAGAGGATTTTCAAATATCATGGTAACAGCACATCACAGAGATGCCTGTGACCTTCCACTCCCTCCTCGGCAATCCAAGTGAGAAGAGCTCGAAATGCAAGTTCATGAGGAACTAAGAAATGGGAGAATTAACTCATGTTAAAAAAGGCAATGTGCTGACAGATGGAGACAGCAAACTTATGGTAACTAGAAGATAAGGCAAGGGTGGGGGCAGAGGAGAGAGAGAAATTGGAAAACTGGGATTGACATATACACACAACCAGATATAAAATAGATAATAATAAGAAGCTACTGTATAGCACAGGAAACTCCACTCAATACTTTGTAATGACCTATATAGGGAAAGAATCTAAAAAATAGTGGATATATGTATATATATAACTGATTCACTTTGCTGTACACCTGAAGCTAACACAACATTGTAATTCAACTGTACTTCAATAAAAAAATTTTTTAAAGCAATGTGCTAAAAAAAAAAAAAAAAGACTAATAAGCTAGCCTGTGGACTGACAAGATAGAACATTCTTCAGAATCTATAAAGAAAATAAACTCAGGAATTCCCTGGAGGTCCAGTGGTTAGGACTTGGTGCTTTCACTGCAGTGGCTGAGGTTCAATTCCTTGTCAGGGAACTAAGATTCTGCAAGCCATGCAGTGCAGCCAAAAAATAAAGAAAGAAAGAAAAGAAATTCCACATGGTTGAAAGTTTGGACTATCATCTGTTCTCAGAGGTCTTGGCAACCCAACTCTAAAAGCTGTATCCTCCTTCTATTTCAGAAACCAGGTAAAATGTGTGTGATATCCATACCAAGTACTATTTACAAAAAACAAACAAAACCAAGGCTTGATGACATACAGGTACAGAGGAGTGCTTTAAATCTGCCATCACATTTTTCAAAGGCGTTCAGACTTCTGCACTGACCCTGAAGCATCAGCCAGTGAATACATCAGCCTGACTCCTGAGACTCAAGAAATCTGAGTAGATGGTTTTTAGGCTTCAGAAAACCTTGAGATAATCTGAAGGAAACAAAATGTTTTTGCCAAACCTCACCCTTTTCCTGAGGATCCATCAAATCACCTTTTAAACTCCAATCCCTTGTGCCTGAGCCTTATTACAAACAAGAGACAGAGATAAGTGGATAAAAGAAAAGCCAGTTCTCAGATACACAGGTGGAAAGTCCTATAGAACAGAGGACCTGAACCCACATCACAGAAGTTTTTGTAGCAATGAATTGAACTGAGGCCATTGATGTAATCAGAAGTGATAGTGTGAATGTCACTGTAATGTGTGCTTTGGGGTGAGCTAAGCTGTAACAAGTACAAAGGAGAAATTGAAGTAAAAGCCGTAAGTGTCCTGAAAAGACAAGATACAGAGACGATAAGCAGGCTTCAAATGGTTCTCTCTCCAGAGGCTGGACTGCAAGTTTAAAAAAAAAAAAATCTGCCTGGCTTTGTACCTGTAATTAAAATTTAAGGAGTGAAATACACAATCTATTTAAGGAGTCAGTAGTCTCAAGACTGTTCACTTAAGGGCAAGGGAGCCATAGTTGCATATGAGTCCCCCAAAGCTTTTATAAATGTTGTGAAAAGTAATACGATAATTTAAGAGGTGTAAAACGCTAGCATCAGCAGAAGTGCCTGCAAGGCAATCAAATCTAAAGAGCAGCACTAACCTGTTCAGGGTTCACATGACAAAACATAGAAATCTTTTCCTTCACAGCCATTTCGATGGGCGTTGAACTCCGGCAGACAATCTGTCAAAGTCCATCATGCACAGGTTAGCAGGCAAGAATTATTAAGCTGTTCACACCGCCATCGGTTTTCAGGAGGAAGCTACGTTAAATTTTGCTCTGAGAGACTTGACCGAGTCTTGACTTGACTTTATGGAGACTTGACTTCTCCATCCTTGGCATCCCACTAGGTTACTAGAAATTGGTCTGAGCACTAATACAAGCAAGTGTAACCAAACTCACCATAAATCCACTGGTAAGAAATGTCACAGCATATGTGGTGAACAGACACGAGGCTCACAAATGTTACTTCCTAAAACTACAGGAAGAAAGCCAGGCCAAGGGTTGGCAAACACTTCTCTAAAGGGCCAAATGGCAAAAGCTTTAGCTTCTGCAGCCATGCAGTCGCTGCCCTGACTCCTCAATGGTTCTGCCATGGCGCACAGGCAGCTATAAACAAATGTGGACAATGAGTGGCAGACTGTCACAGCACAACTTCCTACAGGCAGCAGGCTTGCAAGCCCTTACTTGCCCACCCCTGATCTAGACTACTGGCCATAATTGGATTACTGCTATAAACAAGAGAAGGGCTAACCTGACCTAGCAGGCTCAGAGGGAAATCTCCCAGGTCCCAGCTCTCTCCAAAGGACCCAGGGACCACACAAATGACAGGACACTGTACTTGCCCGGATGTCAGTGTGGCCAATCAGATGAGGGCCTGGAGAAGAACAGATGGCCAATTTAGAAATGTGTGAAGCAACAGTTGATGATGAGGGAATAAACCTTCCCCAGGTCCCAGATACAAAAAGTTCAGTCACTGAAACTATTTGAGAGCTAAGACTCAGATGATGCTACAGATTAGGAAATGGAGGTCCTAGTCCACAAAACTTACCCACTCCTTAACTCACCAGATCGGGAGACAGGCCTAATCCCCTCAGCGCACGGACACTGTTTTGTGTGGGTTTGGTTTTTTGTTCTCCGGTAGCACTGGGCTGAAAAGAAATGGGTCACTGTCAGTATGCTGAACATCTGGCTCTTCTGGATAATGAATGGCTCCCTGATTTAAAAGGTGGAGTAAACAGAGCATCACAGGAAAACCTACAGGAGTTGCTGTCTACATACTTATCTGGAAAACTCACCTGTGGGACAAGGCTAACATGAATATTACAGAAATTCTCTCTTTTTGCTTTAAACTGGAATTGTCTGAACGCTTCCACAAACGGCATTCCTTCAATGTCTCCAATGGTGCCACCCAGCTGGGAATGGGGAAAAAAGACACAAGAGGTCATATAGATTCCATGGTATACAGCCTAATAGAACAATTCTTAATACACTAAGCATAAGAACTAAAGTCCCCTGAAAATGGGGGATTACTAAAAGGCTATCAACCCTTCATCTCACCAAGACTGAAACAAACTTTTTTAAAGAAAAGGAGCACTTTAAGAAAAGAGAAGGGAATTTTAAGCAGATAAAAAGACTCAGAATATACACCGCCAGGAGTGAGATCAGTTAGCTTCTACCAGTGGTCCCACTAGAAGGGAGATTTCAAATCCAGTGACAATATGAGAAAGCAGAGAGCCATCTGGCTCTGCCCGGTGTGAAATAGCATTCTCTCTCCATCTCTGCATGAGCCCACACACACACACCCACACACACCCTTCTATGTAGCTGAACAGCCTCCCTGTAATGGTAGTACTACCAGAATTAAATCACTACTATTAAAACATGCTGGCTCTCTGAAACAAGTAGTACCAAAAGCCCTGAGAATATTCCTGACAGTGTAATCCTTTGATAAATGTTAACTTAATTTACATTGTACTGCCAATAAAGTTACTTAAGCATTTTACTTTAGATGAAGATAAAATTCACTTTAACCCATTCATCCTCACCATATTTAAATACTCAAAGATTATCACATGGATTTTTAAATTAATTCTTTAGCATTTGAGTATCTACTACAGGCTCAACACTATAAAGAAGCCCCCAGGAAGAATTTAGGACAACCTGCTTGCTCCTGAGGAGCTCAGAAGTGAGCGAGGAAAATAAGGCAGAGCTAAAGAACAATAAGCAAGAATAAAACTTGAGCATTAAGTGGAATGATCTGGATGTTGGGGAAGAAGAGATCTTGGTGGACCCAAGCCCAGAATTCACCACATTCCCTGGCTTCGAGTACTTGACTGGGTCCAAAATCTACTTGTAGCCCTGACCTCTCCACTGGGCTTTAAAGCCAACTTGTCCTTGGTGTCTCAGATGGGTCAGTAAGTATTCAAACTTACCATGTCCCACACTGAACTCCTGATACCCCCAGCCCTGGGCCTGCTTACCTCTGTGCTTCCTCCCTCATCTCAGCAACAGCATCTCTTCCCAGTAGCTGGTTCAAGCTAGAGGTCTGGAAATCATCCTCAATGCACCTGCTTTTCCTTATCCAACCCCATCCAGTGAGCTGTAGCTCCAAAATATTCTTGCAAACTTCTCTCCACTGCTACCACCCTAGACACCCAGGCCAACATAACCTTTGGCAGGGATTACTGCAATCATCTAAGCCCGGGGTGGCTGAGATGGCCTGCTGCCTGGTTTTACACACGAAGCTGTACCAGCACACAGCCCCGCCCACTCACACATCGCCCAAGGCTGCCTAGGCACTACAATGGCAAAGTGGAGTAGTTGTGACAGAGACTCTCTCACCAGCAAAACTAAACATATTTACTATCTAGCCCTTTACAAAGTTGGCTGCCCCCAATTTTAATGGCCTCTTAGCTTCCACCCTCTCCTGTCCTACCAACTGTTTGTCATATAGCAGTAGAGTGACCTTTTAAAATTCAGAATACATCTCTTCCATGCTTATATCTTTCAGCAGCTCACTGCTTCACTAAAAATAAAATCTAAACTTCTTTAGGCAGCTAACAAAAGGACCTGAATGATCTGGCCCTTGCACATGTCTCTAATCTCACCGCACGTCCCCACTCCCACCTGCCCTTTTCCCATCCCCCTACTCTCCCACCCCCACCTCTGCACTTCAATCTCACTGGCCTTTCAAGTCCTCAGACAGGCCATGCTCTTCCTTCCTGCCCCTTAGGCCCTCCTACTCACCTTCTTCATATTCACCTACTTCCCTTTTATCCTTCAGCCGAGGGAGCTGTATGCCCCTCAGAGTGCAACCTTGACCACCCACCTAAAGCACCCTGTCTGTGCCCTTCCTAGTAACACAGCACAGGGTGCCCTTATTTTATTTGAGTTCTTATCTCCTGTCTCTCAGGCTTCCCTCGTAGCTCAGTGGGTAAAGAATCTGCCTGCAATGCAGGAGACCCAGGTTTGATTCCTGGATTGGGAAGATCCCCTGAAGAAGGAAATGGCAACCCACTCCAGTATTCTTGCCTGGAGAATCCCATGGACAGAGGAGCCTGGCAGGCTACAGTCCATGGAGTTGCAAGAGTCAGACACAGCTTAGCAACTAAACCACCACTCCTATCTCTCTACCCCACTAGGCTGTAAGGTCCTTGAGGGCAGGAACTTGCCTGCCGTATCTCCAGCACTAGCCCAGAGCCCTGCAGGCAGTGCTGAGAATTTAGATTAATAGGACAGGACAGAAGGTCTCGAAATTTAATATAAAGCCCTAGGTCACAGCATTCTAGTACCTGTTACCATAAGTACAACAGGATCAAACTAAGATGTACAAGGATTTCATTGTTATAGAAGAAATTATTCTTTACTAACTTTAACTAAGATAACAAAACAAAATTAAAATTCAAGTCTCCTGGCTATGGAACAGATAGAAATATATGGTCATTCTATAAGTGAATGACAAACTTAATTATGAAAATCCGAGAAATAAAACATGCAATCAGGAAACTGGCGGGGAGGGGGAGGGTGAGGGGTGTAAGTGCTCTCTAACTATAATGCATCAGAAGCTAATGGGGAAAAAATAGGGAAAAAAAAAAAAGAGGTCTGCACTTTAAACTGTAAAGAGCCATTTTCTGGTTTTTGATGGGGGAGGTATTCTGGGAATAAGCAGGGAATCCAGAAAAGGAAGCAAAAACTGTTAAGATTATCTGCTTTTGCCCCCACATGGCCTATACTGGTACTGCATTCTCTCTGCCAATTTGCAAAGTACCATTACCTCTCCTTTGGTTCACCATTATCTTCACTGTGATAAGAAACTTTCAGTATGATTACCAGAGTAGTCACGACTGAAGTGACTTAGCAGCAGCAGCAGCAGTCCTAAGTTAATTCTCTTCAAGTACAAGAGGGAAAATATCACCCATAACAACATTTTAAGATCTATGCAAAGCCGAAACTGAAGCAGCAGCAAGCAAATCTATGAGATGTGCCATGTCCACTTCACCTTTAAGGAAAGGAATCTTTCTCCGAAAGTTGCTGAGAGAATAAATCTTAAAAATTCTCATCACAAGAAAAAAAGTTTGTTTAACTATGTGAGTTGATGGATGTTGACTAAATTTATTATGGTCATCTATTCACAATATATACATACATCAAATCATGTTGTATACCTAAAACGAATACAATGTTATATGTCAGTTATATCTCAATAAAGCTGCAGAAATTTTTAATTAAAATGTAAAAATAAAACTAAAGGAGTCCTTACATAGGTATAACTGAATCTGCTGTACAGCAGAAATTAACACAACATTGTAAATCAACTATACTTCAATAAAATTAAATATATATATACAAGAAGATTAAGACAACTTTTTAAAAAATTGTTTTATTTTATTTATTGGACACACAGCATGTGGGATCTTAGTTCCTCAACCAGGGATCAAACCCATGCTCCCTCCATTGGGAACTCAGAGTCTTAACCACTGGACCACCAGGGAATCCCCCTAAGACAACTTTTATAATTAAAAAAAAGAAAAAGTAAAGAAGGCCTTTTTGGGGGGAAAGAAGAAATCTTTTATTCCTTTAAGTCAGGTGTAAACTATTCCAGGCTCATGCTTGGATGACCTGCAGTGATAGGAATAAAGTCTGTCAGCTCCACTGGTCTAAGGAGCAGAGGGCTCATCTGCCAAAAAAAGTCTTTGGAGACATTTCAACAGCTTCTACATGTTTAAAACTAAAAATCAGCTTTCGTGGTCCTTTTTAAAAATCTTACATTGTGCACAAGCACAATTGTTGAGCACAACTTAAAATGAACCCAAAAGGATACCTGATTTGTGTCCAATAAGCAAATATAAACAACAAGGTTGATTAGAGAAGGGGTTTTGCTGAGGACAACTTGGCACAGTATAAAAGCTTTGTTCAAAGAGGATTCTAAAAAAACAATAGCTAGAAAAGCTAAGAAGATGAAAAAGAAGTGTTAAGAAGACTTCTCCCATGGCCAAATAGGGCTTATATTTTTTGGTGAAGTTCAGCAGCAGCTCAATTACATTTTAAAAAATACATTTCCTTTTCTCTTTTTTGTTATTATTATTTAAAACATATATATATATATTTTATAAGAGCAGAATCAAGGAATAAAATGCAAAAACATTCATATACATGACCATTTGGAACTTTTCCTGGGATTAAGAAAAAGCTATTCCTTCACCTATCAAAACCTAAAAGTGAGAAAAGAAATCAATAGAAGTTATAAAAAATGTTCAGACTTGGTCGTTACTTTTGAGCCCAGGGGCCAATTCTGGGAAGATCCTTTCTCTTTCCTGTTGCTTGAACACCAGCAAAAATCAGTGAAAGCACTAGACCAGCACAGTCCAACAGAAATATAATGTGAGTTATGTACATAATTTTAAAGTTTTTAGTTGCCATATTTAGAAAAGCAAAATTAAACTGGAGAAATTAATTTTAACACTACATTTTATATAGCAGAGTATATCCAAAATATTATCATTTCAACATATCGCCAATTTTTTAAAAATTATTAGGTGCTTTACATTCTTTTTTTTTTAATACTAAGTCTTTGAAGTCCGGTTATATTTTAAAGTCACAGCACACCTCAGTTTGAATGGTCTGCTTTCACGTGTTCAACAGCCCCATGTGGTGAGTGGCTACCATACTGGACAAGGTGGTACTCTGCAATAAACAATCAGTGTAAACCAAAGGAGTGAGGGCTTGTCCATCCCTCTGCTGGGCTTGAATAAAATCAATCTTGGACTGATCTTTAAGATACTGATATTGTTAAATGGCACCTTCCAGTTGGCATTAATTTGTGCTTTTTCAAAAATTAAAACAATGCATGCACATGGTTAAAGAAACAAATCGTACAGCAGAACTTACAATAAAAAGCAAGAGTTCCCTGCCCCACTCTTCCCTCTCCCAAGTTTGATTCCCCAAAACAAGTACTTTAACTTCTCTGTTGGGATTTCTTCTGGTGACCTCCATATCTCTAAACCAAAGTTCATCCAGCTCAGCTTTCTTGACTTAGCCATTTCAGACACCCTCTTGGACTTCCCAGGTGGGGCTGGTGGTAAAGAACCCGTCTGCCAATGCAGAAGACATAAAAGATGCAGGTTCGATCCCTGGGTTGGGAAGATACCCCCGCAGGAGGGCACGGCTACCCACTCCAGTATTCTTGCCTGGGAAATCCCATGGACACAGGAGCGTGGTGGGCTACGGTCCATAGGGTTGCAAATAGTCGGACATGACTGAAGAGACTTACCACAGCTAAAGGATGTAGGTGTACTTCCTGCTGTGACAGATGAGGATACAGCTCTCTGGTACCCCTATCCCCAGATCCCAATCTAACTGGTAATTCTACTGGTTACTAACCTGAGATACTTTTGCTTCCTTTTTCAGCCAGCTACTAACAGTATCTATAGACCCTCACAGGGTTAAATGAGAGTGTGCTCTCCCTCTCTGCCTCCAGCACTCCTTCTCACTTCCACCTCACGACACAGTTTTTTGTGTGTGTCAGTGCCATGCTGATAAGCGATCCAGCTGGGCTATGAACCCAAGCAGTCTGGCTCCAGACTCTTAACCACTAAGCCAAACACTGTTTGGGGGCCATGATAGAAATTTGAACTTGGGCAGTCTGCCTCTAAGATACAAAAATTGTTCATTATTCTCCTCTCCTGCCTGGCAGTTAGATCAACTGACATTTAGATAAGGAGTACATGGATGTTATTCTCATTCTGAACACTGAGAGGAAGGGAAGCAGTGAACAAGTGGCAAGTAAAAATACTATGCTCTTTCTTTAAACAGCTAATACTCACTTCTCACCTCCAAATTACCTCTACAGTTGGACTTCCCTAACTCCGTCTTTACTTTCAAAGCATTTTGCAAATAGCACTGAGTAGAATGCATTCTGCAACTGTTTGGTCCCCACTTACAGACTGGTGCATGCCCACCCCAGGAATACTCATCCAGTTTAAGCCAATCTTGCCCACTGACTTGTGACCAAAAGAGCAAAGACCATCTATATTGCTCCATGCTGTAATCCTACCTCCTAGCTGGGTGTCCAGCATACATGATACCATCTATTCACATTCCTTGAATGAAGGAAGATCAGCTGCTTAAAAACCCATAAGGAAGGGACTTCCCTGGCAGTCCAACCATTAAGGGTTAAGACTTCCTGCTTCCATGGCAGAGGGCGCAGGTCTGACCCATGGTTGGGGAACTAAGATCCCACATGTCCACAGGGTGCGGACAAAAAAATTAACAAATAAAATAAAAATCTCAGTAGTTCCATATTAAAAAAAAGTGTTTTTTTAACTCATAAGGATACAAACTTATAAAGAAATAAAGTTCCATGCTTGCCTCAATAACGCATATTTGGGGCTCTTCCTTATGACCATCCACAGGCACCATGGCTTGATTCATAACCCACTCCTGGACAGCATCAGTAATGTGAGGGACAACTGCAGAAAGAGGTAATAATTAGCACAAAAGTGTATTTCAGTGTCACGGTTATGAGAAATGAATGTATTAGTGTCTGTTGACCTCCCAAATAACCTGAAAGCTACCTGGCAAATGAGACAAGCTCCAGTCCTAGTGTTACTATCCATGTCCCTGAAATTAATATTACTGACCCAACACAGATTTAGTCATTTAATGTTATGCCATCTCTTTTGAAATCCACCAACACCAGAGAAACACAGAGCAGAAGTGCCATCTTTGAAGCAACTAGAAAACATCTAAAATGCCAACTAAAAACTGTGCAAGGAGGGCTGCTAAGGGTGCTGAACGCCAAATTCCTAGGGGAAGAAGGACGCAGAGTGGCCCAGCCCTGCAAACCCTGGGCAGCCCACCAGCCAGTGGGGAGGAGTCACTGAGAGGATGTAGAGGAGGCCTGCAGGCTGACCAGAGGCCTGCAGCGGCTACTGTCAGCTGAAGAGGCTAAAAGGTGGCATCTCCACAAGCACGAAGCTCCGGGCTAAGTGCTGAGCAAGCCTGCAGCAGCTGGTCTCAGCCAAAGAAGCAAAAAAAAAGTGTTTTTGTTTCTAATTAAGTAACCTAATACAACGTAAGAAGGAGAAATGGTGGCCTCTGGGAAACTGAAGTGGAGAAGTGCCTGTCAAGTCAGTCACCTGCCCCACCAGCCCTTGGGGCTCCCAGGCACCCTTCCCCCTCACTCCAGGCGGGAGGAAGTCGTCTCTGATTGGTGCGTTTGGAACGACCCATTGCAGCATGCCCAGCCCAACACCTTTCTGTGAGGACTGGGTAAGTCAGCTCTCCCTCCATGTGGGCAGCACAGGCACTCAGACTGCAGGTCCAGGTTTGGGACCTTGCCCTTTCCCTAATTTGGGGAGGTGACTGGTATGAGGCAGCAAACTCTCCCTCCCTCGGGTTTTCCCAATAGAGAAAAACTATTAGAAAGCACAGCTGCATCAATAGAGATCTAAGCCACACCATCCAGTGTCGGCAGTAACATAGCTGATCTTTTGAGCTCCATCTGTCCAATTTCTTTATCTACTTCTCACCTGCTTTGCAACCTGAAGGTGATTTAAACGGGGTGGGAAACTAGCATCTTAACCCTACCATGCAGTTCAGTTCAGTTCAGTCCAGTCGCTCAGTCATTTCCGACTCTGCGACCCCGAGGACTGCAGCAGGCCAGGCTTCCCTGTCCATCACCAACTCCTGGAACTTGCTCAAACTCATGTCCATCCACTCAGTGATGCCATCCAACCATCTCATCCTCTGTCACCCCCTTCTCTTCCTGTCTTCAATCTTCCCCAGGATCAGGGTCTTTTCCAATGAGTCAGTTCTTCGCATCAGGTGACCAAAGTATTGGAGTTTCAGCTTCAACATCAGTCCTTCCAATGAATACTCAGGACTGATTTCCTTAAAGATTGACTGGTTGGATCTCTTTGCAGTCCAAGGAACTTTCAAGAGTCTTTTCCAACACCACAGTTCAAAAGCATCAATTCTTTGGTGCTCAGCTTTCTTTATGGTCCAACTCTCACATCCATACATGACTACTGGAAAAACCATAGCTTTGACTAGAGGGACCTTTGATGGCAAAGTAACGTCTCTGCTTTCTAATATGCTGTCTAGGTTGGTCATAGCTTTTCGTCCAAGGAGCAAGCGTCTTTTAATTTCATGGCTGCAATCACCATCTGCAGTGATTTTGGAGCCCCCCAAAATAAAGTCTGTCACTGTTTCCCCATCTATTTGCCATGAAGTGATGGGACTGAATGCCATAATCTTAGTTTTCTGAATGTTGTTGAGTTTTAAGTTAGCTTTTTCACTCTCCTCTTTCACTTTCATCACGAGGCTCTTTAGTTCTTCTTCACTTTCTGCTATAAGCGTGGTGTCATCTGCATATCTGAGGTTATTGTTATTTCTCCTGGCAATCTTGATTCTAGCTTGTGCTTCATCCAGCCCGGCATTTCACATGATGTACTCTGCATATAAGAAGCAGGGTGACCACATACAGCCTTGACATACTCCTTTCCCAATTTGGAACCAGTCTATTGGTCCATGCCTGGTTCTAACTGTTGCTTCTTAACCTGCATATAGATTTCTCAGGAGGCAGGTAAGGTGATCTGGTATTCCCATCTCTTGAAGAATTTTCCACAGTTTGCTGTGATCTACACAGTCAAAGGCTTTGACGTAGTCAATAAAGCAGAAGTAGATGTTTTTCTGGAACTCTTGCTTTTTTGATGATTCAGTGGATGTTGGCAATTTGCTCTCTGGTTCCTCTGCCTTTTCTAAATCCAGCTTGAACATCTGGAAGTTCATAGCTCACACACTGTTGAAGCCTGGCTTGAAGAATTTTGAGCATTACTTTGCTAGCCTGTTTCCTACCACATAGGAACTTATGAATACAAGGGGTAAGGGTTGCAGAGGACAAAAGAGAATAATCAGAATTGTTAGGTAGGAAGTTAGCCATGAGCAAGAGGGGTGGTCTAGCCGAAAAGGATGCAAGCTGATGTCTAAACACCAACCCAGACACACCCAGGAGAGCTCACAATATGCTATAGAAATAACCACAGTGGCTTCTCCAACTCCAGCATATGCGCCCTTGATGCACAGCTGTGTCCTCAAGTAACCGTAGCCAGCTTTAAGGGTTCATAAATATTCTATACATACATACATCTGATTATAACAGACTGAATTATGGGAAGGACATGTACAATACAGCCTGTTATTATGTAACCTGCAACTGTCAATCAGCCTTGTGTGTATGCCAATTTGCATTCCCTTTCCTGATTGGTGGTGGGTACAAGCCCTATTTTGCATAGGACAGAATCAAGAGGAGACAGGGAGTATAAAAAGGGAAGCCAAGTGGGAGTTGTTACCACCCCTTTGCCGTTGGTCTGCTCCCATGTCTTGGGAGTGTCTGCTTAATAAAAGAACTATCTGTTTCCACTAGAATCAATCTGATATTTTGTAGAAGTAAACCAACCTGACAGAAACATGTGACCAATGGAAAAGGTTGGTGAAAAAAGTCATCATGTTGCCCTCCTGTTCAATCCCATGTTCCTTCCTACTGCTATTCTTCAAAAGGAAGTAATCATCATCAATGCAAAGATTCAAGAAAAAAGTAGAAAAAGAACATATTAAGGACAAAAAATGACTCAGATCTACACCCAATCAGATATGTGATGAAGATTCCCTATGGATTTCATAAATAAAAGCTAAAGAGAGAAAGATAAAGAAGGCAGAAAAGGGGGCTAAAGGAAACAATGACATTAGTAACAAAGAAAAGACTGATGAAAATACAATCAGGAACATGGAGGATAAACTTGAAGTTTGCATGGTGACATGGTAATAGACACCGTAGTGATCATTTTCAAATGTATAGAAATACCAAATCACTATGCTGTATAACAGGAGCTAACATAGTGTTGTAGGTTGTGAAGTTGCTCAGTCATGTCCAGCTCTTTGCGACACCATGGATTGTAGCCTCCCAGGCTCCTCTGTCCATGGGATTTCCCAGGCAAGAATACTGGAGTGGGTTGCCATGCCCTCCTCCAGGGGATCGTCCCAACCCAGGCATCAAACCCAGGTCTCCCACATTGCAGGTGGATTCTTTACCATCTGAGTCATCAGGGAAGCCCCATAGGTTAGTTGTAGGTTAGTTATACTTAAAAAACAAACGGGAAAAAATATATCAGATTTGTGGTTATGGGTCAGGGGAATGGATCTATGAGTGTGTGCTCAGTCATTTCGATTCTTTGTGACCCCATGGACTGTAGCCCACTAGGCTCATCTGTTCATGGGATTTTCCAGGCAAGAATACTGGAGTGGGTTGCCATTTCCTTCTCCAGGGAATCTTCCTGACCCAAGGATTGAACCGGCATCTCCCATGTCTCCTGAACTGCAAGCAGATTCTTTACCACTTGAGCCAATGAAAGCAGATAAAAGGTACAAAATTCCAGTAATAAGTACTAGGGATGTATTGTACAGCATGATAAATATATTAATTATGCTAAATCGCTTCAGTCGTGTCCGACTCTGTGCGACCCCAGAAACGGCAGCCCACCAGGCTCCCCCATCCCTGGGATTCTCCAGGCAAGAACTGGAGTGGGTTGCCATTTCCTTCTCCAATATTAATTATATATATTAATAATTAACATGGTTCTAAGTTATATAAATTAAAAGAGTAAATCCTAAGAGCTTTCATCACAAGGGAAACAATTTTTGTCTATTTCTTTAATTTTGCATCTATATGAGATGACGGATATTCACTAAAGTTATTGTGGTCACCATTGTATGATGTCAAATCATTACGCTATACACCCTAAACTTATACAGTGGTGTACGTCAATTATATCTCAATAAAATTGGAGGTGGGGAAAAAGAAGGAAAGAAAAGAACAGAGGGATTTGAGAAGGACTGAAGCTTGTAAAGCACAGGGACCTCCTCATCTTTAGGTCTATTTTAAGCAGAGAGTGCTCAGCCAACAGGGCCCTCTAGTGTTTGTGGAATATAATACCTTGTACTGTTTTCCCCAGGTAATCGCCACGCCTCTCTTTATTGATCACATGTTGATATATCTTCCCAGTAGTGATGTTGTTGTCTTTATAAAGATTAATATCCAAGAACCTTTCATAATTTCCAAGGTCTAAATCAACTTCTCCACCATCGTTTAAGACAAACACTTCACCTGGGATAAAAAGGCAATGTAAAAATTAAAAATTTGCTTCCAGTAGATTATTTTCCAAAGATGAACACAATATGTTAAAAAGCTGGTAAAGACATTTATAAGCCGTAGTCTATCACTATTTCCTTATTTTAATTGGAAAATTGAGTAATTCTAATCTACCCATGATAATGCATTAGAAAAATTCTAGTATTCTATAATGGTAGTTTTTAAATGCTTACTGAAATTCTGTCTTCAAGATTTAGCTTTTCCAAACTCATCATATACCATATGAGAAAGGGACTTTCAAACAGCAGTTTTAAAAACAAATAGCAACTGACTTCGAAGCATCGGTATCCTAGACTCTGAAATTGGCATAAGAGAATTTTCTTATTGACTCCCATCTTGGGTAAAGACACTATTAAACAGACAGTGGATGAAAAGCAGAGCCTCCATTAGCCCACGGGGTGACTTGGTGAAACTGAGGCCAAAAAGAAAGTGAGCAATAAGCCACCACCTGCACAACAGCACCATCGAGAAGGATATAGATGAAGACTTAATCACACTATGGGCACCTGTGGTGACTACTGGTTATGCATCTGGGTCTCCAGTGTTACTAAGGGCATCAATTTGGAGGACAATGTCCTAATGCCACCTTGTCAGAAATGAACCTCTCCCTGATTAATAAAATTCTATCATTTACTTCTATTGCTAGATGTTCACAGCATTAAAAAAAAAAAAAAAAAGGAAGGTGGGCTAGCTTCTGAACCTAATCTGAAGCCTTTTATACTCTCATTTATGTATTTCTCATAAGGTACCAGTGGGATCGGAAAGATCTCTAATTTTAAAGACAAAACAACAAAATAATGAAACTCCAATATTTTGTATTTCCCAAATTCCATTTCTAGTTCAAATTCTACTTTCCAATATTTATCAGGAATCACCGATCTATGGGAAAGTCTTTGTACTTTCATCATTTTAACTTCTGACAAATAGGGGAAGATCTCTGAAATCTCTTAGTTAATTCAGGCCAAGTCCAGTTTGGTAATAATCCAGGTATACAGCAAAGGTCTTGAAATTTTAGATTCTTAAATTTTAAAAGTAGTATCTATTATGTTCCTAGGAGAAAAAGAAGGGCTTCCCAAGTGGCACTAGTGGTAAAGAACCCGACTGCCAATGCAGGAGACATAAAAGACGCAGATTCGATCCCTGAGTCGGGAACATCCCCTGGAGGAGGAAATGGCAACCTACTCGGGTATTCCTGCCTGGAGAATCCCATGGACAGAGGAGCCTGGAGGGTTACAGTTCATAGGGTCACAAAAAGTCAGACATGATTGAAGCAACTTAGCATGCACACAGAAGAAAAAGCTGTAGATCATGTCTTCAAAAAGCTTTTTTTTTTAATTTAATGGAATTATAATAAAAATTCCAATGGGTTTTTTTTAACATGACAGTGAAACTTAATTTGGAAGAAAAACATGTGTGATTACCAAAATAAAACACACAAAAAAGTAAATAAAAATAAAAACCCTTATAAAATAACAATGAGTACAGGAAGATTGAAATATATATGTATTGAAATATTTATATAAGGTTGAAATATTTATATATTTCAATATATACAAATATGAAATAAGATAGCACAAACAAATTCTACACAAAACCAAAATACACCCAAAAGGTCCCTATTACATAAAGGAATTTAATATAAGACCAAAAAAAAGATATCATTACAAATCAAAGTAGGTAAAATACACAGAAATAAATTTCAAGAAATGTATAGGACCAATAAGAAGTTCAAAATTTTACTTCAGAGACATAAAAGCAGGTATGAACAGAATGAAAGCCACTTATAAAGTTCCTGAATCGGCCAGTCAATAATTTCAGTGTTTAATTCTTCCCCAAATTAATTCATAAATTTAAAGGGCAAGTTTGATAAAAGGTCTCTGAAGTTAGTCTTAAAGACAACTAACATTTTGAGGTTAAAAAAAAAAGGAGAAAAGGCATAATGGGGAAGGTTCTGACCTACTTGATAATAAAAAGCTATAGCTATTAAAATGGTGTATGTGTGTATGTGTGTGTGTGCATGCTCAGTTGTGTCCAACTCTTTGCGACTTCATGGACAGTAGCCCACCACGCTCCTCTGTCCATGGAATTTCCCAGGCAAGAATACTGGAGTGGGTTGCCATTTCCTACTCCAGATAATATGGTGGGCAGGGATAAACAAAGAGATCTGAACAGAACAGAATAATAAGAGAGAAATTTAGTGTATATTAAAAGGTGGTATTTCAAAACAATGGAGAAAGGATGAAATCTTTGATAACTGTGATTAGGAACAGTTACTAACCTCATCTTCATCTTTCATCAAATAAAATTCCAGATGTATTAACAATATTAAAGTAAAAGCAAATGGTGGTGATCATTTTGAAATCTATGAGTGTTGCGTGCTAAGGTGCTTCAGTTGTGTCCAACTCTGTGTGACCCCATGGACTATAGCCTGCCAGGCTCTTCTGTCCATGGGATTCTCCAGGCAAGAGTACTGGAATGGGTTGCCATTTCCTTCTACAGGGGATCTTCCTAACCTAGGGATCGAACCCGCGTCTCTTATGTCTCCTGCATTGGCAGGCAGGTTCTTTACCACTAGTGCCACCTAGAAAGCCCTTGAAATGTATAAAAACATCAAATCACTATGTTGTGCACCAGGAACATAGTGTTATAAGTCAATTATACTTCAAAAGCAAACTCATAGAAAAAGAGATCAGATTTGTAGTTCCCAGAAGCAGGGGTAGGACTTTGTGGAATTGGTGAAGGCAATCAAAAGGTACAAACTTCCAGTTATAATATAAATAAGTATTAGAGATATAAATGTAAAACATGATAAATATAATTAACACCACTCTACGTTCTATATGAGAGTTTTTAGAGCATAAATCCTAAGAGTTTTCATCACAAGGGAAACAATTTTTCACTATTTCTTTAAGCTTGCATCTGTATGAGATCATGGATATTCACTAAACTTATTGTGATAATCATTTCATGATATATATAAATCAAATAATTATGCTATATACCTTAAGCGTATATAGGTATAAGTGCTGTATGTCAATAAAACTGGAAGAAAAAAAATAAAGTAAAAGCAAATGAAACTCTAAAAATGCCAGAAGAAAATACAGATATTTAAATATTTCTGGGTCAGTGAAGCTAACAGGTGACATCAAAGGCAGAAACCATAAAGGAAACAGTGGATATATTTAGTTACATAAACAGTAAAATGAAATTTATCAGCAGCAAACAGAGGTAATATTAAGACAAACTGAAAACAGGGTAGAAATATATTCATGTGGTAAGTATATGTTAATATACTCTGCACAAAGTATTTTTGAAAATCGTTTTTAGAGATCCAAAGGAAAATTGTCATAACACATGGCGTTAGTCAATTTTGCTGCCTACCAAACAACCTTAACATCTCAGCAACTTATAAAACATCTATTGATTTCTCCCTCATGTGACATAGGGGATGTGGGTCAGTTGTGAGTCTACCCCATGTCTTCTTATTCCAGGACTCGGGTTGAAGGAGAAATCTCTCTATGGGGCAGGCAGCTTGAACAGCAGAGGGCAGAAACACAAGATGGACTGAGTGAAATTATGCCATCGCCTATGCTTCAACAAAACATATGTCATATTCACTAAAACCCTACAGAGCAAAACAAATCACATGGCCAAATAAGGTGACCGACCTCTCTGGTTTGCCCAGGAGTAAAAGTATTCCCAGGATTCAAGACTTTCAATTTCAAAAACAGGAAAGTTCCAAACAAACCAGGAAGAGTTCATTACCCTATGCGGCCAAAGGTCAAAGTCAGTGGGGCGTGGAAGTTTACTCACAGAAGGAAGTCAATAAATATATGATTTACCATAGACTCGAATAAGCCATTTCACCAACAAAATGAAAATCAAAGAAATCTAAATTAACATAATGAGATACTCTTTTTTGGTTTTTCATTTACTCTCAGGTTAGTAAAGTTTAAAAAGAATAGTATTCAGCAAAGGTATAAAGCAAACTAAAAAACCTGAAAAACATATCTACCCACCAAATCAGAAATTTTGTATCTAGACATTTATGTTAAAAAAACTGTTTAAGTTTCTTGTCACAGTGTTGCTTATAATATCAATAAATTGGAAAGGATTTCCTATTATTGTGCAGATTCTGTGCAACCTTTAGAAGTATAGAATTTATTAAAATGTCTTCAGGATTAACAGGTACACACTACTGTATATAAAATAAGCAACAAAGATCTACTGTATAGCACAGGAAACTATATTCAATATCTTGTAATAACCTATACTGGAAAAGATTCTGAAAAAGTGTGTGTATATATATATATACACACAAAGGGAATGGCAACCCACTCCAGTATTCTTGCCTGGGAAATCCCATGGATAGAGGAGCCTGGTGCACTACAGTCCATGGGGTCAAAACATTCAGACATGATTTAGTGACTAAACCACCAAGCCACCACCATAATGTGTAACTGAATCACTTTGATGTACATCTGAAATATTGTAAGTCAAGTATACTTCAATTTAAAAACTAGTCTGACTGTAAGATTCAGATCATTTAATGTTCAAAAATAAGCCAACTGATCTATGATGTTAGAAGACAGGATAATGGTTACCCTGGTCATTTCAGATGGGGAGAAACTGGAAAGAACATAAAGGGGGTTTCTGTTTTTTGATTTGGGGGCTGTTAACACAGTATGTTGGAGAAGGCAATGGCACCCCACTCCAGTACTGTTGCCCGGAAAATCCCATGGATGGAGGAGCCTGGTAGGCTGCAGTCCATGGGGTCGCTAAGAGTCAGACATGACTGAGCGACTTCACTTTCACTTTCCACTTTCATGCATTGGAGAAGGAAATGGCGACCCACTCCAGTGTTCTTGCCTGGAGAATCCCATGGACAGAGAAGCCTGGTGGGCTTCCGTCTATGGGGTCGCACAGAGTCGGACACGACTGAAGCGACTTAGCAGCAGCAGCAGCAGCAACACAGTATGTTCATTTCATCAAGTGGTATACATATGATTTATACACTTTCTTGCTTGTATGTGAAAAGTTTAAAAGGAAAGTATGTAAGGCCTTGTGCCTTTTTAAAAATAATTAGTATAGAGAATTCCCTGACAGTGCAGTGGTTAGAACTCCATACTTCCAGTGCAGGGGTACAGGTTCAATCCCTGGTCAGGGAACTAAGATTCTGCAAGCTGTGCAGTGTGGCCAATAAATAAATAAAAATAATGAGTATATACATAGAATTTTCAACATTAATAATAATTATTCCAAGTGGTGGGAAATGGATGATTTTTATTTTCTTTAGGTCATTCTATATTGTCAATATAGTCTATATTGTCTGATTTTTTTTCTTAACAATGAGATGTTGAGAAATATATTATCCTTATGATAAAAAAATAACAATAATCCACACTACAAAAGGTACAGTGAGAATGGTATCCTCACATACTGCTTTCCAAAAGTGTGGACTAATTTAGAATGTCATCAGCAATCTTAAAAATGTATCAATAACCACGAGAACCTTCACAGATCCATAATGATCCAGCAACTCTACTTCTGGAATGCTATCTTAAAATTACCCAGATACAAGAAAGAACTGCAATTTGACCCAGTGCTTTATGGGGTGGCGGGGGTGTTCTCCCTCATACCGTGCTCATAAGGTGAAAAAGTGCCTGCATCGATGTTTATATAGGGGTCAATTTTGATGGCAGTCACTCGGAGTCCACATGATTTTAGAATCGTCCCAATACTGCTGGCAATGATCCCTTTACCGATGCCCGAGATGACCCCACCAGTGACCAAGATGTACTTCATTGGCAGAGGAGTGGCTGGGTGCCAGGACCCAGGTATAATCTGAAAGGTAATAAAATTAATGGTCAGGGAAGAGAAACATGTTCTTAAACCAGTAAAGCAGAGAGTGTGTTGAACCAAAATTTCAAAAGCCCACAGCAGCTTTTCTATCTAAGCATTTGGAACAAAGTATTTGGAACAAAAATCGTCTAGGTTTTTCTTTCATGTCGATATTCAGGAAGCTGTGGATACTTTCTGCAAGCAAAATGTCTGGCTTCATTACCCTGATGTTACATTTACCCCAACTTTCATGTGACAAACTTCATCATAAGAAGCCAAAATTCTCTAAGATTCAGAGGCATAGTAAAATGTTTAAGAGATCAGGCTCTGTAGTCAGATCTGTACAACCTGTACCTGTTTCTTCATCTATGAAATGAAATAAAAAGTACCATTCGTTTGGAATATTATTCAGCACTAAAAAGAAATGAGCTATCAATCCACAAAAAGACACAAAGGAAACTTAATGCATGTTACTAATTGAAAGAAGTCACTCTGAAAAGGCTACATACTGTACGATTCCAACTATATGACATTCTAGAAAAGTCAAAACTATGAAGACAGTAAAAAGATGAGTGGTTTTCAGGGGTTATTGGGGAAGGGTGAATAGGAGGAGTACAGAGTGTTTTGCTAGGGCAGTGCAACTATTCTGTATGATACTATAATGGTGGATACAGGCCATTATATATTTGTCCAAACTCAGAGAATGTGTAACGCCAAGAGTGAATTCTAATGAAACCTGTAGACTTGGAATGGTAATGATGTGTAGGTTCACTGATTAACGAATGTTCCTCTCTGGTTCAGGATGTTGACAACAGGGAACACTGTGGGTACGGGACAGGAGGTATATGGGAACTCAGTACTTTCTGGTCAGTTTTGCTGTGAACCTAAAATTGCTTTAAAAAATAGTCTATTTTTAAAATCAATATTCAAATATGCCAACATTTTAAAAAATCTTGCAGGTGGTTGTGAGGACTAAATGAGCTAAGGTATAAGTCAGAGGTCAGGAAACCAGGGCCCACAGGTCACACCTGGCCCACTGTCTATTTTTGTACAGTCCCCAAACTAAGACTGTTTTTACATTTTAAATGATTGAGAAATGATCAAAAGAATATTGCATGACACATTAAAATTAAATGGAACAAAAAAATTATATGAAACTCTAACTTCAGTGTCCACAAATCAAGTTTCATTAACACGCAGCCACACCCATCATCTACATACTGTCTAGGGTGCCTTTCTGGCTACAATGGCAGAGTTGAGGAGCTGGGAAAACAGAGGCCTCTGGCCCATAAAACCTGAAATATTTATTATCTTTCATGGAAAATGTTTGCTGATATCTGGCTTAGAGGGGGTCAAATCAACTCCTATATTAACATATTGTTGTTGTTGTTCAGTCACCCAGCAGCATGCCAGGCCTCCCTGTCCCTCACCATCTTCTTAAGTTTACCCAAGTTCATGTCCATTGTATCAGTGAGGCCATCCAGCCATCTCATCCTCTGACACCCTCTTCTCCTTCTGCCCTCAATCATTCATCAAGGACTTTTCCAATGAGTCAACTGTTCGCATCAGATGACCAAAATACTGGAGCTTCAGCTTCAGCATCAGTCCTTCCAATGAGTATTCAGGGCTGATTTCCCTTAAGATTGACTGGTTTGGTCTCCTTGCTGTCCAAGGGACTTTCAGGAGTCTTCTCCAGCACCAAAAGTTAGCTCCTAATGTCACTATCAATTAATAATAAATGTATCCTCCTTAACTAAGCATGTGGAACACTGAATCTGTTCCTTACCCATCTATTTCATCATATAGAAATATTCAAGCAGGAGAAAAAAGAAAATATTATGTCATAAAGAAATTTTATTTGACTTTGCCGCTGCTGTCTGATCCAAACCCTTTTGTTTTAAAGGCAGACAGGGAGTCCATGAGCTACTTGGTTTTCTCTACTCTGAGTACTATTGCTTTTCTCTTGAGCATCGCCAGGGGCTGTGCGCCTGTGCATTTCACCATGCGCATGAAGGTGAGCCTTATAGTCCTGGGCAGGCCAACTGCCAACAGAGTGAAACTATTAATATAAAATTGCCAGTCATAAAATTTTAAAATAAATTAATTAAAATTTAAAAATTCAAAATAATTAGAAATTGCAAGTATAAGAAAAGACAGTCACTAACAAAAACTAATAGCTATAAATCCCACTTTCTATTGCAACTCACAATTTTTTTAAATACCTGGAAATTAAGTGTAAGTGCAATCAGGTAGGAATAATTTCAGTTCCCTGCTTATCCTATGTCTGTCGTCCCCAATGAAATGACCATTCTGAGTTTGTAGTTTCCTCTACTTGCAAAACAAACTAGCTTAACTTAAGAGATGTAGAGTTAGCTCACCTCAGAGCTGTGAGTTCTTTTTGATCACCACCAGGGTGAGTAGACTGAAGTCATCCAAAATATACAAGTCCCATCCCAAATAGCTTCCATAAGTCTCTGGGCCTGCCTTTCTCTACACACTACAGTTGATCACATTCAATGTCATCGTTCCTCTTTACTAGCCACCTGGCCATCCACCCACTCAACCTGAGCTAGATTTAGCCTACAAGCTTCTCAGTCCAAACACAGAATGCTCCTTCTATGGATCCAAAATGTATCTAAATCTTCCTCTTACCACTCCTACTAGCCCAGGTAGTTGGTAGAATGGGAATTTCATCACAGTCTTCCAGTACTTATCCCACTGTTGATTTTTTTCTATTTTGATCAATGCCCCTCCTCTGGAGTCAGACAGCCCGAGTTCAAGTGCTGACTCTGTCACTCATAGCTATGACCCTGGGCACCTTCTCCAACTTTTGCAAACTTTGATTTTCTCCATCTGGGCAGTACACAGAAATAATACCAGCGCCTGCCTTATAGAGTTGTGTAGGCATTTCCAAAGAGAGCGCCTAAGTGCTGAATGAAGGTTGGCTCTTATTTTTCAGAGCCACCTACGCACTGATTCAGTCAGCTAACAAATGTTTACTGAAAATCTGTTAGGTAGGGGAGGAAAATCTTCCACCCCAAAATGTGCCTCTTTGGCATGAGGATTAATTTCGTTTGATTATTTTTAAGAAACAAGGACTCAGTAAGTCTTTCTTTTTTACTGTCCCCCCCCACCCCCGCCTTGCCGCCTAAGGAATTTAGATAAAGAACTTGTTCCCAGAATAGAGCTATTACCAGAGATATGGGTTGGCAAAAAAAATTCCTTCAGGTTTTTCTATAACATTTGATGGAAAAACCCAAACGAACTTTCTGATCAACCCAATATTTTCCGAGACTATGAGCTAGATGTAGTGTCAGAAGCTCTTAGCGATCAGAATCTACTCTGGGTACCACTGTCTCTGCCTGGCCCAGCACACATTTGTTTAGGGAAATATTTGCCTGTCTCCAAATTAATTGCCTTCTTCCCTCTTCAAGTCCCAAAACACTACCTCCAACATCCTCTTTCATCTTGAGCTGAAGATACTAAGAAAGGTGAGGGTTTCAACCCTTTTGGCAAGTGACTCAGTTTTCCTGAGTCTCTCTCAAGAATTATTAAACTTTTAAAAAATTTTCTCCTATGAATCTGTCTCATGTCAATTTAATTCTTAAGTTAGTCAGAAGAACTTAGAAGGACAGAAGAAAATTTTCCTCCTCAAGGACAATTACATGCTTGATGTGTTCCCAGATGCTGTGTGTATGGGGGTGAATATAAAATCAAGGTTCCTGCCCTCCTGGTTTTCACCTTTCCTGTGGGATGAAGGGGCAAATAAGCGGCACTTATTCCTGCACTGCCACACTATTAAAATGACTTCTCATTTATAAAAAGCAACATGGAAAAATGCCATAAAAACGGAAGAGTATTCATGAGAAGGTACATTATGTAGTTGTCAGAAAGCCTAAGAATATTTCATGTAAAATATACTTATAAGCATTATATTATCTATTATATAAGACATTATATTATCTCAACTGCTTTTTAAAATTAAGGCTGCTCAAGTCACACTAAAATGCTACATTTTAATATATTTAGGTGGTTGGGTTGCAGGAAAGTATCAGTTTTCCACATTTTCAAAAGCACAAGATAACTTTTTAAGCACATCAGATATTTTGCAAAGTTCTTTTTGAAAACGTAACTTAAAAATAGAAAATATAACTTAATATAAAGGAGACACCTAGTCCTTTCCATCTCTTTTAAGCAAACAAGTAAGTCTGAAGCAAAATTTAAAACAGTAGAAAAAGCAGATTCTTCACGCTCCTTCTAGAATCAGGACTTTTTTACTCTTGTGAATTACATTATTTACATTGACTCACAGGCAGTGAGCAGAACCAACTGTAAAATAGGGGTGTGTAGAGCTCTCCGCTATCCAATAAAAACATAACGTTTGTGTAATTTTAAATTTTCCAGTCGCCATATTAAAAAAATAAAAAGAAACAGATTAAGGTCATTTTAATAATATCTTATTTAACCCAATGTATCCAAAATACTATCATTCAACACATAATCAATGTAAGAATATTTTGGTGAGGTAATTTACATCTTTTTTTTTTTTGCTACTGTCTTTCAAAACTAGGTGTGTCTACTTAAAGCACATCTCAGTTCACACACTTGCCACATTTCCTACTCTAAAGAGTCACATGCTGTGAGTAGCTACCGCACTGGACAGCTCAGGACTAGAGCAACTGGGAAAAAAAAAAGTCAGAGGCAACAAGAGACACCTTCTCGATGACGGCCATTTAGAAAGCAGTCAAAAACAAAAGAATACTTACTGAATTAGCCCACTTTATGGAAATTCTAGAACCGGCAACACTAAGCTCTGATGAAAATCAAGGGGTGAGGGCAGTTGTGGATTGACTGGAGAAGAGCACGAGGGAACTTTCTGGAGTGATGGAAATGATCTAGGTTTACGTTTGGGTAGTGGTTACGCCGGTGTATATTTTGTCAAAATCCCTTATCGGCACGCTTAAAATGAGGGCATTTTATTGAATGCAAATTAGACATCATATGTGAAGAAACTGTTGAAGAAAGAAAGCTATGTTGTAGCAGCAGCCGACTCGGGCTCAGCGCTCTCTAACCAGCTAGGAACCGGGAAACGAGAGTCGCGGGGCGGAGGAGGAGACAGAAAGGCCCTCTCCCTCGGCGCTGGGCTGCACTTCCGCCAACGCCATCTCGGGGCTCCCGGGGCCCGGGAGAAACCGGGCTGGGGACGCTGCGGGCCCCGGCGCCCGATTCCGAGGCCAGGCGCGCGCAGAAGCGCCGCCTGGGGACGCGGCGCTCCGGAGCCAGGGCCGCTGGCCGCCCCAGGGCGGGCTCCCAGGGCCCCGGCCCCGCCCGGCCGCTGTCGGCCCGCGGGCAGAGCGCGCGGGGTGCAGGGACGCGCGCGGCGGCCGCCCTCGGAGGGGACAAAGGCGCTCGGCCTCACGTGCACGCCGGGCCCGGGGCGCGGGCAGGCGGGCGGCCCCGGCGCGGAGGCCCCGGCGGGGGATTACCTGTGAGCCGGCGGCGGCGGCGCAGAGGACGGCCGGTTGAGCCGCCGGGCTCCGCCTCGAGGCCCGCCCGCGCTCACCTGTCGGCTGAAGAAGAGGCCGCCGCCAGGGGTGTCCCGAGCCTCCCTCAAGGTCCCTCCCGCCTCCCGCGCGGACCTCGGGGTGCGCGGCGCCCTCCTAGCCCACCTTCCCCTCTCCTGCCGCCGCGGGCCCCGCTGACTCACTCCGGTGAGCTCGGGGTTGGCACCCGGGTTTGTGCCACGCTCCGAAACAAGCGGCCCCGAAGTGACTCCTCTGGCGCCGGCGGCTTCCCGTCACCCTCCGCCCTGGACGCACTCGGCCCCAGGCCTGGCTCAGCCCCGGGGACTGCCCCTCCCCTCCGCGGCTGGCTGAGCACCGGCACCTCGGGGACGCGGGTGAATGCCACGTCCCGGCGCCCCGGCCCCTCGGCACGCCCAGACCCTGCTCGGGCCCAAGCGTCAGGCTCTCGACGCCGGAAAGGGCTTCTGGGTCGCTGAGAGGAACTGCGGGAGCGCCAAGCGGAGGACGACGCTCAGACGGAGTGCGGCCCTGTGAGGGGCTCATGCTATGGGGAGAGGGCTACACCTCTATTGGAGTCAGTAAGGTTCCTGGCCAGTACGCGTGTAGAAAACATTAAAATTAAAAATGCTAGGGGGTAGGGGGATGACAATCAGGGCTTCGCGAGGATGGTTGGTGCCTTGGTGCCAAGAAAGGACACAGGTTAAGGCAAAGGGAAGAACATGCACAAACCACTGAAGGAGAAAGGATCTAACTAGGGACAACAGGAGGGTTTGGAGTGAGATGGAAAGGCTGGGAAACGTGAAAATTTTGACTAGCCAGCCAGGTGAGTCACTAGAGGGCCCAGTGAGGTGAGCATCACTGAAGACCCAGTGGAGTCTAGAAACCATTACTGTACAATGAGCTCCACCTATAGTTGTGCAAGGTATCTATAGGTCGACATATAAATACTGATACTGTGATAAAACCGGAGTTTGATGATTGAGTAGAAGGATGAGAGTGAGGAAGTTAAGGGCACTCAAAGAATGTGAGATGGTGACGCACCAGGGGCCTAGTCCCCAGAAGAAAGGAAGGGAGAGGAGCAGGGAGGAGAGAGACTGGAACTAAGAAGAGAGATGGTGACTTCGCTGGTGGTCCGGTGGTTAAGACTCCACGTTTTCAATGCAAGGGGCGGGGGGTTGATCCCTGTTTGGGGAACTGAAATCCCACATGCACCACAGCGCTGCCAAGAAAAAGAGAGAGATAGACCAAAAGATGAGGGCCTGTGGGGATGAAGGGACTGAGGAGTTGTCACCAGACTGTGGGTGTCAGCGATGTCAAAGGGAAAGAAATCCCAGGAGATGATCCAGTTTAGGGTCTGACCCTGACATGGAGTCAAGTGAGATGGGCATCACTGGAATTGGGCCTAGGGCTCACCAGGCCAGTGTGGGGCGCATTGAGGACCCCCAGAAGTATGTCAACAATTGGAGGAGTCAATCGAGGCCAAGGAACCAAATCTTCAGTGAACGTGGAGGAGCAATGAGGAAGCTAGTAGATAACAGCAACTAGGAGGGTAGAGGGACGGTTGGCAAAATTCAATTTTTTTCTTTTTAAGGAGGAAACACCTTATAAAAAGGCAGGAAGCACAGAGGACTTTGGTGTAAAACAAGTCTTCCAGAAGACCCAGCACAAAGGATGCTTGTGAAACAGGTTCACATCGATGATAATACTTAATACTTCATGCCACATATGTAAGGCTTCCTTCTACATTTCAGTATTTCATTTCCTTTTTACAACCAGGACAGTTATTAAGATCCCCTTTTTTATACTGCAGAATCTGAGGCTTAGAGATGTGAAATGCCCTGACCAAAAAGTCTGTCCCCAAAGCCAGACTCTTCATCACAGGATATAAGGCCTCATCTTAATTCTATTAATCTACGAGGCAAACAGATGATGGATACTCTGTGAATACAAAGGGATTATTATAACTACAGTATCATTAATCCAAAATGGGAAAAGATTTGAGGAGAAAAACAAATTTGATAACACAAGTAAGACTGACTGACTTGTGTGGGATCAGAGTATGTCTTCCCTCACCAGGTGCTTATATAGCATTGGGGATAAAAAAAATTTTTTTAATGAGAAAAGGAATTCCGTGGCAGTTCAGTGGTTAAGACTCCACACTTCCACTGCAGGGGACACAGGCTCAATCCATGGTCAACTAAGATCCCACCAGCCACATGGCAAAAAAAAGAAAATCTGTTATTAAGTTGACTGCTCATGTTCTTTTATAATCTTTTATTTTGAAGAATTCTACCCTTCAGGACAATTGTAACAGGATGTCTGGCATTTGCTTCAAATTAATACAGGATAGGGGGAAACAGATGGGGATACAGATGATACAAACCTCGCCAGGGATTGATAACTGTTGAAGCTCAACTTTTAGGTTGGTTTTCTATATATTTAATTTTCCACAATAATATGTAAACTCCAACTCTTTTAAACACATACACACAATAAAATTAGCACAATTTAAAAATTAATGATCCATATGTTCATCACACATGAATGGGTAAATAAAATGTGGAGTATACACACAATGGAATACTATCCAGCCTTTTTCAAGATAGCTTTTTTCATTATATTCAATGATTTCAATATTTAGATTTCACTTATAAGTGATGACATACAGTATTTGTCTTTCCACATCTGGTTTATTTCAGTAAGCACAGTATCCTCCAGGTCCATCCATGTTGCTCAGATAGCAAAATTCTGTTCTTTTTTATGGCTGAGTAGTATTCTGGTGTGTAGGTGTGTATACAAACCACATCTTTATTCATTGATATGTTGATGGACACAGGTTGCTGCCATACCCTGGCAATTGTAAACAATACTGCCATGAACATTAGGGTGCATGCAGGATCACATGGTAGTTCTCTTTTTAGTTTTTTGAGGAACCTCCATACTGTTTTCCACAATGGCTTCAGCAATTTACATTCCCAACAACAGTGTACAAGCATTCCCTTTTCTCCACATCCTCACCAACATTTGTTATTTGTGTCATTTTGATGATAGCCATTCTGACACGTGTGCGTTGATATCTCATTGTGATTTTGATTTACATTTCTCTGATAATTAGAGACGTTGAGTATCTTTTCATGTGCCTGTTGGCCATCTGTATGTCTTCTTTGGAAAAATGTCTATTCAAGTCTTATGCCTATTTTTTAATCAGGTTGTGTGTTTGTTTTTGATATTGAGTTGTATAAGCTGTTTTTGTATTTTGGATATTAACCCCTTATCAGTCATGTCCCTTGCAAATATATTCTCCCATTCAGTAGATTGTCTTTTCATTTTGTGGATGGTTTTCTTTGCTGTACAAAAGCTTTTAAGTTTAATTAGGTCCCATTTGTTTATTTTGGCTTTTGTTTTCTTTGCCTTAGAAGACAGGTCAAAAAAAAATATTGCTACAATTTATATCAAGGAGTATTCAAAGTAGCCTTTTAAGCCAGAATATTAAGGAAGTTCTAACACATGCTACAACATGGATGAACCTCAGGGACATTTGCTCAATGAAATGAACCAGTCACAAAGACAGTTGTGGTATAATTCCACTTATGTGAAGTTCCTGGAGTAATCAAAAATCAGAGACAGAAAGTAGCTTTGTTGCCAGGGACTAGGGGAAAGGGAGATAGGGTTGTTGTTTAGTGGGTGAAGAATTTCAGTTTTGCAACTGAAAGAATTATGCAGACTGGTTCCTTAACAATGTGTATGTAGTTAATACTATTTAATTGTACACTTAAAAACTGGTTACAGTGGTAAATTTTATGTTTATCTACCACAATTAGGGTCTTCCCTGGTGATTCAGTGGTAAAGCACCTGCCTGCCAATGCAGGGAACGTGGGTTTGATCCCTGGGTCAATAAGATCCCCTGGAGAAGGAAGTGGCAACCCACTCCATTTTTCTTGCCTGGGAAATGCATGGACAAAGGAGCCTGGCGGGCTATAGTCCATGGGGTTGCAAAACAGCTGGACATGACTTAGTGACTAAAAGAACAACCACAATAAGAATTTTTTAAATTTAGTTTCTTAATCTCATAAACTAAGCAGTGCCCAAATTTCCAATTCTTACAACGTCAAAAAGTTTTCCCCATTGTATCTGAGGATCTAAATAAAATCCACAAGTTGCCATGGGTCCTCTCTTAAGCCATGCTTAATCTATAGAGTCCCCTTTCCCCTTTCCTTACAATTTATTTGAAAAAACGAGGTCGTCTGCCTGTGGTTTCTCACAGCCTAGATTCTGCTCCTTATATCCTGACGTGTGTCCTATAATAGTTTCCTCCATCCTGAGCTAGGTTTGATGTGGACTCAGGAAGAGCTTAGGGCTTCCCTGATATTTCAGTTGGTAGAATCCGCCTGCAATGAATGAGATCCAAGTTCTATTCCTGGGTCGGGAAGATCCATCCCAGTATTCTTGGGCTCCCCTTGTGGCTCAGCTGGTAAAGAATCCGCCTGCAATGCGGGAGACCTGGGTTTGATCCCCAGGGAGAAGGGAAAGGTTACCTATCCCAGTATTCTGGCCTGGAGAATTCCATGGACTATACAGTCCATGGGGTCGCAAAGAGTCGGACACGACTACACAACTTTCACTCACTCACTCAGGAAGAGCTTAAAGATATCCATTTTCAGGGGGCCAGCCCAGCTGAACCTGAAAAGGCGAGGTTAAGTCACCAGCCAAGCTGCTCTGCGTGACAAAGACGCTGTTTACTACCCTACATCTGCTGCTGCTGCTACTGCTAAGTCGCTTCAGTCGTGTCCGACTCTGTGCGACCCCATAGACGGCAGCCCACCAGGCCCCGCCGTCCCTGGGACTCTCCAGGCAAGAACACTGGAGTGGGTTGCCATTTCCTCCTCCAATGCATGAAAGTGAAAAGTGAAAGTGAAGTCGCTCAGTCGTGTCCGACTCTTAGCGACCCCATGGACTGCAACCTACCAGGCTCCTCCATCCATGGGATTTTCCAGGCAAGAGTACTGGAGTGGGTTGCCATTGCCTTCTCCGAGACTACCCTACATCAGGAACCTACAAAATCCCGGGGGCGGAGGAACAGGGGCGGGGTTGGGCGACGTGGGGAAAACCCTTTGTCCGGTTTCCACGCGCGTCATCGAGTTACGAAACAAGGGGAGGGCGGGGCCTTTGTCCGGAAGTGACGCCAGCGCGGCTGTGGCGGAGTTGCCGTGTAGGCGGGGCGACGGACGGAGCCGCGGCTCCGGGTCGCCCTTCCTGTTATCTTCCTGGGAGTTACTTCTTGTGGAATTGAGAGTAGGCGGCACCCTCAAGGGTCTCCCGTGACCCGGACCGCGGTGGCGGCCCCGCTGACGGGATGTTCCGGAGTTTGAGCAGCTGGTTTGGCTTGGAGCAGCCGGCGGCGGGTGGCCGGCAGTCCCAGGGAGACGGACAGCCCAGGGGACACGCTCCACCCGATCAGCGCTCCGAGGCGGTGGCGGAGTCAGTGGAGGGGGAGCCACAGCTAGCCGGGAACCAGGAGCTCCTTCATCAGGCCAAGGGCCTCGGCAGTGAGTCTCCCCTGGGACCACAGGGTTTCGGAGAGCTCCCGCATCCCTCCTGCCGCCCCTGGGTGTGGACCATCAATGATCGGGAGTGCGGGGTGGGGAGAGGAAGGTGTCTCTGTCGATCGGTCGATCCTCACAGGACCGGAGAGGTTGGTGAGGATCTGGGCAAGACCGAAGCCTCATCTAGTAGTCAAACCCTGTGCCTGAAGTCCCTAGTGGCTAGTGACATGTCACTCTTTGCAGAGTGTGTCAACACTGAGAGCAGAGGTGCAATAAAGCAATGGGGCCCGACATCTTTATGTTTGACGGGGAATCTTTTTTATTGAACTCGCCAACTTTCACCTCCACGGCCTCTCAGCTAGAGAGGACAGGGGACGTTGAGGAGCTTTTTGCCCTTAAATGAGAATGTGTCGTCCCAGTTAAACTGAGGAAGAGTTACTAAAGGCCTGTGACAAGTAGGCCTTTTAGGTGCAGCTGGACATTTTTCCTTAAGGTGGAAAAGTAATTGCCAACTATTGTCTGTGTTCCAAGTTTCAGCACTAGATGTTTTGTGAACGATGTCTCATCTGTTAAAACACCCCAGTGAGCTGGGAGAAGGAGCTCAGAGTTAGTGGCCCAAAGTTAGGCTGATATGTAAATGGTAGAAGTGAAATTTGAATCTGGGACTGTATAATTTCAAAATCCACGCTCTTTCCCAGCTTACAGTCTAGTTCAGGAGGAGGATATAAGTAATAAACATGCAAAATAAACACAAGCTGTAGTAATTTTGCTCCTGAAAAGACGTTGGCAGGCTTAAATAATCAAAACGTCTTTGAGAAGGTGGCCCTAAAACAGACAACACGACAAGTGAGAGATGTATAATTTAACAAACAGTTTTAAAGGATTTAGTTCAAGATACTGAAAGGCAAGAGTATAGGGCAGGCTGGAGCCTGAGAGTGGAGAGAAACATATTTGAATAGGAAAGGCTCTAACGTTCAAAAAGTTTACTGTGGGGTGGAGAGGCAGGGAGAACAGGCATCATCCCACATCATGGCTGTACACAATATCAGCCCCAAGCCTCTAAACAGTGCACAAGAAAAATAAAACTAAGTGCTGTGCAATGAAATCACTTAAGAGGAAACAACTATTTCCTCTGTGGAAAATTGGGGAAGAAATGAGCTTGGAATATTTGAGAGATGTGACAAGATGAATTTGACTAGAGCAGAGAGGCTGTGTTAGTAGCTGGGATAAATAAAAGTGGGACCACATTAGGAAAGGCTGTGTGTGTTTGTTTCCTTGATTTAGTAGAACATAGAAAACCATTTTCGTTTATCTTCAGAAGAGTATCAAAAGTGACTTCTTAAAACTCAGGGCTTTATTGAAGCTTCATGTTTATATTTAGTAATAAAGACTTCTGAATATTTTTAGTAAGTATGTTTTCAATATGAAAACTTTGAAACTAAAAACTGCCATCTCTTTCTTTCCTCACCAGATTTTCTTTAGGTTTAGGAGGCTAAGGTTAGATGAAGGACTTTCCTGCCCACACACACATTGTGAATGCAAAGTTTCCAAATAAATTAGAGCTCATTTGGCTCTAAAGTTTATTCATTTATTTTTTGGCCAAGCGATGCGGCATTGTGGGATCTTACTTCCCTGACCTAGGATAGACCACTGCAGGGGTCTTAACCACTGGACCACCAGGGAAGTCATTTGATTTTAAAAAGATGTAAAGGTCCTAGTTTGTACACAACCCCTCAAAAAGATGAGAAACAATCAAATATTTTTTATTTTACATAGTGATCCTAAGAGGTATATTCTTTTAAAAAACCCATCTTTGTTTTGAAAACTTCAAACATCTCTGTGCCTGACTCCCACTGAGTAGATTAGTTTCTTTGGAGCACCAGCTTGCCATTTAGAGGCAGGTAGCCTGTGTTTGAGTTCCTTGTACTTCTTACTGCCTTTATTGTGATGTCATTTGCAAATCACAGTAAGTCGAACAAACAGGCTTTAACAGAGAGGATCAAGATCACCCCCAGGTTTCATGAGCACCCACCGAAATTGTAGTTTCTTTGGCAAGGAGGAAGAGGATAGGCTATTGGCTAGGCAACAGGGTCTTCCCCATCTTCATGGACAAATCATTTATCCTCTGTGCCTCAGCTTTCCTATCTGTAAACTGGGCTAATTATACCTACTCTTCCTGGGATGCTTGTGACATGATGAAAATGAAAATAAGATATTAGCAATCTACCCCCTCCTTCCAGAAAGTTACTGTGTCTATTCACTTGCAGACATTTTACTTAGACTGTCTTTTCTTTGGTAGCTGCTTTAGTTCAGACCCCCTCCTGTGCCTAAGTCCCTGAAGTGGACATTGTACTCTCAGTTCAGTTCAGTTCAGCCACTCAGTCATGTCCGACTCTTTGCGACCCCATGAATTGCAGCACGCCAGGCCTCCCTGTCCATCAACAACTCCCGGAGTTCACCCAGACTCACATCCATCCAGTCCATGATGCCATCCAGCCATCTCATCCTCTGTCGTCCCCTTCTCCTCCTGCCCCCAATCCCTCCCAGCATCAGAGTACTCTTGTTACTTCCTGTTAACTCTTATCGGCGTCTCAATTTTTCTGTCTTTAACTTGGTGTCAGCCAGTCTCTGCACAATTCCATACTTCTCGTCTTTATGAGCATCTCTCCTGAGAATCTCTTGTCCTGTCTCCCACTGCCCCCTCCTTCTGACTTAGGAATCCAGGCCTCTCAGTAATTAACTCTTGGGAGACATCCCTCCCTTTTGGAGAGCCTCTGTTTAATGAATAATCTCGCTCCTCTTGTTATCTTTCAATCTTTCTTTGTTGGTTTATTTATCAATGGACATCCTTTGAGGGCAAGAACTGTGCATTCTCGGGACTTCCCTGGCAGTCCAGTGGTTAAGACTCTGCATTTCTAATACAGGGGGTATGGGTTTCATCCCTGGTCAGGGAACAAAGATAAAAAAAAAGACCCAAAATGACAAATATATCAATAATTCAAAAGGTATTCCTGATAAAATCTTAGAGGGAACCCTGCTCTTTTAGAAGTTTGGATTTGTCTATCTGCAGATAATATTTTTACGAAGTAATGTGGCTGTATTCTCATTTTATCATACTACTCTGGGTAAATAAGCCCTGGGTAAATAACCAAAAGGAAATCAGGGATCTCCCCAAAGCTCAGCATTTAGTCACTCCCCATTCATGCACTCAGGAAGTATTTACTGGTCACTTTCTGGGGATACACTGAGTCAGACAGCCTCAGTCCCTGCCCCAGTGGGGCTTAGGATGGGTCTCAGTCTAGCTGAGAGGACACATCCACCACGTAACGGATATGGTGTCATGGATGTTGTTGATCTGGCAACACAGGTAGTGAGGGAACACCTCTTGGGGACACCTGTGCTGGCCAAGGAGCCGAGGTCCATTTGCTGAGAAGTGATGTGTAAGTGGAGGTTCACAGGATGTGTAGAGTTAGCTGGGTAAAGGGAGGGTGGCCGATAAAAGTGTTTCAAACCAAGAAATGACATATGTGGTGCTTCCTTGGAGATCCTGAAGAATTTCTTGTGGTCGTATGAAGGGGGAGAATGGTGAGAGAGAAAGAGACCAGGGACAAGGAGTGTCCTGAGGTATAGTCACAATGGATGTTAATACTGGGAACAGATGAACACCCCCAGACACAATGAGAAATGGCAGACTGTTTAGTGGTAAAGGAGGTGGTAAGTGGGTGAGATGTCACTTGATTTTCCATGGTACCAAGGACAGAGTGAGGATTTAATCAGGTGTGCTGGGCTCCCTGGGGTGTTCTTCTCAGGGTCTTCTCCCTGCCAGCGTTGTGAGTCAGCCCACCTGCCCTCTCAGCAGGTGCGTGTCACAGAGGAAGACCGCCCTAGATTTGGGAGCATTTTCTGTGAGATGAAATTGGAAAGCCAGTTGCCTGGGAGCATCCCCTACCACGACCTTCCTGAGGTCGCTTCCTGCAGCCCAAATTCTGTAGAATGTGAACTTCAAAATGTTATTTATCTACAAGTATGCCTTTACATCGTAGTGCAAAAAGAGCCCTGATAACAAATGTGTTTTCAGGTCTTTAGAGAAGTTAATTTTGTGTTTTCGTTTTGTCTTGTGAAGTTTGTGTGTTCCAATTTGAATTTCATTCCACATATTTGCTCATTATTATTAGTGAAGAGTATTTACATTAGGGCTTGCCAAGATTTGTATTTATTAAAAACTCCCCCAGATTTATCATGGGATGAGTTAATCTAGGGAGAGGAGGGGCTTTTTTTCTTCTTCTTTTGAACAAGAGGAAAGGAGAAAATTAAGATGGGATACTTAGGGTCTAGAAAGGAAAGAAAGTAAGAAGGAGCCTTGATCTTATTGTAAAGTGGGAGAGGAGATTACTTGCTGAGATAAATTAGAACTAGAGGCTGGAGAAGGGCGAGATAATTTTGAAACAGCTACTGGGGTGAACTGAGGAGCATGCTAATAGTCTTTGAAAGCAATGAATTAAAGGCCCAGTGTGGATGGCCTGTCCACTGAGAAAATGGAGTACTATTGGTGCTTCTCACTCCTTAAGTTTTAAGTCCCAATTAACAAGAAACGTGTCTTGTGGTTTTAGTCTTACAAGCACTATTTAAGGGAGAAATTTACAAATATAATAACCATCATACTTGAATGGAGCATAGACTCTTTTTTATTCTTTACAGACTATCTGTTTAACTTTGCAACCGCTGCTACAAAAAAAATAACTGAATCAGTTGCTGAAACAGCACAAACAATAAAGAAATCAGTAGAAGAAGGAAAGATAGATGACATCATTGATAAGGTACATTTAAATATCTTTTGGAAATATAAGTTTATGAAATTCATTAGCAGCTAATGTAATCATCCCTTTTTATGAACTTTATTAACCCAAATAGGGTATCATATTCTGATAAAAATGTTGAGATTCTTGTTTTTTCCCCTCTCCCCTCTCCTTTTTGTATAATAAGTAACTATAAGTTACCTGATTTAAATAACTTTTTTTTTTAATATATTCTAAAATACATTGATGCTTTTGGGTAATACTGAGCTTTTCATATTGTGAGTTTAATTTTCAACTATAACCATTTCAGAATACATTTATGCCTTTGAATCATTTGAGTTCATTCAGTTGAATCATTTTAAAAGTCCTGGGCCAATAGGAACAACCCTTTTAAGACTCTAGGGAGTGAATTTGTTCATTTTTTGCAATGGAAGGGTACAGGCCTAGGGAATTTCATTTCTGTTGGTAACTGTTTGAACTAAGGAGGTCATCAATTAAACTTAAGACAGCTTGTTATTTAGATATTTTCATGGTGTGTACTATTTGTTAGAATGAGATTTGACCTGTCTTTTATTGTTTTATAAAATAACATAAAAATTCTGTCTTTAAATCCTTTTATTTTTGCATTTGAAAAGATCATCTGTCAAAAAGGCAGTTGAACACTTAAGAGTTCAGAAATGTTGAAGATTCCCTCTTATTGGGGAAGGGAAGACATACCACTTTTGTGTCTTGTTATTTGAGGAAAATGAATAAGATGTCTCAAATGAACTTCACAAATCTCGAGTGTAAATCTTATCTAATAATAAGCTTTTTAAAAGTAATTTAATTCTGTGTATTTTTTAACAGACATTTATAGGAGATTTTCATAAGGAACAGAAAAAATTTGTTGAGGAGCAGAATACAAAAAAGTCAGGTATGGTATAGGTTTATACGTGACTTACTTGCCTACCAGATTTTACTGAACACTGCTTATGTGCTTGACATCCCACTAAGGCTATGAGATTACAAAAATGTCCAAGTTAGGCCCCTATCTCTCAGGCAGCACAAGGACTAGTGGGGACAAGCCTTCAGGACTTGAAGGAAATCCCTGCCCGTGGCTAGGATGTGGGTGAGGTAGCCCTTCTTGGGAGCTGGCTCTGAAGGAGGGGGAGTGGGCTTTTCTTTTTACTTTCTCACATGTCCAGCAGAGTCTCTGATGTATACCTAGCGGGCACTTAGCAAATGTTGGCTCCCTTCCTGAAAAAAAGGAAGGGCTTTCCAGGGAAGTGACAGAGGGCTGTGAAAAATCACAGGGTGTTGGAGAACTTAATCAACACATTTCTTTACTGACAAATATTCGTTTAAATGTTTGCAGTTGCAAGATCTCAAAATGCCTGCTTTTACTGTTTGGTGGTTTTCAGACACAATCTGGCAAAAGTAGTGTGAAATACTTCAGTTGGTTTGAGCAGTACCACAAATTCAGAAAGAACTAGTTAGTCCTGTGCTGAGTTCCCATCAGGCATTGTTGTCCTCAGATACCCAAAACTGGGAAGCGGCTCTTTGGGACAAGTCAACTACTGTACAGGGCAGTGTAACCTGGTAGTTCGTGGGAAGCAGTAAAGTTGACCCTGGCTCAGGACTAGTTGGTGCCTCTGAGATGGGAACTGTGGATGGATTGGGAGTGAAAGGTTTGGAGGCAGGTTCACTTTTATTTTTCCGTTCCATTCAGTATGCATTTCCTAAGAATTAGGAATATTCTTTTATATAATCACCAGTGGTACAGTTACCAGCTTTAGGCAATTTAACATTGACATAATATTCACAATCTAATTTTGTCACTTGACCCAGTAACATCCTTTATACACTTTCCCCTCTCAGTACAGCATCGTCTTGGATACAGTACTGCACTTTTTGTTGTGCTCCTTCTTTTAAAATAGACCATTCCTCATCTGGGCTTGGTCTGATATTTCCTCATGATCAGATTCAGATTATGCATGCTTGGCCAGAAGACTGCCTACATGATGAATCCTTCTCAAGAGATCACATCTGGAGGCCTACAGTGGCCATCTCTGTCTTCTGGGTGATGTTGATTTTGGTCACCTAGTCAAGGCATTCTTCAACTTTTCCATTGTATGATGCAAGTCCATTTTTTACCAAATGCATACGTGCATAAGATTCTTACGTTAACTCTGAGGATTACAATGAGTGTTCGTATTTGGAACTTACTAGTAAATTGCTAAAATGGTTATGTGGAAACTTTCTCATTCCTTCAAGCCACAGATGGCAGTGTAACCCCCTCACCCCCCTTTTTTAATTGTAGTGTAGTTGCTTTACAATGTTGTGTTAGTTTCTGGTGTCACAACGTAACCCTTGTAACCTGTTTTTACTTCTTTGCCATTAAAAACCTTTTAGAAGTAGCAGTGCCACCATGGGTTGATAGTAATGATGAAGAAACAATTCAACAACAAATCTTGGCCCTGTCAGCTGTAAGTATCTTGTGATACCCTGTACTGAAATACTTTCTTCCTATCATGACGTCACCCTTAGCAGAATGTTTTTCTTCTATACAATTTTTTAAATATTTTGAGATGTTAGGAATGTACACCTCAACTTTCACTATTTTTTCAATGTTTTTAAATTTGCTTTTCTAGTCTATTTCACAAAATAATTCTTGCAGCCTTAAAAGGATTTTTTTTTGTTATTAAGACAATCTTTTTTTTTAAGACAATCTTTTGAGATGTGCTATTAAGAAGTTTCTAGATAGCATTCTAATTCTTCCAAATGAAATGATCATATTCTAAATTTGCTCTTTAACTACTGTATATATCTCTCTGAAACTGAAATTGAAAGAAATAAAACTCCATATGCTGCCCCAAAATATTAGTGTGTTACCACCTAAGAATCATGTAGCACCTGACAGTTTCAGGAAGTACTTTCTCACACATTATCTCTTTTGAGCCTCCTGGTTTGTCTGTGAGGTAGGTAGGGGCTTTTATCACCACTGTGCAGGTATGGAGACCAATACTCTCAAATGGGACCCTCACTCCTTATCTTTGTCTCTCCTGGGCTATGAACTCTCAGCAGAGGCTGGCTTTGAGCTTTGTCCTCAGCACCCAGCATAAGGCTTTCACTATATGGGTGATTTTCAAGCTTTATTTTTAACCTACTTTTTTTTTTTAGCCAAAGTCATAAAGGGAACCTTGGTCTAGAAAACAAATATAGAGCTGGGCTTTCCCTCCCTTCCACTCCCCCAGGGCATTTAGGATTTCTTTTTTTCTTCCCATTAGTAAATCCCTAAAGGCCTGAGGATCCAATTCCAAGCTCACTATGGACACCATGTATTTTGATGACCACCTTACAGTCAAACTTGACATTGACATCACACATCTGCATGCTTCTCCCCAGAAGGGGGAGACTTGAAGTGTTGGGTGGGGGCCCTGGCCCTAGCACGTGCTCAGCCAAGGTTCCCCAAGTGAACCAACAACAAGCCTTTCCCTGCCTGGCACTCTCTGTGGAGAAGCTGCACTGTGACTGTCTCAGCCACCATTGCATTCTCATGCCCTCAGTGCAGGGACTGACCTTCAGAGCGTAACAGAGATTTCAGGCAGAGCGTGGGCTCGCACATTCCATCAGAAGGTATGAGACCAAAGTGTGGTTTGTGCACACTTGAGAAATGACTTGGGTCATGGGTTTTACTTCTCTGATAAGACCACCATGGTTAGCTGACTCCAACTTTGGGTTCTTTTACATTAGTTTTCACATACCAAAACAGAAGTCTTTTTCTATGGTTTCAAATTATGTAATTTCATAAAGTTCATGGTTGAATTTCCTGACCTCCCATGACGCTCTCTCCAGTTAAAACTATTAAAGAATATATGAAAGGATTGATCATCCTCCATTCTCTCTAAGGCAGACAAGTTAATGACAGCTCGTTGCACTTGGTGGCTGAAGCATTTAGGGAATTTAATGTGTCATATCATTGATACGTTGTTACCTATTCATTGCAGTCTATGGTTTCCCCCATGTTTTTCCTCTTTTTATCCAAGGACAAGAGGAACTTCCTTCGTGACCCTCCAGCCGGGGTGCAGTTTAACTTTGACTTTGATCAGATGTATCCCGTCGCACTGGTCATGCTCCAAGAGGATGAGCTCCTGAGCAGGATGAGATTTGACCTTGTTCCTAAACTGTAAGCATTGGGTTCTCGAGCCGGATGGGAAAGAGGCATGGGCTGGGGGCCAGGATGTTCTCAGACATTCTTCATGAAAACGGGCTCTACGGCCCTTCAGCGGTACCCACCCACCCCCACTCCCCACACACAGGGTGCCATAGAATCAAAACTCAGGGTGGACTTTTGGGGAATTTTGGAGTACAGATGAGATGTGCTCTTTTATCCCCAGTTAGATGGTAGAAAGAATTTTCCTATGAAAGACACATGTGCACCTGCACCCTCCTGAATAAAACCAAGATCCCCAAGGTGCATGAGAACATGGCACTGCCTTTTGTCCACTCAGGCTCCTCTCTGTGGCAGTGGCCTTTCTCTTCCCATCCAAGGCTTCTCCCCTCCGCAAATTCCTGCTTGTCCCTTAAGCTCCAGCACAGGTATCATGTCTTCTGTGGCGTGGCGATCAACAGAGGCCCCCTCCCTTCTCCTCTGCCACCGTGAGTTCTTCTCACCTTTTCTACCTTCTTTTGAATCTGCCCCACTTTTAACATCAGTGGTCTTTGGTGTTCACTGAGTGTTCCTGTTTTATGCCTCTCTCTTCTTGTGTGATGGGGTTATCTTCCTATTCTCTGAGGACATGAAGTCTGGCTTTCTTAAGATACCCTTCTCACTCTGCCTTCTCTGCGTCTTGACTTTGGGTTCTGTGTTCATGCTGGAGGCTTCTCTTACCCATTCTTTGGGGCTGTGTGCTCCCCTGGGCCATTGAGGCGGGGCAGCTCAGTAGCCATGAGCAGACTCCTCAGCCTGGGCTGGCTATAGACGGAACAGCGGGTTGAGCCTGAGCCCCACGGCTTCAGTACAGCCAGGAGCCCCTGTTCTCAGCTGCGCCAGCTGTCCCTGAGTGCAGGGACTGTGACTCTTGGTCTCTGCCACTTGATGAAGGTGGTGTCTGCCAGCCTTCCTGACTATAAAGTTACTCCTTCCCTCTTTGAAATTAATAACTATTTTCTCGGGAGGCACTTTGAAACTCTGTAAATATGTCATGTTTCCTCAAATTTTCCATGTATTCATATATTTATGTATATCTGTATGGACTCAAGGTCCTGTTTTATGCAATGGTTATAATCCATTGCTATCATTATTTGTTTTGATGCTCAAACCATCACCTATTTGCCAGTGGAAGCCCATTCAAGCTGGCTTCTATGTCTTTTTAACTCATCCTGTTCATTCATTGAGTCCTTCCTTTCTAGCATGAGATAGTCCTCCAGGCTCACCTTGTACTTCCCCTGCTATAACCCTGGAATTGGCCATTTGTCCCAGGGGTTCTGGTTCCTTTTAGGAAAGTGGTGTGCATTAGGCATGCTCTTTATTATTGGGATGTCACTACTCCTTGGCCCACTCAGTGGAAGAGCTAGTGTGCTCATATATACACAGACGCACTTGTTTGCATCTCTACTGAATAAAAACCATATGGTCACAGTGATACTTCACAGCAAGGATCATTCTAGAATTTTCCCTTTTCATGACTGTAACTCCCTTTTCTGATGGTAAGAAACCCAGTTTCCACTATCCTTAGTATTTTTATTTAAGCAGTCAATCCCCTTGTGAGTGACCAATCTTCCTTTATCACCACCACCACCTCCCCAGCTTAGATGCCCTCCTGTCCCTGTTCAGGCTGTCACTCACTATTCCAGGCCACCACCACGTGGGTACTCACCTTGCTCTTCTTGGGTGCCGACACCTCACCCCAGGTGGCGAGTGTGCAGCCAGGTTTGAGACTTCACTGAGAGTTCTCAGGTTACTTCAGTCTTTTTATCAGTCATCTGCTGCTTCATTACTGTCGCTGATTGCTAGTTATATGCAAGCTGCCAAACATGTCCTCTCATAAGGAACAACACCCACAATCCTTTATTCTCACTGCTTGAAAGCATTTAATCCTTTGGTAAACAGCAGATAATTGGTGGGGACCTGCTCTACTTCCAGTCTCCCAGGCTGCTCATGGTGCTTTGACAGCAGTCCCCCACTTCCCTCTGCTGAGGGCAGTGTCAATATCTTTAAAATACCAAGAAACACTGAGTATTCATTGGTGCATTATAAACTTTGCTACTGTGGAGAAGATAGTTTATCCTACTACTCCGCTTTCAATTCGAAAGGAAGTGAGAATTTCCTTTGAGCCTCATGTCTGTAAAAACCACCTATTCCAATGTCCACTGCAACAGATAAGCCCTGCACACATGTATGCATGCATTCTCAAGTGTGTTGTTGTTTGTCTTTGAAAGTGTGAAGGAAGACGTGTTTTGGAGGAACTACTTCTACCGTGTCTCCCTAATTAAGCAGTCGGCCCAGCTCACAGCCCTGGCAGCCCAGCAGCAGGCTGCTGGGAAGGAGGAGAAGAACCACGGCAGACAGAATGAGTTGCCGCTGACAGGTATATTCAAGAAGGCTTCGCTCTGCAGGGCAAATGTCACAAACATTCCTTTAAAAATACTCAGATTCTCATGGTCCTGTCATTGTGCACATGCCAGAAATATCATCGTTATCTTAGGGAAAATACTTTTCCTTCCAGAGAAGATATTCATTCTTCTCTTGTTGCCCTCTCCCTGACCCTGCCAACTTGTCTTCCTTCCGTTTTCATTTACTTTGCTTTTTCTCATTCTTCAGGTTTTTTATTTCTTCCTTTTTATTTCTCCCTCCATCACCAGTCATCTTCCCATCTCTCTCCTTGCCCTTCTCATGCTTTCTGTTCTCCGCTGACTCAGTTCCCTACTTTCCTTTGGTTCTGTCTTCCATTCAGCCTGCTCATGTCCCCAGTTCTTGGTCTGTAGAGCTGAACTCAGCCAGCCAGCCTGGAACCAGACCCCAGTCAGTGACACATGTGACTCTTCCTTACTGTGACAGTTTTACCCTGGTTGTTGGGGAAAGTGGTTTATAATATCAGCAATGATTTCAAAAGTGGTCCCCAACCTTTTTGGCACCAGGGACCAGTTTTGTGGAAGACAATTTTTCTCCAGGACCGGAGAGGGGATGGGATGGTTTCAGGATGTTTCAAGCGCATTACATTTCTTGTGCACTTTATTTCTAATCTGATGCTGCTGCTGCTCTGATAGAAGGTGCCAGTCCATGGGCCAGAGGTTGGGGACCCCTGATTTAATACCTGTAATAATTATTAAGATATGTATCTTGTGTCCTATTTTTAATGTTTAATGAACACCTGCTTTGTATAGGTACCTGTTACAACTGGAAACTTATCCATACATGGAATTTTAAATGATTATATAAAACAGTGCTTCCTAAGGCACCGGTTGTATAGACTACTAGGAAGGCACCTGACAACTGCATTTAGGGTCAGGAAACGTAACGAAGTTGCTCTCACAAGAACATTTGTTGCTTTGCATGTAGATGTTAATATGAATCCCAGTTGTCTCTCATACTTAGTATTTCTTCTTTATTAATTTTATTGGAAAATGCCATTTTGCCCAAAACTGCATGTGTATCAAAATGGGCTTAACAGGAGAGCTGCTGTGACTGAGCATTACATTTTATTGATACTTTGTGCTTTCTAGCATTTGTGACAAAGGAAAACTTAATTCTCATTATCTTAAAAGAAAGAGCAGAATTATTCTTCAATGCATTTTGCTAATAATCAAAATTTGTTTCCTGCTGGAAACCTTACATAAGGGGTATTAGAATATGATGATATATACTAAACATATCCCCAAAAGAAAGAGGTTGAGATGGTTTCATCTGGGTAGTTCCTATGATAATTACAGAAAAACAGAAAGCATAACATTAAAAACTCATTTCTGAAAATTACTTAGTATCACCATACTCATGAATAATTTAGTTGTTATCATATGTATTCAGAATTAAATCAAACAATTCTTGACTCTCTTCTTCTCACTTCTTAGAGGCAGTACGGCCCAAAACACCACCTGTCGTAATCAAATCTCAGCTTAAAACTCAAGAGGTAATACAGTCTTACATTTTACCCAGTAGTTAATGTCTAGAAATGAAGTAACTCTGTCAACTAGCTCAGATACCATTTCAAAACTGCTTATGCATACGGGTCTTATCTGTTCTGAAGAAGAGGGATCCGGTACTTGAAGGGTTAAAGACCTACAGCTGAGACCTGAGGTGATCCTTGGGGACTAGACAGAATGACTGGAGTGATCCAAACTGTGAGTGAGTGGAGAGACTCAGGTGGTCATTCCTGTGGTCAGCAAGCCAGTGTGCAGGTTAGGAGTTGGAGCACAGCGACCATCCGACTAGCGGAGGAGGGGAATGAAAGTGAGGCTGCAGTAAGTCATTAGATGACTATAAACTCGAGCTCTAATCTCTATGTCACTTCAAAAACTGTTTTCAGGGCTCATGTATTGCCTTTCAGGACGAAGAGGAGATTTCTACCAGCCCATGTGTTTCTGAGTTTGTCAGTGATGCCTTCGATTCCTGTAACTTAGATCAGGAGGATCTGAGGAAGGAAATGGAGCAGCTGGTGCTGGACAAAAAAGAGGAGGGGACAGTCGCACTGGAAGGTACAAAGCCAACAACAACACTGTTCTCATCCCCAGTGCCGAAGTTGACCTTAGAAAATTTTGTTATTTTGGAGCAGATATACAAAACTAGGCTGTAACTTTTGCATCAAAACTGCTCTGTGTTCAACACTAGAAGGTGGATTCTGGTACACATGACCAGACTTCCCATTCCTCTGCCCTAAGCACAGAAGCGTAAAAAGGAGAAACTGAGACCACAGAGGTTAAGTGACTCTTCTGAGGCATCTCAGCCCCGAGGATATGTGGCCAGGAGTGGGCACCAAAGCCAGCCCTTCCTGTGGAGATGCTGCCTTCTGGCCTTCTGCTTTCAAAGCTGCATCCTGCTGGAGTTTATACTGTAGGTTTAAGACTCTTTCCAGTTGCTGTGTGCCATGAGCACATCACTTCTGGGAAGAAGCAGGCTGCCTTTTAAAAACCAAATTAATTTAAGGTGATATAGGAAAAAAGTGCAAATGATGGGGCTGCTTTCTTTGGCACATCAGGACAGGTTGGTGGCTTCTTGTTGGATGACAGACAAAGGCTTCACCATTCATGAAGCTTTCAGAGACTTACCGTCGGGGAAGACAGCTATTCCCACCGTTGTGCAGAAAGCACTGGTGATAAAGCTGGCCTCCCGGAGGTGAACCACCTGCAGCTCAGGTTCCACCTGTATGTCTGTCACTGTCACGCTCTGTGGTCTTGGACAAGTCACTTAGCCTCTAAACCTCCACTTCCCCATCTGTCAAATGTGTATAACTGTGTCTCTAGTCCACGGATTATTCTAAGGGTTAAAGAGTGATATGCAGAGAGCACTTAGCCCTCGCCTGGCTGAGTTAGTGCTCTAGAAACATTAGCTGTTTTTGCTGCCAGTATTAATTATCAATTATCTACTTAAATAGAAAATCAGAGGCCTAGGTAAAGGAAAATAACATGCAAAATTTACTGACATCTGATACCTTTGCTTCTGCATTTAATAAATGTATCTTTCTTATCATATTTCTCTTCAGTGACAGTTAAAACCTGTTCAGTTTCTTAGCATACACAGTGCTGAACAAAGCCTGAGACAGTAAATATTTCTGTGGTTAGTACTTAACATAGGTAAGTATACTGGACTGCGTTGTTCAGACCACCGTGATGAATTCAGAATCTTTTTTTTCTCATTTGTTTCTTTTAGAGGATTCTGTAGATTGGGAGAAAGAACTACAACAGGAACTTCAGGAATATGAAGTGGTGGCAGAATCAGAGAAACGAGATGAAAACTGGGATAAGGAAATAGAGGAAATGCTGAAGGAGGAAAATTAACTGTCTGTCTCCTGAAATAAAAGAATAAACTGTAACATGCTATAACTGACATTAAATTCTAGATGTTGAGACTCGCTGAATCAGAAGGCGCAAAGGAATATAACTTTATTAAATTCAAAATTCTTTGTTTTTCAAGCTGAAACTTGCCTCTTCTACTTAAAAAAACAGGACACAGGACATTTATTCTAATAATCAAAAAGGGATGTTTTAGGTAATGTTCCTTTAATATAAATCTAGTTAAAGATGTTCTTATAGTCAGTACAGACATCTTTCTGGTAGTCAGTACAGACATGTTTCAGAAACACAAAATCTTAGACTGAAGTTTTCTGTGAGGTCAAAAATATAATATATTCTTCAATTGTGGTTTTCTAAACATTTGTACTTCTTGCATTTTTGTTGATACATATATGTTAAAGTACTTAATGGATTAATAACTATCAAAATGACCAAATTGTACCAAAGAACTTGAGAGGAAGCACTTTCTGAACTATTTTCTTGCAGATATTTTCTAAAATTCCATCTGGAAGCCAAAAGATAAAATAATTATATTGATTATAATGAGTAAGCATCACACAGTTTGACACTGAGAAATACTGTGTAAAAATATTTGTTTTTCTTTGGGGCCTTTTTTAAAAAAAAATCTATGCCACATTTAATAATGGTTTCCTAAATTTCACATCATGGTTTTTGTAGAAAACAGGGTCTTTCATCCTTAAAGTATCAATGACTGTCAGAAGCCCCTTCACCTTATCGTCTCATGTTGTTTAAATCGTCTCCACATATAATACATGTTTTTGCTTTTTTGTCTTAATTAAAGGGTCAGTCTTTATAAAATTGTGTTCTCCGAGTACAACTTTTGGAACTTTATTGACCAATCCTGCCTGGATTCCACTCTACCGGCAGGACTGTTCACAGAATGTGGTTACTTGAAAAGGACAGATGGCTGAATACCAGAACACTCCACAGTGTTTGCTTCCTGAACCTTTCAGGTTTTTCAAAAAGCCTTTATTTCATAAAGGGGAGAAGAATTAACACAGTTCTTATAAGAAACATGTACTTATTTATATTCTTGATCCCATAAAAATTAGTCTATAGTCCTCTGGCAGATATAGTCAACAGGAATTAGCTGTTTAGGTTTGTAGTTTGAGATATGCTCCCACAAAGAAGCCAGACTTCCTCAGCTAGAATCACTTGGGTTGTATTCGATGAGACCACTGACACCATCATCAAGAGACTTCCACTTGTGGGTCTGCAATTGCTGATTACTCAGAGGTGCTGTCCGTCAACTTTTGAGGCAATCCTGTTGAAAGGAAAATTTTTAAAAATTTAGAGTTTGCTGTAGGGAAACAAATGTTAAATGTTTCTAAGTAGTTAAAAATCCTAGATATAAGCAGCTCAGATTATAACAGTAGTTGGCTTGTAGTATATGCACTAAAATTCGTATTGACGAATGTTGAATAAACATAAAAAAGGAAAGGTTTCAGAGAAATTTTAAAACCTGGGGCTTGCACGGTGGCTCAGTGGTAAAGAATCCACCTGCCAATGCAGGAGACAGGTTTGATCCCTGATCCGAGAAGACCCCACATGCTGCGGACCAACTAAGTCCCTGAGCCACAACTACTGAGCCCATGCCCTAGAGCCCATGCTGTGCAACAAGAGGAGCACCACAATGAGGAGTCTGCAACCAGAGAGCTGCACTTCAAGAAAGCCTGCGCAGGGCGCTCTCCGACATAAATCACAGCAAGGTCTTCTATGATCCACCTCCCAGAGTAACGGAAGTAAAAACAAGGTGAACAGATGGGAACTGGCTGAACTTGAAAGCGCTTTGCACAACGAAGGAAACTAAGCAAGTGAGAGAACAGCCCTCAGAATGGGAGGAAACAGTAGCAAACAAAACAACTGACAATCTCCAAAATATACAAACAGTTCATGCAGCTCAATACCAGAAAAATGAACAACTCAATCAAACAGTGGGCAGAAGACCTAAACAGACATTTCTCTAAGGGAAGACCTACAGATGGCTAATAAACACATGAAGAGATGCTCAACATTGCTCATTATTAGAGAAATGCAACTCAAAGCCACCATGAGGTATCATCTCACACCAGTCAGAATGGCCATCATCAAAAAGTCTACTAACAATGTATGCTGGATAGGGTGTGAAGAAGGGGGAACCCTCTTGCACTGTTGGAGGGAATGCAAACTGATACAACCACTATGGAGAACAGTATGGAGATTCCTTAGAAAACTAGGAATAAAACTACCATACAACCCAGGACCAGATGCCATGATCTTAGTTTTCTGAGTGTTGAGCTTTAAGCCAGCTTTTTCACTCTCCTATTTCTCCCGGCAATCTTGATTCCAGCTTGTGCTTCTGCTCCCATCACTTCATGGGAAATAGATGGAGAAACAGTGGAAACAGTGTCAGACTTTATTTTTTGGGGCTCCAAAATCACTGCAGATGGTGAGTGCAGCCATGAAATTAAAAGACGCTTACTCCTTGGAAGGAAAGTTATGACCAACCTAGATAGCATATTAAAAAGCAGAGACATTACTTTATCAATAAAGGTCCGTCTAGTCAAGGCTATGGTTTTTCCAGTAGTCAACAATGGATGTGAGAGTTGGACTGTGAAGAAAGCTGAGTGCTGAAGAATTGATGCTTTTGAACTGTGGTGTTGGAGAAGACTTTTGAGAGTCCCTTTGACAGCAAGGAGATCCAACCAGTCCATCCTAAAGGAGATCAGTCCTGGGTGTTCATTGGAAGGACTGATGCTAAAGCTGAAACTCCAATACTTTGGCCATCTCATGCAAAGAGTTGACTCATTGGAAAAGACCCTTATGCTGGGAAGAATTGGGGGCAGGAGGAGAAGGGGACGACAGAGGATGAGATGGCTGGATGGCATCACCGACTCAATGGACGTGAGTTTGAATGAACTCCAGGAATTGGTGATGGACAGGGAGGCCTGGCGTGCTGCAGTTCATGGGGTTGCAAAGAGTCAGACATGACTGAGCGACTGAACTGAACTGAACTGATGGACTCTAGAAAGATGGTACCTACGATCCGATGTGCAGGGCAGCAAAGGAGCATGCACGCTAAGTAGCTTCAGTCGTATCTGTCTCTGTGTGACCCTAGGGACTGTAGCTTACCAGGCTCCTCTGTCCATGGGATTCTCCAGGCAAGAATACTGGAGTGCATTGCCGTTCCCTCCTCCAGGGGACCTGCCTGACCCAGGGATCATACCTGTATCTCCTATGTCTCCTGCCTTGGCAGGCAGATTCTTTACCACTAGTGCCACCTGGATCCTATGTACTGGGCAGCAAACGAGACACAGAAGTAAAGAACAGACTTTTGGACTCAGTGGGAGAAGAAGAGGGTGGAATGATTTGAAAGAACAGCATTGAGACAGATACATTGCCATATGTAAAATAGATAGCCAGTGGGAGTTTGATGTATGAAGAAGGGCATCCAAAGCAGGTGCTCTGGGACAACCTAGGGGGATGGGGGGGAGGGAGTGTTCAGGATTGGGGGGACACATGTATACCTATGGCCCATTCATGTTGATATATGGCAGAAACCACCACAATATTGTAGAGTAATTATCCTCCAATTAAAACAAATTTTAAAAAACCTGTGCAGCAACAAAGATCCAGTGCAGTCATAAAAAAATAAATATCTTAAAAAATTAAAAACCTAAAATGAAAATAGAAATGTTACAGTTGTTGCTATTAGTTTTACATGACAGTCTTAATGCTTAATTGTACGTTAACCTGTTAAAATAAATGGATAAAATAAGATTTTATATACAGCGTATAAGTACACTAACTGATTGCACCACTGGAGCTCCTATACACAGCATAAAAATACAGTTAGGTTACAGTTTTATGGATCCATCCGTGGGTGAAATGTTCTGCTTTTGTAAATTACACAGGTAACTGAAGTGTTATTCTTTTTTTTTTTCTTTTCTTTTTTTGGCTGCACTGTGGGGCTTTCAGGATCTCACTTCCCTGACCAGTGATTGAACTTGGGGCCACAGCAGTGAAAGCCCAGAATCGTAACCACTAGGTCATCACGGAATTCCCTGAAATATTATTCTTTTAAAGGGCAAAATAATTTCAACCTGTTTGATGGGGAAATTTTCAGTATTTATTATGTGCTTGGGGGTCAGCCGACAACTTATACTGTGCATCAAAATACATGAGCTTCACAAAAAGGAGCTTCATAAAAGGAAACAGAATTAAGGGGTTAGATATGCAGGGTCTCAGGCCGCCCCCAACCCCAGACCTGCTGGCTCAGCGTCTTGCATGGTACCAAGACCCCCGAGGATAGAATGGACCTCATGAGCTGAGAGAAGGAACTGGCAACCCACTCCAGTGTTCTTGCCTGGGAAATTCCATGGACAGAGGAGCCTGGTGGGCTATAGTCCGTGGGGTGGCAGAGTAGGACATGACTGAGCGAGCACGCAGGAGTTGACGGCGCTGCACCAATGCACTGATGCGCTCAGGGCTATAGAACTTTCTGGTGCTTTTTACTCTTCCTGTAGCATCCTCAGCTGACACTGACTTTCTAGTTGCAAGTGCCTCCAGTTGTCACCGTTGCCCACTCCCATTGCCACAGGCCCAAATTAAGAGGATCCAACTTCCCAGGGGGACAATGAATAGTCCTGCTGAATCAGATATTTCTCACAGCACATTCCAGAGTGTGCGCTCTAACAAGCACAGAGGTAGGGCTTTCTGAGAACCACAATTCATGTTCATGAGCTTTCTCTGAGGTTCTTGGGTGGCATCTAAGGGCTGATGTGCCCACCCTGAAGGCTGGATGATGTGTTTATGCAAATAAACCTAAATAACAAAAATCATTTAAAAGGTAAATAGAGCATCAAACCATACTGTCTTTAAAGCCTATTTTAGGTGCACGGAGTCAATATCACACAAGAATTAACAATATCCATGTATTTTGCGATTACAGCAGTTGATGGCAAATAAGTCAAGTCCTCAGCTGACCTTGCCAATCTCAGGAGGTTGTGTGCTGCTACTATGCACTCGTCACAGTGGCAGAATCTCCTATACGCAGAAGTGCTAACTTACACAAAGTGACAAGTCTCAATGTGTCATATCTGAAAATTAAAAAAGCTTATCTTTTAGGAGACAAAGCAGGTATTTGTCCTCATGGTGCTTTCAGATGCCCCGTTATAACCAAGATGATTTTGCACAATCGAAAGAATGTTACAGTGCTAGACGCTTCAATAGCACATATACTAATACTCGAATGATACAGAGATTAGCATGGCCCCTGCGCAAGGATGACACACAAATTCGGAGAAGTGTTCCATATTTTTTTACAATTTTGAGCATTAATATAATAATATTATGAATACGATTCACAGAAAATTTTTAAAGTTTACTGAAAGAAAACAAGATTACATACAACTTGCAACTATTTATTTGCCTTCTTGACTGCTTTGCTGTGCTATGCTAAGTCACTTCAGTCGTGTCCGACTCTGTGCGACCCATAGACGGCAGCCCACCAGGCTCCCCTGTCCCTGGGATTCTCCAGGCAAGAACACTGGAGTGGGTTGCCATTTCCTTCTCCAATGCACGAAAGTGAAAAGTGAAAATGAAGTCGCTCAGTCATGTCCAACTCTTAGTGACCCCATGGACTGCAGCCTACCAGGCTCCTCCGTCCATGGGATTTTCCAGGCAAAAGTACTGGAGTGGGGTGCCATTGCCTTAGGACTCTGCATGTGCTTCTATAGTGTGAATTATTTGGTAGGTTGCTCTTTCTGGTAGACTTTCCCACCATTTTAAAGTAAAGATACACATCTTTCAACCCTGAAATTAGGTGCATTAATTTTAACAAATTATTTTTGAGTTAAAAAAATGTAGAAATTTTGATATAGTTAATATAATCAATTAGTTGCATTGGGAGAAGACAGACTATTTTAATGAATGATTAGTTTATGAAAGTATCCAACTATGTTGATAAGAAGAAAATAAAATTACAAAATGCATGTTACAGTGCCCCCAAAGATGCTTGGAAAACTAGTAAGTCATGGCAGATGACATGAATATTCATGAAGTTTTAATTTCATGCAGTTATGCATTTCTCACAAATCACTTTGGTTATGTGATCCTCACACTGAGGGATTTGTTTGCATAAAGTCATTTATGATTTCAGTTGTTAAACTATAATATTTTATAGCATTTATTCAGTCCATCCTGATTTCTTTAAGGTTTAAATATTACCGTTTTCCCTGAAAACTAAAAATTCTCTTCTGGAGTAGAGGACCCTGTCAGCTCCTGTTGTTAGAATTGCAACTGCCCTGAGATGGTCTTGAGTTTTAAGAACACATTTTACTTTCACTGTAGACTTCTCAAATTCAGTAACCTGTCCTTCATTATAAAAGATCACTGCAACCCAGTCACCATCTTCATGGGGGGTTGGGGGTCGCTTCACTCAGTTTGTAGGATCTTAGTCCCCCAGCAGAGATTGAACACGCTCTCTTGGAAATGAAAGCATGGAACCCTAACCACCAGAGAATTCCCTCCACACAGTCCTGTACTCTAAATCTTGTTGTAGGATTTTCCCCTCATCCAGTCTTGATGATATATATTGACCCATCTTGTTCTTTTCTGATAACCATGATGAGTAATGACTATATTTTTGCAGGCTAAAGCTAAAACGCAGCAAGACTAACCAGCCCCTCTAAGAATTAAGCCTGTTCTCAATAACGCTTTGCAGAGGGGCTGGGGTGGACGGGAGGCTAATATAGTGCGTCTGGGTGTGCTCAGTCGTGTCCCACTCTTTGCAACCCCATATAGACATTGGATCAATTCATAATAATGGAGGGTTTTGGTGACTACGACTCAAGTATCCACGTTATAATCACAATAATAGTCATTAAGACTATAATATTCTCCGCCATTACTGCACTCCAGCAATGCAAAAATCCACATGCAACAAAATGGCCACATCACTGGACAGTTTTCACTCTGTCATGGCGACTTCCTGCAGAGTATAAATGTGATGTGAGGACTGAGCTAAATCCTATGCCTCTGCCAAATGAGTGTGGCACAAATATACTATGTTAAGGCCGCTGTGTGCTTCATTACTCAGATTAACAGAAGACATGCTTATGAAATTAGAGCATGAAAATAGACACTATCCAGAATCTAGACAACACACAAAAGTAACTGCATAACAAGGACACGGGACGGATTCCAGTCCAAATATTACCATGCTGTTATAAACCGGCTAAACCAGTGAGTTGCTTAGCAGAGAACAGTGACTCTGCACTCCAGAACCACTCAAGAGCTTTAAAAATGCTGATGCTCAATCCCCACACACACAGAGAAAAATTTAATTGGCCCAGGGTGGAGTCCTGGGCATAGGATTTTTAGAAACTGTCTGACTCCTTTGGTGGACCGCCATGATTGTGAAGCGCTGGGCCATGAACAGAGGCCCCAGGGAAAGTCAGACTTCTTTGGGCAAGATATTCCAGTAGGGGGCGCTCAGCTGATTCCATGTTTCTTAACGTCCATCAGTGTCCCAAGTGTTAACCGATTTTCAGAGAGGCCTTTCTAACATAGATACTACTCTAATTGTTTTCAAAGTTTTTAAAAATTTTCTAAAAGTAACGGGAATTCCCTGACGGTCCAGTGGTTGGAACTCCACTGCAGGGCAGAGGATCAATCCCTGAACGGGGAACTAAGGTCTCCCAAACCCTATGCTATACTATGCTATGCTAAGTCACTTCAGTCATGTCCAACTCTGTGTGACCCCATAGACGGCAGCCCACCAGGCTCCCCCGTCCCTGGGATTCTCCAGGCAAGAACACGAGTGGGTTGCCATTTCCTTCTCCAGTGAATGAAAGTGAAAAGTGAAAGTGAAGTCGCTCAGTCCTGTCCGACCCTCAGCGACCCCATGGACTGCAGCCCACCAGGCTCCTCCGTCCATGGGATTTTCCAGGCAGGAGTACTGGAGTGGGGTGCCATTGCCTTCTCCCAAACCCTATAGCGTGGCCAAATAATAATGATAATAAAATCTACAGTGTCTTCGGATTTCAGGTTGAATATGGCATATTAAATACATCCATTTATCTCCACTCTGTCCACAAAACCCCACTAAATGACAGTAAAAGAATAAAAAGAAATGTTCTTATTGACTAAACAGGAGAGCAAGTAACAGCAGCCAAGTGGGGACAAGGACATTTTAATGCTTCAATACCCTGGAAAGCTCAGGAATTCTAAGCTCTCTCTGAAGGTTGAGGAAAAATTGATATCAGAGTGGGCATCTAGCCTGTCTGCTACATTTTAAACAAAACGAAGAAACAGCAGTATAAGCATATTATGAATTATAGAAGCAAACAGATGAAACTGCTAAGGATGTAAAATGGTTGCTTCTGGGAAGTGGAATCTGGGATGGGAAAAAGCATTTCTGGGTTTTGCTCTTCTGAGAGCCCTGTGTCATTTGGCCTTTAAAATTAAATTCTGAAAGGAATCATCCTTCAATTAAAAAATAAATTTAAAAACAGCAACAACAGAAAAAGATAATATTAAGTATATACAAAACTTACATTTTTTTTAAAAGCTGCTTTTGGAATGCATTTGGGAGTAAAAGTATGCAAATACTATAGATAATGTAAAATTGTAAAATCTTGCCAGGTGACAGGTGGGTAATATGTATCAAAAATTTCAATGTGTGGAACATTTGGTCTGGCATTTTCACTCTAGGAATTTGTCATGAGGAAGTAATTGGACAACCACTGCTTTGGTTATAAAACAGAAAAATTGTAAACTGTCTCCACGCCCTACACCAGAATTTTGATTTGAACAAGTGATGGCTCCTCCATACAGTGAAATTATATGCAAATACTTTAAGTGATGGATTGCACACGTATCAGATGGTCAAAAATTCTGAAAACACCAAGAGTTGCTGGGCATATGAAACCACGAAATGCTGATATAGTGCCGTTGAGTGTGCACTGGTACACTGTCTTGGGAGAAAAAGCAAAAATTTACATTACATAAATGAAAAGTTAAATATACACTTTGATCAGCAATTCTCATAGGGAGTATAAAATGACTCCCATGAACTATAGAGTGCATGGAATTCTCCAAGCCAGAACACTGGAATGGGTAGCTATTCTCTTCAGGGGATCTTTGCGACCCAGGACTTGAATCCAGGTCTCCTGCATGGAAGGTTGCTGTTTTACCAGCTGAGGCCTTCTACGGATTTTTCCAAATATTACATCCTGGGGTGGGAGGAGGGAGAAGTGAATGAACACAACTACCTATATAAGTTTACGACCTACTTCCTTAAGTTTATGAGCAAAGAAAACGAACCTATATGAATAATGCAACTATGAAAGTTGACTTAAAAAAAAGACGTGGCTCACCTGGTAAACAATTGGCCTGCATTGCAGGAGACCCGGGTTCGATCTCTGGGTTGGGAAGATCCCAGAAAAGCGCAAGGCTAACCACTCCACTATACTAACATGGAAAATTCCATGGACTGCATAGTACATGGGGCCGCAAATAAGTCGTACACGACTGACTTCCACGACCAAACCGAAATGGTAAACAAAGAAAGCTTCAAAGTCTGAAATAGTAGGCCGAAACCTGTTATTTTCCAAGTTCTACTTTTTGACACCAAAATATTGGTCTTGTTTAGTCTTACAAGACCTCCAAAAATTGGTTGGGTGAGATAATATTCCCTTTTTTGGTTCTACTTGACTTAGTCTGCACGGTGGTACCGGAGGCTAAGAACAAGCAGGACCAAGAAAGGGAGTGTGGATACCAGACTGGGTCTCGGCACGGACGGTTGGGAGGAAGCGCACTCCTAATACACTGAGGATGAGAAAGAAAAAAAAACAGTCTCAGTGAAGAGGTTGTAGCAGATCTTTTCACGTTAATGGACGAAGGCTCATTCTTCGAAATACTATGTTTAAAGGAAATCTACGATAAATTCAAATAATAAATTGAACATATTGGGTGCGGTGCGTGTTCGTTATGCAAATGAACGCTGAGGCCCCGCCCCCGAGATTCACGCCTCCCCCCCCATACTGGCTCCCGTGAAGCCAGCTTCCAGTCCGTTGTTCCCAGGCCCCTGACTCCATGTTTTCTCCTCCTCGACACTCTGGGTCTGATTTCTTTTGAATAAGGCTTTTCTTGATGGCTTAAGATAATGATATATGGGCGCTGCATTTGACAGAGAAGGTTCCCTATAATGTCGAATGAAATACAGTGCCGAACCTACTCAGTCGTGCTCAAACTATTTGCGACCCCATGGACTGTAGCCCTCCAGGCACCTCTGTCGGTGGAATTCTCCAGGCAACAATACTGCAGTTGGTAGCCATTCCCATCTTCAGAAGAGGCTTCCCCAAGATCGAATCTGGGTCTCCCGCTTTGTAAGCGGACTCTTTACCGTGACGCTAATCAGTATTTGGAGAGGCAATGGCACCCCACTCCAGTACTCTTGCCTGGAAAATCCAATGGATGGAGGAGCCCGGAAGGCTGCAGTCCATGGGGTCGCTGTGGGTCGGACACGACTAAGCGATTTCACTTTCACTTTTCACTTTCATGCATTGGAGAAGGAGATGGCAACCCACTCCTGTGTTCTTGCCTGGGGAATCCCAGGGACGGGGCATCCTGGTGGGTGGCCGTCTATGGTTTCGCACAGAGTCGGACACGACTGAAGTGACTCAGCAGCAGCAATCAATAATTAAAAAAAAAAGAAGAAGAAAGAAAGAAATATGACTGCCAAAATAGGAGGGCCAGGTTCCATCCCAGGGTCGTGAAAACTGTCCACTTAATTTGCTCAGTTCTGTCCGACCGGCTTTTCTGCTGCTGCTGCTGCTGCTAAGTCGCTTCAGTCGTGTCCGACTGTGTGCGACCCCATAGACTGAAGCCCACCAGGCTCCCCCGCCCCTGGGATTCTCCAGGCAAGAACACTGGAGTGGGTTGCCATTTCCTTCTCCAATGCATGAAAGTGAAAAGGAAGTCACTCAGTCGTGTCCGACTCTTAGCGACCCCATGGACTACAGCCTACCGGGCTCCTCCATCCATGGGATTTTCCAGGCAAGAGTACTGGAATGGGGTGCCATTGCCTTCTCCGACGGGCTTTCCTAACCGTCCCTAACTTCCAGAGCATTTGCAAACTCATGTCCACCGAGTCGGTGATGCTGTCTAATCGTTTTTCCCAATGTTATCCCTTTCTCCTCCTGTCTTGGATCTTTCCCGGCACTAGAAAAATCTCCTGGAAAACCCATTCACGATTATGAGAACCAAAGGCCAATCAATCTTACTGACCAATCAACCTGACCTGACACTGAGAAATCTGTATGCAGGTCAATAAGCAACAGAACTGTACATTGAAAACCAGGCTGGTTCCAAATCGGGAAAGGAGAATGTCAAGTCTGCATATTGTCACCCTGCTTATTTAACTTATATGCAGAGTATATCATGTGAAATGTCATGCTGGATAAAGCACAAGCTGAAATGAAGATTTCTGGGAGAAACATCAATAACCTCAGACATGCAGATACCACCACCCTTATGGCAGAAAGCAAAGAACTAAAGAGCCTCTTGATGAAAGTGAAAGAAGAGATGAAAGGGACATTGACTCATTATATAGCACCCACTGTCTCGGTGGTCATGTGTTTGAACAAGCCCCAGGAGAACTGTTTGGAGACGACTGAGCAAAGGAACTGGACAATTTTTATGACCCAGGGATGGAACTGGCTCCTCCTATATTAGTAGACAAATTTTGTTTTAAATTACTGATTAGAGTCACCTGGTGGCTTAGACAGTGAAGAGTCTGCTTACAATATGGGAGACCCAGGCGCACTCCTTGGGAAGAATCTCCTGGACAAGCTACCCACTTGGGTATGGCTACCAGGGAATGGCTACCCACTACAGTATTCTTGCCTGGAGAATTCCACGGACAGAGGAGCCTGTAGGGTTACAGTCCATGGGGTCACAAATAGTTTGGCACGACTGTGCACTCAGCACACTGTTTCATTCAACATTATAGTGAACCTTCTCTGTGTCAAATGCAGCGCCCATATATCATTATCTTAAGCCATCAAGAAAAGCCTTATTCAAAAGAAATCAGACCCAGAGTGTCGAGGAGGAGAAAACATGGAGTCAGGGGCCTGGGAACAACGGACTGGAAGCTGGCTTCACGGGAGCCGGTATGGGGGGGAGGCGTGAATCTCAGGGGCAGGGCCTCAGCATTCATTTGCATAACGAACACGCACCGCACCCAATATGTTCAATTTATTATTCGAATTTATCGTAATTTCCTTCAAACATAGTATTTCGAAGAGTGAGCCTTCGTCCATTAACGTGAAAAGATCTGCTACAACCTCTTCACTGGGACTGTTTTTTTTTTTCCTTTCTCATCCTCAGTGTATTAGGAGTGCGCTTCCTCCCAACCGTCCGTGCCGAGACCCAGTCCGGTATCCATGCTCCCTTTCTTGGTCCTGCTTGTTCTTAGCCTCCGGTACCACCGTGCAGACTAAGTCAAGTAGAACCAAGAAAGGGAATATTATCTCACCCAACCAATTTTTGGAGGTCTTGTAAGACTAAACAAGACCAATATTTTGGTGTCAAAAAGTAGAACTTGGAAAATAACAGGTTTCGGCCTACTATTTCAGACTTTGAAGCTTTCTTTGTTTACCATTTCGGGTTTGGTCGTGGAAGTCAGTGAGTCGTGTACGACTTATTTGTGGCCCCATGTACTATGCAATCCGTGGAATTTTCCATGCTAGTATAGTGGAGTGGTTAGCCTTGCGCTTTTCTGGGATCTTCCCAACCCAGAGATCGAACCCGGGTCTCCTGCAATGCAGGCCAATTGTTTACCCGGGGAGCCACGTTTTCTTTTTTTTTTTTTTTTTTCAAATTCTAGAAGGTAATGGCACCCCACTCCCGTACTCTTGCCTGGAAAATCCCATGGATGGAGTGACCTGGTGGGCTGCAGTCCATGGGGTCACTAGAAGTTGGACACGACTGAGCGACTTCACTTTCACTTTTCACTTTCATTCACTGGAGAAGGAAATGACAACCCACTCCAGTGTTCTTGCCTGAAGAATCCCAGGGACGGGGGAGCCTGGTGGGCCGCCATCTGTGGGGTCGCACAGAGTCGGACACGACTGAAGCGACTTAGCAGCAGTTCAGTTATTACTACTGGATTTAGTGGTAGTCAACTTTCATAGTTGCATTATTCATATAGGTTCGTTTTCTTTGTTCATAAACTTAGGGAGGTAGGTTGTAAACTTATGTAGGTAGGTGTGTTCGTTCACTTCTCCCCCCTCCCACCCCAGAATGTAATATTTGTAAAAGTCTGTAGAAGGTCTCAGGCTTCCCTGGAATACCGCTCAGCTGGTAAAACAGCAACCTTCCATGCAGGAGACCTGGGTTCGAGTCCTGGGTTGCAAAGATCCACTAGAGAAGAGAACTACCCATTCCAGTATTCTGGTCTGGAAAATTCCATGCTCTCTATAGTTTATGGGAGTCATTTTAGACTCCCTATGAGAATTGCTGATCAAAGTGTATATTTAACTTTTCAGTTCAGTTCAGTCGCTCAGTCGTGTCTGACTCTTTGCAACCCCATGAATTACAGCATGCCAGGCCTCCCTGTCCATCACCAACCCCGGAGTTCACTCAGACTCAGGTCCATCGAGTCAGTGATGCGATCCAGCAATCTCATCCTCTGGCGTCCCCTTCTCCTCCTGCCTCCAATCCCTCCCAGCATCAGGGTTTTTTCCAATGAATCAATTCTTTGCATGAGGTGGCCAAAGTATGGGGGTTTCAGCTTCAGCATCAGTCCTTCCAATGAATATTCAGGGCTGATCTCCTTTAGGATGGACTGGTTGGATCTCCTTGCAGTCCAAGGGACTCTCAAGAGTCTTCTCCAACACCACAGTTCAAAAGCATCAATTCTTCGGCGCTCAGCTTTCTTCACAGTCCAACTCTCACATCCATACATGACCACTGGAAAAACCATAGCCTTGACTAGATGGACCTTTGTTGGCAAAGTAATATCTCTGCTTTTGAATATGCTATCTAGGCATAACTTTCCATCCAAGGAGTAAGTGTCTTTTAATTTCTTGGCTGCAATCACCATCTGCAGTGATTTTGGAGCCCCTAAAAATAAAGTCTGACACTGTTTCCACTGTTTCCCCATCTATTTCCCATGAAGTGATGGGACCGGATGCCATGATCTTCGTTTTCTGAATGTTGAGCTTTAAGCCAACTTTTTCACTCTCCTCTTTCACTTTCATCAAGAGGCTCTTTAGTTCCTCTTTACTTTCTACCATAAGGGTGGTGTCATCTACATATCTGAGGTTATTGATATTTCTCCCGGCAAACTTGATTCCAGCTTGTGCTTCTTCCAGCCCAGTGTTTCTCATGATGTACTCTGCAAAGAAGTTAAATAAGCAGGGTGACAATATACAGCCTTGATGTACTCCTTTTCCTATTTGGAACTAGTCTGTTGTTCCATGTCCATTCTAACTGTTGCTTCCTTTCTCAAAAGGCAGGTCAGGTGGTCTGGTATTGCCATTTCTTGAAGAATTTTCCACAGTTTATTGTGATCCATACAGTCAAAGGCTTTGGCATAGTCAGTAAAGCAGAAATAGATGTTTTTCTGGAACTCTCTTGCTTTTTCGATGATCCAGTGGATGTTGGCAATTTGATCTCTGGTTCCTCTGCCTTTTCTAAAACCAGCTTGAACATCAGGAAGTTCACGGTTCACGTACTGCTGAAGCCTGGCTTGGAGAATTTTGAGCATTACTTTACTAGCGTGTGAGATGAGTGCAATTGTGTGGTAGTTGGAGCATTCTTTGGCATTGCCTTTCTTAGGGATTGGAATGAAAACTGACCTTTTCCAGTCCTGTGGCCACTGCTGAGTTTTCCAAATTTGCTGGCATATTGAGTGTAGCACTTTCACAGCATCATCTTTCAGGATTTGAAATAGCTCAACTGGAATTCCATCACCTCCACTAGCTTTGTTTGTAGGGATGCTTTCTAAGACCCACTTGACTTCACCTCCAGGATGTCTGGCTCTAGATGAGTGATCACGCCATCATGATTTTCATTTATGTTTTGCCAATTTTTGCTTTTTCTCCAAAGACAGTGTACCAGTGCACACTCAACAGCACTATATCAACATTTCGTGGTTTCACATGACCAGCAACTCTTGGTGTTTTCAGGCTTTCAAAATTTTTGACCATCTGGGACGTGTGCAATCCATCATTTAAAGTATTTGCATATAATTTCACTGTGTGGAAGAGCCATCACTTGTTCAAATCAAAATTCTGGTGTTGGGCATGTAGATAGTTTCCAATTTTTCTGTTTTATAATCAAAGCAGTGGTTGTCCAATTACTTCCTCAAGACAAATTCCAAGAGTGAAAATGCCAGACTAAATGTTCCACACACTGAAATTTTAGATCCATATTGCCCACCTGTCACATAGAAAGATTTTACAATTTTAAATTCTTATCTACAGTATTTGCATACCTTTACTCCAAAATGCATTTCAAAAGCAGCTTTTTAAAAAAATCTAAGTTTTGTATATACTTAATATTTTCTTTTTTTTCTTTTTTAATTGAAGTATAATTGCTCAGAATTTGATTTTAAAGGCCAAATGACACAAGGCTCTCAGAAAAACAAAACTCAGAAATGCTTTTTCCCATCCCACTTCCCAGAAACAACCATTTTAAATCCTTAGCAGTTTCATCTCTTTGCTTCTATAACTCATAGTATGCTTGTACTGCTGTTTCTTCGTTTTGTTTTAAACTGTAGCAGACAGGCTAGATACCCACTCTGATATCAATTTTTCCTAAACCTTCAGAGATAGCTTAGAATTCCTGAGCCTTTCCAGGGTTCTGAAGCATTAAAATGTCCTTGTCCCCACTCGGCTGCTGTTATCTGCTCTCCCATTTTGTCAATAAGAACATATCTTTTCTTTTTATTCCTTTACTGTCATTTAGTGGGGTTTTGTGGACAGAGTGGAGATAAATGGATATATTTAATCTGCCATATTGAACCTGAAATCCGAAGATACTGTAGATTTTATTATCATTATTATTTGGCCACGCTATAGGGTTTTGGGAGACCTTAGTTCCCCGTTCAGGGATTGAGCCTCTGCCCCTGCAGTGGAGTTCCAACCACTGGACAGTCAGGGAATTCCCGTTTCTTTTAGAAAATTTTTAAAAACTTTGAAAACAATCAGAGTAGTATCTATGTTAGAAAGGCCTCTCTGAAAATCATTTAACTCTTGGGACATGGATGGACGTTAAGAAACATGGAATCAGCTGAGCGCCCCCTACTGGAATATCTTGCCCAAAGAAGTCTGACTTTCCCTGGGGCCTCTTTGTTCAGGGCCCAGTGCTTCACAATCATGGCGGTCCACCAAAGGAGTTGGGGAGATTCTAAAAATCCTATGCCCAGGACTCCACCCTGGGCCAATTAAATTTTTCTCTCTGTGTGTGGGGATTGAGCATCAGCATTTTTAAAGCTCTTGAGTGGTTCTGGAGTGCAGAGTCACTGTTCTCTGCTAAGCAGCTCACTAGCCGGTTTATAACAGCATGGTAATATTTGGACTGGAATCCGTCCCGTGTCCTTGTTATGCAGTTACTTTTGTGTGTTGTCTAGATTCTGGATAGTGTCTATTTTCATGCTCTAATTTCATAAGCATGTCTTCTGTTAATCTGAGTAATGAAGCACACAGCGGCCTTAACATAGTATATTTGTGCCACACTCATTTGGCAGAGGCATAGGATTTAGCTCAGTCCTCACATCACATTTATACTCTGCAGGAAGTCGCCATGACAGAGTGAAAACTGTCCAGTGATGTGGCCATTTTGTTGCATGTGGATTTTTGCATTGCTGGAGTGCAGTAATGGCGGAGAATATTATAGTCTTAATGACTATTATTGTGATTATAACGTGGATACTTGAGTCGTAGTCACCAAAACCCTCCATTATTATGAATTGATCCAATGTCTATATGGGGTTGCAAAGAGTGGGACACGACTGAGCACACCCAGACGCACTATATTAGCCTCCCGTCCACCCCAGCCCCTCTGCAAAGCGTTATTGAGAACAGGCTTAATTCTTAGAGGGGCTGGTTAGTCTTGCTGCGTTTTAGCTTTAGCCTGCAAAAATATAGTCATTACTCATCATGGTTATCAGAAAAGAACAAGATGGGTCAATATATGTCATCACACTGGAGGAGGGGAAAATCCTACAACAGATTTAGAGTAAAGGACCATGTGGAGGGAATTCTCTGGTGGTCACCCTGCTTATTTAATTTATATGCAGAGTACATCATGCAAAATGCCATGCTGGATGAAGCACAAGCTTGAATCAGCACTGCAGGGAGAAATATCAGTAACCTCCAAAATGCAGATGACACTACCCTTATGGCAGAAAGCAAAAAAGGACAAAAGAGCCTCTTGATGACTGCCAAAGACGAGAGTGAAAAAGTTGGCTTAAAACTAAAAATTCAGAAAATGAAGATCATGGCATCCGGTCCCATCACTTCATGGCAAATAGATGGGGAAACAAGGAAACAGTGACAGACTTTACTTTCTTGTGCTCCAAAATCACAGAGGACGGTGACTTCAGCCATGAAATGAAAAGACACTTGCTACTTGGAAGAAAAGCTATGGCCAATCAAGACAGCATATTAAAAAGCAGAGATATTACTTTCCCGACAAAGGTCCGTCCAGTCAAAGCTATGGTTTTTCTAGTAGTCATGTACAGTGTAAGAGTTGGACTGTAAAGAAAGCTGAAGGCCGAAGCATTGATGCTTTTGGAATGTGGTGTTGGAGGAGACTCTTGAGAGTCCCTAGGATGGCAAAGGGATCCATCCAGTCCATCCTAAAGGAAATCAGTCCTGAATACTCACTGGAAGAACTGGTGCTGACACTGAAACTCCAATACTCTGGCCACCTGATGCAAAGAACTGAATAACTGGAAAAGACCCTGATGTTGGGAAAGACTAAAGGTGGGAAGAGGAAGGAGACGACAGAAAATGAGACAGTTAGATAGCACCATTGATTCGAAGGGCATGAGTATGAGTAAGCTCCGAGAATGGATGATAGATGATAGACGGGGAAACCTCAAGTGCTGCAGTCCACGGGGTTACAAAACAGTCGGACAGGAATGACAGAATCATCTGAGCAATCAAAAACCTAACCTCATGATTTCACACAATTAACACACAGAAAGCTGTTAAGTATAGGAACCCCAGAAATAAACCCTGCCTCAAAATTTTCACTCCTCAAGGTCTGTTTTTGCATACAAAAATGCTGGCCTTGTTTATCTCACAAGACCTCCAAAAATTGTGTGTAACTGGCTTACAATGCTGCTCTAAGCCTAACTAACTGAATCTTAACTGTACAACAAAAGACTCAGTTTGGGCACAAGCAAGAATGAGCCTAAAAATACTGCACGGCGCCTGTACATATACGGACGAGGGAATGCTCACTCCTACTTCAGTGAGGCTGACGCACGACAAGGGTAAGTCTGGCTCAAGAGTTTGCAGCAGATCTTTGCAGGAAAGTGGATGAAGGCTCATTCTTTGAAATACTATGTTTAAAAGAAATCTACAATAAACTGAAATAGTAAATGGAAACTCTATTGCTTGCAGTGCGTTTTGGTTATGCAAATGAATGCTGAGTCCCCACCCCCAAGATTCATGCCTCTCCCGGCCCCAGCTCCCGTGAAGCCAGCTTCTCGTGTCCCTTGTTCCCAGGTCCCTGACCATGTTTTCTCCTCCTCGACACTCTGGGTCTGATTTCTTTTGAATAAGGATTTTCTTGACAGCTTAAGATAATGGTATATGGGTGCTGTATTTGACACAGAGAAGGTTCACTATAATGTCGAATGAAACAGAGTGTCGAACCCACTCAGTCATGCTCGGACTATGTGCGACCCCATGGACTGTAGCCCTCCAGGGACCTCTGTCCATGGAATTCTCCAGGCAAGAATACTGCAGTGGGTAGCCATTCCGTTCTCCAGGAGATTCTTCCCCAGGAGCAAATCTGGGTCTCCCACTTTGTAAACGGACTCTTTACCGTCTAGGCCATTAGGGTGATTCTTATCACTGTTCAAAAAAAAAAAAAAAGGTGACTTTCAAAATATGAGGGCCCGGTCCCGTCCCTGGGTCATGAAAATTGTCCAATTCATTTGCTCAGTTCTGTCCAACCGGCTTTCCTATCCGTCACTAACTCCTGGGGCATGCTCAAACTCACATCCATCCAGTCGGTGATGCCATCTAATAGTTTTATTCAATATTGTCCCTTTCTCCTCCTGCCTTCAATCTTTCCGAACAGCAGAAAAAACTGCAGGGAAAACCCCATGCAGGGTGTTATGGGAATCTTACTGACCAAAGGTACAGCAGAAAAACCTCTTGGAAAACCCCAGAGTTATGGGAGTCTTCCTGACCAAAGAGCAAACCTGTGATCTCAAATGATCAACCACACAGAAAAACTCTTAACTGTAGAAGTCCTAGAAAAACTGCCTGAAGTCGCCCACTTTTCAAGATCTATTTCTTCACACAAGAATGTTGCCTTGTTTATCTCACAAGACCTCAAAAAATTGTGGGTAACTGGCCTTTTTTAACCCTTGGGCCTACCTAACCAAATCTTAATTGCAACACAAAAGACTCAGTTCAAGCAGGAGCAAGAACAAAGGTAAGAATCCCATACTATGAGGATATGTGTACATATTCATGAGGAGAGATACACTCCTAACACAGTGAGGCTGAGGAGCATCAAGGGTCAGTCCCCGTCAAGACTTTGCAGCAGTTCTTTTCAGGTAAGTGGATGAAGGCTCATTCTTCGAAATGCTACATTTAAAAGAAATCTATGATAAATTGAAGTATTGAATTGAAACTATATTGCGTACAGTTCATTCTGGTTATGCAAATGAACACTGAGTCCCCACCGCTGAGATTCATGCCTTTCCCGCCCCAGTTCCCATGAAGCCATCTTCCAGTCCCTTGTTCTCTGGCCCCTGACTCCATGTTTTCTCCTCCTCGAGGCTCTGAGTCTGATTTCTTTTGAATAAAGGATTCATCACCAGGCCAAATCTCAGAATAGTTTTATGGAGCAGTTTTTTTTTTACCACTTGCTCGGCCTTCTCAGTCCGGGTGGGAAAACCTTCAATCCGTCCTGTGAATGTATCTATCATGACTAATAGGTATTTATACCCTTTAGAAACTGGCATCTGGGTGAAGTCCATCTTCCAGTCCTCTCCTGGGTAGGTCCCATGCTGTTGGATGGGCTGGGCCAGCTGGGGTCTTCAAGCTCCTTGGGGGTTGTTCAATTGGCAGGTAGGACAAGAGGAGACTACTTGCCTTATAGTCATTTGGAGGCCTGTTCCTCTGAAGGACCTTTCTAGTAATCTTTGGAGGGCCTTCTCCTCTAAATGAGTGGTGGCATGTAAGGAATTAACCAACTTCCACTAGAGGTTCCCAGAGAGAAAAAAGGAGTCCCTCCTATTGGAACCACCCCATATGATCTTGAAAGCCCTCACTCTTAGCTTTAAGAGTCTTACCTTCAGTACATGAAGGAGTTTCTAGCAAATTAGCCTGTGGAACTAGGGTGGAAGCCCCTATTAGGTCACTCTTCTGTAATGCTGCTCTCTTAGCTGTCTGATCGGCTGCTTGGTTCCCTCGTGCCACTTCCATGCTCTGTTTTTGGTGTCCTTTACAGTGGGAGACTGAAACTTCAGTGGGCAGATGGACTGCCTCCAAGAAACTAAGGATTTGATCACCATACTTGACTGGGGACCCTCGGGTGGTCAAGTGGCCTCTTTCTTTCCAAATAGCAAGCAGCATGTGCATGTAGCACCAGAAAGGCATACTTGGAGTCAGTGTAAATGGCTGCTCTTTTTACTTTTCCCAGCTCTAAAGCTCAAGTCAGAGCTATGAGCTCAGCCAACTGGGCTGAAGTATCTGGTGGCAAAGGTTTAGCCTCTGTGGTCTCAAAATTGGAGACTACTGCATAACCAGCTCTTCTTTTTCCATCTAAGATAAAGTTGCTTCCATCAGTGTACCAGATTTCCTCAGGATTCATCAGAGGATCTTCTGACAATCCGTCTCGGGGTTTTGTCCAATGGTCCAAAGTTTCTAGGCAAGAGTGAATGGGGAGAGAGCCCTCGGGGTAGGCAGGAGAGTAGCTGGGTTAAGAACCTCACAAGGGAATATAGTCAGACCTGGATTTTCCATCAGCACTACTTGATATCTGACGATCCTTTGATCAGACATCCATAAATGGCCTCTCTCATTCAGGAGTTGTTTCGCTTGGTGACTGACAAAATTAGTTTGCCCCCAAGAGAGTTTTAAAGCATCTTCTATCAGGACTGCAATAGCTGCAAGATTTCAAAGGTAGGGAGGCCAACCTCGGGTGGTTGGGTCTAGCCTCTTGGATAAGTAAGCTACTGGCTGGGACTCGGGTCCCAACCTTTGAGTTAAGACTCCAAAGGCTATTCCTTCCTTTTTGTGGACATATAGTTGAAATGCTTTTTCCAGGTCTGGCAATCTCAAGGTGGGTGCTTGAGTTAAGGCTTGTTTTCCTGTAGCCTTTGCCTCCTTTGGAGGAGTTCCCCTTGTCAATAGGATTAAATCAACCTGTCCCTTTAAGCTTTCATATAAGGCCTGGGAGATTAGACCATAGCTGGGTATCCAGATTCTACAATTCCTGGTTAGCCCCAGGAAAGCTCACAATTGTTTTCAAGCCATGAGGGAAGGCAACTGCAGGATTCCTTGTACTCGGTTGGAGGACAGCCTCCTAGACCCGTGTGTCATCTGAACTCCAGGGTAAGTGACCTTTGTCTTAACCATCTGTGCCTTAGCACGGGAGACTTTATATCCCCTCTCTACCAAAAAGCTTAGAACTTAATCACATGTTGTTGGACATTTTCCTCATCTGGGGAGCAGACTAGTAGGTCATATACATATTGCAATATTTTCCCATTTGGTCTCAGGTCCAGATGTAGGAGATCCTGGTGAAGAGCCTGTCAAAACAGGTGGGGGCTATTTCTGAACCCCTGAGATAATACTGTTCAAGTCATTTCAGCTGTAGCGGCTGAAAAGTTTCCAAGTTTATCACAAGGGTGGCTCCCAGCTTAATGAGTAAATATCTCTTCCCAACAAGGGAGTAGGACACTCAGGGACCACCAGAAACTGGTGGGAAAATGTTTGTCCAACCCAGAAACGAATAATTGCTCAGGCAAATCTTGTTTTAATTGTTTTTTCTGTAGCACCCAAAATGGTACAGGTTTAGGAGGAGAAGGCTCCAGAGTAGGAGGTCAGGACAGAATAGGTAGCCCCGTGTCAACCAAGAAATTCTCAGACCTACCTGCCACATCCATTTGAACCCTTGGCTCCATCCCCGTGATGGTTATCTGTGACCGGTGGGCTGGCTGGAGTGGGCTGCTTCAGTCTTGTTGAACCATCATAAAGGAAGGCTTGGCACTTGACCTTGAGGCTCTTGGGTCCTGAGGACAGAGTGCTACCCAGTGTCCCAATTGATGGCATTTGTAGCAAGCCACTTTAGGAGACTTGCCAAAGTTTGGACACTCCTTGGCCCAATGTCCCGTCTGTCTACAGATTAGGCATTTGCCTCATGCCTTGTCCTTCAAGGACTCGGGGTTTGCCATAGGGCTTCCCTAGAGGGCGGCCAGCATCTGGGTGTGCCTTATCTCTTTCCTTCTCTCTCTTTCTGGGGCCTTGGACTCCCTCTCCTATTCTCTGTGATAAAAGGTATTGGTAGCTATCTGGACCGTCATATCTAAAGAGGCAGCAGGGTCCTGCTGCTATAGCTGTTGTATATTTGTCCTTATGTCTGATGCATACTGGGACAGGAATTTGTCCTTTAAAATCACCTGTCCCTCGTAAGAGTCTAAGTCCAGATTGGCAAACTTTGGGAGGGCCTCTTTTAGACTTTCCAGAAGGGCAATGGGGTTCTTGTTGGACTCCTGAGTTATTGTTGAAACTGGGCACAGTCCCACAACTAATAGGCTTCCTTCTATTTCCATGGGTGGACTTACTTAGGGGTGAGTCTTTCTGAAGCTTATCCTACCCAGTACTGTTGCAACCTGAGAGCTGGGCTTCCCTGGGTCAGGGTGCAGATCCTCAGGCAGGTCGAGGCACGTCAACCTCCTGGGACCCCTGGACTGGCAGATCTCCGAGCAGGCTGAGGCGTGACAACCTCCAGGGGACCAGATCCCTAGGCAGGTTGAGGCAGGTCAACCTTCTGGGATCCCCAGATTGAAGTTGGGTGACCCCAAGGTCTCCAGTGTGACTAGTGCTGGGTAGGATTAAGGGGCTGTAATCTTAACTCATTGCCGGTTTGTCCACCCAGGATGGGAAGATACCATGATGTAAAGCAATCCAAGCCTGTGCCTTTGAGACCGGGAACCTGGCAAAATAGCTCCAAGCCTAATCCTCTTAAGGTGATATAAGTCACTGATTCCTTCCTCTAGTCCTCCATAAGAACAGTTTAAAGTGTCTCCAAAGGTAAACATTTCATTGTCATAGACCCATTCTAGGTAATAACAGAAGTAATGACAAAGGAGTGGGTTAACTGGTCCTGTTAGGGGCGTTAAGAGTGCTTTAATAACAGGCTGGGTGGAGCTGGATGTTCCCTGCAGAGGGGGCAGGGTCGTGGTTGTAGGAGTTAGTAAGTGGCTTAAGGGCAAAATGATAAGAGGCAAGAGACCAGCTGTTCCATAAAAGTGGAGTGGAGATTTGATCTGGGGGTATGTTCGCAGCTTTAGGAGAAGGGTGGTAAGGGTTTGGGCACAAATGGCCTGTGGGGCTAACCTCCAAAGTGGCAAACGTTGTCCCTGGAAGCCCAATTGCCCTTGAAGGGATGCCACTAACAGATGGACTTCTAGCAGGCATTTGTGTGCCTGTCACCTGCCCTACCAGGTTCACTGAGAGGTGCTGTTGCCACATATGTTGTAGGAAACATGGAAGATGAAGGCCTGAATCTCTAGAGGGATTGGATGTTATACAGTATTTGCTTCCCAAGGGCCAGCTATTTTCTGGTTTGTCCCACCAGAAGATTGTAGACGCAACATTGTGGGCCCAGATGGGGCTCATGAAAAGAGCATGTAACAGGAGGGACGGGGGCAGGGCACAACTTTTGAAAGAAGGACATAGCCCAAGGATATAACATAAACCAATTAAAATCAAAAGGGTCCAAAATGGCAGTCAAGTTTACTTCAACTAAACCTTGATCCTCAATCTGTAAGCTATGACACACCCAGAGGCACCATAACAGTTCCAGGGCACTAGCAAAAGACCAAGGACTGGGTGGTTTCCCAATTGTTGGAATGATCCTCCCACTCATTAGCATATGAAATTACCCAGCCCATAAAAACTAACCACCCTACATTTCATGGCTGCCTCACTCGCCCTCTGTGATGGCCCACACTCTGTGGAGTGTGCTTCTCTCTGAATGGATCTGAACAAATCCATTTCTTACATATTGCTTTGTCTCTCACTGAATTCTTTCTGCAATGAGATATCAAGAACCTGAGCTTCACTGGGTCCTGAAACCAGGCACCATGGATTCTGGCTGGGTTAGAGTCCTTCCCACAGGGTTCGAGTCCCAATCTTAGGTAAATGGTTTCAAGCACAATTTTTGAATTGTGGAAATGGAAAGATGATGACCTGCCCAATACTTTGTAAACAATGGCATAGATGGAGAGAGGAGCTGAAGGACAGGAGGAAAAAGCAATGGGAAGAACGTGCCGAAAAACCCCCTTAATAACCTGTCAGAAAAACTGCTAAGTGCCTGACCTGTGCCCACAATTTTCATTGGCCTGATCCTTGGCACAAAGGAGATTAAGGACAGAAGAACTCTCACCCGCTTAGGCAACAGCTACTAGGCCACAGCAGTTAGTGGAGCCTTCAGGACACACTGAAGAGTAGCTCCTGCCAGAGTCCCTCAGTTGCACCCACTGCTGCTTGCCTGTTCACAGGGGGTTTGATGAAACAAGAAACGAGAAATCGTAAAGGAATTAAGATTTTTTTAGTCATATGTCCTTCTAGCCATAGGGGCGAGGACTTCCTACCTTAACCGGAGGTCTTCTGGAATCTGAGACTGAGCCGCGTGAGCTTCCTGCCGAGCTGGTTTTGCTGTCCTGCTTTCCAGCATGCTAGGCTTCTTGTTACTTCCACTGTGCTGTGTTTCCTTCACGTTCAGCTTCCAGAGCATGAGCTTTCTCTGGGTTGGGCTTCTGTGCTTGGTCTTCACCTCACTGGAGCCTAGCTGAGGTTGTTTCAGCCAGGTTACTTCCGGGTCACGGCAACCAGGTATGTCCGGTTAGTGTTAGTCGCTCAGTCGTGACTCTTTGCGACCCCATGAACTGCAGTCCACCAGGTCCTCTGTCCATGAGATTTTCCAGGCAAGGATACTGGAGTGGGTTGCTGTTTCCTTCTCCAGGGGATCTTCCCAACCCAGGGATCGAACCCGAGTCTCCTGCACTGCAGGCAGATTCTTTACCGACTGAGCTACAAGGGAAGTTATGTCAGGAGAGTGTGTAATTTCCTCTGTTTTGTCTTGCCGCAGCAAAGACTTGAAAAGGTGGAGCAGTGTTTTTTGTTTGTTTGTTTTGTTTTATAGTGATGGGATTAATTTCCAAGTTGTCTTTGGTCAATCGTTCTGACTCAGGGTCCTTCCTAGTGGCACTCACATTGCTCAGCCAAGATGGATGCCAGCGAGGAGGATTCTGGGAGGTGGAAGGACACGTGGCATCTCCTTTTGCCCTTTCCTGAATTCTTCCAGTTGGTGGCAGCTTGTTAGTTCCCTGTTCCTTACCAGGACCTCCTGTCTAAAATAACTCACACAAATGGTTACTGTGGTGCTTGGCCAGGGTGGGCAGTTTCAGTGTACTTCCCCTAACAAAAGGATTTCATAATAAGCAAAGATAAAGAGTTCCCTGGTGGTCTAGTGGTTAAGATTTGGTGTTGTCACCGCCATGGTCCAGGGTTCAATCCCTGGTCGAGGTCTGGCCAACTACAACAAAAAAGGAAAGAATAAATAAGCATAGCAGAAATACAAGACAAAGAATCCAGGAAGCCAAAATGAGTTTTTAAAAGAGTTGATCAAAGAAAACAAGAAGGTACAAATAATAGCAGGAATGAGATATAGGATATAACCAAAGATATAAAAGTGTGGCTAGCCAGGCTGCTTCCCTCTCCAGTATCATTTCTCTCCATCCTCCCTACTAACAGTGTTTGCATTAGAAGGGGCAGCAATGTGATGTTATAGGTCAAAACGTCATTAGAAGTAGTATTAGAAGATACAGTTGAGACTGTCTTCTAGAAAACAGAGCAAAACAAGAGGTAGAAAAAATGGGAGAGAAAAGACAAAAATTAGGGGCTCATTCCAGAATGTACCATATCTAGCTACAAGAAGTCCAGAAAGAGAACACAAAATGAAAAGGAGAAAATTAAGAAAGAACTAAGGAAACTTTTCCAGCACACATACACACACGCACGTGTGCACACACATAGGCCTTTCCCCATCACCATCTTCCAGATATAGTTGTTTTTTGTTAACCTTATCTCTTTTTTTACGTTATTCATGTGAATATTATTCACAAGCTAGCCATCAAGTGACCTATGAATACACTACTTTTCTTTTAAAAAAAAATAATTATTTATTTGGCTGCATCTGGTCTTAGTTGTGCATCTGGCACATGGGATCCTTTGCTGAGGTGGCTCTTGGGCTCAGTTACTCCACGGCATGCGGGATCCTAGTTCTCTGACAAGGAATCGAACATGCGTCATCTACATTGCAAGGCAGATTCTAGGTGGACTCGGAAAGTCCCCCTACGTTACTTTTCTTCAACTTTTCTTTTGGTTTCTGACTTAACAATTGTCTTAATTATTATTTGCTTGATGTTCTATACACCTATTACTCACTCTTTTCCAGAGCCTCTGCTAGAAATGTTAGTCTACTTTCAATATATTCCAATACCACAGGTAATTTAGTCATTTCAATTACTTCAGGAAACATCCCTCCAGAAATCTTACACCTTTCTTTACTCCAATCTGGACCATTTATTCTCTTGAGCAGGGATCTTCCTTCCTTTTCCTCTGCTGGGTTCCTGTTGTTATCAACTTAAAACTGTCAATCAGCCTTGAGCAGAGCGTACTTCCATTTGTATTCCCTTTCCTGATCCATGGCGGGTGTGGGCTTGCTAAGTTGCTTCAGTTGTGTCTGACTCTTTATGACCCTATGGACTATAGCCCGCCAGGCTCCTCTGGCTATGGGATTCTCCAGGCATGAATACTGGAGTGGGTTGCCATGCCCTCCTTCAGGGGATCTTCCCAACCCAGGGATCGAATCCTCACCTCCTGTGTCTCCTGCATTCTTTACCACTGAGCCACCAGGGAAACCCATCAATGAACATAGGGGTGCATATCTCTTTTCAAATTAGTGTTTTTGTATTCTTCATATAAATAGCCGGAAGTGGAATAGCTGGATCATATTGTAGTTCTATTCTTAATTTTAGGAAGAGTCTCCATGCTGTTTTCTATAGTGGCTGCACAAATTTACGGTACCACAAGGTATGGGAGTTCCTTTTTCTCCACATTCTCAACAACACTAGTTATTTTTTGCCTTTTTGATAATAACCATTCTAACAGGCATGAGGTAATATCTCATTGTAGTTTTGATTTGTATTTCCTTAATAAAAACTAGTGATGCCCAGTATATTTTCATGTGTGTGTTGGCCTAGAGGGGAATCCCTGGTAGCTCAAATGGTTAAGAATCTGCCTGTAATATGGGAGACCCTGGTTCGATCCCTGGGTCGGGAAGACCCCCTGGAGGAGGAAATGGCAACCCACTCCAGTATTCTTGCCTGGAGAATCCCATGAACAGAGGAGCCTAGTGGGCTACAGTCCATGGGGTCGCAAAGAGTCAGACACGACTGATGCTGGCCTAGAAGGGTTATTTACTTGCCTTCCCAGCGTCTGGATGGAGGACAGGGACAAGAGGCAAACGGCGCCATCTGCTGTCCTGGAAGAAGAAACCAGCCGCACTACGTTTCCACTTGCAGACACTTTGCCAGCTCAGCTCCAGAGGAAGCTGGGAAATATGGTCTTACTCTTGATGTCCGTGTGTCCAACTGGTACTTTGAGGTTATTCCTACTACTAAGGAAGAAGGAAGAATTGATCTCAAAATGGGCAGGTAGAAGTCTCTACCATGATCTAAAACTGAAAATCATAAGAGAGCTTAAAAAAAAAAAAAATCCCAAGCCTATTAGTCCAAACTATCATTGCAAGTAAAACAGATTGTTTAGAGATGAGAATGGTGGCTTCCACGTAGTGGGAATTGAGAGATGGGGATATATGGAGAGGGAACGTGGGATCATAGTTCCCTGACTAGGGATTGAACCTGGGTCCTGTCAGTGAACGCTCAAAGTTCTAACCACTGACTGCCAGGGAATTCCTGGAAACCATTGATTATTTTTAACCTTTTTTTTTTTTTTTTCTTGGAAAGAAAAGTAGAACACACAAACAAATGTGTAGCTTAATAAAATATTTTCAAGCAAACACCCTGGTAACCACAGTGCAGATCAAGAAATAGAGCTTTGCCAGCCCCCTCATCCCCATCCCCTGTGAGGATCCTAGCTGAGTCACCGCCCTCTCCCTCCCCAGGAGACTTCTATGGTCGTCAGGTTTCTTTGTGGTTCACCCGTCGTTTAGTCTTGTCCACTTTTTTATGTGTCCTGTAAGTCGGTTTTATCTGCAGTTTCCCCTCCATCTCTTTCTTTTCTTTACAATTTATCTATAGAGGAATCCTAGCCCTTTAACTCTGCTGCTCTCTGCAGCCTGCCTGTCTCTGATTGCAAAATCAAAGTGCAGTTCCAGGAGTAACTCACCCCGCCCCTTGGTATTTCCAGCCAACTGGCAGTTGGATGCCCAGGCTTGATCCCACTCACTTTTGATCACGTTGACTCAAACTTACCCGGTGGCTGTTTTGGGTCACCCACCCAGTGGACCTTGAGACCTGTTGATATTCAGTTCCCTGTTCACCCATTCACGAGGGATGCAAAATCACTGTATTACTACATAGTTAAAAATGGTCAATTTTATGTTATGTATATTTTACCATTAAAAAAAAAAAGTTGAAAAAAATGCATGTTTGTCCTACCACTGGTGTATCTAGAAAAAACTGGAAGGCTGTCCAATACAGTGTTAATAATGGCTCTGTCTTGGTAGTAAGATTGTAGGTGGTCATTTTTTACTCTATATTAATCTGAAAGTTTTTCACTTGCTATATACTAGTTTTTTATTGGAATATAGTTGATTTGCAATTCTGCATTAGTTTCAGGTGTACAGCAAAATCAACCAGTTATACATATACATATATATACATCTAAACAGCCACTCTTTTTTTTAGATTCTTTGCCATATAGGCCATTACAGAGTATTGAATAGAATTCCCTGTGCTATACAGTAGGTCCTTATTAGTTATCTATCTTATATATAGTAGTGTTGGGCTTCCTCTGTGGTCCAGTGGTTAAGACGCTGCACTTCCACTGCAGGGGGTATGGGTTCAATCCCTAGTTGAGGGAAGTTCCACATGCTGTGTGGTGTGGGCAAAAAAAAAAGATATATATATAATAGTATGTATATATCAATCCCATTCTCTCAGTTGACCCCCCCATCCCCTGGTAGCCATACGTTTGCTTTCTATATCTGTGACTCTACCTCTGTTTTGTAAATAAGTTCATTTGTACCCATTTTTAGATTCCACATATAAGCAATATTATATGATATTTGTCTTTCTGTGTCTGACTTATTTCACTCATTATGACAATCTCTAGGTCCATCCACATTGCTGCAAATGGCATTATTTTCCTCTTTTTAAAGGCTGAGTAATATTTCATTGTATATATGTACCACATCTGCTTTATCCATTCCTCTGTTAATGGACATTTAGGTTGCTTCCATGTCCTGGCTGTTGTAAATAGTGCTGCAGTGAACATTGAGGTGCATGTATGCTTTTGAATTATGTTTTTTTTTTTTTTCCTGGATATATGCCGAGGACTAGGATTGCTGGGTCATATGGTAGTTGTATTTTAGTTTTTTAAGGAACCTCCATACTATTCTCCATAGTGGCTGTACCAATTGACATTTCCACCAACAGTGTAGAGGGTTTCCCTTTTCTCCACACCCTCTCCAGCATTTTTTGTTTGTAGATTTTTTGATGATGGTCATTCTGACCAGGGTGAAGTAGTACCTCACTGTAGTTTTGATTTGTATCCATCTAATAATTAGTGTTGTGAATCATCTTTGCATGTGCATTTTGGCCATCTGTAGTATATATATTGCTTTCACAATATGAAACATCAATAAGGCAATTTCATTACAGATCAAAAAAACTAGAAAGAATAAAAAAGATAGTAGAAATGAATGCATGAATATAAACCAAAATCAGACTCAATGAAACACTGATCAAAAAATAAAATAAAGAGAAAACTTAATAATATTAGGAATGATAAAGTGTTACAGTCACTGCCAGCTGCCTTTCCAACATTAATGGTACTTTAAAAATTATATATATATATATATATATGTACCTATAAAAATTTGTATACAGTGTGCTGAGTGAAAGAAGCCTGAGAAAAGGTCACATATTGCATGATTGCATTTATATCAAATATTCAGACAGAAGGAAGATTGATAGTTGAGGGAGCAGAGGAATGGGGAGAAATTGCTTACTGGGTAAAGGGTTTTATTTTGGAGGGATGGAAATGTTTTCAAACTAGATAGAGGTGGTGGTTGCACAATATTGTGAATGTACCCAATGCTACTGAGTTGCTCAATTTAAAGTAGCTATATGATGTGACTTTCACGTCAATAAATTAAAAAATATAGTATGTGTTATTAGATATATATTACACTCTATACAGCCTTGAGACAATAGGGTAAATTTGAAAATGAACTGGATAGCCGATCAGATCAAATCAGATCAGATCAGTAGCTCAGTCGTGTCCGACTCTTTGCGACCCCATGAATCGCAGCACACCAGGCCTCCCTGTCCATCACAAACTCCCAGAGTTCACTGAGACTCACGTCCATCCAGTCAGTGATGCCATCCAGCCATCTCATCCTCTGTCGTCCCCTTCTCCTCTTGCCCCCAATCCCTCCCAGCATCAGAGTCGGATAGCCGATGATACTAAGAAATTATTTTTAGAAATTTAGCATGGATAATGACACTATAAATAGGTCCCTCTGTCATTCGGGCTGCTGACACCACAAAAGCCCACCCAGAGCTGAAGTTGGGCAACTGCGCTGGTTGTGAAGCTTTCCTCTGGAGCTGCCATGCCCTGCCCTTCTCCTTGGCCCACTGTTCCCTCTTAGGCCCTGCCACTGGGAAGTGCTAGAGGGCAGGCTGAAGCAGAAAGGGACTTGTTTCTTGGTTCTGTAAGCATAAACTCAGCAGTGGTCTTCTGGTTGTAATGCCTTCAGTGGTTGCCATTGATTCCCTCTTACAGCTTTTCTCTTGAACCAACCTCACCACAGTGTCCTCAAAGACCCTGGCATTGACAGCACCCCCTCTTTAGACATCTGGGCTCCTCCTCTAAGTTTTGTCAGCTTTTTTGTCCGTTTGTTTCTTTTTATTTTCTTTTGTTGAAGTGGAGTTGATTTACAATATTGTGTTAGTTTCAGGTGTAGAGCAAAGTGATTCAGTTATGCATGTTGGTGTTCAGTCGCTAAGTCATGTCCAACACTGCAATCCCATTGACCGCAGCATGCCAGGTTTCCCTGACTTTTGCTATCTCCCAGAGTTGGCTCAAATTCATATCCATTGTGTCAGAGATGCCATCCAACCATCTCATCCTCTGTCATCCCCTTCTCCTCCTGCCTTCAATCTTTGCCAGCATCAGGGTCTTTTCCAATGAGTTGTCTCTTTGCATCAGGTGGGCAAAGTATTGGAGCTTCAGCTTCAACATCAGTCCTTCCAATGAACACCCAGGACTGATCTCCTTTAGGATTGACTGGTTGGATCACCTTGCAGTCCAAGGGACTCTCAAGAGTCTTCTCCAACACCACAGTTCAAGAGCATCAATTCTCTGGTGCTCAGCTTTCTTTATAGTCCAACTCTCACATCCATTCATGACTCCTGGAAAAACCATAGCCTTGACTGGATGGACCTTTGTCGGCAAAGTAATATCTCTGCTTTTTAGAATGCTGTCTAGGTTGGTCATAGCTTTTCTTCCAAAGAGCAAGCGTCTTTTAATTTCCTGGCTGCAGTCACCATCTGCAGTGATTTTGGAGCCCAAGAAAGTAGTCTGTCACTGTTTCCATTGTTTCCCCATCTATTTGCCATGAAGTGATGGGACTGGATGGCATGATCTTGGTTTTTTGAATGTTGAGTTTTAAGCCAGCGTTTTTACTCTCTTCTTTCACTTTCATTAAGAGGCTCTTTAGTTCCTCTTTACTTTCTGTCAGTAGAGTGGTGTCACCTGCATATCATATCTAAGGTTGTTGATATTTCTCCCAGCAATCTTGATTCCAGCTTATGCTTCATCCAGCCCAGCATTTCGCACGATGTGTTCTGGATATAAGTTCAATAAGCAGGGTGACAATATACAGCATTGTCATATTCCTTTCTCAATTTTGAACCAGTCCATTGTTCCATGTCCAGTTCTAACTGTTGCTTCTTGACCTGCATACAGGTTTCTCAGGATGCAGGTCAGGTGGTCTGGTATTCCCATCTCTTTAAGAATTTTCCAGTTTGTTGTGATCCACACAAAGGCTTTAGCACAGTCAATGAAGCAGAAGTAGATGGTTTTCTGCAATTCCCTTGCTTTCTCTATGATCCGACGGATGTTGGCAATTTGGTCTCTGGTTTCTCTGCCTTTTCTAATTTCAGCTTGTACATCTGGAAGTTCTCAGCTCACATACTGCTGAAGCCTAGCTTGATTGTGCATATATATGTATATACCAAAATTCTCTTTGTTCTGATTCTGTTCCATTATAGTTTCTGACAAGATACTGAATATAGTTTCCTATGCTATACAGCAAATCTTTGTTGTTTTTATCATTCTTAATAACACCAACCTCTCTCTCTTTTTTTCATCCAGTTCTAGAGGCCATAGCTGTTTTTTTTAGCAATTGCTATCTTAGGGTTTTCATTTTGCCTTTTCGGCTCTCCAATATATGGGTTAACCATTCTTTATATTAAACTTTGCCTATGAAAATAATTTTTATTTCTGCCTTTTGACAGGACATGATTGATGCATCAACTACAGTTAGTTATTCATTGTATTTGCTTTATAGCTTATTGAAATCTTAGCTTAATGAAATCTTTCATTCTAATATTTTTATTTTAATCGAGGAGCCTGGTGGGCTACAGCTCATAGGGCCACAAAGAGTTGGACATGACGGAAGCAACTTAGCATGCAAAAAATATAAGGTAGCTAGGAATAAACCTGACAAAAGATGTATATGCCATAGAAGGAAATATTAAAGAGCATCTAAATAAAAGAAAGATATACTATACTAATACATTCATGGATGGGAAGACAAATATCTCTAAATATGCCAATCTTCTCCAAATTAAATCTTAGAAGGAGGCCTGGAATCTGCATTTTATCATCTTACTAGAGTTTGAAACGTGGTTTTGGACCAACTTTAGAAAACACTGATGAAGAAGGATAGTATTTCAAGTCATAAATATTTTCTCCAGGACATTTTATATCAAGGCCTTCAATAGCGCCTAACCTCACAAGTATTTTGTATTTGTCTTTACCATTGTCTCGGAGAAGGCAATGGCACCCCACTCCAGTACTCTTGCCTAGAAAATCCCATGGACGGAGGAGCCTGGAAGGCTGCAGTCCATGGGGTCGCTGAGGGTCGGACACAACTGAGCGACTTCACTTTCCCTTTTCACTTTCATGCATTGGAGAAGGAAATTGCAACCCACTCCAGTGTTCTTGCCTAGAGAATCCCAGGGACGGGGGAGCCTTGGTGGGCTGCCGTCTATGGGGTCACACAGAGTCGGACACGACTGAAGTGACTTGGCAGTTACCATTGTCTTTATACATAGTTTTCATTTCCTTGAAAGTCTGTAATTCTGGCTGAGACTTGTGGAAATAAATCAGAACAAAATTCATGAAGCCTATATATGCAACATATGTATTTGAATTTTTCAAATGCATGTACTCTCTCCCAATATTCCAGACAGGACAAGAGTTTTTATTTGAAGTATCCTGATCCTTCTGGAGCTGGCACCCCAGCATGTGCCAATCTAATCGTACCCTCCACAGCCAGCCACCAGTATGCCTGAGCAACCTGGCTATAATAACATTTCTAAAATCTTACAGTGTCTGCCAGAAACGTGGAAGTGTATAGCAAACGCTGAAACTGGCCAAATTCCTATAAAGACTAAAATCAGGGTGAGCACCCAAGGACAGCATTGGGTAATCGAATCAAACAATCACCTCTTTGCTCTACAGAAAGGCAAATACTCCTTTGCATGACCTGCAACCCCAATAGTGTGCAAGAAACATGAAATTCGACTCTTTCGTTGAAATAATACCCTTGGCTATTTTAAAGGTTGGTAGGAGCTTTCCTTTCTCTGAAAATACTCTGAGGTAGACAAGTCAAACTAGCATGGTTACTTTAACACCTGTTGATCCTTCAAGATATGGCTTAGATGTCATTTTAAACCCTCCTTAAACTTCCCCTTCACTAGTAGAAAATATGCTCAAGATCTTACTTTGCAATAATACCTCTATCTTCTGAGTTATGCTAGTTTTTCTTTTCAATTTTCTTTATTGGAATACAGTTGATTTACAATGTTGTGTTAGTTTGTGCTGTACATTGCATCAGTTTACATATACATATATCCACTTTTTTTTAAGATTCTATTCCATATAGATTATTCCAGATGAATTATTTTACTGTTTGTTATCACCCTCCATTGTTGGCCTGAGAGCCCTTATTCTAAACTGTGATATGCCTGGTGTCTAATTAAGGGCTCAGAATGCAGTAGGTGGGCTTCCCAGGTGATTCAGTGGTAAAGAATCCACCTGCTAGTGCAGGAGACACAGGAGATGCAAGTTCCACCCCTGAGCTGGGAAGATCCCCTGGAGAAGGAAATGGCAACCCACTCCAGTATTCTTGCCCAGGAAATCCCATGGACAGAAGAACCTGGCGGGCTACAGTGCATGGGGTTGCAAAGAGTTGAACAAGACTTAGCGACTGAGCATTTATGCAATGTAGTAGAATGTAGTAGGTGCTTGGTAAATGTTTAACTGATGAATGAACACTTTCTGTTGCCACTAAGTTTACCCTGGGATGATCTTGGTCCTGTGGCTGCCTGAGGTCTTCTCAGTATAGGAAACTCTCTGAGAGGTCTCAAGAAAGGATATCACATGGGCAATCGGAGGTTTGGCCCTCATCTGTATAGATTCAGAAAACCAAGTGGTCAGTGCATTTTCACCATTCAGAGGCTCTTTTTCTCAAAAAGTACGTATTGAGGGCTTTCTCTGAGCCTGGCATTCTCCTGGGTGCTGAGAATATAGGAGTTTCATGAGCACAGCCCCTGCCTTCACTTCATTTACCACTTGGCTGGGGGGAGTCCATTCAACAGGCCCTAAAAGGAAACAACTCAAGGGAGTTCCCTAGTGGTTAGTTATGATTCTAGGCTTTCACTGCTGGGGCCCAGGTTCAACCCCTGGCAGGGGAACAGAGATCCTGCAAGCCAAAAAACAAAACAAAAAAATCCAAGCCCCTTATACTGGAGAGTGGGACCCCCCAGGATCCTCTCTGTCCATGGAATTCTCCATGCAAGAATACTGGAGTGGGTTGCCATGCCCTCCTCCAGGAGATCTTCCTGACTCAGTGATTGACCCTATGTCTCCTGCATTGCAGGCAGATTCTTTACTGCTGAGCCACTGGGGAAGCCCCACTGGCGTGGATAGCCATTCCCTTCTCCAGGGGATCTTCCCTGCCCAGGGATCGAACCCAGGTCTCCTGCATTGCAGGCACATTCTTTATTGTCTGAGAGAAGGGAAGCATCTAAATAAGTGAGCCCATATTTAGGTAAATGCATAGCCTTTAGGGAGGAGGAGGGGAGAATACCCCCTACTGGTGAGGAGCTGTTTTTCTTGTACCTTCACCTTTCTGGCAGGAACACTTCTTAACCAAAACAATAAGTCCTTGAGCAAAAACGTAAGAATATGTAATGCAGACAGAACGTGGGATGCCTTTTAAAGACTTGGAAAAAAGAAACAATAGCTCTTTTTGTTTGTTTGTTTGTTTTATTGAAATGATAGCTCTTGAAGACTGAAAACGTAACTCAACAATGATTTCAGCAGAGGATAGTGCTTTACAGAGCTTGGGTTCAGGCTTGACAGTAATCTCTTTGAAAGTATTTAAGATAAAATTGTAAACAAAGAAGGGGTCTATAAAAAATCAGGTTAGTCTGCCCCAAGGAAGAAGAGAGTCATCTGAGACCCAGAGAGCCAGGCAGAAACTATTCTTTCTCTCTCCCTTCTGCTAAGTTGTTTTCCTTAGAAATGGATCACTAAGCATGGCCCACTTGCAAGAATAGAGGAATCAGACTCCACCTTTTTCTTTTTTTCTTTTGGTAGACTCCACCTTGAAGAGAGGGGCATTAAGGAACTTGTGGACAGATTTTTAAAACGCTACCACCTCTATTAAGGACATTATAAGAAGCAGACCTCTGAAATTCATATTTCTCACTGGAGCCAAAATAGCTATGTTTACCTTGAGCACCCAGTTTGCTTTTATTTTTTTATGTTGTGACTCACTCTGTAAATTGTGTTTCCCTCTTTTCTCAGCTGTCAAGAAGCTCAAAATAAAAATTTGGCTTACCTCTAGCTTGTGGACAAGGCATATATTTCATATAATCAACTCACCCATGACTTCATCTTATTTTTCTCAATCCTTTTATCATTTTCACTTTTTTCTCATTTCTTTCTCTCCCTATTTGTATATAAATGAATGATATGACATATATCTGTATCTTCACACACATATGTACGTCATGGCATATCGTGTGTGTGTTTACAAGCCTTCCAAATACCTTTGAAATAAGAATGTATATAACTAAAACAAAGGGCTTCCCTCATAGCTCAGTGGGTAAAGACTCTGCCTGCAATTCAGGAGACCTGGATTCAATTTCTGGGTCGGGAAGATCCTCTGGAGAAGAAAAGGGTAACCCACTCTGCTATTCTTGCCTGGAGAATCCCATGGACAGAGGAGCCTGGCAGGCTACAGTCCATGGAATTGCAAAAGTCAGACTCGACTTAGCGACTAACCACCACCACCAACTAAAACAAATACAATGAACTATTTTTCATTCCTCTTAGGACTTGAGGTCACTTGCATAGTCCTTTTGTTTTCTTAATAAAGATAACTATTGATTTTTTTTTTTGTTCCATATATCAGTTCAATTCAGTCATTCAGTCGTGTCTGACTCTGTGACCCCATGAACCGCAGCACGCCAGGCCTCCCTGTCTATCATCAACTCCGGGAGTTTACCCAAACTCATGTCCATTGAGTCGGTGATGCCATCGAGCCATCTCATCCTCTGTCTTCCCCTCCTCCTCCCGCCTTCAATCTTTCCCAGCATCAGGGTCTTTCCTAATGAGTCAATTCTCCACATCAGGTGACCAAAGTATTGGAGTTTCAGCTTCAGCATCAGCTCTTCCAATGAATATTCAGGACTGATTTCCTTTAGGATGGACTGGTTGGATCTCCTTGCTGTCCAAGGGACTCTCAAGAGTCTTCTCCAACACCAAAAGCATCAATTCTTCAGCAATCAGCTTTTTTTACAGTCCAACTCTCACATCCATACATGACTACTGGAAAAACCATAGCCTTGACTAGACGGACCTTTGTTGGCAAAGTAATGTCTCTGCTTTTTAGAATGCTGTCTAGGTTGGTCATAGCTTTTCTTCCAAAGAGCAAGCGTCTTTTAATTGCATGGCTGCAGTCACCATCTGTAGTGATTTTGGAGTCCCAGAAAATAAAGTCTGCCACTGTTTTCATTGTTTCCCCATCTATTTGCCATGAAGTGACAGGACCAGATGCCATGGTCTCAGATTTTTGAATGTTGAGTTTTAAGCTAGCCTTTTCAATATTGTATTTTCAAACAATACAGAAAATCATGAAGTAAAAATACTCCCAAGTTTCACCTCCCAGGGAAAAACATTATTAACATTTTGATTAATGTCCTTCTAAACATCTCTTTATAAACATACAGGCAATTCTATAAAAAATGGATTTTTTTAAAGCTTACTGTGCTATGTAGATTTTCTAGGTCAATTTAAAAAATGATTATAAAAAATAAAAATAAAAAATGTTTATCGTTTTTAGTAGCTGCATGGTGTTCTCCTGTACCATAAATTAACTGCAGTCTGTTTTAACACTCAATTCCCCAGGTCAGTTAGAAGCAGCATTACCAATAGATTATTCTGCATCTGGCTGGGACTTTTGCTTTTCAGAAGGTGAGGAATAGTGGCTGAAGCCATCAGCTTTATATACTCTAGGCATTTTTATATAGAGTCTAGGTTAATTATCTGTTGTTCTAGTTTTGAAATGTCAAAGCTGGACTGAGGTGTTCTGCCTGTGAAGTAAAATAATGGTACTTTCCCCCAAATTCACAGAAATAATTAAAATTAATAGAAGGAATTCCCCCAATATTGAAATTTATTCTCATGTAAGTTATTAAATCGTTGGGGCCTGCAACCACTGCTTTGTATTCTCTCATAAAAAATAGCATACGATTTACACAAATTTTCATAATAATGAATTATTTAAGGCAACAATTTAGGATTTCATGACAGTGTGTGACTATCAAGAAGCTTGGTCACTAGACATCTGGTTCCATCAGATATAAATAAGGAGTACTCCTGAGAAAAACTCCATCCCTGCCCCAATTTCATCAAGAAAGAAAATGGACTCAGCAAACCGAGTTTGCTAAAAAAAAAATTCAGTAACGAAACGACTGGCGGAAAAAGCGGAGTACGTTCAATGTGTATTAAGCGCCAACTAAGGGTGGATGGAGAACTGTGCTAGAAGCTAGGGCGGTTCAGCCAAGGCGAATATGACGCAGCCCCCATTGCGCAGGAGCTCGGGATCGGTAGGCGGTGCTGAAAGCTCTGGTGGAGGGGCAGGACTCGGGACAGGTGTCCGAGCCAGAAACCGCAAATTCTGAAAGCCATTACAACTCTCCTGCCTTGAAAGTCACGAAGTATTTTCTCTCATCCTCCAATCATTTGGCCTCAGTTCCGGAAAAGAGCAACCAAAACAAAAACACAACAATGTGTCCCCGATCCCGCTCCTTCCCAAACACTGAAATATTTCTGAACTTTTCCCGTAGAATAATAAAGATACTGGTACATCGCTCCTAGGAAACTACAAATCCCAGGAGGCTGCACACACAGCACAGTGGCTACTCTCCCGCACTTCGCAACGCCGCATTACGCTTCAATCCTGGTCCGCGTCTGCGAGTCGTGGCCGCGCTGCCTGCTGGGACTTGTAGTCCGCTCCAGAGTCCCTTTCTCCCTTCGCGCAGACTCGCGCGGCCTCGGTTCGCCCTTCGGCCCTGCAGAAGCCCAGCCCCTGCTTCAGTGCTCCCTACCCCCATCTCGTCCTGTCCCCTCGGGGGCCAACCTCCTCCGGTCACGTGGGAGCCCTGCATGCGGCGATTGGCGGAGGGGTTCAGGGGCGGGGCGCGAGGCCCGAGAGGTTCCGTGCCCCTTGTCGGGCCGCTTGTTTGGCTGCTGCCGTCACCTCATGGCGACGCGGGTAGAGGAGGCTGCGCGGGGAAGAGGCGGCGGCGCCGAGGAGGCAGTTGAGGCCGGACGGGGTGGACGGCGACGCAGCCCGCGGCAGAAGGTCAGTGTGGGGGCTGCCCGCCTTGTTGCCGGGCCGGGGAAATGCTGGGGCTAGCTGTTGCGGGGTCCACCTCTTCACTCTCTCGGGTTACCTTTTAGCCATGGGGCGAACATCCGGCCCTCTCCGGTCCCGGGGGTGACGACAGTGGGAGCAGGTGGGCAGAGTGAAACCAGGATGGGTGGGGTGGGAGGTCTGATGGTTGGGGACTGGAGGCGCGCGGCGGAGGCGGGAGAGAGGGCAGGGGGCGCACCCTGGTGAGAGGGGGAAGGGGTGCTTGGCGGGGGCGCGCCAGGTGTGACAGCCACGTGCGGCCGGCGTCGCGGGACCCCGGACACCAGGTGTCCCCTCTCCCAACCCCCGCCCTCCGTGTGCTTCCCGTGCTCCTAGCGCTGGGCACCACCGTCGAGGGGCTGCCGGGGGTCACGGACTCGCCCTCGCGCCCGGCAGGTGCGTGGGGCGCGCTGCCGGGTGCGTCCCAGCGGCGCGGGCAAGGCTGTTGCGCAGTAAGATAACGGCGCGGGATCCGGAGCTGCGCTGAGCCCCCCTTCTCCAGCGCCACTGCGCCGGCTGGCGAGCGCGGTCGCTCGGCCCCCGGGACCCAGGCCCTGGGGCCAGTGTCCCGGTGCTAGGGGCATGGCTGCACGTGGGGCGGGCGGTGGGGAGAAGATGCTGGAGGACCTGGGTCCCGCAGACTTGGGAGGAACATCGCGGATAGCCGGTCTTCCCAATGCAGCCCTCCTTCCCCCTATATTTCTCCCCCTTTTCTTACTTTATTGACCCCCCCCCCACCCGGTGAGTGGACAGCGGAGCGCTTCCCCTACATTGGCCTTTGGTCTCTCTTAATCTGGGAGTTGCGCTGGACCGTTCCCCTTGCCTTACTTGACTCACGTCAAGGAGTTTTCAGTGTCTCCCTGGATACAGGAAAATCAAGACCTTCAGAATGGGAGAATTCTACTTGTTCTGGAGTCAGTGGGTGGAGTTCGAAAAAGATTGCACAACGAACGGGGTACAGGGTTTTCAGGGCCCAGGAAGAGAGAAGTGCAGGGAAACGGACTGGAAAGGTGGAATCTCCGTCTTGTTCTTTGCCGGTGAACAGATTGAAACGTTCAACTTGTTGGACGTCCTGCTTGATCACTTGGGGCTGTTTAATGTTAATTAATTATGCATTTGAATACTCATAAAGATCACTCCTTTAGGAAATTACGAAATAATATTTTTCTAATGCGACTCGTGAACTTGAAAAAGAACAAAGGTTGGTTTTCCCTCTGTGCAGAATGTCAAGAATTAGCTTTTGGGGGCCTGTTTCTAAGGTTAGGTGTTTTCACGTCTCTGCATGAGAGTGTCACTACTTCTCAATTACCTTTCTTTCTCTTTGTACTCAAAAAGAAAGATCCAGTGCTTGCAGGACTGAAAAAGAAGCTGTGGACTGAAGTAACTCTAGGGATTCAACACTGTCACTTTGGACACCTCACTTATTCTCTGAGGGTGGGGAGCCAATCTCAGTGTTTGATTTCGTAGGTCCCCCAGAGGAGGACTCCAATGAAAAGCCACTGTAATTGAGGACATGAGTTCCTTTTTATGCCCTTAGCAAAAGGATAAAAAGTCTGAATTAGGAACTGAGATTTAACCAACTAGCATTTTAAAGGACCAAGAAGTAATGACCCTTTGAGGCGAGTTTTCAAAAATTAATAGGCTTTTTTTTTTTTTTTTTAGCAGTTTTAGGTTTACCAAAAATTGAATGTAAATTATGGAGTTCACAGGGTATCCCTTTGCCCTATTATTTATATCTTGCAACATGTGGTACATTTGTTACAGTTGATGAGTCAATATTGATAACCTTCCTACTAACTAAAGTGCATAGTTTACATTAGGGTTCATTGTTGGTGCTGTACCTTCTAAGAGTTTTGACACATGTATAATGACATATATACACCGTTACAGATATCATGCTGAAGAGTTTTACTACCCTAAAACCTCCATCCCGTCCTCTCTTCCCCCAAACCACTGGCCACCACTGATCTTTTTACTGTCTCTATTCTTTTGCCATTTCTTAGAATGTCTTAAGGTTGATTTTTTTCCCCCTAGATTTTTGCTTGGAGTGTTAAAAATTATTTAACTACTTTTAAACTTATTTTTAGGAGAAGGCAACGGCACCCCACTCCAGTACTCTTGCCTGGAGAATCCCATGGATGGAGGAGCCTGGTAGGCTGCAGTCCATGGGGTCGCTAAGAGTCGGACACAACTGAGCGACTTCACTTTCACTTTTCACTTTCATGCACTGGAGAAGGAAATGGCAACCCACTCCAGTGTTCTTGCCTGGAGAATCCCAGGGACAGGGGAGCCTGGTGGGCTGCCGTCTATGGGGTCACACAGAGTCAGACACGACTGAAGTGACTTAGCAGCAGTAGCAGCAGCAGCAAACTTATTTTTAGGTCCCATAGGAAGGATAAAGGTATATGGGATCTGTGCTCAAATTAATGAAATCTTACATTTATGTGGTGACCTGTAGTATTTATGGCATATTTGCACCTACATTAACTCTGTCAGCATCACTCATGCTATGGAGAAGGCTGAGCAGCTGTCATAATCTTCATTTATAGATGACAAATTGCTCAGCAAGGTCACGGAATTAGCCCAAGGGGTGAAGCTGAGTCTGGAACCCAGTATCCTTTCATCATGTTGCTGCTTAGTCGCTAAGTCTCTAAGTCTTGTCCGACTCTTTGCAACCCCATGGATCTACACTACAGTAATAAGTAGGTGGTAGTGGGCAAATGGGCTTCCCAGGTGGCTCAGTGGTAAAGAATCCGCCTGCTGTGCAGGAGACACAAATTAGATCCCTGGGTTGGGAAGATCCCTGGGTTGGGAAGATCCTCCGGAGAAGGAAATGGCAAGCCACTCTAGCATTCTTGCCTGGAAAACCCCATAGACAGAGGAGCCTGATGGCCTACAGTCCATGGGGTCACAGAGTTGGACACAACTTAGCAACTGAATAACAAACAACACTGGGCAAATAGTATGGATTTGAAGTCAAGACTCGTGGCTCTTCCCGCTTATTAGCTCTGTAGCTTTATAGCCTTGAGCAGGTTTTGCAATCGTTCTAAGTCTCAATTGCATCATCTGTAAAGGGGGCTGATGCTAATCCCTAATGCATAGGATTGTTGTGAAGCATAAGCGTTGATGTGACACGTTCAGCACAGTGCCAGGCATGTTCGAATTTTACTTGGTTTGGAGGGGAGCATATATGAAAGAGCAGTTTCTGTTGCTTTCAGGGTGTTATTCTGTAAATCTGTCTTGCGTGTTCTCAGCGCTCAGTCGCTTCAGTCCTGTTGGACTCTTTGCCCCCCATGCACGGTAACCCGCCAGGCTCCTCTGTCCATGGGGTTTCTCAGGCAAGAATATTGGAGTGGGTTGCCATGCCCTCCTCCAGGGGATCTTCTCGACCCAGGGCTTGAACCCAGGTCTCCTGCATTGCAGGCAGATTCTTTACCCACTGAGCCACCTCGGAATCCCAAATCTATCTTCCAACCTTTGTATTCTTCCCTCTTCCCAGAATCTCTCTGTGATCGACTTAATGAGCAAAAATCAGGTCAGGGTGGGGCAAGAGTATGGGATAGAAAGAAACCATTTGATTATCTTGTTTTTCTCCCCATTTGCAAACTTGATGATGAATTTCCACTCTCCTAGCACAGAGATTGCTGCTGCTGCTAAGTCGCTTCAGTCGTGTCCGACTCTGTGCGACTCCATAGATGGCAGCCCACCAGGCTCCCCCGTCCCTGGGATTCTCCAGGCAAGAACACTGGAGTGGGTTGCCATTTCCTTCTCCAACGCATGAAAGTGAAAAGTGAAAGTGAATTTGCTCAGTCGTGTCCGAGCGACCCCATGGACCGCAGCCCACCAGGTTCCTCTGCCCATGGGATTTTCCGGGCAAGAGTACTGGAGTGGGGTGCCATTCAAAGTGATCTTCTGTTTACAACATTGTCATCTAATTCTATCAGCAAGCTTTGGTAAATTTTATTTTCATGGAGAAGCAAACAAGCAAAGCAGTAAAAAGGGAGACCAGACACAGCACATGCCACCTTTGTAGATCATAATATGTATGTCACAGTCATTTATGATGTTATGGAAGGTGTTGTGTATGTTATTTTGTGTCATTTATATTGGTCTTGACTAGAGAAGTTTTGTTTAGGAATGTACATGCCAAATCCAGATTCTGTAAAACAGGGTGCATGTGATTTACCTTTGTGTGGAATGCTTCACAGGAGTCACTGTAATAGTTTTCTTTTCAGTAGATATGCTGTTCAATTTTACACTTTTCAGAGTTGTGTTTCAAAGGAAAGGAACTCACCGTTTCCTGCATTGCGCTAAACACTTAGAATGTATTTGCATTCTAATATCTCCTTACCTCTGCAGAATAGATGGTAGCCCTGGGTGTTAAAACAAAACAACCACCAGAAAACCTTACTCTTATTAAATAACAGAGCTCAGAGTTGGTGACGTTGGCATAGAGCTGGTATATAATTGTGTAATTGATAATGCAACCGACGTACTTGACTGCATGGACAGATTCTGCTTACCCAGGGAGTTTTAACCTAATATCCCAAAGAAATCCCTGTGCCTCTCCCTCCCCGCAGCTTTTGTTTGGTTCTAACGTGATTATCAGTAACTTTTAGTTATTATAATAGATGTGACAGTATTTAAAGTGTGCAAAGTGGTATACAGATTTAATATAATATTCACCACCATTGAGAATTAGCCATGTTTAGAATTTTCCCAAGCAGGGCATTTCTAGAAGAGGATAAAATAAGTCAAGTGACCCTTTAAGAGTTTGAACTTTGAGTATTTTTTTTCACTAGTATGTTTTTATGATTCAGTCTATTTCCTAGTTGAAATTCTCTTAAATGTTCTTACTTGAAGGAAACATATATAAAATCACCAGTGTTGTCCTGTTGACATAATTTTATTAACATTTATCACTCAGGGTACTGATTTGCATTCTGCATTACATTTCCAAATCCCCAGGACAACCCTCATTACCCACCACTTCCTACTCTGTAGTCTGCCATGAATAATATTGCTAAGCTACCACTTTTTCATTTTTCTTCTTTCCCTACTCAGAACAAAGTAGAACGGTTTGATGAGGAAGATGTGCCAGTAGCTTGGAAGCACGTTTCATTTAGGATGTTTTAGATTGACATGTGGGTCATATTAAAAGTGAGAATGGAAAAAAAAAAAAAGTGAGAATGGGGACTTCCCTGGTGGTCCAGTGGCTGAAACTCCATGCTCCCAACGCAGGGGACCAGGGTTCGGGTTCGATCCCTGATCAGGGAGCTGAGCTCCCACATGCTGCAGGGAAGTTACTGCCTGCCACAGCCAAAACCCAGTGCAGCCAAATAAATAAATAAATATTTTTAAAAAAGAACATAGGCATTTTGCATAATTTGCAAGTGCATCTTTATTCAAATATTATTTTAAACAGTTCTGTTGCAAGGTAGCAATATATATTCACTGTAATCTTCTCACAGCTCTAGAAGGTAGGTCCTGTACATCTCTAGTTTATAGATCAGGAAACAGAGGTTGACCTCCCGTGGCCACACAGCAGGTACTTAAGTGGTATATTCAAAGGCCAGGCTTTTTGGGCTCCGAAGCCATTAGCCATATTCCATGTGTCTTGTGCTTTCTAAACACATTTCTTGAGGATAGTAAATAAAAATGTGCTCTTCACTGAATGTGAGTAAAACTAGGTAGTAGGTAAAATGAGTAATCAGTTCAGTCGCTCAGTCGTGTCCGACTCTGCGACCCCATGAACTGCAGCACACCAGGCCTCCCTGTCCATCACCAACTCCCGGAGTTTAACCAAACTCATGTCCATTGAGTCGGTGATGCCATCCAACCATCTCATCCTCTGTCGTCCCCTTCTCCTCCTGCCCTCAATCTTTCCCAGCATCAGGGTCTTTTCAAATGAGTCAGCTCTTCGCATCAGGTGGCCAAAGCATTGGAGTTTCAGCTTCAATATCAGTCTTTCCAATGAACACCCAGGACTGATCTCCTTTAGGATGGACTAGTTGGATCTCCTTGCAGTCCAAGGGACTCTCAAGAGTCTTCTCCAACACCACAGTTCAAAAGCATCAATTCTTTGGTGCTCAGCCTTCTTTATAGTCCAACTCTCACATCCATACATGACTACTGGAAAACCCATAGCCTTGACTAGATGGACCTTTGTTGACAAAGTAATGTATCTGCTTTTTAATATGCTGTGTAGGTTGGTCATAACTTTCCTTCCAAGGAGTAAAGCGTCCTTTAATTTCATGGCTGCACTCACCATCCACAGTGATTTTGGAGCCCCCAAAAATAAAGTCAGCCACTGTTTCCACTGTTTCCCCATCTATTTGCCATGAAGTGACAGGACCAGATGCCATGATCTTAGTTTTCTGCATGTTGAGCTTTAAGCCAACTTTTTCACTCTCCTTTTTCACTTTCATCAAGAGGCTTATTAGTTGTTCTTCACTTTCTGCCATAAGGGTGGTGTCATCTGCATATCTGAGGTTATTGATATTTCTCCCGGGAATCTTGATTCCAGCTTGTGCTTCTTCCAGCCCAGCGTTTCTCATGATGTAAAAATGAGTAATAGATTTTGCTAAATGAAAACAAATTAGGAAGGGTGGGGTTGGGTCTTTGAGGGTATAGGGAAGCTATAGTAATCCAAGAACCAGGGGAGTTGTGAGTCTTACAGCTTTTGTTTCATCCTATTATGCCCTAAGTTGACCTTAAGATGTTTGATTTAGGAGATGTATTACAGTGTGACTCCCTGTAAAAGCACCTCCAAGTTTAATTTGGCTGAATTGAAAAGGAGAGGGTTTAGAGAGAGACCCTGCCAAAGTCTACACAATGTAGTGTTAACAAAGAGCTGAACGAGTCGGGTTTAAGTCGGATAAGACAAAGAGAAGGCCAAAGGAAAAAAGAGAAGGTTTGGTGTTTCAAAGGTGCATCATGATTGGTCCACACGGAGCTGGTGAAGGATGATGTCATGAAGTCAGGACAGGGATGCTGCATTGAGGTAACTCATAAAAGGAGAGGACCACTCTACCTCTCAGGAGTCTGTGGCTTGAAGATGTTAAATGTGTGGCCCAGCCCCTGTCCCTTTGCAAAATAGATTAGGCCCAAGCACATTTCAGCGGCTTTATATATTAAAATCTCATTTCCTGATCCTTCTGCTGCTTAGGTGTTTAGGCTGACATAGGTATCTCTCAGATTGCTGTTAATCGCTGAATTACACTTTTAGAGCTAGAAGTGATTTTGCAAGTCATAGAGTCCAGCACCCTTCGTTTTAATAAAGAAATGGCTATAGAAGTTAAATGTGAAATCGAATGCCATCATTCTTGGATTAAAAGGCAGATGATCTGCACAGTTTAAGATGTTAGCACCGACCACTATAGATAGTAACACTGACCCCTTCTTGGCTTCTTTACCAGTAGGAGAAATCAGGTGCCTGTGCCTTAACTTCAGCACTGGTTTGCCCCTCTTTTCTTCTCATTTACCTCATTAATGCCCCTGTTCTTTACATGCTGTGACAATCATTCTGGAGCCTTTTGCTGCCTAAAGTTACAAGTTGGGACAACAACTCGGGATTTCCCTGGTGGCCCAGTGGTTAGGACTCGGCACCCTCACTTCCAGGGCCCCAGGTTCAATTCCTGGTCCAGGAGCTAAGATACCACCCTTTACGATAATTTTGAGGATTCAGTGAAGAAGTATATCAAGTACTGTTGGAGAGGCTTCCGAATGAACTGGAACAACAAAGAAAGGCCAAGGGCAAATGGCTTATACCAAGTCTCCCTCACCCACCCGTGTGGATTATAGTGTTGGTACTGTAGTGCCCTAACCAAAAGGGAAAGGGGCTGATTTGTTAGGCGTGGTCCTCCCACCCAATCCCAGGGCATGTTCCCTAGAGATGGATCTGCTGGGTTCAGGAGCTGTCTCAGACTCTGCTTTCACTGAGCTGGCCTCTCATCTCTCTGTCCCTGCTCCACCATGGCCAGGGTGGCAGTTCTCAAGCTTTTTGGTTTTAGGGCTTTATTGCATACTCAAAAATTATTGAAAACCCCAAGAAGCTTTTGTTTATGTGGGTTATATATCATAATGATTCCCATGTTTACAAATTGAAACAATTTTAAATTATTATTCACTTAAAAAATCAACTGGCCTTGTACTAGTTATCCGTTCCTCCTGTATAACATATTGTCCCCAAACTTAGCACCTGACACAACATTTACGATTCAGGAGTCTGAAAGTGACTTCACTGCGTCCTGTGCTTCAGGGCCTCATGGGCTGCAGTCATCTGAAGGCTTGAGTGGGCAGGATCCACTTCCAAGCTCACATTCATGTGGTGTGGGCAGGATCCAGTGCTTTGCAGGTTGGTGGACCAGGGCCTCAGTTCCTCATGAGCTGCTGGCTGGAGGCCTCCCTTGCTTCCTTGCCACCAGGGCCTTTCCTTAGGCATCTCACAGCATGGCTGTTGACTTCATCGAATGAAGCAAGACAGAGCACCAGCACAAAAGAGAAGGAAGCTGCAGTCTTTTGTCACATAACCAGAGAAGTGACAACCTCATGTTTGCCAAATTCTCTCTGCATTAGAAGCCAGGCAGTAGGTCCAGCTCACACTCAAGGGGAAGGAGGAGAATTCTACAAGGTCATGAATAGTAGGAGGAAGAAACTGCATTCCACACATTAACATTATAAATAGTGTTGTTTTAAAAGTTAAAAGTAGCTTGTTTTCCAGAATAAAAATTGAGAAGAATGGCATTGCTTTACATTTTTGCAGATTTCTTTAATGATTGGCTTAGTAGGAGATAGCTAAATTCTCAGATCTGCTTGTGCATTCCATCTGTGGAAACATGCCATTTTAGTTGAAGTGTGTGAAGACAATCTAGCCTCACACACATTTGTAGTTGGAACAGGGAGGAGTATTTTAATAGCCTTTTTATATAATTGTGGGAATTCTTTGATACTACACCAAAACTCAGCAAGCAATAGTTCTTGAAGGTTAGGTGCCAATGTGGGTTCTGAAATCTTATGTAACTTTTTTTACTGTTTTAAAACTATGGGTCTACTTTGCACTTTGAATGGATGTTTTTTCTCATGCATCATTTTGTGGTATCATCTATTAGTCATTTAGAAAATACTGGTTTACTGGATTGTGTTGATATTCCAAATGTTATCACACTTTTTACAATATCAAAATCACAGAATTCATCAGAAAAGTCTTTAAGTATTTGGAAGCTTCCAGTGGCAGATAGTTTTCAAAAATTCTGAATTTTGCTTGAAAACTCAAATTTTATCTTTGGCAACAAATACTGTCAGTTGTTTGCCTTTAAGTGACAGACTCTGGTCATATATATCGGAGAAAATATACCTGCCAAATACCCAAGTCTGAATAAACAGCGGTGAGCTGTCTTTAAAAGAAATTATTGTTAGGTAAAAGAGTAGTCATCCCCGCCCCCACCGCCGGTACATCAAGATGCAGGACAAAACCCATGACTCCTAGTGTAGTTTGGTGCTGCTGCCTTGATTTATTCTAAGGAGCCAGCAGTGTTACTCATTATTGTTTCTGTACCATCAGTACAGATGTCAACACCAAAAAAGACAAATGCCATTTTAGTATTATTATGAAAATAGTTTTTTAGCTTGCAGACTCCCTGGAAGGGTCCACAGACTGTACTTGAGAACCACCGCCCTCCAGTTTTATCAGAAGTGGCATCTGCTTTTTGTTGTTTATTCTGTCAGAAGAGAATAGGCTTATTTTTCATGGGCCTTTCCCTAAGACTTGTGAGGAGTGTGGCATCCCAATTATCACTAACTCAATTGCTTTGTCTTGCTAATAGAGCAATTCAGTAATCCAAGCAACTGGAATATGTTTATATTAATTCTTGATGACCAGTATAAAGTTAGGTTTTTGAATATTTGAAATCATGATTTACCATGATTCTTTGTTCATGTGTGTGGGGTAAAATATACATAACATAAACTTGGTCATTTTTAGGCGTACAGTTCATTAGCATTAAGACATTAACAGTGTTGTGCAAGCTATACCACTTTTTCATCTTCCCAAACTGAACCTCTGACTCCATTCCCTCTCCTCCTGGAAGCCACTGTTTTGTTTCCTTGCTTAATGAATTTGACTACTCCAGATAACATGTAAGTGAAATCAGACTACATTCTTTTGTTTGACTTTTTTCGTTTAACATAATGTCTTATTCAAGGTTCATCCATGTTGCAGCATGTGTCAGAATGATCTTTTTAAGGTTAAATAATATCCTAATGTCAGATGCAAGCGCGCCTTGAAGATAGTGCAGGTTCTAGTCCAAACCACTGCAGTGAAGCAAATAATACAGTGAGGTGAGTCAGACGAATTTTTTGGTTTCCCAGTGCATATGGTTGTTTACTATGATTCTTTGTGCTCTGTAGTCTGTTAAGTGTGCAGTAGCATTATGTCTTAAAAAAAAATATGTACATACTTTAAATACGTTATTGTGAAAAAAACGCTAATCATCTGACAATGCAGAGTTGCCACAAACCTTCAGTTTGTAAAAAGTGCAATATCTGCAAAGCATAATAAAATCAGGTATGCCTTTACCATATTTTATTTTATTAGTTCATCCATCGATGGGCGTTTGGGTGTTCTTTATGTTTCTTAACTTTAGATGTGATTCTTTAGGACATTTCCTGTAGAAACACTACTTCCATTCCAGGCTCTGTACATGTAGGTCTCAAATCACGGCTGCTTCTTCCCTCACTTCTTACTTTGCTCCCTACTTTATCTGTATAATGAAGTAATACTGTCACTATCTTAGAATTGTAAGGCTAAACTAGTGTATTTTAAATGTCCAGCACTTAGCAAGTAGTAAATGTTAGGTTTTTTTTTCCTTCCTTCCTCCCTCCACTGAGAACTTAGCCTTATATACACTGTTAACACTCTTTTGTGTATTCCAGGTATCTCAAACTGATTCTACTTGGGAAGAGTTAACTATCCATGATGAACCTTTTTTTTTAAACTGGTGAAGTGACTGGTCTAGCTGTACTTTAAAATTGAGGCCAGGTTTAAATGAGTTGTTTCAATTTTCAGAATTGTTTTAAGAAGGAGATAAATCAGAATGGCTGCAAAAATTCATGCTTAGTAGATCCTCCCCCCCCCCCCCCCAGTAATCCAATTCCAATTTCTTTCTATAATGTAGTGTAAAGATTTGGGGGGACAAACCCAGAGGTCTGTCAAGCAGGGTGAAGGGAGAAGATGATATGAAATGACTCAAGACCAACTCCTACAGTCTTCGGACTCTGAGCCTGGGGTGTGGTGGAATAGTGAAAATAAACAGTATTGCTTTTTATAATACTTCTTATAATACTGGGCATGGTGAGGGATTTAAATGTCTAGCACATAGTTTGGGAGATAACTTTATAGAAAAGTTTCCTACATTCACTGGCTTCTGTATGAATATGTTTTTATACTCACATGTCCATCCAGGACCAAATGCTTTTTTTCCCTTAATTACACCTTGGAGATTGGTCCTTATTGACATGGCACTGCCTTAGTCTCTTGAATAACTGCCTCCTTTTACCTTGTATGGATGACCATTATTAATTTACCCAGTTCTGCATCGGTAGACCATCTGGTTCCTGTGCGTAGCAACAAGTGGTGGTGTGTTGAGTAGCCTTTGCCCTTGAGTGAGAATATCTGTGGAATAAACTTCAGTGGACTCACTGGTGAAAGTGAATGTGCATTCAGACATTCAGAAATAACTGCTGAATACCTCTGCAAAACCAATATGCTACCAAGATAGACTTCCCAGGACTATACTGGGGCAGCCTGTTTGCCCACATGAAGTTTTGTTTGTTTTAAATCATCCTTTTAAATCTGGTCAGTATTCCTTTGATTTCTATTTTCATTTGTATTTCTTTTAATTATGAATGAGGTTGAACTTTTTTTTTTTTCTTTTGGCCTTGCCACACAGTGTATGGGATCTTAGTTCCCTGACCAGGGATCAAACTCATGCCCCCTACAGTGGAAATGCAGAGTCTTAACCACTGGACCACCAGGGAAATCCAGGTTGAACATGTTTTCATATGTTGGGCATTTTCTTTAACTGTAATCGGATTATTCCGAAATCCTTGAAAATTGGATCTCTGAGTCATTTGAAGCCCTATGAATATTGTCTTCTGGCTAGTCTGAAGTTTCCAATTAATATTTAGTAAATTGATTTTCCTCTTCTTTAAAAAAATAAATTAGCTTCTGAGTTTTCTGAGAAAGCTCTAGGTTGTCACAGAACACCGCGTCTGAGCTCCCTGGTCATCTAGCAAGTTCCCACCGGCTGTCTCTTTTACATATGGCGGTGTGTGTGTTTTGGTGCTGTTCTTTCTTTTCGTCCCACCCTCTCCTTCCCCCACTGTGTCCACAAGTGTGTTCTCTATGTCTGCATCTCTATTCCTGCCCTGTAGATAGCTTCATCAGTACCATCTTTCTAGATTCTATATATATGCATTAAATTGATACTTGTTTCTCTCTGACTTACTTCATCCTGTATAGTTGGCCCTAGGTTCTCACACCTCATTAAAACGGACTCAAATGCATTTCTTTTTATGGCTGTGTAATATTCGACTTCTTTATTCATCTGCAGATGGACATCTAGGCTGCTTCCATGTCCTAGCTATTGTAAATAGTGCTGCAGTGAATGTTGGGGTACACGTGTCTCTTTCAGTTACGGTTTCCTCAAGGTATATCCCCAAGAGTGGGATTGTTGGGTCATATGGTAGTTTTATTCCTAGTTTTTTAAGGAATCTCCATAGTGGCTGTATCAATTTACATTCCCATCAACCATGCAAGAGGGTTCCCTTTTCTCCATACCCTCTCCAGCATTTATTTTTCATAGACTTTTGGATGATGACCATTCTGACTGGTGTGTGATGATACCTCATTGTGGTTTTGATTTGCATTTCTCTGACAATTAACCATGTTGAGCATCTTTTTGTGTGCCTTTTAGCTATTTGTATGTCTTTGGAGAAATGTCTATTTAGATCTCCTGCCACTTTTCTAATTTCAAAAGTGCATGAATCTACCAACTCCATCCGTTTAAAGAAATAGTATTAAAAAAAAAAAAAAACACATATGAAAATGGAAGTTTTATAATAGATTTGTTTGTAAAAATTTGTATTTGGAAAAAGCCTTTCAAAATACAGGAAACTTAGGAAAGAGGTTTGTATTTTCAAAACCAAAGACGACGTGTCTCGGCCATGCTGAGAGTGGGAAGTGCCTGGTGTCTGTGGCTTCTTTCCTCACCTTGTGGCCAGGCAGGCGTGTGCTCTGTCTTCACGTTCCTTCTTCGTAGTGGATGACTCCTAGACGAAATTATTAGAAACATAGGGTTGAAGATATTTTTAGAGATAATTTAGTTTAATCCTAAGACAAAAAAGTTTTAGGAAAACCTCTCAGTGTCTTAAATACAATCACTTGAAAGTATTTAAAGATATCTCTACCCCCAAATTAGTATTGTCTCGCCTCCCTAAATCCCAGAGTTAGTTACTACTAAAAATTCCAGCCCTTTCCCAGTGTTTTCCTAAATTCATGCTGGTATATCTAGCATGCTAGATTTTTTTTTTAAGATGCTTAATGTCTTAGATTTCTTTTGTAACTGCATGTTTGACTTTGAACTTTTATTTTCCAAGGCTTATGTGTGAAGGGAGGGGAGCAGTGTGATGGTGAGAACATAGGCTCTTGAGTTTGACAGACCTGGTTTTGAGTTTTCCCATCCCCTTTTACTGACCTGAAGATGATCTTGGGCAAGACTCACTGAGTCTCATTTTCCTTGTCTGGAAATAGTGAGGCCCACCTCTCAGTGGAGTGGAGAAGTAATGGGGCTTGTAAGTTCTGAAGGTTCCCGTTACCTACTTGAGAAGTTTCTCAAGACTCTGGGGACCAGAGGCGAGCTCAAGATTTCTGCCAGGGGTGAGGAAATGCATCTGTGCATGCAGCCTTTTCCTCCTGCGCCTCCTGCGGCCACCCAACCCTCATGGGCAGGACCGGCCAGGACCAAGTGTCTGCACTCAGCACGTGCCTGGCACTGGCCGAAGGCATTCAAGCTGGTTTGAGCAGATGGTACTTGAAATAATTAGGAAGCGAATGTGGGTGTTAGCTTTTTTGTTTTTCCTTCAGACTGGTCTTAGTAAAAGAACAGCCATCATTAAAAACATTGAAACAAAATAAGCCAAAGAAATATGGTTCTTTAACTTCAACAATATTTGAAGGAGCAGAAGTGAAAGTTGTTGTGGGTGGTTTTTTTAAGTTTTTATTTATTTACTTGGCTTTGCCATGTCTGTTAGTTGCATAATGCAGGATCTTTAGTTGCTACAGGCAAACTCTTAGTTGTGGCATGTGGAATCTAGTCCCCTGACCAGGGCTTGAACCCGGGGCCCCCTGCATTGGGAGCGTGGAGTCTTAGCATTGGACCACCAGGGAAGTCCCAAGTGAAAGTTTTAAACTTTTATTATTATTATTGGGCCATGCCATGTGGCCCAGGACATCTTTGTTCCCCGACCAGGGATTGAACCCAAGCACTCAGCAGTGAAAGTGTAGGTCCTAACCATTGGACCGCAGGGAATTCCCAAAACCACCTGTTTCTAGATGTATTTCCTCCCAGTGCTTTCTACGTGTGTATGTATATATACATAATACATGGTACATGCTGTTTTGTAATTTCTTTTTATATGTAAACTTTGGGAGCATCTCTCCCCATTGTTAAATAGACTGCTGTATATTTACTAGAAGGTCAGGCAGGGCGTGGATGTTTGTACAGTAGACATAGGCTTGTCAGAAAGCAGTATGTTGCTGTGGTTAAGAGCATGGACTCAAGTTAGATGGCCAGGGTTCAGATCTTTGCCCTGCAATTTACTATGACCTTTGGCAGGATGAAATGGTGACCCACTCCAGTATTCTTGCCTGGAGAATCCCATGGACAGAGGAGCCTGGTGGGCTACAGTCCACAGGGTTGCAAAGGGTCGGAGATGACTGGGCGACTTCACTTTCACTTTCACTTTGGCAGGATACTTAACATTACCATGCCACAGTTTGCGCATGTGTAAAGCAGAGATAATAATGGTAACTGTCTCAGCATAGTTGTGAGGATTAAATTAGGGAGTACAGAAAGTGCATACCATAGTGCCTGGCTGTAGTATTTGCTGAATAAGTGTTAGCTGTTGCTGCTCCAAGCAAAGATGTCCAGAATGGTTGTCAGAAAGGGCAGAGTAGGCTGTGTGATATAGAATTCTGTGCTTAAGGAGATGAAGACTGAGAAATCATTTACAATTTAAATGAACTTATTGGCCCTAAGAATTTGCTTCATATCAAATGGTCCAGTGCAGAACCTCAAGTAGGAAAAGTTGGGGCCTGCTGTATCAAGAGTACTTGTACACTGTTAATAATCAAGATAATCAAGCTGGAACTGGACTTATTCATAAACCAAAGATTTTATAGAGCCAGAGTGTCTTTCATTAGCAAATGTTAAGAGTAAATCAAAATTAATTGTACAGGAGAGAATGGAAATGTAATACTGTCTTGCTTCTAATGACAAAATAGTAATAGTGATATTTTCTCAAACTAGTGTGGTAGCACTTAGATGCTTCCCATGGTTTGTTTTCAGTAGCCATTTGACCCCTGTGTTTTCCACTTAGGTGGTACTTGAGCACCTTTTATACATAAGCTGCCATTATCTAGGAGCATGGACATACCAAATAAGTGATAACATAATATGTGTGACAGGAGTTTAGAGGTGAAAGGAGTATCTGGAAAGACAAAAAGATAGTGTTAACTAAAAATAGGGAATGATGAAATAATATTAGAAGGATAACATGAGATGTAATGGCTGTGCACTATACAGATTAATTTAATATCCTTATTTATGCTCGGTGCCACCAGCTGTTAATTTGAGTTAGTTGAACATTTTGGCCTTTCTAAACTTTTTTTTTTTTTTTTCCTGTCTGTGGTAGTCATAATTGACCTATATGCTTTTAATCTGAATTCCAGAGTAACTTTTAGTTAAATTTCCTATGACATTTTGAAATAGGTTGATGAATATACTGTGAGTTTTCTCCAAAATTGGGAGAATGAAGGACAGCAATAAGAGAAAATATTTGCAAATCATACATATGATAGGAGACTTGTATCTAGGTGTGTATAAAGAACTCTTATAACTCAATTATAAAATAACAAATAACCCAAATTAAAAAATGGGCAAAGGAGCTGGATAAATGTTTTTCCAGAAGAGGTATACAAATGGTCAATAAGCATATGCAAAGGTTCTCAACATCACTAGTCATTAGGTGAGATACCGTCACACCAAATACCATGGCTGTAATCAAAATGACAGACAATAACAAGTATTGATGAAGATGTGGAGAAATTGGAACCTTCACCCTAAACAGAAATATTTTCCTCTGGGGAGAGAGATTAGACTTGTATTGCTTTTCTGATTCCTGTTTAATATGTAAATTGAAGCTTTCAAAATAAACCTTATTGAGGTAAAACATACATTCAGAAAAGTATACACATTGTAAAAGCTTAGCCTTAACGAATTTTCGCCAAGTGAACATCTGTGTTACTCCATCTAGCTGTTACTGAGCGCCTCAGAAGCCCCTGCAGTCAGCGGTCAACACTGCCTTGATTTCTAGCGCCAATGACTGGCTTTCCTGTTTGGGAACTTTATATGTAAACGGTTTCCTGTAGCATGTTTTCTGTGAGATGCATCCCTGTTGCTGCATCTAGCAGTACTTGGTTCTCTTTGGTGGATGGTATGAACACACTACAATGCAGCCATTCTTCTGTTGATAGAAATTTGGGTTGATTTCATTGGGGGCAATTACAAATAGTACAGCTTTTAAGATTCTTGGCCTTTGGCTGCACATCTGTACATACTAGGGTAAAATCCTTGGGGTAGAATTAACTGAGTTGGAAGGTAGCCATATTGCGAAAGAGGTTTTAAAAGTGGCTGCACCAGTTTATTCTTGCAAAAGCAGAGTTCTTGATTTATCAACATTCAACTATAAAAGATAAGAATTTAGTTCCTATAACCTCTCAATTCCCTGCTACTTTGATACTTTAAATTATCTTCTTTAAAAATTATCTTCATTTCTTCAATTGAATACTATTGAATAATTTGAAGTAGTAAATCTCTGTTCTCTTAACTTTGTAACGCAGCGTTTGTCCACTTGTGATAATAGAAAGGTATTAGCCACCTCCCCATTAATGTTCTTCAGAAAAGGAAGAGGCTGTCTTTTATGCAGAGAGGAAATGTACACAATTTAAATTTGTGCCCCATCACATGACCAAGTAGTGTTAAAAAGGAGAAAACCACCACCTCCCCCATGAGTAAATGGGTTGGCCAGGATGATAGAAGAGAAAGTAAGTTTAAAGTACTGGTGGAGAATAAAATACTAGAATGAAGCCTGCTCTCCCATGCCTGCTGTCTGTTAGAGCAGGGGGAGCTGCTTAACACCTAATTCTCACAATGTCTGTGACTTTGAAGAGAGCAAGGTATTTGCTTTCTCATTTAGTAGTCCAGTGTGGGTGTTCTTGGTAAGAAGGGTGGCTTTATGTGTGTGGGCTTAGGGGCCCCAGCTGCTTTCACCCTATGGCTCTGCCGTCTCTTAGGGTCTTGGAGACCTCTGTCCAGCCAGAGTGGGAAGGAGATGAGGGAGAAAGAATGTGTGCTTCTCAGAAGAAAAGTTTTGTTGCAGAAGGCAAAGTCATTCCTCTGGCTCACGTTTTATTGATGGGAACTTCGAATGAGAGTCATGCGAAAGGGGCTGTGAAATGTCGGCCATTCTGAGCGCTCGACCAGCAGTCCTGGCTGTGCAGGATTTTGGAGGCGCCTGGGTTACTGCTGGACAGTCAGTGAGCCGTCTCTACTGTATGTGTCCTAGAGGCTAAGACCTGAGAAAAGAACACTCATTAACTTGGGATAATTTCATGTCTTTTAAGGTACTGATTATTTTAAGTGGTGAATTTTTATAAGGAAGTAAGTTTATTTTGTGTGTGTGAAATAAGTTTAGATGTACAACTAAATGGCATTTCTTGTTTCCTTTGATACCACTCAGTTGTATGATTTGTTTTAACTTTAATTTTATTTTACTTTTATTTTTATTGGAGTGTAGTTGATTTACAATATTATGTTAGTTTCAGGTGTACAGCAAAGTGAATCAGTTTTATATATATTTATATATATATATATATATCTCCACTCTTTATCTTCGATTCTTTTTCATATAGGTCATTACAGAGTATTGAATAGAGTTAGAGTTCTCTGTGCTATACAGTGGGTCCTTTTTTATCTATTTTATATTTAGTAGCATGTATATGTCAATCCCAAACTCCCAGTTTATCTTCCTCTCCCTTTTCCTCCTCGTAACCATAAGTTTGTTTTCAACGTCTGTGACTCTACTTCTGTTTTGTGAATAAGTTCACTGGTACCCATTTTTTAAATCCCACATATAAGCGATAACATGTTATATTTGTCTTTCCGTGTCTGACTGACTTCACTCAGTATGACATTCTCTAGGTCCATCCATGTTGCTGCAGTTGGCATATTTCATTCTTTTTTTTTATGGTTAATATTCCAGTGTATATATACATACAACGTCTTCTTTACCCATTCCGCTGTTGACGGACTTTTAGGTGCTTCCGTGTCTTGGCTATTTAAATAGTGCTGCATCGAACATCGTGGTGCATGTATCTTTTCAAATTATGGTTTTCTCTGGATATAGTCCCAGCAGTGGGATTGTTAGATCATATGGTAGCTCTGTTTTAGTTTCTTAAGGAACCTCCATGCTGTTCTCCATAGTGGCTGTGCCAGTTTGCATTCCCACCAACAGTGTAGGAGGACTCCCTCTTCTCTACACCCTCTCTAGCGTGTGTGGGCTTCCCTGGTGGCTCAGCTGGTAAAGAACCCACTTGCAATGCGGGAGACCTGGGTTTGATCCCTGGGTTGGGAAGATCCCCTGCAGAAGTGAAAGGCTACCCACTCCAGTATTCTGGCCTGGAGAATTTCAGGAACTGTATAGTCCGTAGGGTCGCTAAGAGTCAGACACGACTAAGCGACTTTCACTTTCACTTTCTCCAGCATGTATTGTTTGCAGATTTTTTGATGATGGCCATTCTGACTGATGTGAAGTGGTACCTCATTGTGGTTTTGATGTTACTCTAATCAGTTAGTGTTGTTGAGCATCTTTTCATGTGCTTTTTGGCCATCTTAACTTGAATTTTCTTACTCTTTACAGTTAGGTCACCTCTCATAGAAGCTTGGGAGAAGGCAGTGGCACCCCACTCCATTACTCTTGCCCGGAAAATCCCATGGGCAGAGGAGCCTGGTGGGCTGCAGTCCATGGGGTCGCTAAGAGTCAGACCCGACTGAGCGACTTCACTTTCACTTTCCACTTTCATGTATTAGAGAAGGAAATGGCAACCCACTCCAGTGTTCTTGCCTGGAGAATCCCAGGGACCGGGGAGCCTGGTGGGCTGCCGTCTCTGGGGTCGCACAGAGTCGGACACAACTGAAGTGACTTAGCAGTAGCAGCATAGAAGCTTAGAAACTACCATATTTACATCAATTTTACAAATGACTAAGAAAGAAAAAAGCTGTCAACCTGTGGTGTGTAATTGATTGTAAACACTGATTACATTTAATTTACTCCCCCTCTCCCATCTTTTTTTCTCCTCTCCCTTCCCTCTAGTTTGTGATTGGCACAATGGAAGAAGCTGGAATGTGCGGGCTTGGGGTGAAAGCGGACATGCTGCATAACTCTCAGTCCAATGATATTCTTCAACATCAAGACTCACACTGTGGTAGTACAAGTAACAAGCATTCCTTGGAAGAGGATGCACGCAGTGACTTTATAACAAAGGGCAGGAGTTTGGTGAGCCCGGCGTACTGCACACGGGAGTCACGGGAGGAAATTCCCGGGCGAGAGGCTCGAACAGATCCCCCTGATGGCCAGCAGGATTCAGAGTGCAGCAGGAGCAAAGACAAAGCCTTAGGTAATGGCCTCATCGCCTCTGCTTGGGGCTTGCACGCTTCACATGTTGCTCCTTTGACCTGTGTTTCCAGCAGCACAGGCACTGATGGATAAACACGGCAGTGTCGAGAGTGATGCTGCTCAGCTAACACTTTGGTCATTCTCAGCGAGGCAGGTGGCCTGTTGCTGCAGTGGCATATGGGGGCCAAGGTAGCAGAGGAGGAATTACTTCTCTCTGGGTAGTCAGGAATGGGCTTTCGTGGAGGAAATCTGGGGGACAACTTGACAGAAGTAGTATTTTTGGGTGGAGAGGTCAGGGGGGTCATGCTGCCTTGCTTGTAGGATGTTAGTTCCCCCACCAGGGGTTGAACTTATGCCCTTAGCAGTGCAAGTGGAGAGTCATAACCACTGGACCACCAGAGAGTTCCCACCCAGAAGTAGTATTTGACTTGCCTTGTTTGCATCTTTAATGTAGTCTGACCAAAATTTACTGTGAAAACTATAGATTTATTTGATCATTTTATTTCAAACCTAGTCACAAAACTTTAGAGATGTATAGTTCAGGAAGTGGGTGAAGACTGGGTTTTCAAGAATATGTTTTCTTTTTCCTGTTGTGTTTGAGATTTAGGACTAAGATTGTGGTATGGTAAATCTCATTAGGAAATCTGATTTTCCCTTTTATTTTAAGGTTACTGGTTGTTCCTAAGTTTTTCATACTTGTTCTACCTGAGATAACAGTGTTTTATTTGTTTGGTTTTCTATATGTTGAGTTGGAATGATCTTCCTTATTAAATCCATTTTTTGTTAACTTGGAGAACTTAAAAATTTGTAGAAATATGAAAAAAATCTTAATTCCTTGCAAACAAGACAAATTTCTTCAAAATCAGCCACCCCAGTTAAATGTGTAAAAGCAGAAGGAGTCTTAGAAAGTTACATATCATGTTACCATATGACACAGCAGTTCTACCTCTGGTTATATTTCCAAGAGGGTTGAAAACGTGTGCACACAAAATCGTATTTTGGAGTGCTTGAGTGCTCAGCCATAGAAAGGAATGTATCCTGATATGCAGGTGGGTGAACCTTGAAGATAATAAGCGAAAGCAAACAGACACAAATGGCCAAAAATTACACAGTTGCACTTAATATGAAATATCTAGAATTGGCAAATCCACAGAAACAGAAAGTAGAGTAGTAGCTAACAGGGGCCTGGAGGAGGGAGCCTGGGGAGTGACTGCTCATTGGCATGGGATTTCTTTTTGTGGTGATGAGCATGTTCTAAAGTTAGACAGTGGTGATAGTTGTACAACTTTGTGATAATCCTCAATTGTTCACTTTAAAAGGGTGAATTTTATGGTCTGTCAATTGTATCTCAGAAAAAAACTGAATTTTCATAAAAATTGCAGGTTACCTTATTATTTCTAATTGTATTCAATGATCATATTTAGTCATTTCTTTAAAAATTCTTACTGATCTTGGGCCAAGTGAGAAAGGATTTATTACTCAAATTTTCTGTGGACAGGAAAGCATTCTGTTTTGAAGTTAGCCTGCTTGTTTTCATCATAGCAATCTGTACACCGTATATACCAAAGTCATGTTCAATATACATAATATATTTTTTCACCACACTACATGGCCTTAGTTCCCCAACCAGGGATTGAACCCCTACCCCCTACAGTAGAAGCATGGAGTCTTAACCACTGGACCACCAGGCAAGTCCCCCACATACGTATTTTTAATGAAATACCCTTCAGAAAGAGTGAACATTTAAAAAAATAAAAATGGTACCTACTACCCAGCTGAAGAAATAAAATGTATCACTTATTTTAAAACACCATTTGTTCCCTCCTATCTCAGCCACCTGCTTCTCCCTGCCAGAGTCCTTAAAATAATACTGTGTTCAGCTCTTTTTCCCAAGGGAAGTGCCATCTTGACATCCTTTTTTTTTTTTTTTTTAATACTAAATTTGGTTAACACATGGAACATGCTTGCTAAGTCATGAGAAGTTATTTAAATTGCTCAAAGGAAAAGATCTGTGTCACCAGTGATTATGAGCGTCTTAGATAGGCAGAGAGTACCAGCCAAAATTCCCTTTGAACTTCCTTCTGTATTCGTACTTGGTCAGGAGGAAGCTTTTAAAAATATTTTGCCCTTTGTAACTTGCCCTTTGTCTTAACTTGGATATCAGTAATTAAGGGAATTTTTAAGCCTTCAGCACGTTCTTTTCACAGATAGCTCACAGTGTTATTGAGTGGAGAAATTTGGGGTAGAGATGGGGAGGAAGGGGTGCCTGCTGATCCAGATTTTAAAAATAGCTTTCTTAATTTAGCTAGTAAATCTCTTATTTCTAGCTATGGGCATAAATTATTTTACTCTGGATGTCAGAACATAGGAAGTGCTGCTTAGAATTAACAGGTTAGATTTGATCACATTCTTCTGGGACTTCTTTCTTATTTTTTTAATCACCAGGAAAAGAAGTCTTATTATTGATGCAAGCCCTAAACACTCTTTCAACTCCAGAAGAGAAGCTGGCAGCTCTCTGTAAGAAATATGCTGATCTTGTGAGTATTGAATCAAAGGGGTGAGGCCCATATAAAATATAGCAAAATGTGTATGTGCTTGATAAGCTTTTTAAAATGATTTTGACATAGCTTTAAATGTAAAATTGTATTTTACTCCATAATTGAAGAGAATCTGATTTCTTGTGGCTTTTCTTTTTTTGCTTCTATGACTTCATTTTATAAGATAACACATTTATAGAGCATTATAATGCTATAGATACAGCATAGATTTTTTTTTTTGAAACTCAATCTTAGAGTATTTCTAAGTCTACCTTTCCATTCCTGTGTTGTGATATTTTAAATGCCAGTCATTGGAGGGTAGTGGTTCCTGTATTTAACTTTTTCCAAGGGAATTCTAGAGATAAAGGCTCTTAACCATTGGGATTGAAATAATTGTGAGTTAGGTGAGAGTCTACTAAAACAATACTGTGTCTCGGAAATATTTATTTAGCATCCACTATGTGCCAGGCATTCCTTTTTCCATCTTTCAAAGAAATTAACCTCATTTGTTCTGCCCCTATGTTATTTTAAGTCACATTAATTCCCTTTGTAAAATTAGGAAAGCACTCTCAATATGGAAACTCTGCTGTCCTTTTTAAGTTGAGGAATAGGAAAGCCATAAAGCCCTTTGAAGTAAGAGCTGTGGGAAACTTTTAGAATGAGTGGTTCTAATATGCTAAATTACTATCTTTTGTGAAATACTTAGGTGAATTATCACAGACAATTTTTATACATTTTCATCTGTTGTTAAGGCAGTTATTCCATGTTGTAAACACTACTTTGTGTCAGTGACCAGCTTTGAAAATGAATTATTGCTCAAAGAATTACAGGTGTATTTATTTACAAATGAGTCTGTATGCCTCCACTTAGCTGGCATTCAGCAGTCTGGCACTTTCTGTTTGGAGCAGTGGGAAGCCCCACGCATCAATAAAAAGAGCCCAGAACATTCACAGGTGTGAAGAGTGCAGAAAACACAAGGAGGTCAGATTGCTGGTTTCAGGAACATTGGTTGTGGAAGACAGTCCTGTTGGTTTTATCCACATGAAGAGAATTGTGTGAGAAGTGGTGGAAAAAGAAGACAAAAAAGGGAAAAGAGAAAAAAGCAGCGTAGCAGATCAGCTGCTTGACCCAGTGTTGGGACAACAGCAGACAGCCACACGTGGATTAGCAGAAGGGGCAGATGGTGGTCTCAGCAGTCCTTCCGAGGCTCACACAGATGTTGGGACTTTGGTTGTTCAAAAGCACATTGTTATTCTCTGGAGCCTGAGAGTCTGCATTTTAACAGGCTCCCACGTGAGGTTGATGATGGTGCTTTCAGCTTCTTGGATAGCACTGCTAAGTAGCAAGGGTCTAAGTTGTTTTCTTCGTGGCATTTGTTTTGTGTGTGTGTGTGGTGGTGGCGTGGCATGGTTACTTTTTTAAAAGCACCAGTAATGGCTACATTCATTTTGGGATGTGACACGTACGTACATTTGGGATGTTGCTCAGTGAGCAACCTCTCTTTGATTTAGATTTGTGCCGAACATATGAAGGAGGAAATGTGTGCTGTTTTCAAAAAATGTTATCAAGCTTTGTTTCTTGATACAAAACTCATTTTTTAAAAGAAGGTAGAGCATATAGATTATACAGCAGTGAGACCATCGAGGGAGTAGCCTTCTTCCCAAGGATTATTCCAGAAACTTCCATTTTGCCGTCACAGTCCTCTGTCGTTTTTGTCACAGCTTCATCTGACATCACTGGCGCTTGTGGCTGCCACGTTCACCGGATAACATGGGTTTATGAAATTGCCACATTTCACTGGCCAAGTGTGGGTCCTGTAACATGGTCCTTAAGTACATAATGGTGCTGTTCTTTCCCGTTCCTTAGTTGTGTACATTATTATAGCATAATAATAAATCTTGATTACCTGGTTGGGTAGGTATATCTTCTTTTCATCAGAAGTGTCTTGGATATTCTTGACACTTAACTTTCTATAAAATTTTAGATTCTTAGAAGCTTATTAGTTCCATGGGAAAAAACACCCCTTGGGGATTTTGAAGAGCATCTTATATAAACTATAGTTGCATTTAAGGAGAATTATACCATCCTTCAGAAATTAATGGAGCTTAAAAATTGGATATCCTTATGTGGAAAAAAAATGAAATTAGATCCTTAAACACCATATGCAGTGATGAATTCCAAATGGATTAAGAACCTAAAATTTTAGATATTGTTTAGGTTTATTTAAATACATTAACAGACAAATATTTTACCAAACTTGGATTAAGAGGAGCATTTTTTATGACACAAAAAGCACTACTGGAGACAACATCTCAGAAATTGGCTCTATTGAAATTAAGACTTTCTCTTCATCAGAAGACACTTTAAAAGAGAGGGAGAAGACACATCACAAACTGGGGAGAACATATTTTCAACAAATAATAACCAACAGAAGATTCTATGTCAGGAATAGCTAGGGAAAATCTACAAATGAATATGATACAGACAATCAGCCCAGTGGAAAACTGGGCCAGACACGTGTAAGAGGTATTTCATAGAAGTGGAAAAACATCAAGATGTGAAGATATCTTAACATAAAGGTACATAAATATATGAGGGATATTTGACCTTATGAATACTCAGAGAAATGCAAATCGAAGCCACAGCGAGATGCTACTTTGTGTCCATTATAAGTGGCATAAATGAAGAAAGGTGATTGATGTTTTAGAGAAGAAGTACATCTATTTGATCTCTTATAAGTTGCTGGTGGGGGAGTAAATGTGCCTGCTGCTCGGGAAAGCTGTGTCCTTGTCATGTGCAACAGAACATTTAGAAATCATTTCCCCAGAACCCTAGTTCTAGGTTCGTACCCAGAAGAAATTCTTGCGTGGCGTGTATTACACCAGGAAGCACACGTGTGAGAACGTGCAAATTGTAATGGCACCTGGAAACCACCCAAATGCCTACTGACAAGAGACTGGGTCAACAAAGTGTGTTGTGTGCTGTATTTTTTTTTTAAGTGGAATATTATGCAACCTGTGGGCCAAAGCCTGCAAGGCTTTTTTTTGTACTGCCCACAAGCTAAGAATGGGTTAAATGCTGTTTAAAAGACAACGACAGCAAAACAGGCAAAGCCTAAAATATTTCCTTTGTGGCCACTTACAGAGTTTGTTTGCTGGTCCCTGCTCTGTAGCTACACGCAAAGGAGCGAGATGAGTCCTGGCAGTGTAATCTGTAGCTGTGCTGTCCGAAACAGTAGCCACTAGCCACATGTGGCCATTTAAGCTTGAATTCATTTAAAGAAAATTTTAAAATGGGGTTTCTTGGTTGCAGTAGCAAATAAAGTCAAAAAAACTAAAAACAAGTTCTTTTAGGACACCGCACGGATGACATAAAATACCAGGAATAGCAAAGGAAGGGACCCCAGGATTCAGGATTGTGGTTACCTTGAATGGGGGAGGCCAAGGGGAGTTCCAGTTCTCAGTGGAGTTATTGATAGTGTGTGCAGATCCTGCCGCCCCCCATCTCCTGAGTAAGATTATGAGGGTATTTTACAAAAAATTATTTTCTGGCGGGAATTTCCATAAAGGTGTCTTTAATAGCTGTAAGCATCTCGCTTGCAAGGATGCGTGGTGTTTTGAGAGGCCACAAGGTGTCGCTCTTGCTCTTGAAATAGTGACTCAGCATCCTTTCCTTCTTCAGTGATAGGTCAGTAAAGCTGCCATCTTATCTGTTAGTGTTGGTTTAACCTTGAAACAGACACATTTGCTCCAAACCTACAAGTGGGAGGAGAGTGATTCCCCTCCCACTAGCAAGGAACACTGATTGCTGCTTATTAAGTTCTTAATTTGGAGGATCAGTTTAATAAAGTAGCTTGAGTGTGTTTTTCAAGAAAGTAAAACATTATGGTGTTGATTCCTGAAAAGCTGTCCAAAACATCATTTTTTGTTTTTAATAAATAAGTGAAGGACTGAAGATTGTTTTTCTCCTACGCTAAATCATTTGCTTACTTTCTTACCATAGCATAGCACGAAACAATTTAAATAAAATATTACACTACAATACTGTGGGTTTTGGGAAATGTATTCCATGGTTCTTACTGTAATTCTTCCAGCCATCACTCAAAGGTTTTCACTGTATTTCCTAAATGTAAAGTGCTTGTTAATTTTAGCTGGAGGAGAGCAGGAACGTTCAGAAGCAAATGAAGATTCTGCAGAAGAAGCAAGCCCAGATCATGAAAGAGAAAGTTCATTTGCAGAGTGAACACAGCAAGGCTATCTTGGCAAGAAGCAAGCTCGAGTCTCTTTGCAGGGAACTTCAGCGTCACAATAAGACGTTAAAGGTGAGTTGGTTCCTTTTTCTGTTTTTCAGGAGAGACTGACTTAGCTGAATTTATAGTCACCGTGTATCTATTTGAACTTAATCCTTGTGTCTCCTTGGAGACAGCTGCCATTCTATTTTGCTTGGCCTGATGCTTCTTACCACACCTCGTACTTGCTCATGGAGAATATAGATGAGGTTGATGTTTAGACCACAGCTTTCCTGCTAAGAGCCATGGCTTAGAAAGCTCAAATTTTCAGTTTCTGGCTGAGCACTGAAGTCATTTTTTAGCATGTGTGAAATGTGGACCGAAATGAGTAGGAGCAGACTTGAGGGAAGGGAAAGGCCCCATTGAGCTCCTCAAGGGCTGTTCATTGGCTGCATTGCCAGCTGCCCTTGCCCATTCCAGCTCCCCATTGACAAGTAGAAGAACACTTATTCCTTGCTTGATTAAAAGATGAGGCAGTGGGTACCCAAAAGGTAGTTGGTACCAATAAGGGAAGAAGAGAAAGGGGCAGGGATGCAGGTGGGCCTGTCCTCATGTGACTGAGCGGGATCGCTCATCAGACTCCCCCAGCACGCCAGACACCCAAGGTCCTAGAACACAGGAATAGGAACCCTCAGGAAATGGACCTTCACCTGATGGGGAAGCCGTTAGTTTTTCTTTGTTTTTGAATCCTTGGATTTCATTGTTCATGAAACTAGGTAGTATTTTCCCCATAGCAGCAAATTCACTTTGATTGGACTGATAATGCTGTAGACACATAAAGGTCTCTTAGCACTTGTATCTGAGCAAGAGTTGGGACTAAGCTTTTAAGATACATGTTCCTTTTGCCCCTTGCTGTCTAGGGAGTAGAAGGGATAACCCCGAAAATAAGGTGCAAGAAGGGATTTCCCTCTTCAGGCTGATTTGAGATGCTGCCCTGTGAGACCAGTGAGAGCAGGTATTTGGGAAGCCTGCGTGGAGGTAGCTGGCTGCCTGGGGAAGCTCCTTCGTCTCAGCACGGTGGGCTTTAGATGGCCACAGAGCGCTTTAGATGGCCACAGAGCACTTTAGAGCAGGGCAGCCTGTGTCTCTGATTATCTGTTTAGGAGAACCTGGTTGCTTTCAAGTGAGAGCCTTCCAGTCGTAAATAAAGGGAAGGAATTCCAGTTTAGAAGCACCACTCCAGGGCAGCAAGCAGTGAACCCCCATGGCAGCAGTGTCTTTTGTGAGCATCTTATGTCTAGGTCTGTACCATTAACAGAAATTTTTTGGGGTAATAAGGAAGAAAATATGCAGCAGGCCAGAGAGGAGGAAGAAAGACGAAAAGAAGCCACTGCACACTTCCAAATCACTTTGAATGAAATCCAGGCCCAGCTGGAGCAACATGACATGCACAACGCCAAGCTCCGCCAGGAGAACATCGAGCTGGGCGAGAAGCTGAAGAAGCTCATTGAGCAGTACGCGCTGCGGGAGGAGGTAGGGGCGACCAGGTGTTTAGGCGACGCTAGCGGGGACTGTCCCCTGTCACGATGAACCAGAACCATTCACTGAAGCACTCATTCTGGGGTGTTTTAGAACCTTTATTTATGTGTAGTGGAATCCTTTCCTCGCAGGATTCTTAGGGATGGCCCAGAAGTCACTGGATTTGGGTCTGTGAAGCAATTTCTTGGAGACGGTATTAAGCACAACTTGTCTTCCATGTGATTCTGGAAGATTATGACTTGGGCATAGATTCCCACCCCCCTTATCTAGACTAAAAATGAGTAAATACCTGGCCCCCAAATATGCTGTATTTTAGACATCTGCAATAATCTATAAGGTCTACACTACCATTGCATCCTGGAGAAGGAAATGGCAACCCACTCCAGTTTTCTTGCCTGGAGAATCCCCATGGACAGCGGAGTTGGCGGGCCACAGTCCATGGGGTCACAAAGAGTCGGACATGACTAAGTGACTAAGCACCATTGCATTATACCTGTGTTTCAATTTTTTTTTAATGGGGGTTTTATACCATTTGGGGGAGGAAAAAAAGAACCTGTTTCTAAACCTTTTTACACCTAGTTGAAGTAAAAAATTTACTGGAAGAATCTCTGGCTGCTTATCTTGGTCGCTGGCCTCCAAACTAAGACTTGTACAAGCTAGTTGGGAAGTCTGGGTATGGTGTCTAGATTAAATGCAAATAGATGATCATGTGCTTTTTAAAATTCCTCCCTTTTAGAGGTCAAATGGGTAGGAATAAAGGGTTAGGTTTTTTAAATGAAAGATACCCTGCCTTTTAAGTTAGTAAAACATTGTTCTCTTATGTGTGTTGTATCACTTACACAGATAGATTAAAAGACCTGATTTTAAAAACAGATTGTGGCATCTCTTTGGGTTATTTTATCCAATTTTCAAGGCAAATTTTAGATTCTATTAATTTAGAGTTTTACATATGGCCCTTCAAAAACTTAGTTTTTAAAAAGGTTTTCTATCACTTTCGATGCTTTTTGCTTACCTTTTTTATTCTTATCATTATGGAAAATTACAAAGAAGAGTAGAGACTGTTATCACCTGATGTTAGCAGATGAAACTATAGTTTCAGCTATATTCCCATCACTTCCTCCTGGGTTATTATGAAGCAAATCCAAGGTATCAGTCCATTCATGTATATTTGAGGGTGGACCTCATCAAGATGAGGGATTTGTTTTTAGGTGTGACTAGCATACTATACTGCTGCTGCTGCTGCTAAGTCGCTTCAGTCGTGTCCGACTCTGTGTGACTCCATAGATGGCAGCCCACCAGGCTCCCCCGTCCCTGGGATTCTCCAGGCAAGAACACTGGAGTGGGTTGCCATTTCCTTCTCCAATGCATGAAAGTGAAAAGTTAAAGTGAAATCGCTCAGTCGTGTCCGACTCTTAGTGACCCCATGGACTGCAGCCTACCAGAGTCCTCCATCCATGGGATTTTCCAGGCAAGAATACTGGAGTGGGGTGCCATTGCCTTCTCCAGCATACTATATTCACACCTAAAAAATTTATTTATATAATATTAAAATCTAGTCATCATTTAAATTTTTTTGGTTGTCTCCATCCTTTTTTAAAAAAAGAGAAACAAGCTATTTGAATCAAGATCCAAATAAAACCCATCTGTTTTACGGTTGATGTGTCTCAAATATCTAAAGATTTCCTTTTCTTTTTTTAAGTTCTTAGTGTGTTTATTTAAGAAACATTTTTTGTCCTAGAGAATAAACTTTCTATAGGATTATAAAGCTCTCACTTTTCTTAAAATTATTCTTTTAGTTTTGTTGTTTAATATGACAATGATATAGAAAATCTGCAAGCTGTGTATATTTAAATCACATTACTGTGAGCCTTATTCAAGTATTATTGAATGTTCTTTCCTTGGTCAGAGAGAGATGTTCTGATGACTTTATCATACATAAATAACCACTAAATACTTTCACCTGGAAATAATAATGACCTTTTGCCAAATGTATCTGGTAAGTGGCAGGTACCAAGCACCTTACACAGTACCACCATTGCACTGGCATTTACAACTTTGCATTGTTCGTATGGCTCCCCCCAGAGAGGGGAGAATTTGATTGGTGCCATTCCTCCTGTAACAGCATTCTGCCTCCAACTGAGAAATCAGGAAATTTTAATGGGGAGAAAAAACTATCCAGGAATTATGTGTATGATGGATGAGTTTAACAGTTTGATCTCCTTAGCCATCTTTTTCTGGATACAGTTTGAGCTTCATTTTCACCTTAGGGCTGAAATAGGAGGTACAGGGCAGCTACTGAGGCGCCGATGGGCCATCTCCAGAGGGAGGCGTGTTGAGCACAGGCTGCTGCCAGCACAGCTCTCAGACAGGCTCCCACTGGTGTTAGCCCTGGCAGGAAGAGCAGCCTCACGAGTGAGGTCTTGTAACTTGTCTCATGTGTCCTTGTCATTCTGTCCCTCTTCTCATGAAGTGACGGAAGAAATTGTCCTTTCCCCATAGCACATTGATAAAGTATTCAAGCATAAGGAACTGCAGCAACAACTTGTGGACGCCAAACTGCAGCAGACGACACAGCTGATAAAAGAAGCTGATGAGAAACATCAGAGAGAGCGAGAGTTTGTAAGTGCTATTTCTTAAAAAAAGAAATGATGGCCAAAATTGTGACCAAAGCCATTCTGCATTTCAGGTAGCACTAGGTGCTAATTTTTTTGTTCTAGATTATAAAGAGCACGTGTGTTAGAAAGCATTAGCCTTTTCTTTCTATTCAACTTTACATACAGAAGATACACTGGAGGAATTAGACCAACTTAGTACAAAGACCTGTATTCATTGTACTTTTCTGTGTTTGGAATATTTATTTCACTTTTTAGATAATGCCTACCAAGTTTAAGGATTATACCAGTATTTAGCACATTATATTCGAGAATTCATTTTAATAGCAAGTTTTACAAACATGGATGTCCTATTGATACATACTGTTAGATTTTGTTTCCAAACAGGTAACTTGAAACTAGGGAAGTTGTTTATTCTAGTATACTTTTCTGATAAAAATTTAACAGAATTCTCTACACCCTAATCACTCAGCATTATTCCCAGAATATGTACTCAGATTATGTTGTCTGTCAATAATTGTGAGTACAGTGGAATCTCATTGGGTATATATACTTAATACATGCAAATTCAACTTTACCTGCTTAACCAAAAAATAAAGTCAGAAGAAGTGGTTACAGTAATGAAAAGTGTCCCATGCAGCTTTCACTCAAGTCCCTTAGGCCCCAAGGTGAGCCAAATATGAAGACTCGGATCCCAGTGGGACCTCATGATGAGAACGTGTCATGCTGAGTGCAAGTCTAGGGTTAAGAGAGATGTATTTTTTGCACAGCGTCTACTTTCACATGAACTGACAGTGCCATCCTCTGCATAATTGAAGAGACAGTTGTCGTTTCCCCAGTTGGAGTAGAAATGTCATACATGCACACATGATGCGTGTATTTCTGGTTGTTTTTAAAGACTTTTGAAGACTAATGGACTAAGTGTGACATTTTACTTCAGGAACTGAATTTTACAGCTGCCTACTACATTGTAATTTCATGATATAATTTTCTTAAACTCAAGTATATAAATTAAAGCTTCCATTCTATTAGTCTCCCCCACTTGAAAAAAAAAAAAAAGTGATCAGAAACCAGTTCTCTGATTTCATTGTTTTTGCTCCCTACCCTCTCACTCTGCCTCATCTTGCCTCTCGTGGAGCAGAAGGGCTTTCTAATTTTTCTTTTTTCCGTACTGTGTGGCATGTGGGATCTTAGTTCCCTGACCAGGGATCAAACCTGTGTTCCTCATGGTGGAAGAACAGTGTCTTAACCACTGCACTGCCAGGGAAGTTCCAGGGAGACTTTCTGAATGACCCAGATAATGTCAAGATTCCCACCCATATTTTCTGCTAGACATATTTTCTGTTAGACTTCTAATTGTTTTCATCTAAAAAAATACAATTTAACCCTGAGTTTTATAAACTTGTTATTAGGCCTCATAGGTACTTTCTCTAAGGAATAAAAGTGTATTCCTACATTTGTGAATGTTAACAGTGGAACAAATCAAAGATACAGGTATTTAGCAATTGATGTGACAGATTATTTGATTCATAGATGTAGTAATATCAACTTTTTCATGATCTAACATCTCATGGTTCTTGCTAAAAAAGCCCGACTATCTGGATATTGGACCTTGTAGTCATCTTTTAATTACTATTAGTATTTTGCCAGAATGTTTCTGTTTTCTAGTTATTAAAAGAAGCAACAGAATCAAGACACAAATATGAACAAATGAAACAACAAGAAATACAGCTAAAACAGCAGGTAACTTGACAGCGGGGGTGGTAGAATTTGTAAGGGGAAAAAAAAAAATCTATGGTTCGTTTGACATGTACCTTGAATCTCGTCTCAGATGCTTTTGCTTGTTCCCAGCAGACCTGAGAGTGGACCACACGTCCCTCTTGGAGTTTTCCTCTTCATTTAGGGTGACCCCCTCCACCTGACCTGCCTAGGACCTTCCTGGTTTAAAGTCCTGAGTCCCAGGAACCAGGCAGATGGGACAGTTGGCCCCACTGTCTGCAGGGCCCTAACTGTAGCCACCATGCTGTGTGAGATCTCTGGTACTGACCCCCTTTCTCCTCACCCTCTGCCTCTGACAACCACCGTTCTATTCTGTTTCTTTGTGTTTCACTTTTTAAGATTGTACATGTGAGTGAGATCATACAGTATCTAGTATTTGTCTCTCTGTGTCTCACTTATTTCACTTAGCATAATGCCCTCAAAGTCCATCTGTGTGGTCACACATTGTAAGATTTTCTTCTTATGGCTGCACAATATTCCATTGTGTATGTATACCACATATTTTTTAAAAATTTCTTTTTGACTGTGCCACATGGCATGCAGGATCTTAGTTCCTCAGCCAAGGTTCCAATCCATGCCCCCTGCAGTGGAAGCACAGAGTCTCAACTAAACTACCAGGGAAGTCCGTATACCACATCCTCTTTATACATTTATCTGTTGATGGACACTTAGGTTTCTTTCATACCTTGGCAATTGTGAATAACGCAGATTAGGAACACCAGAGTGCAGATACCTGAGATCCTATTTTCATTTCTTTTGGATACATACCTAGAAGCAGAATTTCTGAATAACGTGATAGTTCTGTTTTGAAGTTTTTGAGGAGCCTTTTTACTGTTTTCTGTAGTGGCTGCACCAATTTAATCCACCAGCGGTGCACAAGAGTTCTTTTTTCTCTACACTCTCACCCGCACTTGTTATCTCTTGTCTTTTTTGTTTTAGCCAATCTGACAGGTGGTTTTGATTTGTATTTCCCTGATAACTTGTGACAATTGAACATCTTTTCATGTACTTGCTGGCCATTTGTATGTCTTTGGGAAAATGTCTATTCAAATCCTCTGCTGGTTTTTTAATTAGATTTTTACAAATTTTAATTAATTTTGCTATTGAATTGTATGAGTGTCTTATATATTTTGGATATTAATCCTTTATCAGATACATATGGTTTGCAGATATTGTCTCCCATTCTGTGTGTTGCCTTTCCACTCTGGATTGTTTTTTGTGTAGAAGCTTTTTAGTTCAGTGTAGTCCCACGTGTTGATTTTTGCTTTTGTTGCTCTTGCTTTTGATGTCTTATCCAAAAATTCATTGCCAAAACCGCTGTCAAGGAGCTTTTTACCTATGTTTTCTTCTAGGAGTTTACAGTTTAAGATCTTTTTAAGTTCTTAACCTATTTCAAGTTAATTTTTGTGAATGGTATGAGATAACAGCCTAGTTTCATTCTTCTGCATATGGTTATCCAATTTTCCCAATACCTTTTATTGAAGATACTGTCCTTTTCCCATTGAGTATTCTTGATTCCCTTGTCAAATATTATTAACCGTATTTGTGAGGGTTTATTTTGGGGCTCTCAATTTTTTTCTTTTTTGTGGTTCCATACAAATTCTAGGATTATTTTTTCTATTTCTTTGGAAAATGCCATTGGAATCTTGATAGGGCTTTAACTAGTATAGACATTTTTTAATGATACTGACTCTTCTGATCCATGAACACAGAGTATCTTTCCACTTATTTTTGTCTTGACTTTTCTTTTTTCTTTTTCAGATGTTTTGTCAGTGTATAGAAACACAACTGATTTCTGTGTATTGATTTTGTGTTCTGAAACCTTACTGAATTTATTCTACCAGTTTTTTGGTGGGGTCTTCAGGATTTTCTGTATATGAGATCATGTCATCAGCAAAGAGTTTTGCGTCTTCCTTTCTGATCTGTATGCTGTTCATTTTTTGTCTAATTGCACAGGCTAGGAATTTCACTATTGTGTTGAACAGAAGTGGTGATAGTGGGCATCTTTGTCTTATTCCTGATTTTAGAGGGAAAGCTTTCAACCTTTCACTGACTCTTGGGTATGATGTTAGCTAAGGGTATGTCATATATGACCTTTATTATCTTATGTTCCCTCCTTGTACCTAGTTTGTTGAAATTTTTTCTTTTCTTTTTCCGTACCACACAGCTTGTGGAATCTTAGTTCCCTGACCAGGAATTGCATCAGTACCCGCAGCAATGAAAGCACAGGGGCCTAACCACTGGACTGCCAGGGAATTTCCCATTGAGCTTTTTTTATTGAGCATTTTTATCATGAATGGTGTTGAGTTTTACCAAATGCATTTCCTGCATCTGTTGAGATGATCATATGATTTGTCTTTCATTCTATTCTGTTAATGTGATATATTTATTGATTTGCCTATTTGAACCATCCTTGTAGTTTTCTTATCTGGCCTGTACTGTCTTTTGGTACCAGGGCAATGCTGACCTCGTAGAATGAGTTTGGGAGTATTCCCTTCTCTTTACTTTTTGAGACGAGTTTGATAAGAATTGGTATTAGTTCTTTCAGCGTTTGGTAGAATTTACCCATGAAGCTGTCTGGGCTTTTAGGCTTTGCTTTGTTGCCTCCCCACTTTTTAATCCAGACCCCTTAGGATTGTTCTAATGCAGTCTTTCTCTGTGTGTGCCTTGTGTGGAAGAAGGGTAACAGATGCTTCATCCCTACTCAAAAAAGAGGTGCAGGAAGGAATTCCCATGTCTTTACAGACAGGTGAAATTAGGTATTTGTAGCAATAATTCATCCTTTCTCAGAAAAGGTTAGCTAGATGATGAAAAATGTATTACTCATTTTGAAAGTTTATCATGTAACAAGTTTCTTTAATGTATGAACTCTAGATTTGTTCTAAAACGCAGACTGGCCTGAATCTTTATGAACACATCTTTCTTTTCTTTTAAATTGTTTGTTTATTTATGGATGCACTGGGTCTGCATTGCTGCACTCAGGCTTTCTCTAGTTGCGGCGAGCAGGGGCTACTCTTCACTGCGGATTCTCTTGTTGTGGAGTACAGGCTCTAGGTCCCTGGGCCCAGTCGCCCCATGGCATGTTCCTGGAGCAGGGATCGATCCCCTGACCCTTGTTGTGGAGTACAGGCTCTAGGTCCCTGGGCCCAGTCGCCCCATGGCATGTTCCTGGAGCAGGGATCGATCCCCTGACCCTTGTGTTAGCAGGATTCTTGACCACTGGACTACTATGGAAGCCCTGAACACATCTTTTGAGTGCTCTTGGTCTTTGAGCATGTTTTACTATGTGGTGACACTCATTTCCTGAAAAGCTAGCCTAACTTAAAGTGACAGTTGGAGAAGTCTTTTGAACTTTCCACCATAAATTATTGTGCCACAGTGCTTCTAGGAAATTTGAACCCCTTATTAGCCCTATAAAGTCAGTTGTCCATGTAAACGGAGAAGAGAATCGATGTGGAAAACATATAAAAAGTCTATATATGGCTTCAGAAGATGGACTTTAACGCAAGGCCCCAGAGGGCCCTTCTACCAAGTTCACAGCAGCTCAAGTTCTGTTGTACTCTTAGGAGTGCAGCTTCTCTTGTCTGTGATGGCTATTGTCCTGAGTCATGTTATTTGATCATTACTGTTTCCTTTGCTGCCACCTCCTTTTCTGCTCCCACACGTGCGGTTCTTCCCAAGAGTCAATCTTGTCCTCTGTTCTTGTTTGCCATGTCCGTTTCCAGGCTTTGTTGATGAACTCTTCATCTTATTGGTGTGTTTTGACCACCGTTTTGTAATCTAGGCTCCTACGTCCAAGATGGTAGTTGTCACATATTGATTACCCAGAGGGGGGCAGCACTGAACTCTGATGGGACAGTCCACCCAGATGTTCCGTATTGATAAAAACAGACCATTCTAAGAATCTCCCTCAAGTGCCAGGACTGCTCTGTCCACCCGCCTGAGCCTCATCGCTGTTCCCGACCCCAGGCCAGCAGCCCAGAGACTCTCTCACCGTGCGCCCCTCTATGAGCTGCTCTGTGCAGAAATCCTCTGTGCTCTTCTCTTGGCCCTGAAATTTCTATTCATCCTGGCCCCTGGCCTCACCCTTCCACGGGCACGCTTTGGCTGTCTTATCATCACCTCCTCTGGCCTGATGCCACTGGTAGCTTTGCCTTAGGTCTGCATCTCCTCAGCCAGCAGAGCTGGCCTCTGTCTTGCTACCAGCCTCCCCGCTCTGTGCTGGCACATCGCCCCTCCCCTCCCTGGTCATGGCTTCTCTCTGCTGCTATGAACACAGCACTGCTGAAGGTGGAAAGGCGTCGCTGATACTGCTTCTTGGCCTCTGGTGGTCTTTTATTCTTTTCTGCTTTCTTTGTATGTACTGTGTGATCTTGAGCAAAGCACTTTATTCCTCTGGGCCTGTTTACTCATCCTAAACTAATGCAATTACATTAGGTGGACTCTTAGGGTTCCTTCCTTGTCTGAAATGAAAAAATTCAGCCTGCCCTTGAGACCTAGCTCTGGCTTCAGCCACAAGCAGCAATTTTTTTCTGACCCTTCCCGTGCCTTCTCCAGCCCTGGCTTCTGTGAATTCCTATCCTGTGGGAGGAAAAAGTGACTCGTGTTCCACATTTTGCTTGCCTTGTCAGTTGGTGTTATTTTCCCAGCTAGAATAAAAATTCCTTCAGGGTGGGAGTTAAAAGAAATATTGATGTTTATACCTCTTTTATCTTTTTTCCTCTTAACTATACTCCCACTGAATTCTTTCTCTCCCAACCAAACCAGTTCTTTGGTTTCTGTTTCATTATCTTGCCTGCGTTAAAAAAGAGATATCTCTGATATCAAGCTAAGAACTATGCAGGTGGTATTCCAAAAGAATGATCTTTTTTCAAGGATCAGTTTTTCAAATATAAGGAAAGGAGGTATTTCATAAAGGATTTGTTATATGAAATTTAAAAGCTATTCCACCTCCTTCAGTTTTTATTATAATTGGTGGAATGGAGCTAATATTTGTATATTTTAAACACTTAAATATAAAGATGGTGAGATCAACATAACCGCCTAAGTTTTAGTGCATTTCAGTAGGTTCTTAGAACTGCAGCCATTGATGTCTGGGATTGAGGATTGGGTGTGCATCTGTTCTTATTTCTGTCACTTAGAACAGGTAACTAATGTTTAACCATGTTATGTTCTTTTTGAAAGTCTGAGATTTTAAATCATTTACCTAGACATCTAAATTATTCATACTTGTTTTCTGTAGCTTTCTCTTTATATGGATAAGTTTGAAGAATTCCAGACTACCATGGCAAAAAGCAATGAACTGTTTACAACCTTCCGGCAGGAAATGGAAAAGGTATTTTCCTATTTTAAGTGGAGTATTTGCCTAAAAGGGACTTTATATAAGCCGTTTTAAGCATGTTCGTGGCCTGGGTGCGTTCCTGTTTTTATGGTGCTCTCTTCCTCTCTTCCGATCCTCCGGTGGCGGCGTATCCTGTCACTGTGCCCCCAGTAGTACCACATGTAGCTAGTGCCCTCTAGGCCACCAAAGTTAACTCCTCTATTAAATACAATTTGTTGTTAGCAATAAAGTGGTTTATTTTTTGTTTGTTGTATCTGTTGTATTGGCTTCAGGTGATACCCCCCAACCCTCCTCCAATCCTTTTCACAAAGCATGGTGTCCTTGAAAAGTAAAGTATTTAATGACAAGCCAAGCTCAGAATGCTAGCTACGTATTTTGGTTGGTTGATAATCATTGGTATTTCTACCTTTTTAGGTTTCTTTTTTTCTTTTATACTCCCACTAAATTCTTTCTCCCTCCACCAGAGTGATTTTTTGGGCTCTGGTTCTTTTTCCTGCCTACAATAAGGAGAGCTGTATCCTGGATATTAAACTAAGACCCAGTGTCTATACCTGTGCCCATGCGTCCATCCTTACACCGGGGGCTTTTAGGGGTGGAAGCATAGGGGGAGATGCTTCCCCCTGCCACCACCAGGGGGAGATGGTGGTGGCAGGACCGTGGCCCTGGGCTAAAGGTCCACAGTGTGACTGGAGGCGAGTTCTGTGCCCTTTCTCTGCCTTCCTCCTTACAAATATCAGAAATGCTTGCCCTTCATAAAGTGGCGTATTTCAGGCAGTGCTTGGCGGGGGCAAGGGCTCTGGTGACCCCCTTCAGGTATCAGGGGAACCCAGAGACTGTGGCCAGAGGCATGGCAACAGTGGGGGGGGCGGGGCGGGCGGGTGGTTGTCCTTGTGCCAGCTCGTTGGCGCCAGAGTGAAATCTCGTCCTGAATTTCTGAAAACTGGGCTTTGGCGGTGTTGGTTAAGAACATTCCTCTGATTTTTGGATCCATTTTATTTTTTAGCAAAACCTGAAGCGGTGGGTCATCATCGTATTAGGGAAGCTGGTTAATGACTTTTCCCTGGTCCCCGGTCCCCTCTGCTGCTTCTGGTTCCCAGATGGCTGCAGCCTCTGAGGTTGGGGTGGAGGCGAGCTCTCCATCTTGGGGAGGAGGGGGAACCTCATTCCTTCCAAGAATCACATGAAGTTGTTAATGCACAGAAAATTCAGGAACAGATGTTTTTGGTACAACTTGGGAAGGAGGATGGTTGCTCTTGGCCCAAGCGAGCGCTGAGTGTGCTGGTGGGCAGCTTCCACCAGGTGTCGCTGCCTCTGAAAAATGAGGGGCTGAGATGTGTTTTTCTCATTGTATGAACCCCGCTTTGGCCACCACCACCCTGGGAGTTGGAGAGATGAGCTCTACCCACCCCCAACACTGCACCCAGCGGTACTCTGGGGTGGGCAGGGAGGACCGGTCAGGGTTTGGGGTTGGCTGTAGAGATAAGAAACGGCATTTTGAATTTAAATTTGCAATTGTGTCAATTCACAGATGACAAAGAAAATTAAAAAACTGGAAAAAGAAACAATCGTATGGCGGACCAAGTGGGAAAACAATAACAAAGCACTTCTGCAAATGGCTGAAGAGGTGAGGTGGCTTCCCGCGAGGAGGGTGTGATTAGTTCAGGTTAGGGAAGCACGCCACCTTGCCACACTGCTGTCACAGTTGAGGACTGGCCAGAGCTGGGCAGAGAGGGGTGGTGCTGAGTGCAGTCTGTCCCGTCAGGACTTAGGCTGTAGGGAGGACCCTGAGTGAGGTGTTGGGTTTCCTACCACCCAGCCTGCTACGATCCCCAGCTTGTAAGACCTGAGTTGCTGGGCTCCAGCAAATTTGATTCACTTGGTGTGGGGGTCAGGGAATCTGCCTTTTCGCCAGGCACCCACCTGGCTGGATCAGGTTTCTCAGTGGGAGCACAGGCCACCAACTCGGGTGCCTGTCTCTACCTTAAGTCCTTACAAAAAAGCAGCATAGTACTTTCTGCCAGTCTTACAAAGCTGAGGTTTGCAAACACTAAATAACACACCCTGAATCTTGTTCTCATCTGAGGACTGGTAAAATGAGAGAAATATATATGGAAATGAGTTCTGTTTTTAAGCAAGCCCTTATTTTATCTGCTAGTCTTTGGTGGTGAATATCTTGAATTTCCTTATTAATTTATCAATACAGAATGTTATTAAAGGTAGACTGGTGTGTTTTTTTTTTTTTTACTTTGCTTCTTTTTAAGAAACATGACAGAGGGATTTTCATTTTGTCACATCAGAAGCATATTAACTGGTGTCCATAGTTAAGTGTGCAGAACACAGCTAGCTGGATGTTAGGAAGTGTTTGAAGAAATTGAACATGTTCAGGTGACCCAACAAGTGGCTCAAAAGACTTAATTTGTTGTATCCAGTAATGTAATTCATATTCAGTTAGGTTAAATAAACCCTGCCTTTTCTCCTTTTTATAGAAAACTGTCCGAGATAAAGAGTACAAGGCCTTTCAAATAAAACTGGAACGGCTGGAGAAGCTGTGCCGGGCTCTGCAGACAGAGAGGAACGAGCTCAACGAGAAGGTGGAGGTGCTGAAGGAGCAGGTGTCCGGGAGGGCGGCAGGTGGAGGCCCAGCACCACCCGAGGCCCAGCCCTGCGCCACCTCGGCTCCTCCCGAGGAGTCCGGTGCCACCTGGCAGAGTGCCGCCCGGGTTATCCCTGAGGCCGGGTCCCTGGGAGCCGGGCCCGGCATCGAGTCAGTTGACTGAGACCAAGTATGATCACTGTATTGAGAGTTCTATTTTGTGTATAACTTCCTCTGTTAGTAGTAACTTGGTTTTGTGGTGAAAATTTTCTTACTTTTTCTACCATATCTGTATTTTCTTAGAACTACTGGACTTAAGTGGTACAGGAGGCTGCTTGGCAGGTTTGAATAGTTTTACTCTAACATTTTCCTCAGCCATGTTGCACATCTGCCTCATTCCCCTTCATCAGAATGCATGTGCTTATTGCCTTTTTCCCTCTCCCTTGCTCCTTGCACAGAATTTTGTCTGAATTAAAATTTCATTCACCAGGGCTGACCATTACAAGGGAACTTTGTTCTGATAATGGTTCCTTCTTTTTTCCTTCTTCTTTTGGCTGTGCTTTGTGGCCTGTGGGATCTTAGTTCCCCAACCAGGGATTGAACTCGTACTCTCGGCAATGAAGGCACCGTGTCCTAACCACTGGACCGCCAGTGAACTCCCTGATAATGGTTCCTTGATGTGAAAACAATATTCATTTAAATATCTACCCCTGCCAAGAATATAACTCAAAAAAAAAAACAAAAGGAAAATCAAGATGATTCAGTTCAGTCACTCAGTCGCGTCTGACTCTTTGCAACCCCATGGACTGTATGTAGCACGCAAGGCCTCCCTGTCCATCTAAATGCCAATAAAACTGAAGGCTTGGGTCAGAAACAAGCACAGCATATTTGATTCAAATTAGCTTTTTGATATATCACTTGACAAATTGAGATGTCCGCAAGCCTAGAACTTCTGTTTTGGCAGAATATTGTACATAGAGGTATAATTTAAACAAAGTAGTATATATAGGCAAATTATTGGAGAAACAGGCTTACTGTTTATGTGACTAAAAAATAGTCCCATCACCGTTTTCAGGTTAGAAGCGCCTGGTTGGACCACCTGAAAGCCTACAGGGTGGGCAGCCTGGTGGTTTGCTTTTCAGTTGGGATTTTGGGTGCACATCCTCCACTTCCCACGGAGAATTGCCACTAACAGTCCTTTGTCAGTTTAAGACAATGAGGGTAAACCATTGTGTAGCTTTACTTAAGCAGAAGTCCCTCCACTACTTTCTGGCTACTTGAAAGTTGGTGCCCAACTATTCTGAGTCCAACTAGCACAGTTCTCCAGGGTTTTTAAAAGGGAATTTTAATTATGAACATGCTAGCTGAAACTGATTTTATTTCATGTCTAAAACAGACTGGAACCAGCGTTTTTAATTTAAAGGAAATGTGGCAGAGAGCTAAGTAGCCAGGATCTATTTATTACTTACGCTTTTCAGTCTGTTTCTCACCCTTTTCGTAGTTTTTATTCTTTTTTATGGAAAAACAAAACAGTATTATCAAGGTGTCTACACTTGGAATGGGGGACTTCGGAAATGTAGCACATCACTTTTGGATTTGCTCTTTCATAACTTTCCTTTGTTCTTCACAATGTCAAATGTGGTCGAGTTTATACACATCATTAACCAGGCTGCACTGACAAGATTTGACTTTGTCCCTGGTATAATTTGCATTGAAATACTTTATGAAATAAAAAGGTTCTACTAGAACTGATGTTAGCACATTCCACTGAGCAAAACTATCAAACTGACACTTCTTGAATTGCTTACTGGACTGAACAAACTCTTCTGTCCAGTTAGAAGGGTTTTTCTCTTTGTTAAAGTTTTATTTGTCCTGTCACATTCGTGGTCTAAACTGGGTTGAAAGAATTGAAAATTGTCGGCAACAGCGCCTGGAGTGGAGGATTACGTCTAAGCTTCCACCATTGGTCATGTTAATCAAAGGGCCAGACAGTGGAGGAAAAGAAACCCACTGTTATCTAATTACTGTCAAAATGAGTCGGAAGCAAAAACAAACATCCTTCTCCAACAGCCTTTTATAAACACCACCTTTGGCTACTAAATGAAATATTGGACTCATTTCCCTGAGAGGAAATGGAGGTATATATCAGAACTATACTCTACTGTAAAATTAGTACTAATGGTCCCATTTCACAAGCGCTCTGCTGGATGTACAGCTCTTACTGTCTTAAGCCATTTGTGTAGCCGCCACGTTTCTTTGTGGTGCTTGTCCTGTGTGGAAGAGCGTAAAGCTCGGACCTGTTGCATATTTTCAAGGGCTTTATAAAGCGATGTGATTAACAGTACTTGGCCTGCTGCTTTTGGCTTGCTATGTATTTTTAGCTAGATGCTCTCATGGTGTTTAAAGGACATGGATTCTGTCTGGGTGCATTTGGTATCCTTTCAGAATCTTTCCTCTCATTACCCTGTGAATAAATACGAATGGGACCCTCTGAGGAGGACACGCTCCTAGGGCAATCACCTCGCCAGCCCAGCATTGTGGCTTTGTAGCACGCTCCATTTCTACCACATTCTAGAACACAGATGCTACTAAGGCTGGCCCAGGAAAGATCAAATGTCAAATTTGCTTCAACTGCATTTGTTGCACCATCATGGAGTCTTGATGTGTATTATTTATAGTGGCAGGAGACTCCAAGGAATAGAGAAAACTTGGGTCTTGGATAATGGACCATTTCATCCTCAGACTTGTAGGAGTACATTTCTTGGTCTCGAGACCAGTATTTTTTAGTTATGTATGCAACTGCCTTTATTACACCTGGTTATCAATTCAATTCTCAGGTGTTGCAGAAAAATCTACCTCTTTCAGACTGTAGATGGAAATAACTGTGAAAAAATGATGCAGATATCTTCTAGTTTGTGCTAAACACACTGCTTTATTTTTACAGCCCACGTCTTTCATGAGGATACGAATTGTTTAAGAGGCAGTCTTGTTTTGCTTTTCAAAGACATTTTGTAGAGATTTTTCACTAATGTGAATCTGATTTTATCTACTCAATTCTGTATAGATTAAGTAAATATGTATGATAAATTTAACAGCTTCTGTGTATTTTGTTGCCTGTGTGACCTTAATGTCTATCAAATCCAAAGACAGTTGTAGATACTGTCCTTGTGCCTTAAAAGGTAGTTTCATTATTGTATGACTTAAGAAAAAAGGGCTGGTACCCCAGCCACTCTGGCTGGGGACAGAAAACAAGTTTTATGTAGCCAGACATGTTAGGACTTTTTTTTAACCTCTAAAACAGAGGACTAGGAAAATCTGCACTGTAGCTGTCGTCAAAGCTTTAAAAATCCAGAAGGACTATAGATTTCTTCAGTTTGGCCAACTCTTAGCACATTCCAAGGTGCTACTTATCTGACTAGCAGAGTGTATGTACACAGAGGCACATAGGAAAGACCTTAGTTGATGGTGAGCAAAAGTATTTAACCACACACACACAAAAATGAAAATAATAAGTATTTAAGCACAATCGTAAGGAGTTGGCAAGCTTTTTCTGTAAGTCAAAAGTAGTTTAGGATTAGTGTGCTGCTTTTTTCCCAAACCACCTTTAAAAATCAATGTAGAGAATTCCCTGGCAGTTCAGTGGTTAAGACTCAGCACTTTCACTGCCTGGGGCCCAGATTTAATCCCTGGTTGAGAAACTAGGACCTTGCATGCCTTGTTCAGTTCAGTCGCTCAGTCGTGTCTGACTCTTCGCGACCCCATGAATTGCAGCACGCCAGGCCTCCCTGTCCATCACCAACTCCCAGAGTTCACTGAGACTCACGTCCATCGAGTCAGTGATGCCATCCAGCCATCTCATCCTCTGTCGTCCCCTTCTCCTGCCCCCAGTCCCTCCCAGGGATTTTGCCTTGTGGTATGGCAAAAAAAAATTGTTTTTAAATTTTAATAAAAGAAAAATCAATGTAAAGAGGTTGAGGGCCAAGCTGCAGGCTGGTTTGTTCCCCCTGCTGACCTGCCACATAAGCAAACAAGCTTGTATTTTTGTTTAAAGCCGCCCAAGGCCCAAATGGCATGTGGGTCAAATGACATGTAAGGGAGGTAGTTCTAGGTTCACCAATCAACCAAACACCTGACTTCTCCCCATGTTTGTATTAGGATGTGGTGTACCCTGGAAAGAAAATTCAGTACGTTCTCGGCGTGTAGTGTATACCCAGTAGCTGCCTCATAAAAAAGGGACATCCATCCATACGCATCCCCCCCCCAAACTGAGGGTCTAAAATAATAAAACAAAGTTTATTTTAAAACTTTATTTCTGCAAAGCCAAACAAGAAGTGTTGGAGGGAAAAAGTGTAAAAGTTATTCTTGCATATTTGGGAACAGCAAGCACTTAAGAGAAAACAAGGACTTATAGTTAAATCAAAGGCAGTACCCTGCTTACTTGTATTTTAAAACAAAGCTGATAATCTTTCTTAAGCAACATTCTTCCCTAAAAGCTACAATATGATACAGTACGCAATAGCTCACTTGAAAGTGCTAGGATCAGAAGGTAAAGAACGCCATATGCCACCCACTTCAACTGCCTACTATACAATGCTGTTTTTGCGCTTGATAAGTCAAGCATTCGTGTAGCATTACATTCAAGAGAAACGTTTCTCGTACTTTGGGTTTAAGATCCTTGCCCCTCCAGTTCCGGTGTTGTGACATCTGACTCTTCATCATTGTAAATGTTTTCAGCCTGGAGATAATAACCAAATAAAATCAGAGGTAAAACTCCCTAAAAATTTTACAAGACTGTCTAAAAACAGCATTTTATAGTTCTATCCAGATTTTAGGTATCACTGGCCCGTGTGATTTAGTGTTGGAAATTAAATGTGGAAACACTTAAGAGTAAACTTCATAGTTTACTTTTTGTGTTTTACTCTCAGACTTTAATAAATTTAACGAGGAAAAGGCAGGCCAGTGTTCTCAAAAATTATTTGCCAGGGTATAATTTCACACATATATCTAGCTGACCATGCACTACTATTTAAGTTGTCCAAAAAAGGCATTTTCCTAAAACGTTTCAGGCATTTAGATGGAGCAATAGATAGCCCTGAAGCTTATGAAAGGGCTGGTAAACCATGTCTCAGAAATGTCAGGTGCGCATCACAGAACTCAGGATCTCAGTGTGAATACACTGCATGACAGCAGACACTGGACATGGAGCAATGATGCCAAGAGCCCAGGTGATGAAGAGTCATAACCATGAAAACTGGAGCTGGTGCTATGTCTACACGTGCACACTGAATTACAGACTTGATAAAATGCAGAAAGGTCTTAATACTTTCCTTCTATAAATAATTTCATGTAGTATGCACTGATATACTTTGAAATATTTCTATTATATCATTAGTAAAAATCTCTTCAAGATAGTCACTGAAGAAAAATAAACACTTTAGCTCACCATTTGCCATATCTGCATGATGTTATCCTCAGACACCGAGCAAATGACCCAAGGCTCATTTGGGTTCCAACTAAAATCTGATATCTTGGCAGTGTGTCCTCCATGAATAAACTGTTAATAAGAACAAAAAAGTGTTGGTTTCATATCTTATGTTAGAAGCTAGTTTTTACAGCATCAGTCTAGAAATGGGTTGCTGAACTGCAGTCTGGAGGGAGGGTGGTAATCTAGCCCTCCACCACTCTGCCCATTTCCAAACCCTCCAGAAAGGTGACAGTACAACAAATGCTTGGATAACCTTCACCTAGATGCCCCAAATACTGTTAACATACCACTGGCTGAGCCACCAAAAAGTTGCAGGTAGCATACCTTACCCCTAAATATTCATTCAGCCTACATCACCTGAAATGACATTTTCCTTCACGACCACAGTGCTGTTTCCATACCTAATACAATCAACACTCAAATTCTGCCTTATTAGCAGATATATAGTTAGGTTAAAATACTCAAGGTAATACACTTCCAGGATGTCATATACTCCTTCCTGAAACTGGAACACCTGGAGACTGCTGGTTCTTCTGTGGCCCCCTGAAGGATCCCCTTCTCCCCCTTAGTAAAGGAAAGGCATACCTCTCAGCCATCCTTCAATCTCTCCCAAGACACACTGCCCCGAGGCTGGGGGGAAAAAAATTTCCAGGACTCCACAAAGTCCCCATTAGGGCTAAACCGAGGTATTTGCTAAAAAATGTGGAAGGGAGCAATCTTACTTCCTGCACAGGGCCTTATATATCTTAGAATTAAGATTCAGAAGAAACAATTCTTGGGACTTCCTGGCAGTCCAGTGGTTAAGCCTCCTGGCTTCACTGCAGGGGCACAGGTTCGATCCCTGGTTGGGGAACTAATATCCCACATGCTGCACAGCAATGCCAAAAAATAAAATTTTTTTAAAAATTAAAAAAATTCTTATAAGGACAATCAATATGAATGTCCCTTGATTTCAGACTCTCAAGAAACAGAAAGCAAAATCCTAGTGAATTTTCTCAAGGACCACAAAATTGTTAGAGATGTTAAATACAAAGTTATACACTGTCCTCTCCCTGTGATAGATATATATATATAAAGTAAGAATCAGTTACAAGAGACCACATACTGTGTGATTTCCTCTCATATCAAATGTCTAATACAGGCAAATCTAGAGAGACAGAAAGTAGGTTAGTGGTAGCCAGGGGCTCACAAAAGAAGACTGAGAGGTGATGGTTAAAAGTACAGTTTCTTTCGGAGGTGACAAAAATGTTCTAAAATTGACTTGTGATGGTTGTACAACTCTATGAATATACTAAAAATCACTGAAGTGTTTAGATAGTGAACTGTATGATCTGTAAATTTTATCTCAATAGAACAGTTACAGGGACTTCACTGGCAGTCAAGTGGTTAAGACTCTGTGCTCCCAATGCAGGGGGCACAGGTTTCATCCCTGGTCGGGGAATGTCAAATACCCCCCCAAAACGAGAACAAACCAGTATTACCAAAGTTTAAAAAACTATTATTACCAAAGTAAAAATAGTTGGTAACAACACTTTAACTAAAAAAAGACTTAAAATTTATGAAGCCCTGCATCACAAAACAAGACTTTTCAGACTAAATCACAATAACCTCCAAGACCTCCAATTTGAAATCATCCTCAAGAGACAGAATCTGAACGTCCTGACTCCTTTTTCAAATACATGAAACAATGACAAATAGTCCAGTCTGCGTATGACACTTCATCTTGCATAAGAAAAAGTCAATATATACCAGGAGTTCTGGAGGCCCATCTTCTGCATCTTCTGCTGATTGTTCTTCTCCAATTTTGCTATTGAGAAAAAACATAATGCCTTCAGTATTCAAATTCTCCTAGCAACAAAGTTTGCAAAGCCAGCATCAGCCCAGAAATCCCATCCTAAAGCAATGTACTTCTGTACTGTTATCAGTTAGAGTTTTTGTATTAATTATTTGGTGGGAGGGCAGGGTGTTTACTTTCTGGAAATGGTAATAACAGCTGTTCATAAGTGAAGCTGCAGAATAGAAATTATTGTTAATAAAACATTAATTTAGAATTCATTCAATATCTTAACTGAGGTGTTTCCTGAATTAGGATTAAAAGGTGAAAAGTATATAAAATATTTACAGAAGAACTGATGCCTAATCCCTACACTTCACTCTTAAACCCTTTTTCATCCCAGGAGTGAAATACAACTACACACCAGTACTGCAGATCTGCTAAAGGTAGGACAACAAAACAACTTTAAATATGGAATGTATAAGCCAAGGGCAGGTTAAGTTTTAATTTTTTCTTATCTTAATTTCAATGAAAAAAACAAACAGAACCCCCCAGAACTTCAATTTGTAGAATATGCTAGCAGTTCCGACAGTGAAATCACTCAAGTTACACACCATTATCATCCTTGATACCTATTCCACAGGTGGACTTTGCTAGTTTGTTTTCAAGTAAAAAAGAATATTCTCAGATGTCTGTTTTAAAGATTCTCCACATTTTCAAGCATCTATCACGACTAGGGTTTCTTCCGTAAGAACATAGAACATTAGCAGACATTAGCAGTTTAGCAGTTTTACTGTTCCATACACTGAAAAGTGGGTATACTGTCTTTGTAATTAAGGCCGCCTTGTCTAAAAACTTAGTCCACTTCAAAGCAATACAGGTAGGAAAGCAGTTATTTTGGGAAATGTTATGATTTAGATTCCAGATAAGAACACCTCTACGGAGAGATACATAATACAGCAACATTATTAATGGCTCTAAAAGCTCAAAAAAAGCAGAGTCTGAAATTCTTAGAATAGGAACCCTGCAGTCAAGAACTTTAAAAACTGGGAGAAACTGTTTCCATAATGAAGCCCCAGAAGAACAAGAAGCTCTGATGGCATTGGCTGTGCTTATCCTGTTCTCATCCTCAGCAGTTACACAACCCACAGAAGAGCTCATACCTGTGGGGAAAAAACAACTGAAAAAGATTAGTCCTACAGATGGACATTGAACACAAACAGCTGATGTCTTTACCCCTTTCTATAGCTAGAGTTTTTTCAATACCGTTGTTTGGATGTTAAAATACACATGCACCCCTAACCCTGACTTCAGTCCTAATTACAAAGAAAATCAAAACTCACATTTGTATCAGTTTTTTTTCACATTCCATTTGCTGATTCACTTCTATTTTATGGAACACTCTTTAGGAAGGTACTGAAGATTAATTTTAGACTTATTAAACTGGGGTTAGCAAATTGCTCTTCTAGTCTATGAATTATTACATAATCTGCTATATTAGCATATTTATGCAACTTCTGTCACCAGATCCTGAGTTACCTTAAATCCCACACATTCAGGCGGCGATCAGTACCACTTGAAGCCAGAATGGTTTCGTTATGTGGAGACCAGTGGACCTAGCAATACATATTTGAAAATATAAAGAATCATCCATTACTGGGTTTGTGGCTATTGTTCTAATCCTAGATATTTTCCCATTTCATCTTCTGTACCCTTTGTTTGGCCTACAAGCCTTCTCTCTCTTTGTGCTGTCCCTTCAGGTGCTCTTAAATGCCACATCTCTTCAGCCTACCCCTGGGAAGGTCATACTCCTCAAGGGTAACTCTGCTAGGGCTCCCAATAAACTTAGCCCCCAAACCATCCCAGAAGCTTTTAACATTTCCAATGAAGTGTACCTTAGCCTATGCACAGCTCTATTTTAAACTATATACAAGATATTTCATTAAAAAAATAATTTACTTATTTTTGGCTGTACTGCTCAGCTTCTGAGATCTCAGTTCCATGACCAGGGATTGAACCCAGGCCACAGCAATGCCAGTGCTGAGTCCTAACCACTAGACTACCAGGAAACTACCTTCACTTTTTAAACTGATCCTATTTTGCAAATTGTTCCTTTACTTCTGAACTAACAATATATAGAAAACTCCAAGTTATTTCTCACTAGTTTACTTACACAGTAGGCAAGGAGCTTAAAAAAAAAACAAAACAAAACGGAATTCCCTGGTGGTCCAATGGTTAGCACTCTAGGCTTTCACTGCCAGGGTTCAATCCCTGGTTGGTGAACTAAGATCCCACAAGCCACATGGCATAGCCAAAAACAAAACAAAAAACCCCGATGTCCCAAGTCCACTATGTAAAAGAAAAAAATTTATAAACTTCCCTCTAGTGAAAAGTTACTAAAATCTGACAGAGACACCAGAAAACTGTCACGTACCTGGAAAATTTCATCTTTATGAGATTCAAAGGTATGGAGTTTCAATTTTAAATTACGCAGATCCCATAAAGCTACAGTCTGAAGAAAAATAAAATGAAAAGGAATTTGTTTCTGCACTTTACGTAAGAATTTTAAAATATTGTAGTAACAAAGACAACTAGGTTTGTAAACACCAAAAATGCAAAAACTTAGAAACCTTATCCGCAGAGCCAGTTGCAAGAATGAACTCGCTGTAGGGATTGAAGGACAGGCAATTGACCTCGGCAGTGTGCGCATCAACCAGGTGGCTCGGCTTGGAGGTGGTATTGGACCTGGTGTCCCATCTAAAACACAAAGGTACAAGGCACACAGCACAAGAGCAGGCCACTCAACCCTGCCCCGCCTCTCTCCCCCACACTTGTGCCCACATCAGCGCCACGCCATGCCACTGTTCTCTCGCTAACTTGCCTCTTCAGGGACACTAACCATGCAGAGTTGGCAACTTGGACTTCCAACCACTAGGTGATATGCTCTAAACCTGCGCAGAACAAACTAGGGCTATCTCTGCTTTCTTGTTCAGTATGTTCCTGTCTGGATTACCAACTATTTCAAGCATGCACAAAATACTAGAGACTACTGTTTGGTATGTATAACCTAGCCTAGTCAAATTCAGTATTTTGCTTTGTTTGCCTCAGATGCTAGTTTATGAGATAAAAAGCATTCCAGGTGCTTGAATGCAGCCCTGTAGCCATGCCTTGACGCACAATCACTCTCCTCCCTCAACTTCAATGCAAGTCACCCTGATCCCCGATTTTGATACATACCACTGCCCCAAGCATGTTTCTTCATGTGCACGTACCTGTTTTTTTCTTTTTCTAAATAAAAAGTTGTGTTCAATCATACAGCACAGTAACTTTTACGTAAAAAGGCCATACCTATTTATAGCTTATCATGTCAATTATTCCTCACTAAAGCTGTTTCTTTTTCTTTTTTTGAAGCCCCAGACACAATTTAAAAGCCACCACAATCACTGATGGTCATTCAGGACACCCATATAACAAAACCCCACTCAATTTTCCACCTTACATCATAAGTTTCTGATCATCAGCAACAGATCCAAACAAGGACTCATGCAGCAGGTGCCAGGCCACATCCTCTACAACAGCCGAGTGGCCGGTAAAAATTGCTTTAGCATCCACAATTTTGCCTTCCTTTGGTCCTGCATTAATATCCCACAGACAGACGGTCTGAAGAAGGAACAAAACAAGAGTTAGTTTTGAGAGACTGAATTTAAATGCTAACACCTTATTTAAAACTCTTTTATTAAAAACAAAGCTACTTACTATATGAAAGTTATTTTAAAAAAAGTGAAGTTTCATAAACAGAAAAGTGTATGGGTGTAGCTTCCACAATCTGAGATGCAGAGGGGAAGGAAAATACAGTGTAATGGGGATGGGAGGATAGCATGGTGGCAGGCAAGAAACATCCTGGTTAGAGTTTCTACCTACATACATTCAATCAAGTATCTAAAATTCACCTAGATTACACAACACAGAGAGCCTGGGGTTCAATATCCACCAAACTGAAATGCATATCTTAAAACTTCATGCTGGGCTGGGAAACTGGAAATTAAAACTAAAACATGCCTCTTAAATAAAAGTGAAAGCTTTTGGACAACTGTCACTTCACAGCAGAAACCACTACATACATCAGCAAGTGCAACAGGTGAACAACCTAGAAACCCCTACAAGGCTACTGAAGAGACCACAGGGCCTGCCCAGACCTCAAAGGTTACAGATCCGCAGGCTTTGAGAGTCTGAGTCTTTTTTTAACATCTCGCCATAAAAATAGCTGAGAAAAGTCTGAAGTTTCTATGAAAAAATATTGCAAACTATAGGGCAGTGATTGTCACCTCAATGGAGTATGAGGTAATTCCATTAAGGTATATTCAAATTAATTTCACTGACACTAGTATCAGCTTCCTCTCTTCATCAATCATTTTATTATCTGAAAGGGTTTCTGTTACACAATACATGTGGCCCTTAGTCTCTGTTGATACTTACACACTTGGACGCAATTTACATGCACGGAAAAGGTGGAATATTGCCATTACCTGCTCCTCACCTCAGAAAGATCCTGGGAAAATTACCAAGATGCCTCGCATATGTGGAGCCCTTAGGAAACGTCAGCTATTAATTATGACTAGCAACTCCCAGCCTGTTGTCCTCAGAAAGTACTAGTAATTAAGTTCTTGAGTATAGCCCGTCCTCCCTGTGTGGGAGACTATCCTATGTCCACTCTGAGGGAAACAGAAGAAGGCTTTCTTTCAGAGAATCTGTTCTGATGATGGGTTAGAGGGGCACGGGAGTGTTACATCCACTTTCCATGGATGGCAAGAGTGATATCCTCACTGGCCTAATTTGGGTCAACAACCTGGCCTCTCCTCTTTTCCAGGCCATTTTCTCGCCACCACAGTGATTCTGTGAGCTACCCTACCCAATGCCCTTCCAATTAATTCCTTTTCTGTTTAAATCAGTCAGCACCCTCTTTGCAGCCACCAAGGAAAATACAGGGTTGGCCAAAAAGTTCATTCAGGTTTTTTCATTATATGGTGTGGAAAAACCTGAACAAACTTTTTGCCCAACCCAGTATTTATGGAAGTTCTTCAGAAAAGTAAAAATAGAACTACCACATGATACAATCCCACTTTGACATTTATACAAAGAAAACACAAACACTAATTTGAAAAGATATATGCACCATGTTCATGGTGGCATTCTTTACAGTAGCCATGACATGGAAACAACTTAAGTGTCCATCAGTGCATGAATGGATGAAGATGTGCTATATGTGTGCAATGGAACACTACTCAGCCATAAAAAGAGGAAATCTTGTCATCTATGACAGCATGAACTTTGAGGGCATCATGCGAAGTGAAATAAGTTAGGGAAAGACAAATACCATATGATCTCGCTTATATATGGAAACTTAAAAACAACAGGAACAAAAAAACAAGCTCATAGATACAAAGAACAGACTGGTGGTTGCCAGGAATAGAGGGCGGAAGAAACAGGTAAAGAGGGTATACATTTACTGTTAAAAAATAAACTAGATGTTTTTTAAAGATCACTCAGAACATCCACCTGAAGATTATCTTTAAAAATAAAAACTAAGTCATGAAAATTTTAAATTTACAAAAAAAAAAGAAAAAGGAAAAAAAAACCCCAGGCACCCAAAGTTGGTTTTTGTTGCCTATAACTAAACAATTTTGACTGGGCCAATTACCTACTTCAGTGTTTCAAAAAGCTTAATAGAAATTGCCATTAACAGACATATACATGAGAATATACTAACAAGAAGGCAAGGGAACCTATTTTCACGTGGCTGACATAAAATGCAAACTGTGGCCAAGTTACATGAGCTTTCAAAAGCTCCAGAAGTCTACTTTTGGCTTGTGCTTGGAATCATACCAAATACTATGCTTGCAGTATGGGAACCATGAAAGAAAATATGGGGCAAGAATGCTACAAACATTGGTCTGTAATAAATTAACATGATCACTTTGCATCTGTGTGGTACTTTTTCATTATTAAATCACTTTAAAGGATGCCAAGGCAACTCCATAGGGAAAGATTAGCTGGAAAACCTGGATATCCACACACAGAAAATGAAGCTGGACCCCTACCTCACACCATATCAACATGGACCAAAGATCTAAATATAAGAGCTAAAACTGTGGAATTCTTAGAAAAAACATAGGTGTAAATCTTTGTGATGCTGAATTATGTAATGGCTTCTTAGATATGATATCAAAAGCCAAAATGGTGAAAAATACATAAACTGAACTTTTGTTTCAGAGGAAATCATCAAAAAAGTGAAAAGACAACCTAAAGAATGGAGAAAAAATTTTTAAATCACATATCTGATAAAGGATTCATATCTAGAATATATTTTAAAACAAACTCTTAAAATTCAACCATAAAAAAATTTAAAAATGGACAAAGGATTTCAATACAAGTTTTTCCAAAGATGATACAGAAATGGCCACAAGCACATGAAAAGATGCTCAACATCATTAGTACATGTAAGTCAAAATCACAATGAAATACCACTTTAAACCCACTGCTGCTAAGTCACTTCAGTCGTGTCTGACTCTGTGTGACCCCATAGACGGCAGTCCACCAGGCTCCCCCGTCCCTGGGATTCTCCAGTCAAGAACAGAATGGTTATAATAATGACAGACCATAACAACTGTTGGTGAGGACATGGAGAAACTGGAACACTGGTACATTGGTGGTAGGGATGTGAAGTAGTACAGCTGCTTTGGAAAACAGTTTAGTAGTTCTTTTAATAGCTAAACTTAAAGTTACCATATGACCCAGTAATTACACTCCTAAGTGACTACCCAAGAGAAATGAAAACATTTATCTACACAAAAACCTGTACAAAAATGTTCACAGTAGCAATACTCAAAGTAGCCCGAACTGGAAACAACCCAATGTCTACCAATTGATAAATGAATTGTGGTATATCTATATAATGGAGTAATGTTCAGCCATAAAGAAATCAAGTATTGACATATGCTCACACGGATGAACCCTGAAAACATCATGCTAAGTAAAAGCAGTCAGACAGAAAAAGTTGCATACTAAATAATTCCATTGATATGAAATATCAAGAAAAAACAAATCTACAGAGATAGAAAGTAAACTAGTGGTTGCCGGGAGAAGGAAGGAGTGAGTAGACTGCTTAATGAATATGGAGTTAGTTTTTGTGACATCTAATGAAAATGGTTTTTAATTAGTGCTGATGGTTTCACAACTTTGTGAATAAAGTAAAACTCAGAGAATTGTACACTTAAAAAAACTGGAAAAAAAAAAACTAAACTAAAATGTATTAATCAGGCCTTACAAATGCTTTAAAGAGTCTCCATTAAAGAGGTGGTCTCCTCTTTCAAGAGGTCCACTTTTAAATGGAACACCTTTTGCCCACTTTCCCTCCATTCTATGGCTGCTTCAAAAGAGATTTGTGGAATTCTAAGACTCCAAAAGGGCAGTGTGATAACCAATGTTCTAAAACCTGTGGAAATGTTATCAGAACAATCAGTATTATCTTAGAAAACCTTTCATCTATTAGTCTCCTTCAGTCTTTAACTCTTAGTACATGAGATTAGGAAGAACAGGTTTCTCACATGGTCATCAGATGCACTTAGGAGATGTCCACTCAAATTGGAATTCCAAGAAAGGCCATAGCCTTCCTTTTGGTGGCCTCTTAGCCTAAGGTCAGGATTACACTCTCCACTTGGGTCTAAAGAAAAAAGAAAGAAAAAGAAATAACATTGATTACTAAGTGATTATCTGTTTATGAGAACTGCTAAGAGCAAATTCTCACTTCTGAGTAAGTCTTAACATTTATTATAATGCCTACAAAAGCACTGCACACAAACAAGGATTTGGTCTGACCCACAGCCACCCTGAAAAGCTGTTCTCTGTGCTACATTTCAAATACTCTATGTAAACCAATAAAATGACTGGTTCCTTTGCAAAACCTAGTACTACATTCTAACACAAAACACTGAAAACTGTACCAGCCCACAAATTTACATGGTGACAATCCAAGTCAATTTTTAAAACAATTTTTTGAAGAAAGCAGCAGGTCTGGATGTTCAGTCCTTGCATGTCTCCAGAGTAGCCTACAACCATGACTGACCTCGTAACCCCTGGGAATGTGACCCTCACAAAATTCTTCATGTCACTGTCTGATGTAGCTGTTTACGCCCAGAGCAGTGCGGCATGCTGTGGCAGCTTGTTGAGACTTGAAGGATTGTTGAGCAAGATTCATGAAGCATCTGACTTCACTGCTGGGGTCCGGAGTTTCCCTTACCATGGCTGGTCACAGAGCAGGATATATCTATGTGACCAGACTGCCATAAAAACCCCAGACACTGAGACTCAAATGGGCTTCCCTCGACAGAGACATTTCTACCCCGTGGTGTGTGGCCCCAGTGGAAAAGGACTCACAAGACTAAGCCTGACCTCTCTGGACTCTGTTTGATGTGTATCTTTCTCCTCTTGTTTTTGCTCTGTATCCTTTGTAATAACAAACCTTAGCCAGTTTTTTCCTCCTTTTTTGTTCTATGTCCTTTGCTGTAATAAATCTTAGCCAGGAATATAACCTGGTGTGAGGTCCTGCATTAAATCACTGAATTTGAGCATGGTTTTTGGATCCCTGAAACCATTTCTAAACCTCTAAAAGTTGGAGTATACTAGTCTGTATGACATCAAAGCAATTATTTCGAATCAAGAAGGATCAAGCAGTGGTCTGACTTTATTAATGCATACCTGGTTTAGCAGGGTGCTTCGTATAGTCAAAAACCAGCACATCAGAAGATGGTGTTTTTGTAGCAATGATGTGAGGATTCTGCGGCATGTAACGAGCACGGTTTACTTCTCCTTCATGGTTAATTTTAATTTCACATTCAATTTTTCCTGTTACAGAACCAAAGCCACCAAATTCTAATGTGAGAAGAAAGAAATAAACACATATACTTACGATTAAAATTCATAAGTCACTTAATCAACCTGAGATTTTAATCTGACGGAATATAACACAAATTGCTAAGAGCAAGAGTGAGACCAAGCAAGCACAGAAAAATATAGATTCATTTCCCCTTAGAATTAATTTATTCAAGTCCATCTGAATTGGAAAATACTGATACCTATTCTTGCAAGTTAATTCAGTTCCATTTTGGACTTAAAACAATTAAAAATCGGCTTCTTTCAGTTGTGAAAATGATGTAAAATAACCATGCAATTAACACACCTCAGCCTTTTAGTTCAAACACAACTCATTTGGAAGTGCTGAAATTAGAATCGTATTTTAGGTTTCTTTAAGATAGGTTCATCCTCAGGAGCATGAACACTCCTTGAGTCTAAAGTCAAAAACACCCTCATATCAGAAACCCATGCTGACTAACCTCCACCCAACACCAAGACACAGACACGCACAAGTCAGTTCAACCAGAATCCTTGAACACATCTGCTCAATCCAGTTGAGCACATTGGTTCAACTGCTGGTGGAGTGCCAAAGCTAAAATGAGTGGGCTAACCTTTCTATCTGGTGTGGGAATATGACTGTATGTTAAATACTTAATAAAAAGACCTCGGAAAAGTGACAAAGCCACACAAAAAAGTATGATAACTTCGGAGAGGCAGTAAGATTATAGCAGAAAGAATATAAGTAGAGAACATCTAAGCAAATAGCAAACAAGAATATTTTCTTTCCTATGCTCATAGATAAAAACGAATTAGTTGCTGACACATTAAAAGCTTGGAGGCTTGACATTATAACTGTTATTTCTTCCTGACCTGTCACTTCTTCTTTGCACATTGCTTTTTCGCTCACTCTGTATCTCAGGTCAAGTAACACTAACTCAAATGTTTAACGGAGCCAGGGAGGTAACAAGTAAAATAGACTAGCTGGGGCCTGGTGAAATCACACTGAAATCCATAAGCCTTTTCTCAGTTTCAGCCACATTTTTCTATGTGGGAATGCATAATCAACACTGACTCCCAAGGCTTAATTAGCCATTCTTGGGAATTCTCTGGCAGTCCAGTGGTTAGCAGTTGGTGCTTTCACTGGGGGAGCCCAGGTTGGATCCATGGTTGGGGAACTAAGGTCCTACAAGTCACTCAGGCAAATTAAAAAAAAAAAAAAAGAAATTAGCCCTTCTTCCTCTCTATGACAAACACCATTGCTTATTATTTCTGGGGCTGAAAATCATATCCCATTTCACACAACTCCTCTCACACAACCATATGCAATCACCCATTTCCCTCTGTGCACTTTCCCTTCCCATCGTGTCAATGAAAGAAAATGCCTCGGTCTTTCTAAGAACACCCCTCCTGATCCACCACTTGCTACCTCTTGAGACCCTGCTCCAAAGCTGTCGCTTTTTCTGTATTTTCAACCTCCCACCACCGTGGGACACTCTCTCTCTCACTCTTCTGCTACAAAGATTCTTAGGCTTCCCAATTCCTTTAGTGAAAACAAACGCAACAGGTTTCCTTTAATAAAAACTGGGCTTTCAGGTAAGATTTACTGTGTACACAGAGCTTTCTTAAAACTCAAAAGGAAAAGTCTGAAAAAACCACTATCTTAATAATAATAGTATCCATTAAAAATACTGTAACTAAAAAAAACAAAACCATAACTAAAATTTTAAAAAGCTTGATGTCAACTAAGTATTGCAGTCACTTGTTAGAATATAATTCACTGGACAAGTGACTAATAACTAAATATCTCCATATTATTATGCAGAGACTAATTCTTAAGCTGAAAGCCCAATTAACTACATACTTTAGGCTTTCCTTGTGGCTCAGTTGGTAAAGAATCCTCCTGCAATGCGGGAGACGAGGGTTTGATCCCTGGGTTGGGAAGATCCCCTGGAGAAGGGAAAGGCTACCCACTCCAGTATTCTGGTCTGGAAAATTCCATGGACTATATAGTCCATGTGGTTGCAAAGAGTCAGACACGACTGAGCGACTTTCACTCACTTAGGACTAAAAGCCATTAAAAATTTTCTGATTACAACAATATTTACAGAAATAATGCATAAGGCTGTAGGGTAATGGACTATGAATTGTGAAAATGGTAAACTGAGTAAATCATTTTGGAAAACTTTTATATTATTTTAGGTTGAGAATGAATACACCACACAACTCAGCAATTCCATTCCACTAGATAAATTCTCCCACAAGTACGAGAAGACTTGGCAAGGATATTCACTGAAGCACTGCTCCAAGAACAAAATACCCACAGAGATATAACCCAACTGCCCCTTGACAGAATAAATGGGGGTTTAAGTATAATGGAATACTACACAGCAGTAAAAAGAATGAGCTAGACATATTTACATGGTACACACACACACAGAACTGAATGAAAAAAGCAAACTGTACAGCATTGTGTGTGAATAATCAAAATAGTTGAAAATGGCACACTAATTTCAGGACAGTGATGAATTCTGGAAAGGAAAGCAGAAAGGAATGGAGCAGGGTTGGCAAGATTTTAGCTATAAAGCAGTATTTTATTTTTTAAAAAGTACTGGACAATGTTAAGATCTATTCAACCACGTGGGGTTGTGGGGAAGCACTAATCCAGCAGGTCTGCTTGCTTAGTCCTCGCCACTCTGATGGAAACTGGGACCATGACTGACCCCTGATCAACTCCTGGGAACATGGACCTCAGAATGTTCTCTATGTCACTGATGGGTTGATTTTGTGGTGTATACCTGAAGCAATGGACCATGCTGTACCAGTTTGTCAGGGTGGCTTTGTACAAATATCAAGATTGATGATACATACCTGAGTTCATTACTGGGGTCTCAAGATTCAGTTGCCACGGCTGCCAGTATAATTTGCCTACACAACCAACCCCCAAGACAGACAGAGACCCTGACCCTCAAATGGGTTCCCCTGAGCAGAGATAGCCCACATGTCTCCCTGTTATTTGTTGCCAGAAACCAAGTACATCCTGTGTGGCCCTGGATGAGATTTGTGCTGGACTCCCTAGACTCCCTGATGTATATCTTTTCCCTGCTGCTTTTGTTCATTTCTCATTGTAACAAACTTTAGCCTTGAGTATAATTTGCTGAGTCTTTTGAGTCCTCCTAGCAAAATCATCAACTTGGGTGGTTGTGGGAATACCAAACAGGGGAATTATGTTTGGTTTGGGGGAAGGGAGTCAACAACTTTCATAAAAAAGCTATTAACCATTTGGTGTAAATGCCTGACTTTTTTTTCTATGCACACACCAACACATATTCTTACTATTACCAAAACTGTTATAATCATACATATCAGTTACTCAATTTATCTTGGACATCTTCCCGTACCAGTGCATAGAGATTTATCTCATCGTGTGAAGGTAAAATTTCAGAGTGGAGGTTCAACTACCCAAAAGATATTGGTATAAAGTTAATATATAATTAGAGGCTTACTCCTCAGACACCAATGCTGGAATATATGGATTACTTACCACCCTTTTCACTGTCACAGTGGGAAGCATCAAACTGTGCATCATCATTCGGAATATGGACTCGAGCAACCACGAGATGATTCTGCTCATCAGATGTGTGAGTCCCCAGCACTAGCCAATGAAGGGCATAATCCTTTCCTTCCGGTCTGTTTAGGAAAGAAAATAAGTCATACTAATCTTATAAGGGGCTTCCCTGGTGGCTCACATGGTAAAGAATCTGCCTGCAAAGCAGGAGACCCAGATTTGATCCCAGGGTCAAGAAGACCCCCTGGAAAGGGAATGGCTACCCTCTCCAGTATTCTTGCCTGGAGAATTCCATGGACAGAGGAGCCTGGCTACAGTCCAAGGGGTCACAGAGTCACAAAGAGTCAGACATGACTGAGCGACTAAAACTTCGACCCCCCCCCACCACAATCCTATAAGAAATCAGTTGCTAACAAATTGTCTATCACCAACTCCTGTATTCATAAATCATGACTTCTCACCTTAAAAAAAAAAAACCTTCAATTTTAATACACTAGGTATTTCTGGTTTCCCAGTAACAGGTAAAAAGGCAGAATGGACAAAATAAAGTGCTGAGTCAAGAAAAACTGGGTTTAAGCCCTGGCTCAAACTAAAATTAGTTATATGTGATTCCTTAAATGACAACTTCCCCGTGGGTCTCAATTTCTTCACCTAAAAAACAGGTTATGGGTAAAAATGACATGATGTGAAAACCCCTTATTTATATTTATGGTGCTTAATGTTTATAAAACAGGCACTCCCATTTTTACAGGGGAAGGCAGGGGAAGGGTCTTCTCTGTTACCCTATTCTATGGTAACTCCTTGTGGCTAAAGAAACCACTGATGCCTCTTGGCACTTAATCCAAGTGATGACTTTGCATCTGTATCTATTAACAATGCATTCCCATTTGTATTATTCACAACAACTTTCACCTGTGTCCCATGGTTCCACATCAGTAAGGCAGGCTGAGAAGGACGGCTCTGAGCCCCAACATAAAAAAAAAACAAAAAATACTAGACGATCTGTTTCTAAATTCCAGCTGTACAAAGGATTCATTGGTTTAAAATAAAGGTTTGTGAATTACTTCCAGGCATATAATTTAGTAATAACTAAAAAATACAAGAATAAATTTTACCAAGATTGGGCTTAGGGTATGAAAGAGCAGTAAATACACAAAAACTCCAAGAACAGAATAAGGCAGCCATGGCTAAGCAATAGGAGTTCATTTGAAAAAGGACATTGGGACTTCCCTAGTGGTCTAATGGCTAAGACTGCACACTCTCAATGCAAGAGGGCCAAATTCCACCCCTGGTCAGGGAATCAGATCCCACATGCCACAACTAAAGATCCCACAGACTGCAATGAAGATCAAAGATCCTGCAAGATCTGGCACAGTCAAATAAATAATAAATAAATAAAATATTTTAAAAAATAAAAAAAGTGAATCTTCTATTTAAAAAATTAAGACATGGGTCTGAGTTGATGTGTGTTCAGTGGCCAAGAATATGATGTGGTTATCAAAAAATGTAATTACTTTCATCTTACATGAATTTATATAGGGTAGGAAGAGGCAATATACATGGGCATTCATCTATTAATTTGTAACTGGAAAAACCACACTTAGAAAATTAGGCTCTAGGCAATGCACTTTAGAAGGATTTAGGCAAAAATGAAAGTTTTACATGGAATAGTGGCTTGAAGTGAAAGGGAACTTAAACATATCTCATGAGAACCATTTGAAAAGAAATAGGAATACTTGAGAGAAAGGAGGCACCACAAAGCAATATTAGGGCTGACATAAAAGGAAGAAAAGTGACTTGTTTTTTTATGGCGTTAAGTAGAAAATTCTAAGACCTACAGGTAAAGTTACGGTCAAACACGTCAGTTCATCATATGACCTTTTTAAGGAGTAGAATTACAACATGGACTAGAGGGTCTGAAAAGCTCCTTTTGACACCAAAATTCAGTTATTCCAGTTTCCTCTGACTCCATCATCGTATAAGGATTTTTCTTTTTATTACAAATTCTTTCATCTCCATCATCGAAAAACAAGCCTACTTTTCTGAGCCCATCAATATCTCACTGCTTTCTTCGAATACTGGATGTACCTAAGGCTGCAGAAGCACTCATTATAAAAGACCTTGTCCATTTTCAGTGCCAGAATTCTTTGACCACTTAAGACTCCACTGCTGAGAAATTCACCTGACAATCACAGATTATCATCACAAGGTTATTCTTGGTAGTAATGCCTGAAATAGCCAAAGACTGAAAACAAATATCCATCAATAAGGAACTGGTGACATAAGTTACAGTGGTATATCCATAAAGGAATTCTACCGAGCCCTTAAAACAAAAGAGCATATATCTAAGCATGCGTATAGGAAAAAAGTCTCCAATATAAACTCCTACTTTAAAAAATCAAGTGAACAGAGACTTCCCTGGTGGTTCAGTGGTTAGAAAACTCCAAGCTTCCACTGCAGGGGTCACAGGTTCGATCTCTGGTTGGGGAACTAAGATCCAAAGTCAAGTCAACAACTCCCTAACAGAAAAAGAGGACGGAGGGACATAGCATGTACTTCTTCATGCTGGCAGGATGGATAAGAAATCACAAATGACTGTTTCTGCTCTGGGTAAGGCAACCAGGAGAACAGAGGATGTGGAAGGGGAACTTAGTCTTCACTCTATGCAGCTTTGTATCATCTGAATTTGAATGCATACATAGATTTTTAGGTAGAGCCTAAGTCTCAATATGTTTAAGAAATTATTTTAAGACATATGAAGTAATGATCTACTGGTTTTGAAAAATAGTTTCTTAGAGATACCTAAAAAAAATTTAAAGAGCCAAATCAATTATTTGGATGATCACCTAACTGAATTTAAGGGCAACAGCTCAGAAAGTGCAAGTAATCATTTGGAAGCATGTTGCATGTATACAGAAGACCAGCCAGATGAGGTTGAGTAGGGCCTACCTCTCAAAGAACCAGGCTGTAAGAGTATCCAACATTTCTACTGTCCTACATAGTGACAAAACACAATCACAGTGCCTTCATAGTCCAAACAGAAACCTGCAAAGCACCACTCAGCCGTCTTCCACACACAAGAATGCAGGCTGGCTGGCATTTTCTTGCACTCCCAGAGCCACTGCCCATCCCACAACCAGATCCCACTTCTTTGTATGCAAAGAACCCCATGGAATATATAAAGTATTTTCTGTTAAGTTCCTAAGTGTTAATATAAAAGTAGTATCTGGGCTGAGAACACACAGATCTATTCTCTTTAAAATCTTTTACACAAAAAACATAATAGGTAATGTGAAATCTTTAAAAAGATTTCAGTAAGCAGCTTTCATTGAAATACAAATGGAAACAGAGCTATTCCACCCTAACAACTTATTTCTGAATAGGAAAAGGTGGGAGAATTACCATCAGTCACCTCTTACTGTGTACTCATTCTGTGCCAGCATTTTAACATGTGTGATCTTATTTATTTCCTTAGATGTAGGCTGTGAGAACTCTCAGCATCTCCATTTACAGACCAGACTATTTCAGGATAGAGACTGATCAATTTGTCCTAATTCACAAAGCTAAGAAGCAAGGGGCAGGATTCAAATTCAGATCTCTAACCTTAAAGCCTGGGCTCTTTTCTACTGTCAAAGATCAAAAAGATTCAAGAAAATGTAAATTAAGTTGTTTAAGTTTTAAATCTGCTTAATAGGAAGACACAGTCAAATGCCCATGCTGCACTACATCAGAACCTCAATACCCTTAAGCATTTGATGGTCAAAGCTGTAAATGTCAATGCTTAGAAGTCTCCATTATTTAGTTCTTGGCTCCTCTTCCCACATTTGTATATTTACATTGAGATTTTTGAAAAGTCCATTGAAGTCCCTAACCATCTAGAAGTCAATGTTCACATATGGAAAATCTAGCCATTATATGAGTTTTATACGAAAGTAATTTACTCTTATTTTTAAAAGTTGTTGCAAAACTTCTTTAGAGTTTAATAAATCCTCATTAAATAACATACACACAACAATCAAATTTAATACGTTTTTAAAGTACATGGCCAGGTTCTTACTAGGAAAAGTGCAAGTGTATGAGAACCATAACCTAGTGCAGAGATTGCCTCAACTCTGGGGCCACCTGGTTTGCATTCCAAAGCCCGCTCCACCACTTAACAGCTGTGTGATCTGGGGCATGTTACTTAACATCTCAGCCCATTTCCACATCGATTAAAAAGAAGAGAATAATAAAAAATAATTATTGTACTGTTCTATTAAACCAAATAGGACATAAAACTCTTTAGATGTGCTCAGCAAATGTCAGCAATTATTACCAGAGAAATTTTACAAAGAGGTGAAGACCAACAACAACCTCAAAGTGTATCCCATACTACACCACCTTTTCGTTGGTGAACTGCTGCGAAATTATTTTCTCCTTTGCCAATTAAAACGTATTCGTCTTGTGGGCTGGTTACAAGGAGGTATTCATTTTGCAAAAATTCATCAAGTCATACACTTATGATTCGTGCACTTTTCCCACGGAGTTTTAAAGAAATCCATTAGTCTGGGGTCCAAAGAAAACTCAGCGTCTATATTTAAGTTCAAGAAATGTCAAATATATCTGGTGCATCCTACAAATATCCTTAATCTCAGAACAGATTCTCTGTCCCCTTTTAATTCCACATTTCTACGTCAGAAACCACCCTATAAATCAGTTTTGAAAATAAAAATCACCTGCCACATCACCCAAAGGCTTACTCGATTACTTGCTTATGTTCTATGTATAAAACGCGAAAAACTAGGAGATTCGGGTTAACAGCAAAATTTATGCAAAATAAGAGTTGACAAAAACCCTTACTTAGTCACTTCAGGAAGCCACTGAACGGTAAGACTCGGCCACTGAAGAGCATGGGTCATAACCAGGTCATACAGAAACGGTGTATTCTTCTTCCAGATTTTATATTCTTCATTGATGACACGCTCCTCCACAGTATCTTCAAACACTGAAATTTGGACAAAGCCCACACGATTAAGTGTCTAAAAGGGATCGAAATCTATACTGGAGGTCACCTCGAGACGGCCACACCTAATCTCCTCTTTCTCTTAACCACCAAATTGGACACGAACAACTCACTGGTCTTCCAGAACACGAGAATATTAACACCAGGAAGCTTATTTTTTTGCAGTTTGAAATCAATACCGCCTGCGTATACAATATTGGGCAATTAATTACATAGACATCGCAATTGTTTTGCCGGTTACAGCTGTTCGCACCTGTTCCAAGATGACGACCCGTATGTAAAGGGGCTCCCCGACCCACCCGGCGAGACGAATCCACGTGTAGCAGAAACGCATCGGCCCGCTCCCCCCATCCACCACCAGAAGAGGCCTCAGCTCCCACGAAACCCGAGCCGGCAGCCATAAGTCGGCGGGTTCCAGAATCCCCCGGACAAGGGCCGCGACCCCGAGGCGGTCGACGCGCGCGCGTGGAAGGTGGTGCCGTGCCCGCTTTCCGGCGACGGAGGCCGCCTCCGCCCGGGTGCAGAGCAAGCGCCGCCGCCAGAGCGGGGTGACGGCGGGGGGTAGCGGGAAGGGGGCCCAACTGCGGCCCCGCGCCTGGCTCCGGAAGTGCTCGGAACCCTTCGCGCCGCGGCCCGGTCCCGCGTAGGCCCCTCGAGGCGCGCGCCCTGCCTCGCGCCCGGCCCCGCCCCCTGCTCCTCACGCCAATTCGCGCCTTTCGCCGGCGCGTGCCGCGGCCTCGCACGCTCACCGCCCCCCGCCGCGCGCCGCCCCGCGGGGCCTCTTACTCTCTTTACTCGCCATCTTGCGTCGGGTCGTTCGCCCCTCGCCGCCGCCTCGGACTCCCCCTGCTAGCCAAGAGCAGCCCAACCACAAGCGCTCCTGCCTTTCCCAGGCGCGTCACACACTTCTAGCTCTCGAAGCCTGAGCTCCGTTTTACAGCCTGGGAGCTCCCCAGACGCTGCGTCCTTCTCTGATGCCTCCTCCCCGCTTGCGGGTACCGAGGTCTGAGGCGCTCTTCTCTCTCTCTCCAAACTTGGAACGAGACTTTTCAACCCGCGCCTCCCAGCCCGCCCAGGCAGCTGAGCGCAGGCGCATCCGCCCTGGGAAAAGTGAGAGGCGGTGGCTTGGGCGGGCCTCGGAGCCAACGGCTTCGTCTTTTTGACCAATGACTGGCGGCAGACAGGTTTAACGCGGCGTTCGGAGGCGGGCTTTTGGGGGTGGGCGGGGCGTTCCGCGGCAGGAAGTTGGCGAGGCGCAGGCGCGAGGGCTCGCCTGGCGCTCCCAGGGCAGGCCGCGGGGGCGGATGGGGGCGCGAGGGGGTGGGGCGAAAGGAGGCGCGGCGTGCAAGCTGCGTGGGGGCTGCGAGCCCCGGGGCGGCGAGCCCTGGGGCCGCGGGACGTGGCTGCTTGCTGCGGCTTTGGCGGTGGGGGTGGGGGGCTGGGGGGCTGGGAGGCTGCTGCCGCTTAGCCAAGCAAAATCTCAGCGCTAGAGAGGAAAATGGTTTCTAGTCTCGAGAGACTACTGTGCCCTCAAAGTCTCCCTGACAGCCACGGACATGCATAAGTCTGTGCACTCTGAAAGTTCTCCCTCCAGCCGACTGGCCTTTTCTGGGGCCTGGTCGAGCCGAAGTGGGATTGTCGGAGGCAAAGGGGGGCCTTTAGCAGAGGCCGCGGGCGTTTTCCGACTCTTCAAGCCGCTGGGCCTGCCTTGTAGGCTAAACCTGCGGCCTGTTCAAGCACAGGCCGCCAGCGCCCGGAGGCTGATTTGAGTTACGTCTTTGTTAACAAATGCGAGTCTTTAAAATGGTATTTGAGTCCTGTCGTACTGCAGAGGATTTTGTTCCTGCACTGCCATTCTTATATCCGTCCTAGCCCTGGGCCTTGCTGAGTCATATTTGTCACCTGCGGGGGTCCCAGGGTGACCCCACCCTAGGCTGGCGAAGCTGGAAAGAGCTGGGTAGAGCTGACCTGGGACCGGCTTGCCTGAGCCTTGCTCTGCCCTGGAACTTGGTAGCCCCTGAGGGATACTCAGGGGTGAGGAGAAAGCAGGCTGCAAGGCCGGAAGGGAATGAAAATGAGGGCCAGGAGCAAAAGGGACGGGCTGGGAGTAGGTGGCCGAGGAGCCTAGCGCAAAGGCAACCTCAGTCTACATCCAGACTCTGAGATGAGGCCCTCCCTGCAAAAGCACCCCTGCCCCAGAACATTTGCTGCTGTGCTATTTTCCAAGTCCCTTCTTGTAAGCGACGATGGTGATTCTCAAAAGAAATCGGGTAGTTGCTGCTCTGATGCCCACTTTTCTGATCGGGAAACAAACCCAGGCATTCCTCTAGTCCATGGCAGAATCACTCGTATTACCTTATATAGAAATTTACTGTCTGGTGTCTCTGGTTTCCGATATGATACAATTCATTATTATAACGCTCTCCCTTTCATGTCAGGCCCAGGAATGTTAGTGACTGAAGCTGGGGAAGGGAGGAGCGGCTGGAGAGGGAAGAGGGTTGGAAGGGTGTTTAAACACAGCCCTCTTGTTCTAAAACACTGGTTGGTAAATGTGTGTGTGTGTGTTTTTTTTTTTTTATTCTAAAAGGGGCCAGATAGTAAATATTTCAGTCTTTGGGGGCAAGTACTCGTCAGTGTTACAGCGAGAAAGCAGCCCTAGACAAGATGGGTGAACCTGGCTGTATTCCAATAAAACTTAATAGGCACTGAAATGTGAACTTCATATAACTTTCACGAGTCACAAAATGTTCTTTTGATTATTTTCAACCGCTTGAAAATGGAAAAAAAATTTTGAGCTCCTGAGCCCTACAAAAACTGGTGGCAGGTTAGATTTAGGTGGAGGACTGTAGTTTGCCCACCTTGTTCTAGAATAATTGAAGGCTTGGCAGCTGTTTTCCAGTCTCCCATTAATATATTTTACTTATTTTCTGATGGGTAAGCATGATTTCTAAAACCTATTAAATGTTTAAAGGATTGAAAGAAATCTTTCCAGACGATATGATTTTAAAATCCTTATGCTGTCCACCTCACTAAGTGTCTGAGTAGGAAATACAGAACAGATATTTTGGGAGTTTGTGAAAATATTCGGGCGCTATCATACACTTAATCCAAAAGTATCTGGTACAGCATACTGTGTTCTGGATTTTGTTGTTGTTAAATTGAATCTGCCAGTTTTATTTCTCCAGAATTTTTTGGTCTTTTTTCTGGCTAGGTACTTTTTTGCCTCAAAAATGTGATACCAGTTTTTCTCCTTTGAATTGCAAACTGTTATGTTTTTTTGCCTTTCACCCCACCTACTTAGCTCTGGTCCTAATCTTTTCTCTTACTTTCTCTGTGGTTGTTTTTTTGTCTCTCTTGCACTTAGCTAAGTCTACTAATCAAATAGGGAAGATCCCCTGGAGGAGAAAATGGCAAATGGCAACCCATTCCCGTATTCTTGCCTGGAGAATCCCATAGACAGAGGAGCCTAGCGGGCTGCAGTCCATAGGGTCGCAAAGATTTGGACAGGACTGAAGCTAGTGTGCTCACAAGGTGTGGATTGTCTTAACCAAGAGATGCCCTGTTTAGGTACCTTTTTCTAACACTGCTTACCTCAAAGTTGCTATAGTGTTAACCACCAGTTTCTCCATGCCAACTGTGTTTTACAGATCAGTACACTTGTATATAAACCAAAACAAGTTATACCACACAGTGCTAGCCTTTAATATGTGCAGTGCACTCTGGTATTTTATTTCATTTTTTAAAATACTCAAATGACTCCCTACATTGCTTTCGTGATTGCGATGAGTCACAAGTTGTGGTTTGAGACTGGTCACTAGTATATTTTTTGAAACCTGTAGCCGGTTCCTGACTACCCTTTATGAATTTTTAAAAATTTTATTGAAGTATAGTTGATTTACAATGTTGTGTTAATTTCTGTTGTGCAGCAAGGTGATTCAGTTATACATATATATATATACACACATATATATATATATTCTTTTTCATATTCTTTTCTATTATAGTTCATCATGGGATTTTGAATATAGTTCCCTGTCCTATACCCTAGGACCTTGTTGTTTATCCATCCTATATATAATAGTTTGCATCTGCTAATCCCAAACTCCCAATCCTTCCTTCCCCTCCTTCTTCCCACATGGCAATCGCAAGTCTGTTCTTTATCTGAGCGCCCCTTATAAAACAGCAACACACTCTCATCTGCCTTACAGGTAATCACTTTCTGGCCCCTTCCTTTTTTTTCACCTGACAAATGTTTGTTCATAAGCTTTTTCTCCTACACTAGAATGCAAATCAATGGCAGGATCTTTGTTTTGGTGTACCCCCAGCAACTGAACCAGAGCTTACCAGACGAGGAAGCTCAGGTAAACAATGCCAAGGTCACATAGTGAATGTTGGAGCTGGAATTTGTATTTACTTGGTCTTCTATTAAGACAGAAAAAATGATTGTATGTGATAAAATGAACTGTTAACCAAAAGGAATGAGAGAGGGAAATAATATCCTGACGTAGCTGTGGATGAATCTGTTCATTAGCAATTCTTTCTCACTAGTTTTTGGCAAAAAATCATAGCCATTCAAAAAGATGTTACAGTTCTTACTGTGTGCCAAGCAGTGTTATGGGAACTGGAGGTACCTGGAATGAACAACACACAACTCTCCTGCTCTTTTATACATCCCTTTGTTGTTTGTTTTTCTTGTTAAGAAAGGAAAACTCATTACAGAAAAATCTGAAAATTACACAAGTAAAAGAAGTACATCAGATCAGATCAGATCAGTCGCTCAGTCGTGTCCTACTCTTTGCGACCCCATGAATCGAAGCACGCCAGGCCTCCCTGTCCATCACATAAAGAATACCAATTTTTGTTTCTGGTCAAATTGTTTTTATTCAAATCATTAGGAGTGGAAGAAAATACACGAAAACATTAATAGTCATTGTCTCTTGGTTGCTGATATTATGGATGATGGTTGTTTTGTTCTTTATATGTTGCTCTATATATAAAAGTTTTCTTCAATGGACAGACGTTAGTCTTATAAACAGAATAAATCCCACACATTTTATAAAAAATATCAAAAGAAATGGTAGATGAGTGATGGAGAAAAATGGACAGAATTGCTTTAGTGTGAAACAATTCTAAGTAATCTCTCTTAAAATATTTAATGCAATTGTGTGAGAGGGAGTTGGAGGAAAATTATTATAAAATTGAAAGCACACTCTACTTGTTTGAACTTGTACTTTGTTTTCATTTACTATTGTGATATTAGAGTGAAGTAATTCTTTTATACTTATAAATTAGTTAATATTTAACCCTTGTGGAGTATCCCTCTAGATTTCTGAAAGGCCAGTTTACCCTGCTGTGCTAGCCTTTAAGGTTAAGCCAGTCGAGCTCTGCATTGGTGACAGTGAGTCAAGGAAATGACCTAGACCAGAATCCCTGGGGCTTAGACTTGGAATCACTGGGGCGAAGTAAATAAATACTTCTCAAATGAAAAATATTGAATAGGAAATTCCTCCTGACCTTTACCCAATCCGTAGCAGAGACGAGAAGTCTTCTCACATAGAACCTCCTTTTAGAAAACTTTCTCTGAGCATGCTACCCCTCAGTTCAGTTCAGTCGCTCAGTCGTGTCCAACTCTTTGCGACCCCATGAATCGCAGCACACCAGGCCTCTCTGTCCATCACCAACTCCCGGAGTTCACCCAGACTCACGTCCATTGAGTCAGTGATGCCATCCAGCCATCTCGTCCTCTGTTGTCCCCTTCTCCTCTTGCCCCCAATCCCTCCCAGCATCAGAGTCTTTTCCAATGAGTCAACTCTTCACATGAGGTGGGCAAAGTACTGTAGTTTCAGCTTTAGCATCATTCCTTCCAAAGAAATCCCAGGACTGGTCTCCTTCAGAATGGACTGGTTGGATCTCCTTGCAGTCCAAGGGACTCTCAAGAGACTTCTCCAACACCACAGTTCAAAAGCATCAGTTCTTCGGCGCTCAGCCTTCTTCACAGTCCAACTCTCACATCCATACATGACCACAGGAAAAACCATAGCCTTGACTAGATGGACCTTTGTTGGCAAAGTAATGTCTCTGCTTTTGAATATGCTATCTAGGTTGGTCATAACTTTCCTTCCAAGGAGTAAGCGTCTTTTAATTTCATGGCTGCACTCACCATCTGCAGTGATTTTGGGGCCCAGAAAAATAAAGTCTGACACTGTTTCCACTGTTTCCCCATCTATTTCCCATGAAGTGATGGGACCGGATGCCATGATCTTCGTTTTCTGAATGTTGAGCTTTAAGCCAACTTTTTCACTCTCCACTTTCACTTTCATCAAGAGGCTTTTGAGTTCCTCTTCACTTTCTGCCATAAGGGTGGTGTCATCTGCATATCTGAGGTTATTGATATTTCTCCTGGCAATCTTGATTCCAGCTTGTGTTTCTTCCAGTCCAGTGTTTCTCATGATGTACTCTGCATATAAGTTAAATAAGCAGGGTGACAATATACAGCCTTGATGTACTCCTTTTCCTATTTGGAACCAGTCTGTTGTTCCATGTCCATTTCTAACTGTTGCTTCCTGACCTGCATACAGATCTCTCAAGAGGCAGGTCAGGTGGTCTGGTATTCCCACCTCCTTCAGAATTTTCCACAGTTTATTGTGATCCACACAGTTCAAAGGCTTTGGCATAGTCAATAAAGCAGAAATAGATGTTTTTCTGGAACTCTCTTGCTTTTTCTATGATCCAGCAGATGTTGGCAATTTGATCTCTGGTTCCTCTGCCTTTTCTAAAACCAGCTTGAACATCAGGAAGTTCACGGTTCACATATTGCTGAAGCCTGGCTTGGAGAATTTTGAGCATTACTTTACAGTAACGCTGAAGAAGCTGAAGTTGAATGGTTCTATGAAGACGTACAAGACCTTTTAGAACTAACACCCAAAAAAAGATGTCCTTTTCATTATAGGGGACTGGAATGCAAAAGTAGGAAGTCAAGAAACACCTGGAGTAACAGGCAAATTTGGACTTGGAATACGGAATGAAGCAGGGCAAAGACTAATAGAGTTTTGCCAAGAAAATGCACTGGTCAGAACAAACACCCTCTTCCAACAACACAAGAGAAGACTCTATACATGGACATCACCAGATGGTCAACACCGAAATCAGATTGATTATATTCTTTGCAGCCAAAGATGGAGAAGCTCTATACAGTCAGCAAAAACAAGACCAGGAGCTAACTGTGGCTCAGACCATGAACTCCTTATTGCCAAATTCAGACTTAAATTGAAGAAAGTAGGGAAAACCACTAGACCATTCAGGTATGACCTAAATCAAATCCCTTATGATTATACAGTAGAAGTGAGAAATAGATTTAAGAGCCTAGATCTGATAGAGTGCCTGATGAACTATGGAATGAGGTTCATGACATTGTACAGGAGACAGGGATCAAGACCATCCCCATGGAAAAGAAATGCAAAAAAGCAAAATGGCTGTCTGGGGAGGCCTTACAAATAGCTGTGAAAAGAAGAGAAGCGAAAAGCAAAGGAGAAAAGGAAAGATATAAACATCTGAATGCAGAGTTCCAAAGAATAGCAAGAAGAGATAAGAAAGCCTTCTTCAGCGATCAATGCAAAGAAATAGAGGAAAACAACAGAATGGGAAAGACTAGGGATCTCTTCAAGAAAATCAGAGATACCAAGGGAACATTTCATGCAAAGATGGGCTCGATAAAGGACAGAAATAGTATGGACCTAACAGAAGCAAAAGATATTAAGAAGAGATGGCAAGAATACACAGAAGAACTGTACAAAAAAGATCTTCACGACCCAGATAATCACGATGATGTGATCACTGACCTAGAGCCAGACATCCTGGAATGTGAAGTCAAGTGGGCCTTAGAAAGCATCACTACGAACAAAGCTAGTGGAGGTAATGGAATTCCAGTTGAGCTATTCCAAATCCTGAAAGATGATGCTGTGAAAGTGCTGCACTCAATATGTCAGCAAATTTGGAAAACTCAGCAGTGGCCACAGGACTGGAAAAGGTCAGTTTTCATTCCAATCCCAAAGAAAGGCAATGCCAAAGAATGCTCAAGCTACCGCACAGTTCTACCCCTAGCATGTTCTTTTATTCAAAGTTTTAGTATATAATACATTTTAGTTTACAGCTGAAGACCTCCTCTGAAGTTCACTGGACTCGGTAATTGCTGGCCAGTGTCCATTCTTCCTCCTCCAGAGTGAGCTCCACTTCCTTCTCCAGACTTCTTACAGTTTGGTAGGACTGTGCATCAGGATACCCTGCTCTCCAGCAGCCAAGCCAAAGTACCCTGGGGGTACTTAACCCCCAGGGGCCAATCAACCACACCCTTTCTGGAATGTGGATTCCCTAGACTATTGCTGGTGATGCACCCCAAAGTGCTGGCCACTGGTTTCTGCTTCTGGGATGTTTAGAATAGCTCTTTTATTCTGTCATCTCCTCAGGCCCTACCATATATTCCCTTTTTGCTGAAGTTAGCCTGAGTCCATCTGTTGCTTACAACCAAAGAATGTCTGATGTTCACCTAACCCCTTCCCCCTCCAAGGCCTGAATTTAACTATTTAATTCGGTATTCTACTGAATAAGGATTATGACCCTTGCAGTTGGAAAGCAAAGAGATAAGGTATTGAAAACTTTGCATATGTGTATTTGCAATTCTGTGAAAGCTACAGGAAAACAGAAAGGCATACAAAGTGTTTCCAACAGAGCAGATTCAATACAGAGAACTGGATGCACAACTGGAAGAAAAGATAACAAGGCAACTTGAATTTTTGTCACTGCTTCTTGTACCCCTAGGGCTGATATTAGTAACTGCAAGAAGCAGTTCCCACACCTAGGGCTTGGAGAATGAAAGGAAAGAAGTGGGATTACCAGGACCTCAGAGCTTGGAAGAGAGGCCCTGCACAGGCTGGTGCATGGACCCTTTGGTGGGTGCACTCCTGCAGCCCCTGCTCAGACCCCTAAGAAGGTGTGGCTGGTGGGCACTGGTACCTCTGTGGGGCCATGGTATGGTGATGCTGGGAAGGCTGAAAGAAGCTGGATGCTGGAGCCCTGTATGAGGTTGGGGGAGAGGGGGCTGTTGATGGAAGCTGGCAACCATAGGTCCATTTTCCCTCCTAGTCCTCCATCAGAACCTCCACTGACAGAACCTAATGGGAAGGGAACTGGCTTGGGAGTTTGGAAAAGCAGTTTGCAGAGCCCCAGCCCTGGTATCACAGCAGAGTTAAAAGGGTCAGCTTAGAGCACAGGCAGGTAAATAACTACAACAAAAACATACTTTGCCTTTAAAAGGATCAGTGGTGATTTTTGAAAACAGAATAGCCTGGTATTTGGCAATTTTCAGTGTATCTGTGGCTGAATGTAAATTATGTCATTATAGTACTTTATGCCTAAAGACCCAAGGGCACAAATTTCAAACCTGTAACATGTTCTCTGACCCTTAGTGATGGCATTTAAATGTATCAGTTGGAAAATGTGTTTCCTAATACATATTTATGAGGTGCAGAAGTTACAGCAAGATTGCTTCATTTAATTCTTGCAAAGAAGAAACCAGCACTAATGTAAAGCTGTCATAGTCATCAAGAGGTCTATAATTGTAAGGTCATTTGCAGATTTCTATTGAGACCTGCTTTTCTGAGTATGTTAGAAGAAAAATCAGAGAAATTCATAATACCACTTAGAAAATACTTCATAATCTCACTTAAGGGAAATTACGCATGCTTAAAATGTATAAAGCAATTAACCCAACAGATTTTACTTGGAAAGTTTGGAAAATTACCAATAGTCTAAGATTAATGAATAAGAGAAATTATTATACTGCTAGCAAAACAAAATGTTAGATGAAAAATGCATCTGTGAATGTTCATAGCAGCTTTATTTGTAAGAGCCAAGAACTGAAATCAGCCCAGATGTCCTTCTGCTGGTGAATAGTTAAACAAGCCGTTCTACAATCCATACCACAGAATCCTACTCAGCGATAAAAAGAAAGGGACAATTGATACACACAACTTGAGTGAATCTATATGGAATTATGTTGAGCAAAACAAGCCAATCCCAAAAGGTTACATGCCTTATCATTCCACTCATACAGCATTTTTGAAATGACAAAACCTTAGAAATCCAGGAGAGATTAGTAGTGGCCAGACTTTAGGGATTAGGGGTAAGGTTTAAGGAATGTGAGTGTGGTTATAAAACAACAACATGAGGGAGGAACCCTTGTGCTTATGGCATTGGAATTGTTCGGTATCTTGACAGTGGTGATGGATACATGAATCTACACAGGAATAAAATTATGTAGCACTTAATACACAAAGACACTCAAACACAAAAATAAATACAGGTAAAACTGGGGTTACGAAGAAAGTTAGTGGAGGTGATAGAATTCCAGCTGAGCTATTTCAAATCCTAAAAGATGATGCTTTTAAAGTGTTGTACTCAGTATGCCAGCATATCTGGAAAACTCAGCAGTGGCCACAGGAATGGAAAAGGTCAGTTTTTATTCCAATCCCAAAGAAAGGCTATGCCAAAGAATGTTCAAACTACCGCATAATTGCACTCATTTCACGCACTAGCAAAGTAATGCTGAAAATCCTTCAAGCTAGGCTTCAACAGTATGTGAACCGAGAACTTCAAGATGTACAAGGTGGATTTAGAAAAGGTAGAGGAACCAGAGACCAAATTGTCAACATCTGTTGGGTCATAGAGAAAGAAGAATTTCAGAAAAACGTCTGCTTCATTGACTATGCTAAAGCCTTTGATTGTGTGGATCACAACAAACTGGAAAATTCTTGAAGAGATGGGAGTACCAGACCACCTTACCTGTCTCCTGAGAAACCTGTATGCAAGTCAAGAAGCAACGTTAGAACTGGACATGGAACAATGGACTGGTTCAAAGTTTGGAAAGGAGTGCGTCGAGGTTGTATATTGTCACCCTGCTTATTTAACTTATATGCAGAGAACATCATGCGAAATACCAGGCTGGATAAAGAATTGATGCTTTTGAACTGTGGTGCTGGAGAAGACTTTTGAGAGTCCCTTGGACAGCAAGGAGATCCAACTAGTTAATCCTAAAGAAAATCAACCTTGAATATTCACTGGAAGGACTGATGCTGATGCTGAAGCTCCAGTACTTCGGCCACTTGATGAGAAGAGCTGACTTATTGGAAAAGACCCTGATGCTGAGAAAGATTGAAGGTAAAAGGGGAAGGGGGGCAGCAGAGGATGAGATGATTGGATGGCATCACTGACTCAGTGGACATGAATCTGAGCAAACTCTGGGAGATAGTCCAGGACAAAGGAGCCTGGCGTGCTGCAGTGCCTGGGGTCACAAAGGGTCAGAGACGACTTAGTGACTGAACAACATCTATAATTTTCCAAGCTGTTAACCTTTGGAGGAAACTGGGCACAGTATATGAAGGCTGTATCTATGATATTTCTTACACTGTGTGTGAATCCACAGTTACCTCAACATTTTTACTTACAAATGAAAGTTAAAAATGGTGTGCAGGCCCCATTACCAGGCCGTGGTTACCGTGAGACCACTAAGGGTCACTCAGCCCTGCCCCCCAAGTGAGCAACTGTCATGAGCAACCAGCAGTGGTCCTGCTTAGCCATTGGTGAGCACCGCACTGGGCCCCTCCCTAAGTGAGCAGCTGTCACCGAATGACCGTTGGTGGGCCAACGGTTGGGGAGTGGCGTTCTGCAGGTGGAGACTGAGGCAAGAGGCAGATCCCAGCCCTCTGAGGGGGCAGTTAGCTCACCTGTCCACCAGCCTGCGGGTGAGCTGGGGGGGACCGGCGGCCCAGGGGACAGGCTGGGGGCTGTGTCCTGGAGGGCTCCAGAGCCCTGGCCAAGGCCGCCCACTGGCCGGGCCCAGCCCTTGAGGTGGCAGTGACCTTCTCCTGTCTCTGCGACCTAATGGCAGCGGCATGAGTCACAGACTGCATGAGTCAAAGACTGTGGGTCCTGACTGCCCCCCGATTTTGGCTACCTGAGGAGCCTGAGGGCTGGCTGGGCCCTGGGCGCCTGGCTCCCTCAGCGAGGATGGCTAAGCGAGATCTGGGGATCCGGCCCTGAGGGTGCCGCCAGCTGAGATCTGTCTCCTCAACCAGGCCTGGCACTGGTTGGAAGGACCCAGCCTGGGTGCTGGTTGAACGCTTTAGGGCAGGATGACCAGCCGGCACAGGGACCCGCTCCTGTCAACCAGGACCTGGAGCTCTGAGGGTGAATGTTGAGTCTTGGAACCTTGCCCCTTCTTGTGAGAACAGAGAATAATACTTGTTTGGTGGAGGTCTGCAGGAACTTTGTCACCTGACCTCAATAACAGGTCTTGACACCAAGACGTTTGCCCCTCCCTCCCCTATCCTAGAAAAGGACTCTGCTGAAAGCTTTTGGGGAGTTTTTTTGAATTTATTTATTTATTTTTGGCTGTGCTGGGTCTTCATGGCTGTGCAGACTTTTCTCTAGTTGGTGTGAGCAGCGGCTACTCTCTACTGGTGTTTGGGCTTGTCGTTGCAGTGCTTCTCTTGTTGTGGCTCAAGGGCTCTAGGTGCATGGGCTCAGTAGTTGTGGCGCATGGGCTTGGTTGCTCCACGGCATGTGGAATCTTCCCAGACCAGGGATATGTCAAACCCGTGTCCCCTGCATTTACAGGTGAATTTGTACCACTGGGCCATCAGGAAAGTCGAAGTTTTGGGGTTTTTAAAGTATGAGTTGCCCATATCCTTGCATGGCTGTGCAATAAACCTTTTTCTGTTCTAAACTAAAAAAAAAAAAAAAAAAAAATGGTATGCAGAAACAATAAAGAAAACCTTAGGGATACTTTCAGTGTTATTCATCTACTAGTGGGGTTTTTCAAATTGTAAGTTACAGACAATTTCAAGCATACACAAAAGAGAATAGTGTAATGAAGATCCTGTAGACACCACCTACCTTCAGTAATGATCAGCTCATGGTCAAATGTGTTTCATCTAAACCCCCACCCAGTCCTGATGTCCCTCATTTATTTTGATGCACGTATCACATCTCATATGATTTCACCTGTAGATATTTCTATAGCATCTCTAAAATACAGTGGCTCCTTACTATTTTTTCTCACTGAGGTTAACATTGGTTTAGAATGTATGTTTCAGGTGTAGAGCATTATATTTTCACTTCTCTACACCCTACAGTGTGCTCACCACTGAAAATTTAGCTTCTATGGATCACCATACAGTTGACCCCCTTTACTCATTTTTCCCTTCCTCTCTTCCCCCCTGGTAACCACTACACTGTTCTTTGTGTGTTTGTTTTGGTTTGGTTTGTCCATTTATTTGTGTGTGTGTGTGTGTTTTATTCCACATATGTGTGAAATCATGTGGTATTTTTCTTTCTCAGTCTGACTAATTTCACTCAGCATTATACCTTCAAGGTCCATCCATGTTGTTGCAGATGGCAAGATTTCATCTTTTTGTGACTGATTAGTATTCCTGTGTGTGTGTGTGTGTATGTATGGATCATATCTTCTTTATCCATTCATCCACTGATGGGCACTTAACTATTGTAAATAATACTGAGATGAGCATAGGGGTGCATGTATCTTTTTGAATTAGTGTTTTTGTATCATTTGCATAAATAATCAGAAGTGGAATAGCCGGGGGAGTTCCCTAACAGCCTAGTGGCCAGGATTCCAGGATTTCACTGCTAGACCCTGGTTCAATCCCTGGTTGGGAAACTGAGATCCTACAAGCCGTGTGGTGTGGCAAAAAAAAAAAAAAAAAAAAACCTGGAATATCTGGATCATACTGTAGTTCTATTCTTAATTTTTGTAGTAATCACACTGTTTTCCCTAGTGGCGGCACCAATTTACATTCTCATCAGCAGTGTATAAAGATTCTAAGGGCTTCTTTTTCAAAAAATTCAAAATAACTGCAATACATTCTTACATGCAAAAAAACTTGTAAAATTCTTTGATATCAGTGTCCAGATAGCATTTACATTTCCTGACTTGTCTCATAATGAGGTACGTGCTTTAGCTTTATTCAGATACAGTGTATGTCCCATAAACTGCACCCGCTTAAAGTATACAATTCATCGTTTTGACAGATGTAAACACCCATGAAAGCACTGCCACAATAAAAAACCAGAACATTTTAATTGTCCCCAAAAGTTTCACTGTGTTCCTTCCTCTATCTCTGGCCAGAGAAAAAGCACTGATCTGCTTTCTGTCACTATAGATGAGTTGACAGAGAATGTGGTTTTGAAAAAAGAACCAACAAACCTAAATGGTACACGATTTTATAAAAATTAGAAAGAAATCTAGAGAATGAAGAAAAATATGTGTATTTTCTTGTCTGATATATTTTGATGGTGAGTCCCTGAGACAGGAAGCAAGTTAAATTTAGAGTACTGTAATAATAATAGCCCCTGTAATAATAACATGTATTGAGCAGTTAGTATGTGCCAGTTATTTTACATATATTATCTAATTTGTCTCATGATAACCCTATGATTATTATCAATCTATTATTATCAAACCCATTATATACTTTAGAAGACTGAGGCTCAGAGAAGTAACTTGCCCCTGATCTCACAGCTTGTAATTGAAGGAGCTTAGATTATATTACGGAGAAGGCAATGGCACCCCACTCCAGTACTCTTGCCTGGAGAATCCCAGGGATGGGGGAGCCTGGTGGGCTTCCGTCAATGGGGTCACACAGAGTCGGACACGACTGAAGCGACTTAGCAGCAGCAGCAGCAGATTATGTTAATAAACACTAGATCCAAATAAATAAATAAACACTAGATCCTTGACTCCATTGCTGTTCCCTTAAATGCAGATGTAGTTGGTTTATAGCAGAAAAAGCTGACACAAAAAGAGCACCTGGGTGTGTTACTGAAAATGTCTTACCCTTTCTTCGACAGAGAAGCAAGGGCAATTCAGTGGACAAAGGATAGTCTGTTCAACAAATGCTGTGAGAAGAACAGGATAGTCAAGTGCAAAAGATCGAATTGAGATGCAGATCATACATCTTTTGCGAATATTAACTCAAAGTGGATAATAGACCTAAATGCGAAACTAAAATCCCTAGAAGATTTTTAAAATAGGCAAAGGACCCGAATAGACATTTTCCCAGAAAACAAATGGTCAACAGATAGATGAAAAGAAGCTCAACATCTGTTATCAGTGGGGAAACGCAAATCAAAACTGTTCTGAGATATCACTTCACACCTGTCAGGATGTCTATCATCAAAAAGATGAGATAACAAATGCTGGTGAGGATGTGCAGAAAGGGAATCCTTGTCGACTGGTGGTGGGAATGTAAACTGGTATAGCCACTATGGAAAACAGTATGGAGATACCTAAAAAGTAAAAAGAGAACTTCCATATGATTCAGTAATCCCACTTCTAGGTTTATATTCAAAAGAAACCAAATCTTTTTTTTTTTTGGCTGCACTCCACAACTTGTGGGATCCTAGTTCCCTGACCAGGGATTGAACCCTGGCCCTCAGCAGTGAAAGCACATAGTGCCTACCACTGGACCACTAGGGAAGTCCCTAGATCATTAAGTTGAAGAGATATTTGCACCCCCATGTTCACTGCAGCACTATTCACAGTAACCAACGTATATAAACAACTTAAGAGTTAGTCAATGACTGAAGGGTTAAAGAAGATGTGGTATGTATGTACAATGGAATATCATTCAACCTTTAAAAAGAAGGAAATCCTGGGAATTCCCTAGTGGTCCAGAGGTTAGGACTCCACACTTCCACTTCAGGGGCCATGGGAACTAAGTTCCCTGATTGGATTATCCTGCAGGGTGGCCAGAAAGAGAGAAGGAAATCCTGTCATTTATAATGTGGAGGGCATCATTCTAAGTGGAATAAGCCAGAGAGAGAAAGACAAATGCTACACGCTATCACTTATATGGGTAATCAAAAAGGAAAAAAAAAAAGTCACGCTCATAGAAACAGAGAAGCAAAGTAATTGCTGGTGGATGGATGGTGAGAGAGAGAGGGAGAACCTGGTAAAAGGGTGCAAATTTTCCATTGTAGGATGAATAAGGTCTGACTGGGGATCTAAGGTATAGTGTGGTAACTATATAGTCGATACTACTGTATTATATAATTTAAATTTGCTAAGAGAGTAGAATTTTTATTGAAATATAGTTGATTTACAATGTGTTAGTTTCAAATGTCAGAGAAGGCAACGGCACCCCACTCCAGTACTCTTGCCTGGAAAATCCCGTGGACGGAGGAGCCTGGTAGGCTGCAGTTCATGGGGTCGATAAGAGTTGGGCACGACTGAGCGATTTCACTTTCACTTTTCACTTTCATGCATTGGAGAAGGAAATGGCAGCCCACTCCAGTATTCTTGCCTGGAGAATCCCAGGGACAGAGGAGCCCAGTGGGCTGCTGTCTATGGGGTCGCACAGAGCCGGGCACAACTAACTTAGCAGTTTCAAATGTACAGCAGAGTGATTCAGGTATACGTATATATATTCTTTTTCAGATTCTTTTCCATTATGTTATTACAAGATACTGAGTATAGTTCCCTGTGCTATACAGTAGATCCTTGTTGGTTATCTATTATCAGCAACCATCTTAATGTATATCAGTACTGTTTAAACTGTAAACATATAAAAGCATTGTAGGTGATTCTTACTGAATCATTTAATTCCTAAGAAGTCAGAGGAATTTGAATTGATGGAGCTCTGACTTTAAATTTACATGAATCATTATCCAGTATGGAATTCAGTGTTCCTTTTCTGGGAAGTAATTGTTAACATTAAGTATTCTTGCTTACATTATATTTATTGTTATTTTTGGTCAAGAAAAAATAGGCTTGCATCACCTACCACTTCACTCCCATTATAAAAAGGAATGTTATATATATATTTATATATATAATATATAAAGAGATGATATAATATATAAAGGAGTGTTTTATATGTATATATGTATGTATGTGTGTGTATATATGTATATATATATTGCTTAAAGCGGTGGCTTTAAATTTTTTCTTGGCTGCAATCCACAGCAACATCTACATTTTACATTATCTATCATCTTTCAATCTATCACCTATCTTTCTATGATACTGAAACAAAATTCTTACAAAGTAGTACCTCTCCTCACTGTGTGTAATATACTCTGATCTGATCTGATCTATTTTATTCTCTTTCATTTTTTAAAAATGTTAATCATGATCCTTTAAGTTGGTTTCACGTATGGGCCAAGACCTGTATTTTAAAAACTGTGGCTTGGAGAGCTCCAGATGAAATTTGTAGTGAATAGACCAGAGTATCCCATGTGATGATAAAAATGCCTTAAAAGAAGGCTTTTGTCACTTCACTTCTGAATACATATAACAATTTAAAATTGACATACCACAGACTGTATTTCTGGACAGTAATTGAACAAGGCTTTTAATTTTACTTTTTCAAATTGTTTGAAAGACTAATTTTTAAAATGTTTTTTAATTGAAGGATAATTGATTTACAGAATTTTGTTGTTTTCTATCAAACCTCAACATGAATCAGACATAGGTATACATGTCTCCTCCCTCTTGAACCTCCCTTCCATCTCCCTCTCCATCCCACCCCTCTAGGTTGATATAGAGCCCCTGTTTGAGTTCCCTGAGTCATACAGCAAATTCCCATTGGCTGTCTATTTTACATATGGTAATGTAAGTTTCCATGTTACTCTCTCCACACATCTCACCCTCTCCTCCCCCTACACCATGTCCATAACTCTATTCTCTATGTCTGTTTCTCCTTTGCTGCCCTGCAGATAAATTCATTGGTACCATCTTTCTAGATTCCATATATATGAATCAATATACACTATTTATCGTTCTCTTTCTGACTTACTTCACTCTGTATAATAGGTTCTAGGTTCATCCACCTCATTAGCACTGACTCAAATGTGTTCCTTTTTATGGCTGAGTAATATTCCATTGTATATATGTATACCACAGCTTCTTTATCCATTCATCTGTCAATGGACATCTAGGTTGCTTCCATGTTCTGGCTATTGTAAGTAGTGCTGCAATGAACATTAGGGTACATGTGTCTTTTTAAATTTTGGTTTCCTCAGAATATATGCCTAGGAGTGGGATTGCTGGGTCATATGGTGGTTTTATTCCTAGTTTTTTTTTTTTTTTTTAAAGAAATCTCCATACCATCTTCCATAGCGGCTATATCAATTTACATTCCCACCAACAGTGCAAGGGTGTTCCCTTTTCTCCACACCCTGTCCAGCATTTATTGTTAGTAGACTTTTTGATGATGGCCATTCTGACCAGTGTGAGGTGATATTTCATTGTAGTTTTGATTTGCATTTCTCTAATAATGAGTGATGTTGAGCATCTTTTCATGTTTTTGTTGGCCACTTGTATGTCTTCTTTGGAAAAATGTCTGATTAGGTCTTTTCCCCACTTTTTGATTGGGATGTTTGTTTTTCTTGTGTTGACTTGTATGAGCTGCTTGTATATTTTGAAAATTAATCCTTTGTCAGTTGTTTCATTTGCTATTATTTTTTCCCATTCTGAGGGTTGCCTTCGAAAGACTAATTTTAACATGTATAACTTTTATAGTAAAAAAGAAATCTAGCATGATGTTAGCTACTTATCCTAAGGAGCCAATGTCATGTCATACTTCTAAAAGTTATGTTTTATAAAACATAGTGGAGGGACTTCTCTGGTGGTCCAGTGGTTTAGACTCCACACTCCCAATGCGGGTGGCATGGGTTCAATCCCTGGTCGAGGAACTAAGATCTCCCATGCAGCATGTGTGTGCATGCTGAGTTGCTTTGTTGTGTCCGACTCTTTGCAGCCCCATGGGCTGTAGCCCCCCAGGCTTCTTTGTCCATGGGATTTTCCAATCAAGAATACTGGAGTGGGTTGCCATGCCCTCCACCAGGGGATTTTCTGCAACCAGGGACTGAGCCCATGTCTCTTACCTCTCCTGCATTGGCAGGTGGGTTCTTTACACAGGCAGTATGGCATAGCAATAAGTAAATAATATAACATGTATATGTATGCTCAGTCGTGTCTGGCTCTTTACACCCCCATGGACTGTAGCCCGCCTTACTCCTCTGTCCATGGAATTCTCCAGGCAAGAATGCTGGAGTGGATTGCCATTTCCTACTCCAAGGAATCTTCCTGACTCAGGGATTGAACCCAAGTCTCTGTGTCTCCTGCATTAGCAGGTAGATTCTTTACCACTAGCACCACCTGGGAAACCCAAAGTAACATAAAATAAAAGTACTACTTAAAGGAAAAAAATAGTGGAAAATTAGATCCAACAGGAATGTGCAATTACAGAGTCTTAGCTCCATAACTTGTAGATGATCTATGCAGTGTACTACACAGCCATTAACAATGATGATTTAAGTTCTAGCTCGGTGGCTCTCAATCAGGGGTGATTTTGCCTCTCAGGGGACATTTGGCAATGCCAGAGACATTTTAGGTTGTCACACTGGGGGAGGGGAGTGCTGTTTGTGTCTAGTGGGCAGAGGCCAGGGATGCTGCTAAACATCCCATGGTGCACAGTACAGCCTCCACAGCAAAGAATGATCCCCAAATAGCAATAGTGCTAAAGGGTAAGAAATCCTAGTTTTAGCTAACTGTCTATATCTTCATGGAAGCTTTACCTCCTTCCTCATATCTGCAAATAATCTTTTTCTTTTTGGTAGCATTTAATCTAGCTCTTTCTCATACTTGGAATACAGTTATTAATTATTGTTGTTGTTTAGTCACTAAGTTGTGTCCAACTCTTTTGCGACCACATGGACTAGCCCACCAGGCTCCCCTCTCCAGGGGATTTCCCAGGCGTAGGTTGCCATTTCCTTCTCCAGGGGATCTTCCTGACCCAGGATCGAACCCACGTCTCCTGCATTGGCAGGTGGATTCTTTACCACTGAGCTACCAGGGAAGCCCAGTTATTTTTGTTCATGTCTTAATTCCCTTCCTAGGTAGAAAGCTCCTTTTTCAGATATGATATGTGCCTGATTCATCTTGGTATAACCATCAATCAGACCACCTTGTGTCTTGTATTTGTTTAATAAGTTTTTATTAAGTTATTACATAAGAATAAAAAATCATGGCCCTGAAAGTATTGAAATGGAAAGATGTTCACAGTATACTTAATTGGGATAAAAAGCAGGTTACAAAACAGTGTGAGTGATCTATAGATTGAGTGCAATCCTTATCACAATCCTAGCTAACTTTTCAGAAATTGATAAGCTGGCCCTCAAGTGCATATGGAAGATCAGGGGGCCTAGAAAAGCCAAAATAGTTTTGAACAAACTTGAAGGACTCATACTGTAGAACTCTCAGAAGAAAAGATAAGAGTTAATCTTTGAGAGGGCTCTCCTGTTGGCTCAGTGGTAAAGAATCCACCTGCCAATGCAGGAGACATGGGTTTGATCTCTGAATTGGGAAGATCCCCTGGAGAAGGGCATGGCGACCCACTCCAATATTCTTGCCTTGGAAATCCCATGAGCAGGGGAGACCGGTGGGCTACAGTCCATGGGGTTGCAAAAGGACTTAGTGACTAAACAACAACAATCTTGAGACCATGAGTTAGGCAATGATTTCTGAGATATAACACCAAAAGAACAAATGACTCCCACCCAAGAAAAGATAAACTGGATTTCATCAAAATTTAAAACTTCTATGCTGCTAATCAAATTGCCAACATCTGCTGGATCATCAAAAAAGCAAGAGAGTTTCAGAAAAACATCTATTTCTGCTTTATTGACTATGCCAAAGCCATTGACTGTGTGGATCACAATAAACTGTGGAAAATTCTGAAGGAGATGGGAATACCAGACCATCTGACCTGCCTCTTGAGAAACCTGTATGCAGATCAGGAAGCATACAGAACTTTAGAACTGGACATGGAACAACAGACTGGTTCCACATAGGAAAAGGAGTACACCAACGCTATATATTGTCACCCTGTTTGTTTAACTTATATGCAGAGTACATCATGAGACATGCTGGGCTGGAGGAAGCACACGCTGGAATCAAGATTTCTGGGAGAAATATCAATAACCTCAGATATGCAGATGACACCACCCTTATGGCAGAAAGTGAAGAAGAACTAAAGAGCCTCTTGATGAAAGTGAAAGTGGAGAGTGAAAAAGTTGGCTTAAAGCTCAACATTCAGAAAACTAAGATCATGGCATCTGGTTCCATCACTTCATGGCAAATAGTTGGGGAAACAGTGTCAGACTTTATTTTTTTGGGGGGCTCCAGAATCACTGCAGGTGGTGAGTGCAGCTTTGCAGCCATGAAATTAAAAGATGCTTACTCCTTGGAAGGAAAGTTATGACCAACCTAGATAGCATACTGAAAAGCAGAGACATTACTTTGTCAACAAAGGTCCATCTAGTCAAGGCTATGGTTTTTCCAGTGGTCATGTATCGATGTGAGAGTTGGATTATAAAGAAAGCTGAGCATCAAAGAATTGATGCTTTTGAACTATGGTGCTGGAGAAGACTCTTGAGAGTCCCTTGAACTGCAAGGAGATCCAACCAGTCCATCCTAAAGGAAATCAGTCCTGGGTGTTCATTGGAAGGACTGACGTTGAAGCTGAAACTCCAATACTTTGGCCACCTGACTCGAAGAGCTAACTCATTTGAAAAGACCCTGATGCTGGGAAAGATTGAAGGCAGGAGGAGAAGGGGATGACAGAGGATGAGATGGCTGGATGGCATCACTGACTCAATGGACATGGGTTTGGGTAGACTCTGGGAGTTGGTGGTGGACAGGGAGGCCTGGCATGCTGCGGTTCATGATCACAAAGAGTCAGACACAACTGAGCAACTGAACCAAACTGAACTGATGGTGCTAATTATACATCAAGAAAGTAAAAAGACAACCCACAGTACGGGAGAAAATTTTTGGAACCCGTGTATCTGGTAAGAGAATGTATCCAAAATGCATAAAGAACTCTTACAACTCAATAATGAAAGATAGCCCAATTTTAAAATGGGCAAAGAATGTGAATAGATATTTTTTCCAATGAAGATGTACAAATAGCCAAGATAGGGGAGGGGAGAGAAAGAGAATTTTTCTTCTACCCTTATAAGTTCTCAGCTGGGGCCCCTATAACAAAAGATGGATTAACAAGAAAAAAGCTTACAAATTTATTTACTACAAGTTTTATGTGACACAGGAGCTTTGATAGGGAAATGAAGACCTGAAGAAGTGTTTAAACATGAATGTGTTTATGCTAAGTTTTATGAAGAGCAGAGAGTTGTGGGAAAACGTAATAAGATAAATAGGATATGAGCTAAGAATAATAAACTGGGCTAGTGCATGTCCTAAACTCTGTCACCAATAAGCACTCATAGATATGTACCCAAGAGAAATGTAAACACAGATGTACACAAAAAGTTGTACATGACTGTTCATCGCAGCATTATTCATAGTAGTCACAAAGTAGAAACAACCCAAATGTCCATCAACTGATGAATGGTTATGTAAAATGCGATATATCTATTAAAATGGAATATTATTTGGCAGTGAAAAGAAATGAAGTACAGATATATCCTACACCATGGATAGACATTGAAAATATAGTAAGTGAAAGAAACCAGGCATAAAATGCCATATGTTGTATGAGTCTGTTTAAATGAAATGTATGAATAGAGACACAAGGTAGGTTAGTGATTGCCTAGGGCTGGGAGGTTTGGGGGGAAATGGGGAGTGACGGCTAATGAATTCAGGTTTCTTTTAGGGAGAATGAAAATGTTTTAAAATTAGATTGTGGCAATAGTTGCACAAACATAAATACACTAAAACCTAGTCATTTGTATGCTTCAAATGGGTGATTGTACAGTGTGAATTATATCTTAATAAAGATATATATATATTTAAAATAAAAGCAACACTATATGTATTTGCTCCCTTGAATGTAGTTTACTAAGATAAATGTGGAATGTTAGTGGGTCAGCTTGTACCTGCTTTTCAAAAGCATTCATTGTGAAAGCCCTGATTGATGAGTTGCAGCTGCACTAGGAGGGATGTGATTTGGCACTTAATCTCAGAGACAAAGCACCCAGCATACTGTACACGTAGGTGTTAAACTGAAAGGGTGGCTGCCCGGAGTTGTACTCAGCACTGGGTACAATCCAATGGTTGCAACTGAGCATGCTCCATGTGGTGGAGGGACCCAGAAACTATGCCTGATCCCCTGGAGGCAGCTGCTTTTTGGCCACGTACATTGCTTATTTCATGTCGTTTAAAGCTGTGTAAACTAGTGTGGGAAGGAGCATTACCACAATGTGTAGTGTAGTGGCCACAGGACTAGAAAAGGTCAGTTTCGTTCCAATCCCAAAGAAAGGCAATGCCAAAGAATGCTCAAACTACTGCACAATTGCACTCATCTCACACGCTAGTAAAGTAATGTGCAAAATTCTCCAAGCCAGGCTTCAGCAATATGTGAACCGTGAACTTCCTGATGTTCAAGCTGGTTTTAGAAAAGGCAGAGGAACCAGAGATCAAATTGCCAACATCCGCTGGATCATGGAAAAAGCAAGAGAGTTCCAGAAAAACATCTATTTCTCCTTTATTGACTATGCCAAAGCCTTTAACTGTGTGGATCACAATAAACTGTGGAAAATTCTGAAGGAGATGGGAATACCAGACCACCTGACCTGCCTCTTGAGAGATCTGTATGCAGGTCAGGAAGCAACAGTTAGAAATGGACATGGAACAACAGACTGGTTCCAAATAGGAAAAGGAGTATGTCAAGGCTGTATATTGTCACCCTGCTTATTTAACTTATATGCAGAGTACATCATGAGAAACACTGGGCTGGAAGAAGCACAAGCTGGAATCAAGATTGCCGGGAGAAATATCAATAATCTCAGATATGCAGATGACACCACCCTTATGGCAGAAAGTGAAGAGGAACTCAAAAGCCTCTTGATGAAAGTGAAAGTGGAGAGTGAAAAAGTTGGCTTAAAGCTTAACATTCAGAAAACGAAGATCATGGCATCTGGTCCCATCACTTCATGGGAAATAGATGGGGAAACAGTGAAAACAGTGTCAGAATTTATTTTTCTGGGCTCCAAAATCACTGCAGATGGTGACTGCAGCCATGAAATTAAAAGACGCTTACTCCTTGGAAGGAAAGTTATGACCAACCTAGATAGCATATTCAAAAGCAGAGACATTACTTTGCCAACAAAGGTCCGTCTAGTCAAGGCTATGGTTTTTCCAGTGGTCATGTATGGATGTGAGAGTTGGACTGTGAAGAAGGCTGAGCGCCGAAGAATTGATGCTTTTGAACTGTGGTGTTGGAGAAGTCTCTTGAGAGTCCCTTGGACTGCAAGGAGATCCAACCAGTCCATTCTGAAGGAGATCAGCCCTGGGATTTCTTTGGAAGGAATGATGCTAAAGCTGAAACTCCAGTACTTTGCCCATCTCATGTGAAGAGTTGACTCATTGGAAAAGACTCTGATGCTGGGAGGGATTGGGGGCAGGAGGAGAAGGGGACGACAGAGGATGAGATGGCTGGATGGCATCACTGACTCAATGGACGTGAGTCTGAGTGAACTCCAGGAGTTGGTGATGGACAGGGAGGCCTGGTGTGCTGCGATTCATGGGGTCACGAAGAGTTGGACACGACTGAGTGACTGAACTGAACTGAGTATAGTGCAATCTTCTAGTTAGCTGTATTAGCTAGTGATTCTCTTTGGGTGACAAAATTCTGGGTAATCTTTATTTTCTTTTACTTATCTATATTTTCTGATTTTTTTAATCTGCAAGATTTTATTTATTTTTTCAATAAAATAATCTGAAAAACAGAAGTCTTTGCATTCGTGCACTAAATCCTATTTGGTCATGGTGAATGATTCTGTAACCTACTATTGAATTGTTTGCTATTATTCTATTTATAGTTTTTCAGCTAGAGCTTTGGTCTTCTGTTTGGGTTTTTCTTCCCCCAAACTATAAACATACCTCATTTTATTGACGGAGAAGGCAATGGCACCCCACTTCAGTGGAAAATCCTATGGATGGAGGAGCCTGGTGGGCTGCAGTCCATGGGGACACTAAGAGTCAGACACGACCTAGTGACTTCACTTTCACTTTTCACTTTCACGCATTGGAGAAGGAAATGGCAACCTACTCCAGTGTTCTTCCCTGGAGAATCCCAGGGACAGGGGAGCCTGGTGGGCTGCCGTCTATGGGGTCGCACAGAGTTGGACATGACTGAAGTGACTTAGCAGCAGCAGCAGCAGCAGCAGCAGCATTTTTATTGAACTTCACTGTTATTGTGCTTCACAGGTGTCGAGTTTTTTTTTTTTTTTTTTAACAAATGGAAGGTTTTGGGCAACCTTGCCTCGAGTAAATCTATTGACATCATTTTTCCAACAACATTTGCTCACTTTGTGTGTCACATTTTGGTAATTCTGACAATATTTTAAACCTTCTTGTTATTATTATTATATTTGTTATAGTGATCTGTGATTAGTGGTTTTTGATGTTACTATTACAAAAAGTTTATGAGTCAGTGAAGGCTTAGATGATGGTTAGCATTTTCTATCAATAACTTTTTTTTTGATTGCACCATGCAACTTGGGAGACCTTAATTCCCCAACCAGGGATTGAACCTGACCTCTGGCAATGGAAGCACCGAGTCCTAACCACTGGACTGCCAGTTCAGTTCAGTTCAGTCGCTCAGTCGTGTCAGTGAGTGTCGTTCCAGTGAGTCAGCTCTTCGAATCAGGTGGCCAAAGTATTGGAGTTTCAGCTTCAGCATCAGTCCTTCCAATGAATATTCAGGACTGATTTCCTTTAGGATGGACTGGTTGGATCTCCGAACTGCCAGGGAATTACCAATAACAAATTTTTAAATTAAGATATGTACTTTTTAAAAAAGACCTCATGCCATTGCACACTTAATAGACTACAGTATGGTGTAAACATTACTTTTATATGCACTAGGAAACCAAAAAGTCGCATGACTCTTCACTGTGATATTCCCTTTATTGTGGTTTGGAACTGAACCCGCAGTATCTCCGAGATATGCCTGTAAACTTTTCAAGATTTGATTTCAGGGTTATAATGTCTTCATAAAATGAATTAGAGAGTTTGCATGCTTTTGGAACTTGTTGGTTGAGTAGTACAGGGGTAATCTGTTATAGATTGCTGATGTGTTATAAAGGGATCTAACTCACAAACAGCCAGATGGAAGAGATGCAGAGGGCAAAGTATGGGAGGGTCACAGAGCTTCCATGCCCTCTTCAGGTGCCACGGTCTCAGCACCTCCACCCAGAAGCTCTCTGATTTCTTGTTTTTGTTGGGAATTACGTGTTAATGTTGTCTTAAGAAAAAAATAAACCTTTACAAAGACTTTAGCTTTTTCATTTTTTCCATACCAGGAGTGTCAGTGGTAAGGCTGGACTCTGGGCAGAAGATTCAGTGGTTGCCCGGGTGTCCCATTCTGTGTGCAGTCAGTGGAGAGTGAGCTTGGTTTGCTGCTGCTGCTGCTGCTAAGTCGCTTCAGTCGTGTCCGACTCTGTGCGACCCCATGGACCACAGCCCACGAGGCTCCTCCGTCCATGGGATTTTCCAGGCAAGAGTACTGGAGTGGGGTGCCATTGCCTTCTCCTGAGCTTGGTTTAGGGCTGCTGAATTATGGCACCAACTGCAGCAGGAAAAGCTTCAACCTTCCCCTCCTGATCTCTGTTTTTATTGCACAGGCACATTGAACAGCCTGCCATAACAAGTGGAGAGCTGGAGAATAAATTCTGGGGATCAGACACCAAGGAAGCTGAGTTTAGGTGCCAGCTGTGTAGGGGAGTGTTAGGAAATGCCACGTGCCTGGCACGCAGAAACAGGAATCCCCTTCATCTAGTGGAAAGCTGGGTCTCAGTTTAGCCTCCCCACCCGTGAGACCACACTGGCGGAGCCATGGGTTCCAGCTTCTTTGTTGCCAGCTACCACTGAGAGAGTTCCTGGGATCATTCATCGAATAATTCTGGCTGTCTCTCCTCATTTTTAAGCAGTTATATAGTACTATCCTTTGTTTAAACAGGGAGTGTCTATCTCACAAGCTGAGGCTCAGTTCAGTTCAGTTCAGTTCTGTCGCTCAGTCGTGTCCGACTCTATGCGACCCCATGAATTGCAGCACACCAGGCCTGCCTGTCCATCACCAACTCCCGGAGTTCACTCAAACTCACATCCATCGAGTTGGTGATGCCATCCAGCCATCTCATCCTCTGGCGTCCCCTTCTCCTCCTGCCCCCAATCCCTCCCAGCATCAGTCTTTTCCAATGAGTCAAGTCTTTGCATGAGGTGGCCAAAGTACTGACTTTCAGCTTTAGCATCATTCCTTCCAAAGAACACCCAGGACTGATCTCCTTTAGAATGGACTGGTTGGATGTCCTTGCAGTCCAAGGGACTCTCAAGAGACTTCTCCAACACCACAGTTCAAAAGCGTCAATTCTTCGGCGCTCAGCCTTCTTCACAGTCCAACTCTCACATCCATACATGACCACTGGAAAAACCATAGCCTTGACTAGACGAACCTTTGTTGGCAAAGTAATGTCTCTGCTTTTGAATATGCTATCTAGGTTGGTCATAACTTTCCTTCCAAGAAGTAAGCATCTTTTAATTTCATGGTTGCAATCACCATATGCAGTTATTTTGGAGCCCCCCCCCCAAAATAAAGTCTGATACTGTTTCCACTGTTTCCCCATCTATTTCCCATGAAGTGATGGGACCAGATGCCGTGATCTTCGTTTTCTGAATGTTGAGCTTTAAGCCAACTTTTTCACTCTCCTCTTTCACTTTCATCAAGAGGCTTTTGAGTTCCTCTTCACTTTCTGCCATAAGGGTGGTGTCATCTGCATATCTGAGGTTATTGATATTTCTCCTGGCAATCTTGATTCCAGCTTGTGCTTCTTCCACTCCAGCGTTTCTCATGATGTACTCTGCTTAGAAGTTAAATAAGCAGGGTGACAATATACAGCCTTGACGTACTCCTTTTCCTATTTGGAACCAGTCTGTTGTTCCATGTCCAGTTCTAACTGTTGCTTCCTGACCTGCATATAGGTTTCTCAGGCTGAGGCTCAGACCTTCTCAAATGTAGTAGATTTTCCTTAGTCTCTAGTGAATTCAAAATGTATATACTGTTTTATGTAACATTTCTTGCTAGTGGTCAGATTACTAAAGACTTCTTTAAATTTTAAAAAAAATTATAGTTGATTTACAATATTGTGTTGTGCTCAGATTGACTCTTTGCGGCCCCATGGACTGTAGTCAGCCAGGCTTTGCCCATGGAGTTTTCCAGGCAAGAATGTCAGAATGGGGTGTTATATTCTCCTCCAAAGGATCTTCCTGAGCCAATGCTCGAACCCGAGTCTCCTGTGTCTCCTGCATTGGCAAGTGAATTCTTTATCACTGGCACTGCCTGGGAAGCCCCAGTATTGTGTTAGAGATTGCTAAAGATTTCTAAACTATCCCTTTTATAAATATGCAGCCTCACCTCAGTTAAAGCAAACTCGTTTCCATCTCTAGCCACAGGAGGGCGCACAAATACATTAATCAAGTTAAGTTTGGTAAAACATTTTGGGAAGAGCCTTACTTGGGTTGAGGAAAAAAAAAGCTCTCAAACCAAAAAAACATGAGCAATATAGTACTCTTGTTATGAATGTAGACCATCACTGTCCCATAGAATTTTCTGCCGTGATGTTAGTGTCCCGTGGCTGTGGTGTCCAGTGGATCAGCCACTAGCCACCTGTGGATATTGAACACTTCAAATGTGGCTACTGTGCCCGAGGAAATAAATTTTTAATTTTACTTTATTTAGTTTAATTATAAATTTAAATAACCACATGTGACTAGTGGCTGCCATGTTGGTCCATGCAAGTCTAGAAGACTAGTCTCTATAGGAATATTGGTTTTTCTGAATGGCTTTATTATGTTGGCATTTAAACAACTTTGAATCTAACAATAATAACTTAAGAGGTAAAGGACACTAACAGTGATATTCTCGCCGTTGGCCAGCTACTGTGCCCGGCATTTTCTGATTTATCTGAGGATGATTCATACATTTTTGCACATCATGTTCCTAGAGTTGGAAGACTAACCCTTAGTGTTGTCTCTGATGTATGAAATTATCACTGCGAGCTTTGATCTAGGCAGGAGGTAACTGGATTCCATTTCCACTTTTGTCAGTAACCAACCTGGTGGGCTGCCGTCTGTGGGGTTGCACAGAGTTGGACACGACTGAAGCGCCTTAGCAGCAGCAGCAGCAGCAAGCCTATGACCTTAAATAGATGGTTTGCCCTTCCAGAGCTAGAGTGTCTTCATTTCTGTTATTATTTATTTATTAAGTTGAAGTATAGTTGATTTACAATATTGTGTTAATTTCTGCTGTACAGCAAAATGACATATATGTATACACACATATTCTTTTTTATATTCTTTTCCATTATTGGTTTATCTTAGGATATTGCATATAGTTCCCTGTGCTATACAGTAGGGCCTTATTTAAATTTCCTCATTTCTTAAACAATGCTTTTAGCCTAGGAAATCGCCAATGGCCATTTCATATTTCATGGATTCTGAGATTCACACTTCTTCACATTTTAACATAATTGACTGACAGTGGCACTTCACAGTTGGCAGCATTTTTCCTTAGTTGTACATATAAAATGTCTTAAATTCATGATACTTTAGACTAGATGAAATATAGTCTGTGTAATTTTAGACTATCAATGAAAATATTTATCTTTATATTTATTTTAATATACACTTTGAAATCCCCCCAGAAGCAAAAGCAATGACCTTCTATGTGATTCTAAATCCAATTTAAAATATTAAATAGTATTTGTCATAATCAGTGCTTGGCTGAGACATAACTGAGGCATGGCATGCAACACACAAACTCAAAAATCTCCACTTTAGTGAACCCCAACCCTTCTCCCATAGAACTGAATATCAGCAGGGTTAATCTTAAAAGCAAGGTTCAAAGTGGATGGGTAGGTACAGTTTTGTTTGTCTTGAGAGAGTTTTCCATCCTTTTCCTTTATTACTCTTCATCTAATCTGTATCTCAGCTACACCTGAGAGTAGATTAATTATGGTCATATTTTCTCATGAGGATTTATGACCAAGAAATCCCTTGATACCAGCAGTATAAGTTTAAAATTGGGTTCCCTGGGGGTGGGGATAGAGGAAGGCCTGCTTTGTAGCATTTGCCAATTTGTGTAGTTATAAATACTACCACAGTGGATGATTTTAAGCTGCCATTATGATTTCAACCACTTTGTGAAATTTCTGAAAATTTAAGTTAGCTCTCACAAGCCAGTGTGACCCTGCTCCAAGTACACCACCAGTTGGCACAGGTCTGATTATTGATACAGGTCCTCTACCGCAATCCTGTGGTGGTTCCTGATTGCTTTCAGGATAAAAGCCAATTTCATCAGCTTCATATTTAGAAGCAGGGGATGGTCCAGGTGTCATGGGTCCTGAAGCCTGTGCAGTTTGGAGTCCCTCTTTAAGAACAACAGAACAAACTTTTCTTTTTACTGAAGTATAGTTGATTTACAATGTCATGTTAGTTTCAGGTGTGCAGCAAAGTGATTCAGTTATACACACACATACACACACACAATGTATATATACATTCTTTTTTAAAATATTCTTTTCCATTATGGTTTATCATTGGATACTGAATATAGTTCTTTGTGCTATATTGTAGGACCTTGTTGTTTATCCATTCCATGTATAATAGCTTACATGTGCTAACCCTAGCCTCTCACTCTATCCGTCCCCCAACCGCCTCCCCCTTGGCAACCGCAAGTCTGTTCTCTATGTCTGTGAGTCTGTTTCTGTTTCATAGGCAAGTTCATTTGTGTCATATCTTAGATTTCATGTATAAATGATGTCATATGGTATTTGTCTTTGTCTTTCTTACTTAGTATGATACTCTCTAGTTGCATCTGTGTTGCTGCAAGTGGCATTATTTCATTCTTTTTGATGGCTGAGTAGTATTCCATTGTATATACGTACCATATCTTCTTTATCTGTTCATCTGTCAATGGATACTTAGGTTGTTTCCATATCTTGGCTACTGTGAATAGTTCTGCTATGAATATAGGTGTGCATATATTAGGTTGATGAAAAGGTAATTGAGGTTTTGGCCCATGAATTTTAAATCATTATAACTAGGCTCAAACACATCTTTATGAATCAAAATAGGAACCATTGCAATCAACACATTTTTGCAAGTGAGAAATAAGTTTGTTTATTCCTGTAGTGTAAAAATCTGTGCCTTGGGATTCAAGGAACTCTTGGAAAGCCATTTTCTGCTTCCTACTGATTGTGGAAGCACTTTCCCTGCAAAAAAAATTGTTGAGATGCTTGAAGAAGTGGTAGTCATTTGGTGAAAGGTCAGGTGAATATGGTGGATGAGACAAAACTTTGTACCCCAAATCGTTCAATTTTTGAAGTGTTGGTTGTGCCACGTGTGGTTAGGTGGTGTTGTGGAGAAGAATTGGACCCATTCTGTTGACCAGTGCTAGCTGCAGGCATTGCAGTTTTCAGTGCACCTCTTTGATTTGCTGAGTATACTTTTCAGATGTAATGGTTTCTCCTGGATTCAGAAGGCTGTAGTTGATCAGATGGGCAGCAGACCACCAAACAGTGACCATGATCTTTTTTGGTGCAAGTTTGGCCTTGGACAGTGCTTTGGAGCTTCTTCTTGGTCCAACCACTGAGCTGGTCATCACCAGTTGTTGTATATAGTCCACTTTTCATCACACATCACAATCCGATGGAGAAATGGTTCATTGTTGTTGAAAAGAATAAGAGAAGACAACACTTCAAAACAATGATTTTTTTTTTTTAATTTGTGTCAGCTCATGAGGCATCCACTTATGGAGCTTTTTCACCTTTCCAATTTGCTTCAAATGCCAAATGACCATAGAATGGTTGACTTTGAATTCTTTGGCAACTTCTGTGTATTAATAATTATAAGAGGATCAGATTTGATAGTCCTCTCAATTGGTCGTTGTCAACTTCCAATGGCCAGCCTTGGCGCTCCTCATCTTCAAGGCTCTTGTTTCCTTTGCAAAGCTTCTTGAACCACTGCTGCACTGTACGTTCATTAGCAGTTCCTGGGTCAAATGCTTTGTCAATGTTGCAAGTTGTCTCTGCTGCTTTACCACCCATTTTGAACTTGGCTAAGAAAATTGCTCGAATTTGCATTTTGTCTAACATCATTTTCCCTAGTCTAAAATATAAAATAAACAGCAAGTAAAAAGTCATTGGGCTTACCTGGTGGCTCAGTGGTAAAGAATCTGCCTGCCAATGCAGGAAACACAGGTTTGATCCCTGGGTCAGGAAGATCCCTAGGAGAAGGAAATGGCAACCCACTCCAGTATTCTTGCCTGGAAAAATCCTATGGACTGAGGAACCTGGTGGGCTACAGTCCATGGGGTTGCAAAGAGTTGGACATGACTGAGCAGCTAAAAAAACAACAATAAGTTATTAGCAAAAGCATAGAGTGAGAATGTGCATTAAAATGATGTATAACTAACCATATTTATTTGAGAATGTATTCCAATATCAAACAGCAAAGTTCAACAATGGAAAACCGCAATTAGTTTGAAGTGAAGTGAAGTGAAGTTACTCAGTCGTGTCTGACTCTTTGCGACCCCATGGACTGTAGCCTACCAGGCTCCTCGGTCCATGGAATTTTCCAGGCAAGAGTACTGGAGTGGGGTGCCATTTCCTTCTCCAGGGGATCTTCCCGACCCAGGGATCAAACCCGGGTCTCCCGCATTGTAGGCAGACGCTTTTACCATCTGAGCTACCAGGGAAGCCCCACAATTAGTTTGCACCAACCTAATATCTTTTTGTATTATTGTTTTGTCTGGATATATGCCCAGGAATGGTATTACTGGATTGTATGGTAATTCTATTTTTAGTTTTCTGAGGAACCTCCACAATGTTTTCCACAGTGGCTGTACCAACCTACATTCATACCAATGGTGGAGAAAGGTTCCCTTTTCTCCATATCCTCTCCAGCATTTGTTATTTGTAGAGGTTTTTTTTTTTGTTTTGTTTATTTTTAATTGAAGGATACACAACCTAGAAGGGTAGGAAAGGGTGAGAAGTGGGAGTGAGGTTCAAAAAGGTGGGGACATATGATATCCCAGGTAGGAATACTGGAGTGGGTTGCTATTTCTTTCTCCAGGGAATCTTCCCAACCCAGGGATCAAACTCAGGGCTCCTGCATTGCAGGCAGATTCCTTACCATTTGAGCCACCAGGGAAGCATTGACATATGTACATTTATGGCTAATTCATGTTGATGTTATTTGTAGAGTTTTTAATCATGACCATTCAGAACAGTGTGAGGTGGTACCTCATTGTAGTTTTGATTTGCATTTCTCTAATAATTTGTGATATTGACATCTTTTCATGTGTCTATTGGCCATTTGTAGTTATTTAGAGAAATATCTACTTAGGTCTTCTGCCCATTTTTCATTGAGTTGTTTGTTTGTTTTGTTGTTGAGGTATATGAACTATTTGTATATTTTGAAAATTAAGCCCTTGTCTGTCATGTCATTTGCAAATATTTTCTCCCATTCTGTAGGTTGTATTTTCATTTTTAAATGGTTTCTTTTGCTGTGAAAAAGGTTGTAAGTTTGATTAGGTTCCATTTGTTTACTTTTGTTTTTATTTCTATTGCCTTAGGAGGTTGACCTAAGAAAACATTGGTCTGATTTATATTAGAGAATGCTTTACCTATGATCTATTCTAGGAGTTTTATGGTATCTTATGTTTAAGTCTTTAACTTAACCATTTGCATTTCTTTTTGTGTATAGTGAGAGGGTGTGTCCTAATTTATTCAATTTATTGGGTTAGCCAAAAAGTTCATTTGAGTTTTTTCATAAAACTTGAACAATTTTTTTTGGCTAACCCAATATATGCAACTGTAATAGAAACTTAATAATACAACATTGGGTACAAAAGTGGACAATTCTTTGGAATGAGAAAAGAAATTATAACAAAGTAAGATTGTTAAAAAGCTCACAAATGCCAGAAGTATCACAAAATCTGAAAAAATTGCATAATATGATCGAAAGAACTTCCCACAGATTTGCTTCTGGCTTTATACATTTTAAACCTCATTTCTTGTCCACACCCCACATGCTTCTGATGCCAGGTGCCCTAAGACATGATCATATTGCCATATGCCTTCTGACAGCAGACCATCAGTGTGTTCCTGGGAGCCATTCATATTTAGGGTGGCTATAAATGACCCAACCATTCAAGGAAGTGATTGTAAACCATTGTGAGTATAATTCTCTGAATCCTAGTGAAATATGTACCCAACTCAATTTTCCTTCAGCTGGCCCCCACTGGAGTTCCTTTGACCACTCCAGTGTCACTGAGCCCCATAGGAGGTGTAATAGTCAGGGGTCATCAAAGAAGCAGAACTGCCATGAGTGACATAGAGTGAGGGACTCATAATAGGGTCTGATTATCGTGTGGACTGCTGTCCCTGTGTCTGCTGTTGAGCCCAAAGTTGCTGTAGGTCAGTGGGACTGGCTATGTGGAAGAAGGTTTAGTGGCAGAGTGTTACCTAGTGCCATCTAAGTGGAGATCCGATCAGTGACTTGAGTGCAAGCTGTTACAGTGCCTGGCACCCTGAACTCACCTTTGGAGCTTCAAAAATCTGATCTGGTTCACATCTGCCTCCCACAAAATGTCTCTATGCCTAACCTGGAAGCATGTGGAAAAGAGAATGTGGTTCCAGCTTAGCTAAGCTGATGCAGGACAAAGCCACTACAGAAAGTGTGAGAGTGGGGGTGCCAGAGTGGAGAGAGATGCTATTTTGAACTAACTGAAGTTTAAGCATTTTACTTTTACAAATTTCAGCATATGGCTGTGTAAATATGTTAGGACGTTTCCTTAAGCTTTATTAGCTTCACGATAAACCCATCCTATTAGAGGCAAGAGCATCAGTTCCAACTTACCTCTCAACATTATCTGTGGACCTTTCCCTTTCTCTCTGTTTCTCTGTTCCTATCTCTGACACACACATACAGACACACTCACACATATTTGGTGAGCTCTTATGTACTAGGCATGTTCTAGACACTGGGGATCCAGAAGTGAGCAAAACTCACAAAAATGCCTATCCTGCCTAAACTCTCTATTCCAGCAGGGGTGAAATAGATAAAACAAAGAAACATGTTTGTAAGTATGTGGTCCTAAGTGCTCTGAAGAAATGTGAAGCAGAGGAGGGAGGCAGGGAGTAGGGCTGAGTGGGCAGTAACTTTGATGGTTCTCAGAGAAGGCCTCACTGACCAGGTTGAGCAGAAATCTGCAGGAGGCATATGGAGATCTGGAACATAATGTGCTGTGCTAGGAAACTAGCATGAAGTCCCTGAGGCCAGATGACTTTGTTCTAGCAGAGCTGCTGAGCTGTAGCAGGAGGTGGGAGATGAGGTCAGAGAGATGAGTGGGGGCAGCTCCTACCCAGCCTGCTAAGCAATTGACCTTTCACTCCCAGAGCAGAGGATTCACATGATGGCCCTTGGAATTTTGAAGGCACAACAGGTATTTCTGTTAGGATGGACTCAAGGGTCCAGCCTGGGGACAGGCGCAGTAAATGGGATCCTTACGCTCTGCTCCTCACACCAGTGGTTTTTCTCAACATCCTGTTTCCCACTTGCTTTGTTTTTGCTGTTTTAACCCCTATCCACCTGGATTCCTTTTCTTATTGAGACTAAATTTGATGCCAGAATTTTATTTCAGTTTTATTTTTCAAATTTGATATCATAACATTAAGTTTGCGGAGTTGTCACCTGAACCCCCCAAGAGATGGCAGAGGAATTGCTTATGTAACAAGGTAGTTTTAAAAGGGACAGTCAGGAAATTCCCTGTCAATCTAGTGCTTAGGACTCCTTGCTTTCACTGCAGAAAAGGGATAATAGATCTTCCTATCAGGGGCTAGACCTGCACTTGCACTCCCTCTTGAGAGTGAGTTTCTCAACATTTTGTGCCCTAAGTGCCTTGCTCACCTCATCTTAATATCTGCCCTGCAGGTCTCTCAAAATGACATTGCAAGGGGAAAATTAGTAATTTGACAGTGGACGAAACTGGCAGACACCAAGTGATCAAAGTTAACCTCACCAGTGATGAAATAAGCCAACTTCATGATGCTCTTACTGTGGTACCTTGACAGTGAGACAGGAGCTCTTATTTGGTATCCTCCTCTAAAACCGTGGAACTCAGGGAGTTTTCTGATGATCTGGTGGTTAGGATTCTGGGCTTTCACTGCATGACCTGAATTCAACCCCTGGTCCAGGAACTGAGATCCCACAAGCCAAACACCATGGCCGACAAACAAGCAAACAAACGAAAGCACAAGACTCAATCTAATCCTGAGAAAACTGGACACAAACCCAGACTGAGGGACCTTCCATAATACAAGTGGCCTGTACTCTTCACAACTGTCAATGGCAAGAAAAGCAAAGAAGGCCATGGAACTATTTCAGATGAAAGGATATGGGAGAGACATGAAACTAAAAGTCATGCATAATACTCTTGAATTGGGTCCTGGATCAGAAAAGAGTGCTAGAAAGGACATTATTGTCCCTTTGTTTACAGAACTTACACAGGACTGGGGAAACAGACTCTTGGAAGGCACAAACAAAACCCTGTGCACACCAGGACCCGGGAGAAAGGAGCAGGGACCTGAAAAGAGACTGACCCAGACTTGCCTGTGAGTGTCCAGGAGTCTCCGGTTGGAGGCGTGGGTTGGCGGTGTATTGCTGCAGGGTTGAGGCACTGAGTGCGGCAGTGCATGCATGCAAAGGATCTTTTGAAGGAGGTCACCACTATCTTCATTACCTGCACCATAGTTTGGTCTCACGTCAGACAAAAAGGAGGGAACACAGCCCCGCCCATCAACAGAAAATTGGATTAAAGATTTACTGAGCAAGGCCCTTCTATTTCTTTGCATTGATCACTCAGGAAGGCTTTCTTATCTCTCCTTGCTATTCTTTGGAACTCTGCATTCAAATGGGTGTATCTTTCTTTTTCTCCTTTGCTTTTCACGTCTTTTCTTTTTTCAGCTATTTGTAAGGCCTCCTCAGACAACCATTTTGCCTTTTTGCATTTCTTTTTCTTGGGGATGGTCTTGATCACTCCCTCCTGTAAAATGTCATGAACCTCCATCCATAGTTCTTCAGGCACTCTTTCTATCAGATCTAATCCCTTGAATCTATTTGTCACTTCCACTGTATAATCATAAGGGATTTGATTTAGGTCATTCCTGAATGGTCTAGTGGTTTTCCCTATTTTTTTCAATTTAAGTCCGAATTTGGCAATAAGGAGTTCATGATCTGTGCCACAGTCAGCTCCTGGTCTTGTTTTTGCTGACTGTATAGAGCTTCTCCATCTGTGGTAGGAAAGAATATAATCAATATAATTTTGGTATTGACTATCTGGTGATGTCCACCTGTAGAGGGGTCTCTTGTGTTGTTGGAAGAGGGTGTTAGCTATGACCAGTGCGTTCTCTTGACAAAACTCTGTTAGCCTTTGACCTGCTTCATTTTGTACTCCAAGCCAAATTTGCCTGGTACTCCAGGTATCTCTTGACTTCCTAGTTTTGCATTCCAGTCCCCTGTGATGAAAAGGACATCTGTTTTGGGTATTAGTTCTAGAAGGTCTTGTAGGTCTTCATAGAACCATTCAACTTCAGCTTCTTCAGCATTACTGGTTAGGGCATAGACTTGGATTACTGTGATACTGAATGGTTTGCCTTGGAAATGCACAGATATCATTCTGTCATTTTTGAGATTGCACCCAAGTACTGCATTTCAGACTCTTTTGTTGACTATGATGGCTACTCCCATTTCTTCTAAGGGATCTTGCCCATAGTAGTAGATAAAATGGTCATCTGAGTTAAATTCACCCATTCCAGTCCATTTTAAATCACTGATTCCTAAAATGTCAATGTTCACTCTTGCTATCTCCTGTTTGACCACTTCCAATTTGCCTGAATTCACAGACCTAACATTCCAGGTTCCTAAGCAATATTGCTCTTTACAGCATCGGACTTTACTTTCACTACCAGTCACATCCACAACTGGGTATTGTTTTTGCTTTGGCTCCATCTCTTCATTCTTTCTGGAGTTATTTCTCCACTGATCTCCAGTAGCATATTGGGCACCTACTGACCTGGGGAGTTCATCTTTCAGTGTCCTATCTTTTTGCCTTTTCATACAGTTCATGGGGTTCTCAAGGCAAGAATACTGAAGTGGTTTGCCATTCCCTTCTCCAGTGGACCACATTTTGTCAGAACTCTCCACCATGACCTTGGGTGGCCCTACATGGCATGGCTCATAGTTTCATTGAGTTAGAAAAGGCTGCAGTCCATGGGATCAGATGGGTTAATTTTCTGTGATTGTGGTTTTCATTCTGTCTGCCTTCTGATTGAGAAGGATAAGATAAGATAGCAAGGAAAGATAAGAAAGCCTTCCTCAATGATCAATGCAAAGAAATAGAGGAAGACAATAGAATCAGAAAGACTAGAGATCTCTTCAAGAAAATTAGAGATACCAAGGGAACATTTCATGCGAAGATGGGCTCAATAAAGGACAGAAATGGTATGGACCTAACAGAAGCAGAAGCTATTAAGAAGAGGTGGCAAGAATACACAGAAGAACTATACAAAAAAGATCTTAATGACTCAGATAACCATGATGGTGTGATCACTCACCTAGAGACAGATATCCTGGAATGCAAAGTCAAGTGGGCCTTAGGAAGCATCATTATGAATACAGCTAGTGGAGGTGATGGAATTCCAGTTGAGTTATTTAAAATCCTAAAAGATGATGTTGTGAAAGGCTGCACTCAATATGCCAGCAAATTTGGAAAACTCATCAGTGGCCACAGGACTGGAAAAGGTCAGTTTTCATTCCAATCCCAAAGAAAGGCAATGCCAAAGAATGCTCAAACTACCACGCAGCTGCTCTCACTGTCACGCTAGCAAAGTAGTGCTCAAAATTCTCCAAGCCAGGCTTCAACAGTACATAAACCATGAACTTCCAGATGTCCAAGCTGGATTTAGAAAAGGCAGAGGAACCAGAGATCAAATTGCCAACATCTGTTGGATAATCTAAAAAGCAAGAGAGTTCCAGAAAAACATCTACTTCTGCTTTATTGACTATGCCAAAGCCTTTGACTGTGTGGATCACAACAAATTGTGGAAAATTCTTCAAGAGATGGGAATACCAGACCACCTGACCTACATCCTGAGAAATCTGTATGCAGGTCAAGAAGCAACAGTTTGAACTTGACATGGAACAACAGACTGATTCCAAATCGGGAAAGGAGTATGTCAAGGCTGTATATTGTCACTCTGCTTATTTAACTTGAATGCAGAGTACATCATGCGAAATGCCAGGCTGGGTGAAGCACAAGCTGGAATCAAGATTGCCAAGAGAAATATCAAGAACCTCAGATATGCAGATGACACCGTCCTTATGGTAGAAAGCAAAGAACTAAAGAGCGTCTTGATGAAAGTGAAAGAGGAGAGTGGAAAAGTTGGCTTAAAGCTCAACATTCAGAAAACTAAGATCATGGCATCCAGTCCTATCACTTCACAGCAAACAGATGGGGAAACAATGGGAACAGTGAGAACCTTTATTTTGGGGGGCTCCTAAATCACTGAAGATGGTGAGTGCAGCCATGAAATTAAAAGACACTTGCTCCTTGAAAGAAAAGTTATGACCAACTTAACAGCCTATTAAAAAGCAGAGACATTACTTTGCCAACAATGGTCCATCTAGTCAAAGCTATGGTTTTTCCAGTGGTCATGTATGGATGTGAGAGTTGGACCATAAAGAAAGCTGAGCACTGAAGAACTGATGCTTTTGAACTGTGGTGTTGGCAAAGACTCTTGAGAGTCCCTTGGACATCAAGAAGATCAAACCAGTCCATCCTAAAGGAAATCAGTCCTGAATATTCATTGGAAGGACTAATGCTGAAGCTGAAACTCCAATACTTGACCACCTGATGCAAAGAACTGAATCATTGGAGAAGACCCTGATGCTGGGAAAGACTGAAGGCAGGAGGAGAAGATGACAGAGAATGAGATGGTTGGATGGCATTACCAACTTGATGGACATGAGTTTGAGCTAGCTCCAGGAGATGGTGATAGACAGGGAAGCCTGGCATGCTGCAGTCCATAGGGTGGAAATAGTTAGACACAACTGAGCTACTGAACTGAAGGACATGATTGAGACAGTGGGGAAAATTTGATTATAAACTCTAGATTCTCTGATTCTTGTGATTGATTTGTGGTTTGTAAGAGAATGTTTTTATTCTAAGGGTTATTCTAAGGGGAAATACACTCTAAATATTTAGGGGATTAAGGACATGATAATGTTATGATTACTCTTGTAAGCATAAAAACTATCCATCTATATCTCTCTACACATCTAGCTATTATCTATCTATCCATCATATGATAAAGCCAAGGTGGTAGAATGTTAACAATTGATGAAATTGCATGAAGGGCATATATGAGGGGTTTCTTTATACTGTTTTTGCAACTTTTAGGTAAGTTTGAAATTATTTCACAATAAAAAGTTTTAAAGGCAATTGCAGACATAAAAAATAATGAAATATTACCATTTGCAGCACCATGAATGGAACTAAATATTATCAAACTAAGGGAAGTAAGTCTGGCAGAGAAAGACAGACATTACTTGTTACCTCTTATATGTGGAATCTAAAAAAAAAATGATACAAAGGAACTTATTTATAAAACAGAAGACTCAGACATAGAAAACAAACTTATGGTTACCAAAGGGGGAGGGGGAGGGATAAAGTAGGAGTTTGGGATTCACAGATATACATTATATAGAATATATACACTATATAGAATACTCTATATAGAATAAATAACAAGGACCTACTGTATAGCACAGGAAACCATATTTAATATCCTTTAATAACCTATAATGGAAAATTATCTGAAAAAAATATAACTGGATTACTTTGCTTTACATTTGAAAGTAACACAATATTGTAAGTCAACTATACTTAAATTTTAGAAAAAGGCAGCTACAATTCTAGACTTCTAGATTAAATCTAGAATGGAAATTGGGGTCATTCTTTACAGTAGGCATCTCCTTTGCTTCCAGAATAAACATGAGGGTTATCAAATACTTATCTTTCTGCAACAACAGAAAGGAGGATGGATCATTAACTTTTTCATGACTTTGAACTTGCAGTTCTGATTAGCATCTTAAGTTCACTAGTACTGTTAGAGTGGGCAATTAATAAGGTACAATTAGTTATGAGTTCAAATGGCTAACCCCTTTATCTTTAATTGCTTGAATGGACACAAATGTACAAGGAAAATGACTTGACGTAAGAACAGCATGTTGTAAAAATGTGAAATGCTTCCATATACATACATATATTTAATGGATTTTATGGTACTGTATAAATTTGGCATAGAGTTTTGAATACAGTAGTCATTTGGCAATTTTCAACCTTCACTGCATGTTGGAATTCTCTGGGGAATTTTTTTAAAATGCTGATACTTGAGTCTCTCTTCCCAAATTTGGACATGATTGGTCTGTGGTGCAGCATGAGATCTTTAAAAGTACCCCCAGATGATTCTAATGTGTGGCCAAGAAGACCTGATTTAGAGTCCTTCTTTTTGTTTTTAGATAGTCATAGTAACATATGAAGAGAAGCCACAGAGCAATACCCTAGGAAGGCAAGAGGATCAGTAGAAATCGTCTCTCCCATAGAATTTTCCTTTCATACCACTTAATATTTTTACCTCAAGTTATAGTTATTTATTTGTACTTTCTGCTTGTTAGACTGCAGACTCCTGGAATTCATGGGAAAATTACTGTGTCACGTTAAGATATCTTAACTGTCAAGTTAAGAGAACAGGACCACTACATTGAGCTCTCAGAAGGCCAGAGATTGGCTTTTAGCTCTTTTCCTACTGCTCATTAGCAATGTCAGTGTTCACACTCGTGCTGAAGAAATGCTGAGATATTTGGAATCTAGTACATTTTTATCTGATAAAACTATATGCATAGAAATAAGGCCAGAAGGAAACAAACCAAAATGTCAACAGAGGTTCATACAGTTATGAATGACTTTGACACACACATGCATGCATATACAGGCAAATGATTGGGATGACTTTTTTCTTCTGTATTTTACATGAATATGTATCAATTTGAAAATATCAAGAATAGAAGCAAAACATATCAAATATTCATCAATCAATAAGCTCATTACAATTACTTGAAAAAAAAAAAAACTGACAAAACTTCATTGGTCATCTTTGGTAAATGTTAGACAATCAAATGATATTTTTTAAGGCTGGTAAATAAAGGGAAAGAACCAATCATTTATCCAGCTTTCTTCAGTGACCTGTACCTCAGAAAACTGCATTTTGTCTCTCCATTCATCAGTTGGTGAACATTTGTTCAATTCAGTTTAGTTGCTCAGTTATGTCCAACTATTTGCCACCCCATGGACTGCAGCATGCCCCGCTTCCCTGTCTATCACCAACTCTTGTAACTTGCTCAAACTCATGTACATCAAGGCAGTGATGCCATACAACCATCTCATCCTCAGTCGTCTCCTTCTCCTCCTGCCTTCAATCTTTCCCAGCATCAGGGTCTTCTCCACTGAGTCAGTTCTTTGCATCAGGTGACCAAGTATTGGAATTTCAGCTTCAGCATCAGTCCTTCCAATGAATATTCAGGACTGATTTCCTTTAGAATGGCTTGGTTTGATCTCCTTGCTGTCCAAGGGACTCTCAAGAGTCTTCTCCAACACTACAGTCCAAAAGCATCAATTCTTCAACGCTCAGCTTCCTTTATGGTCCAACTCTCACATCCCTACATGACTATTGCAAAAACCATAGCTTTAACTATACCAACATTTGTCGGCAAAGTAATGTTTCTGCTTTTAAATACACTGTCTAGATTGGTCATAGTTTTTCTTCCAAGGAGCAAGCGTCTTTTAATTTCATGGCTGCAGTCACCATCTGCAGTGATTTTGGAGCCCAAGGAAATAAAGTCTCTCACTGTTTCCTTTGTTTCCATATCCATTTGCCAGAAGTGATGAGACCAGATGCCATGATCATAGGTTTTTGAATGTTGAGTTTTAAGCTAGCTTTTTCACTCTCCTCTTTCACCTTCATCAAGAGGCTCTTTAGTTCCTCTTCGGTTTCTGCCATTAGGGCAGTGTCATCTGCATATGTGAGCTTGTTGATATTTCTCCTGGGAATCTTGATCCCAGCTTGTGCTTCATCCAGCCTGGCATTTTGCATGATGTGCTCTGCATTCAAGTTAAATTAGCAGGGTAACAATACTTGACGTACTCCTTTCCCAATTTGGAACTAGTCCATTGTTCCATGTCAAGTTCTAACCGTTGTTTTTTGACCTGCATACAGGTTTCTCAGGAGGCAAGTAAGGTGGTCTGGTAGTCCCATCACTCTAATAATTTTCCAGTTTGTTGTGATTCACACAAAGGCTTTAGCATAGTCAACGAAGCATAAGTAGATGTTTTTCTGAAATTCCCTTGCTTCTTCTGTGATCCAGTGGATGTTGGCAATTTGATCTCTGATTCCTCTGCCTTTTCTAAACTCAGCTTGTACATCTGGAAGTTCTCAGTTCACATACTGTTGAATCCTAGATTGAAGAATTTTGAGCATTACTTTGCTAGCATGTGAAATGAGTGCAATTGTGCAGTAGTTTGAACATTCTTTGGCATTGCCCTTCTTTGGAACTGGAATTAAAACTGAGCTTTTGCATTCCTGTGTCCACTGCTGAGTTTTCCAGATTTGCTGGCATATTGAGTGCAGCACATTAACAGCATCATCCTTCAGGATTTGAAATAGCTCAGCTGGAATTCCATCATCCATTAGCTTTGTTCGTAGTAGTGCTTCCTAAGGCCCACTTGACTTCACACTCTAGGATGTCTGGCTCTAGGTGAGTGATCACACCATTGTGTTTATTTGGATCATCAAGACCTTTTTTTTGTACAGTTGTTCTGTGTATTGTTGCCACCTCTTCTTAATCTCTTCTACTTCTGTCAGGTTCACACTGTTTCTGTCCTTTATTGTGCCCATCTTTGCATGAAATATTTCCTTGGTATCTCTAATCTTCTTGAAGTGATCTCTAGTCCTTCTCATTCTCTTGTTTTCCTCTATTTTTTTTTTTTTGCATTGTTCACTTAAGAAGGCTTTCTTATATCTCCTTGTTATTCCCTGGTGGCTCAGATGGTGAAGAATCTGCCTGCAATGTGGGAGACCCAGGTTCAACCCCTGGGTTGGGGAGATCCCCTGGAGAAGGAAATGGCAACCCACTCCAGTACTCTTGCCTGGAGAATCCCATGGACAGAGGAACCTAACGTGCTACAGTCCGTAGGGTCGCGAAGAGGCAGACACTGCTAAGCGACTAACGCTTTCTGCATTTAGATGGGTATATCTTTCCTTTTCTCCCTTGCCTTTCACTTTTCTTCCTTTCTCAGCTATTTGTAAGTCCTCCTCAGACAACCATTTTGCCTTTTTGCATTTCTTTTTCTTGGGAATGGTTTTGGTCACTGTCTCCTGTACAATGTAATGAACCTCTGTCCATGGTTCTTCAGGCACTCTGTCTATCAGATCTGATCCCTTTACTGTATTTGTCACTTCCACTATATAATCGTAAGGGATTTAGGTCATACCTGAATGGCCTAGTGGTTTTCCATATGTTCTTCAGTTTCAGTCTGAATTCCCTAATGATGTTGAGCATCTTTTCATGTGCCTGTTGGCCATTCATTTATCTCCTTTGGTGAGGTCTATTCAGATCTTCTGCCCATTTTTAAATTGGGTTATTTGGCTTCTTATTATTGAGCTGTGTTATTTATGTGTTCTAGATACAAATCCCTTATCTGATATCTGATTTGCAAATGTCTTCTTCCAGTCTTGTGGCCTGTTCCTGACTGAGTCTTGCATGTATAGGCTGTGCTCCATCAGAATTTAGTATTAAATGAATGGTTTAGTTATTAGACCTGCTGCTCTTTGTTGATCCATTCTGTGGCTGCAGGCTATGCCTCTAACTGTTTTGTTTCTAAGTTTACTAAAGTCTTATTTAGAATTTAACATCTGTATTCACAAGTGACATTGACTGATAATATTTATCTTTCAGTCCTGTATCAACCGGGGACAGTTAGGAGACAAAAAGCCACTGCTGCTGCTGCTGCTAAGTCACTTCAATCGTGTCCGACTATGTGCGACCCCATAGACGGCAGCCCACCAGGCTCCCCCATCCCTGGGATTCTCCAGGCAAGAACACTGGAGTGGGGTGCCATTGCCTTCTCCACAAAAAGCCACACTAGTTATTAAAACAGAAGACAGATATTTCATGATTTCAATCATGTGGGATGTAGAATAGTAAAAAACATAGAAGGAGAGAGTAAAATGGTGGTTACCAGGGGCAGAGGGAGGGGAAAATGGGAGGTTTTGGTCGAAGGGTACAAAGTTCAGTTATGCAAAATAAATAAGTTCTGGAGGGAAAAGAAAAGTTCACCTGGAAGAGCGTTCTCTCTGTGTATGAAATCCAAATTGAGTTGTATGATATCAATTGAAGAGCTCTCTAGTCTTTCTTCTAGGCAAAGGACAGTTTTTATCCAAAGAATATTCTTGAAAAATTGTAATTATCTCTTTAGCTTTAAGCAGGCCTAGGAAAGTCACTGTTAAAAGGACATCCTGTAACTGTATTCACTGCAAAAATAAAAGGTTATAACAGATTATGAGTTTTTAAAAGAATGTCATATAAAGAATTGTTAACTATTAAAGGATAAAAAGAACTCTGAGGTGTCATGGCTGACCAAAATAAAGAGGTTAAAATTGCTTACACTTAGAAACTGAGAGGAGAGAACTGGGACCCAGACCTCAGGAAAGAGGGGCATTGCCAACTGAGGCTGCTATTCGGGGGTTGAGATGCAGTGATGATGAAACTGGTTCTTCTGCAAATGTTGGAAAAACTGCCAGCTGGGTTCAGATGCTGTAATGTAAAGGAGCTGCTGCTGCCAAGATGTAGAGAACAGATAGCGAGAGGGAGTTTCTTCCTCCTTGTTCATTTACAGTTTCGCTAGCTCCCCCTACTGGTAGAGAAGTGGTTTGCAGAGTTGCAATTCTCTGGCATCATCAGCCAGAATATGTATAGGTCAGGTTTGGAGCTGGGGAAAAATACCCTCTGACATAAGGTCATAGAATAATAAGGTAATCTTCTATCTTTATCATGTTATTATAATTTATACCATAATAAGTCCTACCCTTATTAGCTGTATAGTTTGGATGAGTTAAGTTTTCATTCTTTTGTTTACCCATCTATAAGAGAGCAAAAATCGTGTACCTACATCATAGTGTCATTAGTTGCAAGTTTTAGATAAATAAAATCTCTAAGAAACACAGCCGTTCTGGATACTTTAAGTTTTGCAAAGTTTTATACACATTTCCCTTCGTTATTAATTTGTTGTGTCAGTTTAAGACACATTTGTTTTCATCAAAACCATTTTGGGTTTACCTTATCCAGAGTCAAGAAGACTAAGCCCATCTCCAACTTAACATGTCCAGAACTGAACTTTTAATCCTTTTGTACAACTTTACCTCGTATCTTGTTCAGTTGTCCTTATCTCATTCAAAGCCAATACCAACTTTCCTGGCGGTCCAGTGGTTAAGACTTCGCCTTCCAATATAGGGAGTGTAGGTTCCATCCCTGGTCGGAGAGCTAAGATTCCACATACCCGTGGCAAAAAAAAAAAAAAAAAATCCCCCCAAAAGCATAAAATGGAATCAATATTGTAAGAAACTCAATAAAGGCTTTAAAAATGGTCTAAAACAAAAACAAAAAAATCTTGAGATGGGTCATGGAGGGAGTATTTACACCAGGGAGATTGATAAACACTACAAATCAGAGCTTGTTCTATTGATGTTCAGACTTTAGAAAATGATGAACAATATGTTAATAAAGCAGATATATTAAAAAAAAACTAAATAAACAGTAAATACCAACCAACTGATTGTTCAACCAGAAACTTTGGCACCATTCTTGATTCTACCTTCTCCATCTACTCCATCAGCAATTTCTTTTTCAAAATGTTTTTAAATGATTAAATAATTTGTGACTCAACAGTCATCCACTTTTAAGTGCCAGAATATAACTTTTTGTTTTTCTATTTCAGGTGAATTAAAACGATGTTTTCCCAAATCTGGTGGCACTTATACATACAAAGGTTCAAATGTTTTTTAAATATCATAATTCATCTAAGTACCTTCAGAAAAACTTAAATCACAAATGGCAAATATAACTTTTCTTTCTAGAAGGTGCATGCTTAGTTGCTCAGTCATGTCCAACTTTGTGACACTTGGAACTGTCACGCGTCAGGCTCCTCTGTCCATGGGGTTTTGCAGGCAAGAATACTGGAGTGGGTTGCCATTTCTTTCTCTAGGGGATCTTCCCGACCCAGGGATCGAACCCACGTCTCCTGTGTCTCCTGCATTGCAGGTGGATACTTTATCTGTCTAGAATACTCTCGCTTTTTTATTTTTGGCTGTGCTGGACTTTGGTTTCTTTGCACAGGCTTTCTCTAGTTGAGCAGAGACTACTTTTCATTGCAGTGCACAGACTTCTCATTGCTGTGACTTCACTTGTTGCGGAGCACAGACTCTAGGCATGTGGGCTTCAGTAGCAGCAGCACACAAGCTCAGTAGTTGTGATTGAGGGCTCTAAAACAAGGGCTCAGTAGTAGTGTTGCGTGGACTTAGTTGCTCTGAGGCATGTGGCATGAGGCATGTCTTCCCTGATCAGGGATCAGACCCATGTCCGCCACACTGGCAGGCAGTTTCTTATCTACTGCACCACCAGGGAAGTCCTAGAATACTCTATTTTTATTTTCAAAAACTTTATTTTATATTGGAGTAGAGCTGGTTAACAATGTTGTGACAGTTTCAGGTGAACAGTGAAGGGACTCAGCCATACATATACATGTACCATTCTCCCCCAAACTCCCCTCCCATTCAGACTGCCACATAACATTGAGCAGAGTTCCATGTGCTATACAGTAGGTCCTTATTGATTATCTTTTTACATATAGCAGTGTGTACACGTCCATCCCAAGGTCCCTGTCTCTTACCCACCCGCAACTGTAAGTTCATTGTCTAAGTCTGAGTCTCTTTCTGTTTTTTTAAAATCCTAGAATACTCTTCGCTGCTGCTGCTGCTAAGTCGCTTCAGTCTTGTCCGACTCTGTGCGACCCCAGAGATGGCAGCCCACCAGGCTCCCCCGCCCCTGGGATTCTCCAGGCAAGAACACTGGAGTGGGTTGCCATTTCCTTCTCCAATGCATGAAAGTGAAAAGGGAAAGTGAAGTCGCTCAGTCGTGTCCGACTCCTAGCGACCCCATGGACTGCAGCCCACCAGGCTCCTCTGTCCATTGGATTTTCCAGGCAAGAGTACTGGAGTGGGTTGCCATTGCCTTCTCCAGAATACTCTTTACTTATATATATATATATTGCCATTTGTATCTGAGAATATTTAATTTTTATTAACAAAATAAATGAGTCTATTGCTATTTGAAAAAGGTGGATTTTTTAAAACAGCAATTTTATTTGATTCTTCTTCCACATTATATCTTTAGATCTCTCTAGTTCTTTCCTTCTTCACTGCCACCAGCCCAGTCCCAGCCAGCATTATCTCTCACTTGACCAGAGCCACAGCCTCCTACCTGGTCTTCCACTGTTACCCTTAACCATTCAAATCCATTTCCCACAAACTATTAAGAAATATTTGATTATTTCTCTTCCCTACTTAACTCTTCAGTACCTTCCCATTATATTAATACCTGGAATAAAATCCAGACTCCTTACCATAGTCTGTAAAGTGTGTTAGTCACCCAGCCGTGTCTGGCTCTTTGCAGTCCCATGGACTGCAGCCCACCAGGCTCCTCTGTCCATGGAATTCTCCAGGCAAGAATACTGGAGTGGGTTACTATTCCCTTCTCCAGGGGATCTTCCCAACCCAGGGATCAAACCCACGTCTCTTGCATTGCAGGCGGATTCTTTACAGTCCGAGCCACCTGGGAAGCCACCTCATTGTCTCTAAGGCCTTATCTAATTGGACTCCTGATTCTTTCTCAAGAAATTTCAAGTTCACTGTGCAGCAAGAGCATTCTGGTCTTTTTCAGTTTACTGAACTTGCCAGTTGTTTGTTCAGTCTCAGAGCCTTTGAACTTATTAAGTTCTCTTTTTGCCTCTTTACACCCCCAACCTCACCCTCCTTTCGGTCTTAGCTTAAATGTCATTTTCCCAGAAAGACTTTTGCCAACCACCTAATCTAAGTTGGCTCCCTCCCTACTGTTCTCTAATCTAACACCACACGTTCTTCCTAGTGCTTCTCAGGCTGGTGAACTTTCTCTGTATTTATTTATTGACTTGGTTTGTCAGTATCCCAGTATCAAAATACTGGGACCATATGTGTCTGCTTCACTATCCTGTCCCTAGGAAATAGCATGGCACCTCTTCCATAGCAGATACTCAAGATGGGATGAAAACTGAAATGAAGGTTTTTTTCTCCTCCAAGTGGCAGACTGGGAATTGAACAAGGAGAGTGAAGGAGATTATCTAAGGTGGCTGAGACAGTGTCAGGCTACCTTGCCCACCCAGGCATGGGCAAGACCCAGAGTCTACAGGAGGGAAACAGGTCAGCTCAGGTACTTTCAGTTCTTCTTTCCCTTGTGTGCTGGGGGGTGGTGGGGGGGAGGGCAGTGGACCTGGACTAAAGGGTTATGAGAGGAGGCTGACCAAAATTATTTTCTTGTCTACCAAATGAATCAAAGGAGCATGAAGACTGCTAAAATGTTTGGGAGACATGTGGAACATGGACTGTGGAGGAGCTTGGGTGAGGTCGAGGGACTGTGGTCTTTGTGCTGAGTTGCTCTGTAGTTTGGACTAGGGTGGCAGTGGTAGAGATGTGAGAAGTGGTTATATTTGAGACTTACAAGAAAGCTCCTGTAATGACTAATGACGTAGTATCCTTCTTGCTACTTCTTTTGATTTTTGTTCTATGAACTGAGGAATCCCATTCACTGGGCCCTGATATTTCTGTTTTCGGTCTCTGACATTTGTGTATCCATGAGACTCTAGAGCAAGTTGCTTAAAATCTCCAAGGCTCTGAATAATCATCTTTGAATTGGAACAATATTATGTGAATTCCTGTTGATGGTGGTGAAGATCACCACACCAAACTGATGTCAAGCTCCTGAACCTTCTCCTAGGCCCATCTGTGTACTTCCAGTTTTAGCAGAAACCCTGCTTTGTTAATTTAACCTATAGCCTCCGGGCTTCCCTCATGGCTTAGACGGTTAAGAATCTGCCTGCAATGCGGGACACTGGGGTTTGATCCCTGGGTGGGTGGAGAAGATCCCCTAGAGAAGGGAATGGTAACCCACTCCAGTGTTCTTGCCTGGAGAATTCCATGGACAGAGGATCCTGGTGGCTACAGTCCATGGGATCACAAAGAGCTGGACATGACTGACTGACTAACACTTTACTTTCCTCATCCTCCATATCTGGTCCCCTTTGATATCTGACTGGTTCTGCATCCTCTTCTGTCCCTCAGGTAATGTCTGATTACCCAGGCTTGTCTTCAGCAAAGAATCCTGTTAGGTGAGTTTAGCTACAATTTCCCTAACCCCCTTGCTGTTTGTTTTTAGTCATTTTCTATCCACTGGCCCCCAGAATGCTCCTTGGCTATAGATTTCCACTTGCTCATGCTGTATTCAGAATTAACCTCATTCTATACTGAAGTCTCTTTTCTCTATTGTAGTAGCCTTGAATAAAATCTTTTTCCTTTTTATTCTCTTCCTCCTTCTTCTTTTTAATCTCTTTACTGTCCAGCTCTGGTTTTTCCTTGATAACCCTAAGGAGTAGTTTGAGGGATGTTTAGGCCTCCAGCCAGCAATCTTCATGTGAACAATTCTTTGTTGTTGTTTAGTCACTAAGTCCTGTGCACTCTTTGTGACCCCACAGACTGCAGCATGCCAGGCTTCCCTGTCCTTTACTATCTCCCGGAGTTTACTCAAATTTATGTCCATTGAGTCGATGAAGCACAAGCTAGAATCGAGATTGCTGGGAGAAATATCAGTAACCTCAAATATGCAGATGACACCACCCTCATGGCAGAAAGTGAAGAAGAACTAAAGAGCCTCTTGATGAAAGTGAAAGAGGAGAATGAAAAAGTTGGCTTAAAGCTCAACATTCAGAAAACAAAGATCATGGCATCCGGTCCCATCGCTTCATGGCAAATAGATGGGGAAACAGTGGAAACAGTGGCAGACTTTATTTTTTTGGACTCCAAAATCACTGCAGATGGTGACTGCAGCCATGAAATTAAAAGACGCTTACTCCTTGGAAGGAAAGTTATGACCAACCTAGATAGCATATTCAAAAGCAGAGACATTACTTTGCCAACAAAAGTCCATCTAGTCAAGGCTATGGTTTTTCCAGCAGTCATGTATGGATGTGAGAGTTGGACTATAAAGAAAGCTGAGCATCAAAGAATTGATGCTTTTGAACTGTGTTGTAGGAGAAGACTTTTGAGAGTCCCTTAAACTGCAAGGAGATCCAACCAGTCCATTGTAAGGGAAATCAGTCCTGAATGTGCATTGGAGGGACTGATGCTGAAGCTGAAAATCCAATACTTTGGCCACCTGATGCGAAGAGTTGACTCATTGACGAAGACTCTGATGCTGGGAAAGATTGAAGGTGGGAGGAGAAGGGGACGACAGAGGATGAGATGGTTGGATGGCATCACTGACTCAGTGGGCATGAGTTTGAGTAAGATCCAGGAGTTGGTGATGGACAGAGGCCTGGCGTGCTGCAGTTCATGGGGTCACAAAGAGTCGGACACGACTGAGCAACTGAACTGAGTCGGTGATGCTATCTAACCATCTCATCCTCTGCTGCCCTATTCTCCTTTTGCCTTCAATCTTTCCCAGAATCGGGGTATTTTCCAATGAGTCGGCTCTTTCCATCAGGTGGCCAAAGTACAGGAGCTTCAGTTTCACCATCAGACCGTCCAATGAATATTCAGGGCTGATTTCCTTTAGGGTTGACTGGTTTGATATCCTTGCAGTCCAAGGGACTCTCAAGAGTCTTCAGCATTACAATTCGAAAGCATCAGTTCTTCAATGCTCAGCTTTATGGTCCAACTCTCTCACCCGTACATGACTACTGGAAAAACCATAGCTTTGACTACATACACCTTTGTCAGCAAAGTGATGTCTCTGCTTTTTAATACACTGTCTAGGTTTGTCATAGCTTTCCTTCCAAGGAGCAAGCATATTTTAATTTCATGGCTGCAGTCACTGTCTGCAGTGATTTTGGAGCCCGAGAAAAAAATCTGCCATTGTTTCTACTTTTTCCCCTTCTATTTGCCATGAAATGATGGGATGGATGCCATGATCTTAGTTTTTTGAATGTTGAGTTTTAAGCCAGCTTTTTCACTCTCCTCTTTCACCTTCATCAGAAGGCTCTTTAGTTCCCCTTCACTCTGCCATTAGAGTGATGTCATCTGCATAACTGAGGTTGTTGATATTTCTCCTGGCAATCTTGACCCATTCTTAGATTTGGACAACTGACATCTTAGTATTTGTAAATTGCTGTGCAAACACAGATTCAAACAGATAACTACTTCTAGATACTTCCCTATATAGAATTTGGAAGCAGCCATTGTGTAGATTATATGAAGAAAGTTACTTTAAGAAATCATCTAGCCCTGGGATTTCCCTAGTAGTCCAGTGGCTAGAACTCTGCACTCCCAATGCAAGGGGCCTGGGTTCAACCCCTGTGTAGGAAACTAAGATCCCACAGGCCATGCAGCACAGCCAAAAAAAAAGTTGATAATATGTATTGAGCAAGATATTCTTGCTCTTTGATCCAATTATTTAAAAAGATGGAAAATCAGGAGATAGTGTTGCTGGCCAAAATCTTGGCTTTCTCTGCCCACTTAGCTGAATAAAAAATATGGAGACAGAGTTTGGAGGAAACAGAAAATTGGCTTTAATTCTCAGCCAGTGGAGAGGGGAATGCTGTAGGCTCATGCTTCAAGAACTGTGACCTCCTCCACAAGGAGTCTAGGGGCTTATATAAGATGAAGGCTCACAGTCAGGAGTTGGTGATGAGAAACAAAAGTGTTAGGATCTTGATTTCTTCCTCTTGCATTATTTCAAAGACAGTCATAGGCTGGCATCAGTAACTCAGTAATCTAGTCTGGCAAGTTCAGTGGACTTTTTTTTAACATCTTTCAAGACAACAAAGGTGTACTGTCTTAGAGAAGCCCACCCCACGAATAGAACTGAACAGTCCCTCTTCTGGAACCTGTTTCCCTTTTTGTAGACTCTTAAGATACTCAAATGTGGAGACTATATCTTTCTTTTCTTTTCTTTTTTTTTTTTTTGTATTGGGGTATAGTTGATTTATAATGTTGGGTCAGTTTCACGTATATAGCATGGTGATTCAGTTATACATATATATGTGTGTGTGTTTATATATATGTGTATGTTTATATATATGTATATATATATTCTGAATGTGAAGAATCAGAGAAAGAATATATATAATTCTTATAGATTAGTACAAAATATTGAGTACAGTTCCCTGTGCTATACAGTAGCTCTTTGTTGGTTATCTATTTTATAGAGACTGTATCTTTCTTTTTTTAAAAAATTATTTTAATTGGAGGCTAATTACTTTACAATATTGTAGTGGTTTTTGCCATACATTGACATGAATCAGCCATGGGTGTACATGTGTTCCCCATCCTGACCCCCCCCCCACCTCCCTCCCCATCCCATCCCTCAGGGTCATCCCAGTGCACCAGCCCTGAGCACCCTGTCTCATCCATCAAACCTGGGCTGACGCTCTATTTCACATATGATAATATACATGTTTCAGTGCTATTTTCTCAAATCATCCCACCCTCACCTTCTCGCACAGAGTCCAAAAGTCTGTTTTTACCTCTGTGTCTCTTCTGCTGTCTCACATATAGGGTCATCATTACCATCTTTATAAATTCCATATATATGCATTAATATACCATATTGGTGTTTTTCTTTCTGACTTACTTCATTCTGTATAATAGGCTCCAGTTTCATCTACCTCATTAGATCTGATTCAAATGCATTCTTTTTAATAGCTGAGTAATATTCCATTGTGTATATGTACCACAGCTTTCTTATCCATTCATCTGCTGATGGACATCTAGGTTGCTTCCATGTCCTGGCTATTGTAAACAGTGCTGCGATGAACACTGAGGTATGTATGTCTATTTCAATTCTGGTTTCTTTGGTGTGTATGCCCAGCAGTGGGATTGCTGGGTCATATGGCAGTTCTATTTCCAGTTTTTTAAGGAATCTCCACACTGTTCTCCATAGTGGCTGTACTAGTTTGCATTCCCACCAACAGTGTAAGAGGGTTCCTTTCTCTCCACACCCTCTCCAGCATTTATTGTTTGTAGACTTTTGGATAGCAGCCATTCTGACTGGCATGAGATGGTACCTCATTGTGGTTTTGATTTGCATTTCTCTGATAATGAGTGATGTTGAGCATCTTTTCATGTGTTTGTTATCCATCTGTATGTCTTCTTTGGAGAAATGTCTGTTTAGTTCTTTGGCCCATTTTTTGATTGGGTCGCTTATTTTTCTGCAATTGAGCTGCAAGAGTTGCTTGTATATTTTTGAGATTAATTCTTTGTCAGTTGCTTCATTTGCTATTATTTTCTCCCATTCTGAAGGCTGTCTTTTCACCTTGCTTATAGTTTCCTTCGTTGTGCAAAAGCTTTTAAGTTTAATTAGGTCCCATTTGTTTATTTTGACTGTGTCTTTATTTTTATCTCTAGAGTCTCTTAGCTGAGAGTTATTGGATGGTGAAGGTTTAAATTATTTTAATGTACATTTTTAGAAGTCATACAGGTAGATGGAAAGGTGCTCAGCATCATTAATCATCAGGGTAATGCAAACCAAAACCACCATGAGATGTCACCTTGCATCTGTTAGAATGGCTATCAAAAAAAAAAAAAAAAAAAAAACAAGAGAACAAGTGCTGGTGAGGATGTGGAGAAAAGGGAACCCTCATACACTGTTAATGGGAATGTAAATAGGTGCAACCACTATGGAAAACAATATGGCGGTTCCTCATGAAATTTAAAATAGGGGATTCCCAGTGGTTAAGTCTCTGAGCCTCCAATGTATGGGGCCCAGCATCAGTCCCTGATTGAGGAACTAGATCCCACATACCACAACTAAGAGTCCACATACTGCAACTAAAGATCTGTTGGGCCACAACTAAGACCGAACACAGCCAAATAAATAAATGTTAAAAAAAATAAGTAAAAAGTAGAACTACCATTTATCCAGCAATCCCAGTCCTGGGTGTATATCCAAAGAAATTGAAAACAGGTCATCAAAGCGATATCTACACTCCCATGTTCATTGCCACATTATTCACAGTAGCCAAGATATGGATACAACCTAAATTTCTGATAATGAGTGAACGAATAAAGAAGATGTGGTATGTATACACAATGGAATAGTATTCAGTCATGAGAAAGAAGAAATTCTGTTATTTGTGACTAAATGGATGAATATTGAGAGCGCTATGCTAATGAAATAAGCAGGACATTGATACACAAATACTGCACAATGTCACATATGTGGATCTAAAAATAAGTCAAACTCATAGAAACAGAGAGTAGACAAGTGGTTGTCAGGGGCTAGAGGGTGGGAGAAATAGAGGTTGGTAAAAAGGTGCAAAAAGAAAAAAAATTAAAATATCTCCTAAAAATCAGGCTTTTTTTTAACATATATATTTACTACTTGCCTATTTTTCTCATGTAATGATTAATTACTAGTAAAATTAAGCATTTTTCATGTATATCTATATCTATATATATATCTGCATTTTTCTCATGGGATAGAAGTTTTATTTCAGTGAGTTATTTGAAAATTCTGAAAGTTTTATAGCAAACTTTGTGGGGAAAAATCTGCTATTACTTATATTTAAAGCAGAAATATGCAGCTTTGTAGCCCTAATAAAATTCAGCTTGGTGTGGCATATTAAATGTAAAAATAATTACTTTGGTGGAAAAATTAAAACTTTGTCAATTTCCTTTAGCATGGGTACCCACTAAGAGTCACAACACTTAAATTCAGAAAATCAATCATCTCAAAAGATTTTAACAGCCTGTAATATTTTTCATACTTGTGTCCCTGAAAGAATGGAAATGAAAAGCCCAAGAAACAGGATGATACTATTGCTAGTTATAGTTTTTTATTTTTAATACTCTAAATTGCTTTGTTCTCATTTCTCTTTGCATTTCAGCTTGCAGTTGGCTTTGTAAGGCTAACATTTTCATTGGTGACAGCCATTAAAATAAACTAGAAGATTCAGTAACTAACTTCCCTATCCCAAAGAACATTGAAGAACTTTTTTTAAAAGTCATTTAAATTGGACTAAGGAGATAAAGTAATGCAATTTTTTGGTAGGAAGTTGTGTTTTGTTATGTTGTTTCTTGGTTTATTTTTAACTTCTAGAACTGCCCTAATGTTTTCCATGATCCCAGACACATGCAGGGTTGTTTTTTTTTTTTGGCCATGCAGCTTGCAGGATCCCAGTTACCTAACCAGGGATTGAACCTGGACCACGGGAGTGGAAACACTGAATCCTAATCACTAGACCACCGGGGAACTCCTAAGGTGGACTTTTATAACTGCCTTTTGTAACAGAGAAATTTATTGACACATTAATTAATTAATATTTTATGTTTTATATTGGAGTATAGTTGATTTGAGCCTGACGGGCTACAGTCCATGGGGTTGCAAAGAGTCAGACAAGACTGAGCTTGCACAAAAAGACAGTATAATTGATTTACAATGATGTGTTTGTTTCAGGTGCACAGCTAAGTGGTTCAGTTACACATGTACATATATTTGTTCTTTTTGATAGTCTTTTCCCATATAGTTTGTTACAGAATATTGATGTATTGATACATTATTGTTATTAATATTTTATGTTCTATATTGGAGTATAGTTGATCACTCCTCTACAGCCAGACATCCTGGAATGCGAAGTCAAGTGGGCCTTAGGAAGCATTACTATGAACAAAGCTAGTGGAGGTGATGGAAATCCAGCTGAGCTATTTCAAATCCTAAAAGATGATGCTGTTAAAGTACTGTACTCAATATGCCAGAAAATTTGGAAAACTCAGCAGTGGCCACAGGACTGGAAAAGGTCAGTTTTCATTCCCGTCCCAAAGAAGGGCAATGCCAAAAAATGTTCAAACTAATGTACAATTCCATTCACTTCACATGCTAGCAAAGTAATGATCAAAATCCTTCAAGCTAGACTTCAACAGTATGTGAACTAAGAACTTCCAGATGTACAAGCTGGATTTAGAAAAGGCAGAGGAACCAGAGATCAAGTTGCCAACATCCATTGGATCATAGAAAAAGCTAGAGAATTCCAGAAAAACATCTACTTCTGCTTCATTGACTATGCTAAAGCCTTCACTGTGGAGATCACAACAAACTGGAAAATTCTTCAAGAGACGGGAATACCCGACCACTTTACCTACCTCCTGTGAAACCCATATGCAGGTCAAGGAATAACATTTAGAACTGGACATGAAACAATGGACCGGTTCCAAATTGGGAAAGGAGTATGTCAAGGCTGTATATTGTCACCCTGCTTATTTAACTTGTATGCAGAGTACATCATGTGAAATGCCAGGCTGGATGAAACACAAGCTGGGATCAAGATTGCCGGGAGAAATATCAACAACCTCAGATATGCAGATGACATCACCCTAATGGCAGAAAGTGAAGGGGAACTAAAAAGCCTCTTGATGAAGGTGAAAGAGGAGAGTGAAAAAGCTAGCTTAAAACTTAACATTAAAAAAACTAAGATCATGGCATCTGGTCCCATCACTTCATGGCAAATAGATGGGGAAACAATGAAAACAGTGACAGATTTTATTTTCTTGGGCTCCAAAATCACTGTGAATGGTGACTGCAGCCTTGAAATTAAAAGACACTTGCTCCTTGGAAGAAAAACTATGACCAACCTAGACAGTGTATTAAAAAGCAGAGACATTTTGTTGCCTACAGAGGTCTGTATAGTCAAAGCAATGGTTTTTCCAGTAGTCATGTATGAATGTGAGAGCTGGACAATAAAAAAGGCTAAGCACCAAAGAATTGATGCTTTCAAACTGTGATGCTGAAGAAGACTCTTGAGAGTCCCTTGGACAGCAGGGACGGAGATCAAATCAGTCAATACTAAAGGAAATCAACCCTGAATATTCATTGGAAGGACAGATGCTGAAGCTGAAGCTCCAGTACTTTGGCTACTTGATGGGAAGAGCTGACTCATTGGAAAAGACCCTAGTGCTGGGAAAGATTGAAGGCAGAAGGAGAAGGGGACAACAGAGGATGAGATGGTTGGATGGCATCACAGACTCAATGAATAGGAGTTTGAGTGGAGTCCGGGAGATGGTGAAGGACCGGGAAGTCTGGTGTGCTACAGTCCATGGGGTTGCAAAGAGTCAGACAGGACTGAGCAACTGAACAGCATAGTACCACATCCTACCATCACATTTATGATTACATTTGGTAATATTAAGTTCCTTACAGCACATTAATCAGTCTTCATTGGTAAATGTTGTTGTTTAGTTGCTAAGTCATGTCCATCTCTTTTGCCACCCCATGGACTGTAGGCCACCAGGTTCCTCCATCCATGGGATTTCCCAGGCAAGAATACTGTAGTGGGTTGCCATTTCCTTCTCCAGGGGATCTTCCTGACCCAGGAGTCAAACCTGCATCTCTTGAGTCAACTGTATTGCATGCAGATTCTTTACCACTGAGACACCTTGAAGCCCTCATTGGCAAATACAGAATAATTAAACACTCAAACTGATTAGCCCTTAAGATAAATATAATGTTTCTAGTGACATCTAACAGTGACATTAGATGAATTGGTGTAAACCTACCTCAGAAATCCAAGTCTTCCATTCTGTTGTTGCAGAAATCATTAATTGAGAAGCCAAGCACCACACTTGGAGAGTTGGAGAACTCAGGTTTATTACACTGGCAGGCCCAGAGGAGTTAACACTGAGCCCTGAACAAAGGGGTTACAGAGTTTTTTATAAAACTACTATAGTGGGCAACACTAGCTGCTGATAGGCTGGTTTAAACTAAGGGTTTTCACGCATGTGGGAACAGCAGTCAAGATGGGGAGGGGGATCTCTGACCTTTACGTGGACAGCACAATTAAGCAGGTTTGCAGGGGCTGGGCAATTGTAAAGAGCAGGACAAAGGCGAGTGAGATAAGCTCCAGTTCCTAGTATTGTAAGTCCCCATTTTCTGAGACTATGTGACCTACATGATCCAGACTTTGCAAGGGGCAAGCTGAGTCACAGAGGCAGAATGAGCAGGAGGTTATGTAAAATTTTAACTTTTCTTATTCACTGTAAGATTTTGATCTTTATTGAAACACTTTATAGTGGGTGAAACTAAAATTTTCTGTTCATCCCTTAATGAAAATCTGTTTATTTCATGCCAACCATTCTAAAGCCTTTTAAAACTCATTGATTTATATATATATAGCCTCAACCTCATTCTGTGGGTATAGAAATCCTTATGATTTGCAGTGTTCCCCTAGCCAGAGTTCATTTAAAAGCAAACAGATAAGTTTTTAAAAACATAATTTATCTATAATAGACCATAGCCTGCAGTTTTCATGCTTGTGGTGAAACTGTTTATTTGGAGTATGTACATAAACCCCAGAGTTGGAAATAAAGTACTAGAGTCGTCATTTGACTTTGGGGAAGTCATACAGGTTTATTATTTGAGCAAGGCTATTTGCTTTTTAACTGTGACATTGCTGCTGCTGCTAAGTCGCTTCAGTCGTGTCCAACTCTGTGCGACCCCATAGATGGCAGCCCACCAGACTCCCCCGTCCCTGGGATTCTCCAGGCAAGAACACTGGAGTGGGCTGCCATTTCCTTCTCCAATGCGTGAAAGTGGAAAGTGAAAGTGAAGTTGCTCAGTCATGTCCGACCCTCATTGACCCCATGGACTGCAGCCTTCCAGGCTCCTCCATCCATGGGATTTTCCAGGCAAGAGTATTGGAGTGGGGTGCCATTGCCTTCTCCGAACTGTGACATTGGACCAGTATAAAAAGCTATATTGGCTAAATCTACTGCTTGAATTGATCTGTTTCATCACAGAACTCTTTCAGGCAGCAAACTGGATAACTGCTTATTATTTAAGGAAAATAAAGCAGGTTGTAAAAATGGCAGGTCAAAGGTATTAAAAACAGACACTTCACAAAAGAAGATGTAGGAAGGTATAACAATCACATGAAAAGGTGCTCAACATCATTAGTCACCACAGAAATGAAATTACGACCCAACTGAGATATCAATAGAGTGTTTAAAATAAAAAAGACTGACTGCATCAACTATTGGGAAGGATGTGGAGCAACTGGAATTTCCTTGAACTGCTGGTGGGAGTGTCCAATGATACGACAACTTTGGAGAACTTTTTGTCAATTCCTTATAAAGTTAAAAATCTATCTACTCAAGAATCCCACTCTAATGTATTTTCTCAAATTTGTACAAAAATGTTCACAGCAAATTTATTTATAGAGCCACAAATTTGAAGCAACTCAAATATCCACCAGCAGTAGAGTAGATTATCAACTAACAGTGTATTTATACAATAGAATACTCTTGAGTAATAAAAAGAAAATAAATTGGACATATGCAACAATATGGATGAATCTCAAAAACATGTTGAATAAGGGGAATTCCCTGGCAGTGCAGTGGTTAGGACTTGGTGCTTTCACTGCCAGCCCAGGATCAATCCCTGGTTAAGGAAATAAGATCCTGAAAGTTGTGCAGCATGGGAAAAAAAAGAAATGTTCAGTAAAATAAATCATTCTGTTGAATTCCACGTAATGAAATTCTAAAACAAGCAAAACTAACCTAGAAGAATAAAAATTAGAAAGTGGTTGGAAGGGATTGGACTGAATGGATGTTGACTAGAAAGAGGCACAAGGAGACTTTCTGGCATGAAGGATATAGTCTATGTCTTGATTTGGGTGGTGGGTGCATGTGTATGTAATTATCAAGACCATTGAACTGTATACTTAAGATTGATATGTTTTATTTTATTTCAGTTATTGTTGTTGTTTAGTTGCTAAGTCATGTTCTGATTCTTTGCGCCCTCATGGACTGCAGCACCCCAGGCTTACCTGTCCTTCTCTATCTCTGAGTTTGCTCAAACTCATGTCCATTGAGTCAGTGATGTTATCCAACCATCTCATTCTCTGTGTCCCCTTCTCCTGCCCTCAATCTTTCCCAGCATCAGAGTCTTTTCCAATGAGTCAGCTTTTCCCATCAGGTGGCCAAAGTATTGGAGCTTCAGCTTCAGCATCAGTCCTTCCAATAAATATTCAGGGTTGATTTCCTTTAGGATTGACTGATTTGATCTCCTTGCTGTCCAAGGGACTCTCAAGAGTCTTCTCCAGCACCATAATTCAAAAATATCAATTTTTTGGTGCTCAGCCTTCTTTATGGTCCAGCTCTCACATCTGTATATGACTACTGGAAAAAGCATAGCTTTGACTATACGCACCTTTGTCAGCAAAGTGATGTCTCTGCTTTTTAATATGCTATCTAGGTTTGTCATAGCTTTTCTTCCAAGGAGCAAGTGTCTTTTAATTTCATGGCTGCAGTCACTGTCCACAGTGATTTTGGAGCCCAAGAAAATAAAATCTGATACTGTTTCCACTTTTCCCCCTTCTGTTTGTCATGAAGTGATCTGTGTGCCATGATCTTAGTTTTTTGAATGTTGTTTTAAGCCAGCCTTTTCACTCTCCTCTGTCACCTTCATCAAGAAGCTCTTTAGTCCTTCTGCTGCTGCTGCTGCTTCGTCGATTCAGTCATGTCCAACTCTGTGCGAACCCATAGACTGCAGCCCACCAGGCTCCCCCGTCCCTGGGATTCTCCAGGCAAGAACACTGGAGTGGGTTGCCATTTCCTTCTCCAATGCATGAAAGTGAAAAGTGAAAGTAAAGTCGCTCAGTCGTGTCTGACTCTAGCGACCCCATGAACTGCAGCCTACCAGGCTCCTCTGTCCATGGGATTTTCTAGGCAAAAGTACTGGAGTGGGGTGCCATTGCCTTCTCCTTAGTCCTTCTATTTCTGCTATTAGGGGTCCCCTGGTATCTCAGATGGTAAAGAGTCCACCTGCAATCAGGAGATGAGGTTTCAATCCCTGGGTCTGGAAGATCCCCTGGAGAAGGAAATGGCTACCCATTCCAGTATTCTTGCCTGGAGAATTCCATAGATAGAGGACTTTGGCAGGTGACAGTCCATGAGGTTGCAAAGAGTTGGACACAACTGAGCGACTAATATCAGCTATACTTCAATTTAAAAAATAAGAGCCACTTTCCCTCCCATATCATCCAAGAAAATGTCTGCTCAAACAACCTACATTGCAAAAGATTCTCCTTCAGGCTAAGTCCTTCTAGGACCACATTGCAGCTGTAACCTGATTCCTCTAAATGGATTGATTACCTATTTGATCCTAATAATCCTGTAGCTTAATTCTAGTCTCACTTTGATATTTCAGTAAAGATTATCCTTCTTGCCTCAACTTTTATTTTTATTTCCTGTCTTAGCTTTTCCTTGATCCTTTGACTAAAAGTGCTTGTCGGTAAGGCACAATATATATGAAAAAAAAATTGGTGTCTCTTTTGAGTCTTACTTCTCTAATTTTTTAAAAAATACAGTACAATGGTATGTTTGGCTTTTCTAACTACCAAATTGAAGCAATGTAATTACTTAAATTAGATTACTGTTTAATACTCAAAAATCTCCTGACAAGAGAGCTGGTGAAACAAGCTGAAATCAACCAGTGCTTGTCTTAACTCACCCTTTATGTATTTGGCCTCAGTCACCAAGGCTAAGCTGACAGATGAATGGCTCTTGGAATACATCTAGGTCACAGTTAAGTCTGCATATGGAGCCAAACATGAGTAGCAGCACTTCCAAATCTCTCAACATTACCATATCGCAGGACCAGAGGTAGTGTCCTTAAGAAGTCTCTCTCATTATACAACCCACCTCCAGCTCCAGAGTCCAAAGCCTCTCCAAATGACAGGACTTAAGAAAAAACTTTTAAAATTGAGGTTTAACACATACATGGTTGTGTGATAGCTAGTCTCATGCCCCTTTCTCAGTCAATACCAATCCCAACCCAGAAGTAACCACTCCACTGAGTTCTATAACTATCAGTTAGTTTTGCACATTCTTGAATTTCATTTAAATGGAATTATACTGAAGCAACTTAACACACACACACACACACACACACACAATGCACTCTCCAGTGTCTGGTATCTTTCACTTATCATATTGTTTGTGAGCTTCATCCATGTGGTTGTGATCTCAGCAAGGCAGCAGTGAATGGTGACATGAAGTGAGATCTTAATTCCCTGCCCAGGAATTGAACCTGGGTAGCCTGGGCTTCCCTGGTGGCTCAGATGGTAAAGAATCTGCCTGCAATGCGGGAGACCTGGATTTGATCCCTGGGTCCTGATGATTACCTGGAGTAGGAAATAGCAACCCACTCTAGTATTCTTGCCTAGAGAATCCCCATGGACAGAGGAGCCTGGTGGAGTACAGTCCATGGGGTTGCAAACAGTTGGATACAACAGAGCGACTTAGCACAGCACAACATAGCCTGGATGAGAACCAGGAATCTTAGCCACCAGAACAGCAAGAGCTAGAGACGAGAAGCTAATTTTCCGTGGATCTTTGCCTTCAGTGAAAAATGCATTTATCACAGAGGCAGAAACTGTAAAGGCAGGTATCAAGTTTGTTATTAAAGACACAGTATTACAACAAGTGGGAGAGCACATAGAGAAATAGTCTGTAGTTAAGCAGGAGCAAGGCAGAGATGCACACCTGGAGAGAAAGGGTGTGGGTGTCCCCGCCTTGTGAGAAGGAGCACAGTAAAGAGGCAGCTAAGTCATTTATATAAGGCAGTTTTTCCAGGTCTTTGTCTTCCTTCAGGTCAATTATCTGGTTTCTTTTTCCACACCTGACCTATCCTGGGACCTTTCCCCTGGGTGCACACACATCCCTCAGTCAAGATGGAAGTGAAGGCTTCCGGAAGGAACAAGACTCATTATGGCCTGGAGTTATCCCTTAACTTTTGACCCACAAGGAGCCTTTCTGTGCGTGTGTAGTGTCTCCCTTGTCCCAAGAGAAGGGGGAGTGGAGATCCCTTAATCCTTTACTCAAACAGGATTTTGCCCCTCTTTGTCCTTGCCGTGAATATTGCCTTGACTATCACCATGACTATTACCTTAAGGTGTTAACAAGAAACAAATACTGACTATTTACCCTGTTTCTGTTGTTTCTTCCATTTTAGAGGTCAAGCAGGAGGCTGACTGTAAATGCCTTAACTGGAGCCCATCTATCTCTTGTCTCAGGAAATGCTAACAGTTGTAAGTATCCAGCCTGAAGCCCACTTCTTTGTGCCCCAAGAAATGCAAATAGGAGGCCAGATGTAAATATCTAACCTAGAGCCTATCTATCTCCTCCATCAGTTGGGGTTAGCAGGAATTTGTTCTTTGTTCTTTTTTTTTTTTTGCTGTATAGTTTTCCATTTGTATGAATACACCATACTTTGTTTATCCATTATATTGTTAATGGACATTTGGGTTGTTTCCAATTTTTGGCTATTATGAATAGAGCTGTTTTAAATATCCTTGAATAAGCCTTTCTACAGATGGCTAACAAACACATGAAAAGATGCTCAACATCACTCATTATCAGAGAAATGCAAATCAAAACCATAATGAGGTACCATCTCACGCCCGTCAGAATGGCTGCTATCAGAAAGTCTACAAACAATAAATGCTGGAGAGGGTGTGGAGAGAAAGGAACCCTCTTACACTGTTGGTGGGAATGCAAACTAGTACAGCCACTATGGAGAACAGTGTGGAGATTCCTTAAAAAACTGGAGATAGAACTGCCATACGACCCGGCAATCCCACTGCTGGGCATACACACCAAGGAAATCAGAATTGAAATAGTTGCACGTACCCCAGTGTTCATCACAGCACTGTTTACAATAGCCAGGACATGGAAGCAACCTAGATGTCCATCAGCAGATGAATGGATAAGAAAGCTGTGGTACATATACACAATGGAGTATTACTCAGCCATTAAAAAGAATACATTTGAATCAGTTCTAATGAGGTGGAGGAAACTGGAGCCTATTATACAGAGTGAAGTAAGCCAGAAAGAAAAACACCAATACAGTATTTTAACACAATTTAGAAAGATGGTAATGATGACCCTATATGCGAGACAGCAAAAGAGACACAGATGTATAGAACTGGCTTATGGACTCTGTGGGAGAGGGAGAGGGTGGGATGATTTGAGAGACTAGCATTGAAACATGTATATTATCATATGTGAAATAGATCGCCAGCCCAGGTTTGATGGATGAGACAGGGTGCTCAGGGCTGGTGCACTGGATGACCCTGAGGGATGGGATGGGGAGGGAAGTGGGGTGGGGGGTTCAGGATGGGGAACACATGTACACCCATGGCTGATTCATGTGAATGTATGGCAAAACCCACTACAATATTGTAAAGTAATTAGCCTCCAATTAACATAAATAAATTAATTTTAAAAATAAATAAAATTTACTAATTTATAAAAAATAAAAAAATAAATATTCTTGTATAAGCCTTTTGGTAGCCCTATGCACCATTTTTCTTGGCTTTATATCTGGCAATGGGATTGTTGAGTCATGGGATGACATATGTTTAACTTTTGTAGATAATGCCAAATAGACTGAATATTATGTGAATAAATTTCTTATTTAGTGTAATGAATGATAAATGGTACATCTATCCATCCATCATGTGCTCAGTTGTGTCTGACTCTTTGTGACCTTACAGACTGTAGCCCACCAGTCTCCTCTGTCCATGAGATCTCCGAGGCAAGAATACTGGAGTGGGGTGTCATTTTGTCCTCCAGGGGATCTTCCTGACCCAGGAATCGAATCCATGTCTCCTGTGTCTCCTGCATTGCAGGTGGATTCTTTACCACTTGAGCCATCAGAGAAACCCCCAAATGGTACATCAGGGACATTTAAATAAGAGGCCCCCCTGCTTCCTTGTTTTTCTCCCCGACTTGACTTAAATCTCCATGAGAAGAACATGAATCATGTTTATTGCCTTCATGTAGTATAGTGTCCACTGTAGTAGGAGCATAGTACCTATTTTGGGGGAAAAAAAAAAAAAGAATAAGATGTTACAGTTTAACACTGAGCAATATACCCTTAAGAATGGTTTTTAGGTATTTTGGTGAATCAGTGGAAGAGGAAAAGATTAATTTTTTTTGGAAACTCCCCAAAGAATTCTTTATAATCACTCATCTGTAGCCATGTGGATAGAGATTTCATAAACTTTCTACTAGATTTTCAGTCAAAATGATAAAATTCTTACACTATAGGACTCTTTAATCTGGGGGTTGTGGATGGGTTTTTTGAGGGCCTGAAATTGAATAGAAAAATCTGTGTGCTATTAGATATGTCACTCAGAAGTCTTGGCTACAAGTGAAGCCCAAATAGGACTGACAAATAACAAAGGGGATTTGATGGCAGGGTCTTGGTTTGGCTCATGAAGTTCAAGAAAGACGTGCATAACCATGCTGCAGAAGGGCACAACCAGGGAAGCTCAGAGTCTGGGGCCACAATCCATGCCAGCACAGAGATGCTTCACGTCCTCTGGCTTGAAGGCATCTGACTGGCAGAACCCAAAGCACATCTGAAATTCTAGCTTCAGGTGAATCTAGAAAATGTAGTTTTTAGCTTTTCAGTTTCTACAGACCATTCTAATTCTACAGAATCCTAAAAGAATGTTGTACTAGTTTGTAGGATTTTTTTTTCTTTAAGACCCCAGGCATGGTGTCAAAATCTTTCTCAACCCAGCATTGTGTTCCCAGTGGCACTAACTTAGATCTACAGTTGTCATCCATGTACCATATCATGTTGCTCCCAGACCTCTAATGCAAAGCTCATACTTTTATTAAGGAAAAAAATATGTAAAACTTTGGAATAGGCAAAACAATGGCTGTGTTCCCTTTTAATATATTGAAGCACTGTTTATAGCATGATTTCCTATAATGGATAACATAACTGTGTCCCAGAAAGGCAAACCACAAACTTGCAACAAACCCTGCTTAAACTCAAATTGTTTTAACATCAGCCCATTCAGATCCATGTGTTCCAAGGTTCAGCCACCTGTGTGGTTTACAAATTCTGACGCATGTTCATTCCCTGCCTAAACCAGCCTTAGAACCATCTGAGCCCAGCCCCAAAGCTCTACACTGTATGTTTGTAGCTTCTCTAACTTCCTTCTTTTAAGTCACTACTGAGACTTTGTGAACTTGGGGCACTTGCTTACTCAGCAAGTTTAATAAACCTGCTTTATCTGACCAAGGTGTGGCTCTAGTGGTCTTTGTGGGAGCTTTGACAAATTCTATACACATCATATTGCTGTACAGTGTCAGTGACAAAAATAATAAATTTAGTGACAAGTTTGATGTCCTATATTTAAGGGAAAATGATCCATGGACTGGGGGAGTACAGCACCTCATAAGCAGTGGAGCACACTTCCCAAGGGATTTAGGCAAGAGCAAATTTTAGATAGCAGTAGAGGCAGCAGTGCAGAAACAGGGGCATTGTTGGCTAGGCACTCAGGGATTTCCTAGTAAGGTTACCACATCCTGTTTTCTAAGGTAAGATGAACTAGCTAAATCTGAGCTGGAGGACTGTGGTTAGTGTATATTAGGTTTCCTAGGCAGTGAAGTGCTTTCCTCAAGTGCAGGCTGACTTAGGTTGAGATTTGTGATGTGAGTTGGGCCATTGGAGCAGCCTCCACTGAGGGAGGAAAGGAACAGGCCAAGCTGACTCCATCTTGAAAAAGAAGGAAATTCCATCTTGCACTTTCAGTGAACTTTGAACTATGTGCCTGGTAGCCATGGAGATAACATACCTACGGCCAAACTGGCCTCCCAGACTGATAAACACCAGATTCCATACCAAGCTTTCCTGTCACCAAAAAGAATGTAATAATCCCCTATGTAGTCAATCACCTTTGTAATCTTTATGGCACCCATGGTGTAGGCTACAGTGTGTAACCGGCTGACCTTCTGATTATGAATCATGGCTGTAACCTGATTGTATCTCCCTTTAACACTTTCCAGGCTAGGTTTAAGGAATCTGGGGATGTGGGCTTGAGCAGTACACTTAAGGTATATAAGGTTTTCACAAAAGTTGTTCGGGGTCCTTGGCTAAGAGGAGACTCTGCCTTGGGCCTGCCAGTGTAATAAACCGTACTCCACTATCTGCATTGTCCTTCTGAGTGAGTTTGTTTCCCGGAACGCATGGCTACAACACCATTACATGGGTCCCAATTCAAATTTCCTTTATCAATAGAAAACGAACAGTGGGAGAAAAAGACAAAACAAGAACATCCCTCAAATACAGCTTGAAGGTTCCAATTAGCATAGACTTTGTAAAAATTAAGCAGAAACCTCAGTTAAATGGAGTCAGGAGGCCAGAAGAGGGAACTCTTATGCACATATCAGTCAATATCAATACAGATCCCAACAGGAAGAGACATATTTAGCATTTCCAGCAAGAAATGACAGTCCTACCAAGTGCAGGGGGAAGAAAGATTTTCTTCTTGCCTGGCAACATCTCAGCCAAAGATAGACTGTAACAGCTCAGCCAATGAAAATCCACTATACTTCAAACTCTCAGTTTCCTTTATTGGACTTTTATTATTATTTTTTAAATAATAGCTCCTCCCAATTTCCCCTTCTCCTTATAAAAGAGTTTTTTCTCCTTTGCTTTACCAGACTTGCCTGTGGTTTACCATATTTATATGTCCCAGACTGCAGTTCTTTCCTGTTCCCAAATAAACCTATCTTGCTAGTAAATAACTGGCTGTTTTATTGTTTTAGGTTAACAACTTCTTGCATTTAGTAATAAATCAACAGGAGTAGCCACCATCCTTAATTTGAGAATAGTCATCTGCTTATATTGGCAGTAGATCCAAATCATGGTTGATTGGTAGAAACTGATACAGAAGGAAAACACTGGGCAAGTATTGAAGGAAGTTCCTCTCCAAACAAACTACCCTGTACCTGCCAGAAAGCATGGGATGATTTTTCTGGTCCTATTTCTCTGCAACGTTTGACAGTATTGATCACGTCCTCCTTAAAATTCCTCTGTAGACTTCCATGACTCTATGCTTTCCTGATCATCTTTCATCCTTTCTGATAATTCTTTCTTAGTTCTAGAGGAACAGGAAGATCAAGCAAGATAAGGACTAAGAAATGGCCACTGAGTAGTAGTTATGATGTCATCCAAAATTTTAAGAAAAGCAGTGGAGTGGAGGAAACAGGACAGATAGCCAAGAGCAAAAGAAACAGAGAGACTCTGGGCCTCCATTTCAAAAAGTGTGGAGGTTTACTGCCTTTGCTTGCTTGCTTGCTTTTTCCTCTTCCTTGTCTACTTTATTAATGCAGTTCTCCAAGCAGTTGGTATACATTTGCCATGCACAGGTGCTATTCCCAGAGCTGCTGAAATGCGGTGATGTCAAGAACTCTCCCAGTCGGCCAGGAGGAGGCATCTAAGATGAGATGCCAAGCACAGCGGGAATCACAGAAACTGTTGAATGCCCCAGGCATCCCCAGGTTACCTGGAGAGATTTGTTTATAAAATTTGAGAGACTTTAACATATTTATGTAGGAAGATAAAAGCTAGAGATATGTACTTTCAAGCTGGTATTTTATAAAATTGAACCTCACCACATTAAGCCAAAGGCATCTATTGTCTAGAAGATCCTAAAGGTTATGACAGCAGGAATGCAAAGACAAACTCTAGCTTCTAATCACCAAAATAGGCTCTGAAACCCAATTCAGAGGTTGTGGTTCAGAATGAAACCCTTATTCCTATACAGTTTACTACCTATATTAACATGCCTTTACTATTTGGATGTCTTTATCAGGATGACTTAACTCTCCCAGGAACTCTTGCCTAGAAAGATAAAAATGTAAATACCTTTATTGTTCTGTTCAGTCAGACTAACCAACATGTCGATAGATAGCATCAAACAGCTCTTTGTTTTCTAAGACTTGATGGAAACACTTCATTGTGTCCTTCTAGCTTAAACTAGGAGAAGGCAATGGCACCCCACTCCAGTACTCTTGCCTGGAAAATCCCATGGGCTGAGGAGCCTGGTGAGCTGCAGTCCATGGGGTCTCAAAGAGTCGGACACGACTGAGCGACTTCACTTTCACTTTTCACTTTCATCCATTGGAGAAGGCAATGGCAACCCACTCCAGTGTTCTTGCCTGGAGAATCCCAGGGACGGGGGAGCCTGGTGGGCTGCTGTCTGTGGGGTCGCACAGAGTCGGACACGACTGAAGTGACTTAGCAGCAGCAGCCTAAACTACACTTATCATATCACACCAAGTTCTGATCCTTAATCCTCATCAAGCCCCCGGAACAAAAGACCAGCCTTAAACCAGAACTGTCAAAACATCTCATAAATATTCCCCAATTTCTCTATGCCCTGTCGACTTAAAAAAATAAAAGAGAGTTGTGAGTTAAGTTTTATTTGAGGCAGCACAGGAGACAGCACCTCAAATTGTTGTTCAGTTGCTCTGTTGTGTCCCAACTCTTTGCAACCCAATAGATTACAGCACATCAGGCTTTCCTGTCCTTTACTGTCTCCTGGAGTTTGCTCAAACCCATGTCCACTCAACTAAAAATATAGTCACAACCTGAAAATAGAGTTATTTTATTTGGTGGGAATGTTTAGGATTCTCAGCCCAGGAGACAGCATCTCAGTAGCTCTGAGAAAACTGCTTTAAGGAGGCAGGAGAGGAAGTTAGGCTATATACAAGTTAGCAACAAAGGGAGCAAACAGTCTGAACATCAAAGATCAGGTATCAAGTTAAGAAATTTAGCATTCTGTGTATGGGAAGATCAAGCCTCTGGGCTCGATGAGTTCATTCCTTTCATAGGCACCTCAGCTATCGGGGCCAATCCTGTCTCTGTTCACCTTGCTTCTTGCACTCCCCCAGCTCCTCAGCAAGCACGGTGGGGAATGGCAGCAGCCACTGGATCGCTGTTTAGGGAGCCCTCATTCACATTGGGAGGCCAGAAATTGCTGATGGCTGTGACATTTCTTGTTTGTTAATATGGCAGGAGATATTTTCATTCCACACAATGATGCCATCCAACCATCTCATCCTCTGTTGTCCCCTTCTCCTCATGCCCTCAATCTTTCCTGTCATGGTCTGTGTGCAGGTTGGAAAAGAATTTCCAGACATGAGGCAGCATGAGAGGAGAATAGTTTATTACAGTGGGAGATGCCATTAGAACAGTGGGCTGGCTCAAGAGACAACTGATGTTGAATGGGAATCCTTGCTCCATTTTTATATCCAGGGTACATGGAGCAGGATAGTGGTCTTGTGGGTCATTTGCTGATTGGATGAGGCACGTATACTGGGTGTGGGAAGAGAAAGGCAAATACCTTCTTCCTATGGGGTAAGAGGGGAGACAGGTTATACTGCTCAGGAGGACTTGAAATTCGTTAATAGCTACAACATGGAGGGGGAGTGGGAAGGACAATAAGGGTCTGTTTTTTTCCATTCCTGCATTCCAAGGCCCTCCTTGTTTTTTTTTTTTTTTTCCCTGTTCTTTCATCCTTGGGACACCACATTCCTCCCTCTATTTTTAGGGCTGTTGGGAACATCCCCTGGAGAAGGGAAAGGATACCCACTCCAGTATTCTGGCCTGGAGAATTCCATGGACTGTATAGTCCATGGGGTTGCAAAGAGTTAGACACGACTGAGCGACTTTCACTTTTCTTTGGACCCTTTTGATACCCTGCTCATGTCTGACTATCTACCTATTTCCCTTCTCAGGTACTTGGGAACCCAGTCTCAAGGGAAAAGGGGCAATGACCAATCTGGCTTCTTCAGGCTGTACAGGGGCATCGTTGGGCTCGGGGAAACCTTTGTTCCTTTGTCTGCTCTCTGTCAGAGTGCATTTACAGAGGGAGAAAAGAGTCCATGGAATGATAAGGCAGCTTGTTTCAGCATTTTCTGGATGTTGGCCAGAGGATATTCTTGTCATACTACCACTTGGAGATTTGTTGTATTCTAGAAAAAGCAAACTTAACAAGAAACTTAAAGGAATATGGCCCAAAGATTAATAGTAGAAAAGCTGCTGAGGGGCTAGCCAGGAGAATTAGGACCAAACATTGGTTCATGATGTTAGTGTTTCTCTAAGGATGAGAAGATGCAAGAATTTGGACTTATAAAAATCTTTACCTAAAAACATCTGACTATCTGAATGCCTGTTCTTCTGGGTTTTCCCCAGAGCACAGAGTGCCTTATTTCTGATCTCCACCCTTGCACTCCTTTCAGGGGATGTTGAAGATCAGCAGATTGCAATGGTCATTATTTAGTCTTTGTAGAGGCAGCTGACAAATGCCAATTTCCAGTCAGCAGGGCCCCTTCATAGCCACATATTTGACCATACTTTGGGGGCATTTCATGGCCATTGTGACCTGTGGTGCTGGGAAGGCTTATTCCCAGGTCTAGCGAAGATTCCACTGATAGGCCACTCAGTGTGCTGTTACTAGACCAGGCCTTGCGAATAGCAAAAGTCTCTGGACCATACCTATCTTACTAGCCTCTTGCTCCAGGAAAATATTCCCTCTTGTTGCTTCTTCCCATATCTAGAGTTACATTATTACAATCATTGATGTCATATGGAATTGCATATCAGCATTTTATCACAGGCTCAGCTACACATTTGGTAACATAAGAAATAATCTTCTGAAACAAGTGACATAGAAAATAATATAGCTAGCAACTATTAGTAAGATCATAAGTAAGAATTTAGTCAATAAGTATCATTAGGTATAGCCCTCTATACCCCAGATCATCTGACTTAGTTAACCAATTATCATTTCAGTTTAGTTCAGTTGTTCGGTCGAGTCTGATACTTTGCAACCCCATGGACTGCAGCAGGCCAGGCCTCCCTGTCCATCACCAGCTCCTGGAGTCTATACAAACACATGTCTATTGAGTTGGTGATGCCATCCAATCATCTCATCCTCTGTCATCCCCATCTCCTCCCGCCTTCGATCTGTCCCAGCAACAGGGTCTTTTCAAATGAGTCAGTTCTTTTTCAGGTGGTCAAAGTATTGGAGCCTCAGCTTCAGCATCAGTCCTTCCAATGAATATTCAGGACTGATTTCCTTTAGGATGGACTGGTTGGATCTCCTTGCTGTCCAAGGGATTCTCAAGAGTCTTCTCCAACAACAGTTCAAAAGCATCAATTCTTCGGCACTCAGCTTTCATTATAGTCCAACTCTCACATCCATACACGACTATTGGAAAAACTGTAGCTTTGACTAGACGGACCTTTGTTGGCAAAGTAATATTTCTGCCTTTTAATATGTTGTCTAGGTTGGTCATAGATTTTCTTCCAAGGAGCAAGTGTCTTTTAATTTCATGGCTGAAGTCACTGTCCTCAGTGATTTTGGAGCCTGAGAAAGTAAAGTCTGTCACTGTTTCCCCATCTATTTGCCATGAAGTGATGGGACCAAATGCCATGATCTTCGTTTTCTGAATTTTGAGTTTTAAGCCAACTTTTAAAGCTAGTTTTAGAAAAGGCAGAGAAACCAGAGATCAAATTGCCAACATCCATTGGATCATGGAAAAAGCAAGAGAGTTCCAGAAAAACATCTATTTCTGCTTTATTGACTATGCCAAAGCCTTTGACTGTGTGGATCACAATAAACTGTGGAAAATTCTGAAAGAGATGGGAATACCAGACCACCTGACCTGCCTCTTGAGAAACCTATATGCAGGTCAGGAAGCAACAGTTAGAACTGGACATGGAACAACAGACTGGTTCCAAATAGGAAAAGGAGTACGTCAAGGCTGTATATTGTCACCCTGTTTATTTAACTTATATGCAGAGTACATCATGAGAAATGCTGGGCTGGAGAAAGCACAAGCTGGAATCAAGATTGCCAGGAGAAATATCAATAACCTCAGATATGCAGATGACACCACCCTCAAGCAGAAAGTGAAGAAGAACTAAAGAGCCTCTTGATGAAAGTGAAAGAGGAGAGTGAAAAATTTGGCTTAAAGTGCAACATTCAGAAAACAAAGATCATGGCATCCAGTCTATAAAAATTATAGTCTATAGTCCTCTGGGAGATATAGTCAACGAGAATTAGGTGTTTAGGTTTGTAGTTTGGGATGTGCTCCCGCAAAGAAGCCAGACTTCCTCAGCTAGAATCACTTGGGTTGTATTAGATGAAACCACTGACACCATTATCAAGAGACTTCCACTTGTGGGTCTGCAATTGCTGATTACTCAGAGGTGGTATCTGGCAACTTTTGTGGCAATCCTGTGAAAAAATTTTAAGAATATAGAGTTTGCTGTAGGGAAACAAATGTTAAATGTTTTTAAGTAGTTAAAAATCCTAGATATAAGCAGGTCAGAATATGACAGTAGTTGGCTCGTAGTATATGCACTAAAATTCGTATTGACGAATGTTGAATAAACATAAAAAAGGAAAGGTTTCAGAGAAAGTTTAAAACCTGGGGCTTCCACGGTGGCTCAGTGGTAAAGAATCCACCTGCCAATGCAGGAGACAGGTTTGATCCCTGATCCGAGAAGACCCCACATGCTGCGGACCAACTAAGCCCCTGAGCCACAACTACTGAGCCCATGCCCTAGAGCCCATGCTGTGCAACAAGAGGAGCACCACAATGAGGAGTCTGCAACCAGAGAGCTGCACTTCAAGAAAGCCTGCGCAGGGCGCTCTCCGACATAAATCACAGCAAGGTCTTCTATGATCCACCTCCCAGAGTAACGGAAGTAAAAACAAGGTGAACAGATGGGAACTGGCTGAACTTGAAAGCGCTTTGCACAACGAAGGAAACTAAGCAAGTGAGAGAACAGCCCTCAGAATGGGAGGAAACAGTAGCAAACAAAACAACTGACAATCTCCAAAATATACAAGCAGTTCATGCAGCTCAATACCAGAAAAATGAACAACCCAATCAAACAGTGGGAAGAAGACCCAAACAGACATTTCTCCAAGGGAAGACCTACAGATGGCTAATAAACACATGAAGAGATGCTCAACATTGCTCATTATTAGAGAAATGCAACTCAAAGCCAACATGAGGTATCATCTCACATCAGTCAGAATGGCCATCATCAAAAAGTCTACTAACAATGTATGCTGGATAGGGTGTGAAGAAGGGGGAACCCTCTTGCACTGTTGGAGGGAATGCAAACTGATACAACCACTATGGAGAACAGTATGGAGATTCCTTAGAAAACTAGGAATAAAACTACCATACAACCCAGGACCAGATGCCATGATCTTAGTTGTCTGAGTGTTGAGCTTTAAGCCAACTTTTTCACTCTCCTCTTCACTTTCATCAAGAGGCTTTTTAGTTCCTCTTCACTTTCTGCCATAAGGGTGGTGTCGTTTGCATATCTGAGGTTATTGATATTTCTCCCGGCAATCTTGATTCCAGCTTGTGCTTCTGGTCCCATCACTTCATGGCAAATAGATGGGGAAACAGTGGAAATAGTGTCAGACTTTATTTTTTGGGGCTCCAAAATCACTGCAGATGGTGACTGCAGCCATGAAATTAAAAGACGCTTACTCCTTGGAAGGAAAGTTATGACCAACTTGGATAGCATATTAAAAAGCAGAGACATTACTTTGCCAACAAAGGTCCATCTAGTCAAGGCTATGGTTTTCCCAGTAGTCATGTACGGATGTGAGAGTTGGATGGTGAAGAAAGCTGAGCACTGAAGAATTGATGCTTTTGAACTGTGGTGTTGGAGAAGACTCTTGAGAGTCCCTTGGACTGCAAGGAGATCGAACCAGTCCATCCTAAAGGAGATCAGTCCTGCGTGTTCATTGGAATGACTGATGCTGAAGCTGAAACTTTAATACTTTGGCCACCTCATGCAAAGAGTTGACTCATTGGAAAAGACCCTAATGCTGGGAAGGATTGGGGGCAGGAGGAGAAGGGGACAACAGAGGATGAGATGGTTGGAGGGCATCACCAACTTGATGGACATGGGTTTGGGTAGACTCTGGGAGTTGGTGATGGACAGGGAGGCCTGGTGTGCTGCAATTCATGGGGTTGCAAAGAGTCAGACACGACTGAGCGACTGAACTGAACTGAACAACCCAGGAATCCCACTACTGGGCATATACCCTGAAGAAAACAGAATTGAAAAAGACACATGTACCCCAATGTTCACTGCAGCACTGTTTACAATAGCTAGGACATGGAAGCAACCTACATGTCCATGGGCAGAGGAATGGATAAGGAAGCTGTGGTACATATACACAATGGAATATTACTCATTTATATAAAGGAGCATTTGAGTCAGTTCTAATGAGATGGATGAACTCAGAGCCTATTATACAGAGTGAAGTAGGAAAGAAAGACAAACGCTATATATTAACGTATATATATGGACTCCATGGGAAATAGATGGGGAAACAGAGGAAACAGTGTCAGACTTTATTTTTTGGGGCTCCAAAATCACTGCAGATGGTGATTGCAGCCATGAAATTAAAAGACGCTTACTCCTTCGAAGAAAAGTTATGACCAACCTAGATAGCATATTCAAAAGGAGAGACATTACTTTGCCAACAAAGGTCCGTCTAGTCAAGGCTATGGTTTTTCCAGTGGTCATGTATGGATGTGAGAGTTGGACTGTGAAGAAAGCTGAGCACTGAAGAATTGATGCTTTTGAACTGTGGTGTTGGAGAAGACTCTTGAGAGTCCCTTGGACAGCAAGGAGATCCAACCAGTCCATCCTAAAGATCAGTCCTGGGTGTTCACTGGAAGGACTGATGCTAAAGCTGAAACTCCAATACTTTGGCCACCTCATGCGAAGAGTTGACTCATTGGAAAAGACTCTGATGCTGGGGGGGATTGGGGGCAGGAGGAGAAGGGGACGACAGAGGATGAGATGGCTGGATGGCATCACCGACTTGATGGACGTGAGTTTGAGTGAACTCCGGGAGTTGGTGATGGACAGGGAGGCCTGGAGTGCTGCAGTTCATGGGGTTGCAAAGAGTCAGACATGACTGAGCAACTGAACTGAATTGAACTGATGGACTCTAGAAAGATGGTACCTACAATCTGATGTGCAGGGCAGCAAAGGAGCATGCAGGCTAAGTAGCTTCAGTTGTATCCGTCTCTGTGTGACCCTAGGGACAGTAGCCTGCCAGGCTCCTCTGTCCATGGGATTCTCCAGGCAAGAATACTGGAGTGCATTGCCATCCCCTCCTCCAGGGGAGCTTCCTGACCCAGGGATCATACTTGTATCTCCTATGTCTCCTGCCTTGGCAGGCAGATTCTTTACCACTAACACCACCTGGATCCTACATACAGGGCAGCAAACGAGACACAGAAGTAAAGAACAGACTTTTGGACTCAGTGGGAGAAGGAGAGGGTGGAATGATTTGAAAGAACAGCATTGAGACAGATACATTGCCATATGTAAAATAGATAGCCAGTGGGAGTTTGATGTATGAAGAAGGGCATCCAAAGCAGGTGCTCTGGGACAACCTAGGGGGATGGGGGGGAGGGAGGGGTGTTCAGGATTGGGGGGACACATGTATACCTATGGCTCATTCATGTTGATGTATGGCAGAAACCACCACAATATTGTAGAGTAATTATCCTCCAATTAAAACAAATTTTTAAAAACCTGTGCAGCAACAAAGATCCAGTGCAGTCATAAAAAAATAAATAATATCTTAAAAAATTAAAAACCTAAAATGAAAATAGAAATGTTACAGTTGTTGCTATTAGTTTTACATGACAGTCTTAATGCTTAATTGTACGTTACCCTGTTAAAATAAAAGGATAAAATAAGATTTTATATACAGCGTATAAGTACACTAACTGATTGCACCACTGGAGCTCCTATACACAGCATAAAAATACAGTTAGGTTACAGTTTTATGGATCCATCTGTGGGTGAAATGTTCTGCTTTTGTAAATTACACAGGTAACTGAAGTGTTATTCTTTTTTTTTTTTTTTTTCTTTTTTTGGCTGCACTGTGGGGCTTTCAGGATCTCACTTCCCTGACCAGCGATTGAACTTGGGGCCACAGCAGTGAAAGCCCAGAATCGTAACCAGTAGGTCATCACGGAATTCCCTGAAATATTATTCTTTTAAAGGGCAAAATAATTTTAACCTGTTTGATGGGGAGATTTTCAGTATTTATTACGTGCTTGGGGATCAGCCAACAAGTTATACTGTGCATCAAAATACATGAGCTTCACGAAAAGGAGCTTCATAAGAGGAAACAGAATTAAGGGGTTAGATATGCAGGGTCTCAGGCCGCTCCCCCACCCCAGACCTGCTGGCTCAGCGTCTTGCATGGTACCAAGACCCCTGGGGATTAGAATGGACCTCACGAGCTGAGAGAAGGAACTGGCAACCCACTCCAGTGTTCTTGCCTGGGAAATTCCATGGACAGAGGAGCCTGGTGGGCTATAGTCCGTGGGGTGGCAGAGTAGGATATGACTGAGCGAGCACGCAGGAGTTGACGGCGCTGCACCAATGCACTGATGCGCTCAGGGCTATAGAACTTTCTGGTGCTTTTTACTCTTCCTGTAGCATCCTCAGCTGACACTGACTTTCTAGTTGCAAGTGCCTCCAGTTGTCACCGTTGCCCACTCCCATTGCCACAGGCCCAAATTAAGAGGATCCAACTTCCCAGGGGGACAATGAATAATCCTGCTGAATCAGATATTTCTCACAGCACATTTCAGAGTGTGCACTCTACCAAGCACAGAAGCAAGGCTTTCTGAGAACCACATTTCATGTTCATGAGCTTTCTCTGAGGTTCTTGGGTGGCATCTAAGGGCTGATGTGCCCACCCTGAAGGCTGGATGATGTGTTTATGCAAATAAACCTAAATAACAAAAATCATTTAAAAGGTAAATAGAGCATCAAACCATACTGTCTTTAAAGCCTATTTTAGGTGCACGGAGTCAATATCACACAAGAATTAACAATATCCGTGTATTTTGCGATTACAGCAGTTGATGGCAAGTAAGTCAAGTCCTCAGGGACGGGGGAGCCTGGTGGACTGCCGTCTGTGGGGTCGCACAGAGTTGGACACGACTGAAGTGACTTAGCAGCAGCAGCAAGTCAAGTCCTCAGATGACCTTGCCAATCTCAGGAGGTTGTATGCTGCTACCATGCACTCGTCACAGTGGCAGAATCTCCTATACGCAGAAGTGCTAACTTACACAAAGTGACAAGTCTCAATGTGTCATATCTGAAAATTAAAAAAGCTTATCTTTTAGGAGATAAAGCAGGTATTTGTCCTCATGGTGCTTTCAGATGCCCCGTTATAACCAAGATGGTTTTGCACAATCAAAATAATGTTACAGTGCTAGAAGCTTCAATAGCACATATACTAAAACCTGAATGATACAGAGATTAGCATGGCCCCTCGCAAGGATGACACACAAATTCGGAGAAGTGTTCCATATTTCTTATAGTTTTGAGCATTAAAAAAAAAATAATATTACGAACAGGATTCACAGAATATTTTTAAAGTTTACCGAAAGAAAATTTAAGATTACATGCAACTTACAATTTTTTACTTGCCTTCTTGACTGCTTTAGGTATGTGCTAAAGCACTGCATGTGCTTCTATAGTTATTTGCTAGGTTGCTCTTTCTGGTAGATTTTCCTACCATTTCAAAGTAAAGATACACATCTTTCAACCCTGAACTCAGGTGGATTCAATTTTAATGATTTATTTTTGAGTTTTAAAAAATATGTGGTAGAAATTTTGATATAGTTAATGTAATTAATTATTTTCATTGGAAGAAGACAGACTATTTTAATGAATGATTAGTTCATGAAAGTATCCAACTATGTTGATAAGAAGAAAATAAAACTACAAAATGCATGTTAAAGTGCCCCCAAAGATGCTTGGAAGACTAGTAAGTCATGGCAGATGACATGTATATTCATGAAGCTTTAATTTCATGCAGTTATGCATTTCTCACAAATCACTTTTGTGATGTGTGAAGATTATGTGATCTTCACACTGAGGGATTTGTTTAGATAAAGCCATTTATGATTTCAGTTGTTAAACTACAATATTTTATAGCATTTATTCAGTGTATCCTGATTTCTTTAAGGTTTAAATGTTACCATTTTTCCTGAAAACTAAAAATTCTCTTCTGGTATAGAGGACCCTGTCAGCTCCTGTTAGAATTGCAACTGCCCTGAGATAGCCTTGAGTTTTAAGAACACATTTTACTTTCACTGTAGACTTCTCAAATTCAGTAACCTGTCCTTCATTATAAAAGATCACTGCAACCCAGTCACTATTTTTTTGTGTGGGGGGTCACTTCACTCAGCTTGTAGGATCTTAGTCCCCCAGCAGGGACTGAACCTGTTCTCTTGGCAATGAAAGCATGGAACCCTAACCACCAGAGAATTCCCTCCACATGGTCCTTTAAATCTGTTGTAGGATTTCCCCCTCCTCCAGTTGTGATGATATATATTGACCCATCTTGTTCTTTTCTGATAACCATGATGAGCAATGACGATACATTTTGCAGGCTAAAGCTAAAACTCAGCAAGAATAACCAGCCCTTCTAAGAATTAAGCCTGTTCTCAACAACGCCTTGAGAGCGGCTGGGGGTGGGTGGGGGGTGCTAATATAGTGCATCCGTGTGTGCTCAGTCGTGTCCCACTCCTTGCGACCCCATATAGACATTGGATCAATTCATAATAATGGAGGGTTTTGGTGACTATGCCTCAAGTATCCACATTATAATCACAATAATAGTCATTAAGACCATACTATTTTCCGCCATTACTGCACTCCAGCAATGCAAAAATCCAGATACAGCAAAATGGCCACATCACTGGACAGTTTTCACTCTGTCATGGCGACTTCCTGCAGAGTATAAATGTGATGTGAGGACTGAGCTGAATCCTATGCCTCTGCCAAATGAGTGTGGCATGAAAATACTATGTTAATGCCACTGTGTGCTTCATTACTCAGATTAACAGAAGACATGCTTATGAAATTAAAGCATGAAAATAGACACTATTCAGAATCTAGACAACACACAAAAGTAACTGCATAACAAGGACACGGGACGGATTCCAGTCCAAATATTACCATGCTGTTATAAACCGGCTAAACCAGTGAGCTACTTAGCCAAGAACAGTGACTCTGCACTCCAGAACCACTTAAGAGCTTTAAAAATGCTGATGCCCAATCCCCACACACAGAGAGAAAAATTTAATTGGCCCAGGGTGGAGTCCTGGGCATAGGATTTTTAGAAACTGTCCGACTCCTTTGGTGGACCGCCACGAATGTAATCAAGAATGAACAAAGAGGCCCCAGGGAAGGTCAGACTTCTTTGGGCAAGATATTCCAGTAGGGGGCGCTCAGCTGATTCCATGTTTCTTAAGGTCCATCCGTGTCCCAAGTGTTACCGATTTTCAGAGAGGCCTTTCTAGCATCGATACTACTCTACTTGTTTTCAAAGTTTTAAAAATTTTTCTAAAAGTAACGGGAATTCCCTGATGGTGCAGTAGTTGGGACTCCACTGCAGGGGCAGAGGCTCAATCCCTGAATGGGGAACTAAGGTCTCCCAAACCCTGTAGTGCGGCCGAATAATAATAATAATGATAATAAAATCTACAGTATCTTCAGATTTCAGGTTGAATATGGCAGATTAAATATATCCATTTATCTCTACTCTGTCCACAAAACCCCACTAAATGACAGTAAAGGAATCAAAAGAAAAGATACGTTCTTATTGACAAAACAGGAGAACAGGTAACAGCAGCCAAGTGGGGACAAGGACTCTTTAATGCTTCAGAACCCTGGAAAGGCTCAGGAATTCTAAGCTATCTGTGAAGGTTGAGGAAAAATTGATATCCGAGTGGGCATCCAGCCTGTCTGCTACAGTTTAGAACAAAACGAAGAAAGAGCCGTGTAAGCATACTATGAGTTATAGAAGCAAACAGATGAAACTGCTAAGGATTTAAAATGGTTGTTTCTGGGAAGTGGGAACTGGGATGGGGAAAAGAAATCCTGGGTTTTGCTCTTCTGAGAGCCTTGTGTCACTTGGACTTTAAAATTAAATTCTGTAAGCAATTATCCTTCAATTAAAAAGTAAATTTTAAAAATACATAAATTTATTTTTTAAAACAAATGAAAATATTAAGTATATACAAAGCATATATATATATATATATATATATATATATATATGTTGTTTTTGAAACGCATTTGGGAGTAAAAGATATGCAAATACTGCAGATAAGAATGTAAAATCGTAAAATCTTTCCAGGTGACAGGTGGGTAATATGGATCAAAAATTTCAACGTGTGGAACATTTAGTCCAGCATTTTCACTCTTGGAATTTGTCTTGAGGAAGTAATTGGACAACCACTGCTTCGAGTATAAAATAGAAAAATTGGAAACTATCTACGTGCCCTACACCAGAATTTTGATTTGAACAAGTGATGGCTCCTCCAAACAGTGAAATTATATGCAAATACTTTAAATGATGGATTGCACACGTCCCAGACGCTCACAAATTCTAAAATCCCGAAAACAACAAGAGTGCTGGGCATGTGAAACAGCGAAATGTTGATACAGTGCCGTTGAGTGCGCACCGGTACAGTCTTTGGAGAAAAAGCAAAAGTTGGCATTACATAAATGAAAAGTTAAATATACACGTTGATCAGCAATTCTCATAGGGAGTCTAAAATGACTCCCATGAACTATACACTGCATGGAATTCTCCAGGCCAGAACACTGGAATGGGTAGCTGTTCTCTTCTCCACGGGATCTTCCCGACCCAGGAATCGAACCCAGGTCTCCTGCAGGGAAGGTGGATTTTTTACGAGCTGAGCTACCAGTAGAGCCTGAGACGTTCTATGGATTTTTACAAATATTACATCCTGGGGTGGGAAGGGTGAGAACAGAATGAACACATCTACCTACATAGGTTTACTAACTACCTCCATAAGTTTGTGAACCAAGAAAACGAACCTATATGAATAATGCAAATATGAAAGTTGACTACCATTAATTCCAGTAGTCACAAAATGGTGGCTCACATGGTAAACAATTTGCCTGCAATTCAGGAGACTCGGGTTCCATCTCTGGGTCAGGAAGAGTCCCTGGAGAAGGGAATGGAAACTCACTGCAGTATTCTGGCCTGGAGAATTCCACGGACAGAGGAGACTGGCAGGTTACAGTCCATAGGTTGGCTAACGGTCCCACAGGACTGAGTGACTGACATTACAGAAAACAAAGCACAGCCCAAAAGACAACTACACCTGCGACAGAAACGTGGGATCGCCTAAAAAGAGTCTTCCTTTTCCCAGGTGGCTCTCTCTGTGAAAGTCACTCAGTCGTGTCTGACCAGAGCCTGTCTGGCTCCTCTGTCCATGGGATTCCCCAGGCAAGAATACTACAGTGGGTAACCATTCCCTTCTCCAGGAGAACCTTCCCCAGGAACTGAGCCTGGGTCTACCATATTGAAAGCAGGCTCTCTAAAGTCATCAGGGTAACTCTAATCAGCAAAAGAAAAAAAAAAACAAAACACCTATCTGCCAATATCCGAGGCCCGGGTTCCATCCACCGGGAGACCTGGGTTCCATCCCTGGGTTGGGAAGACCCTAGCAAAAGGGGAAGGCTAACCACTCCGGTATTCTGGTCTGGAAAATTCCATGGACTGCATAGTACATGGGGTCACAAAAAGTCGGACACGACTAAGCAACTTTCAACTCACCAAAGACCAAACCCGCAATCTAAAATGGTAAACACAGAAAGCTTCAAGAATCTAAAAAGCCGCCCGAAATCACTTATTTTCCAAGTTCTACTTTTCTACACAAGAATATCAGTCTTGTTTAAGCTCATAAGACCTCCTAAAACCATTGGCTAATGTAAAATTTCTTTCTTTCTTGGTCCTACTTGACTTAGTCTGCACGGCAATACTAGACTTGAAGCTCAAGCAACAGCAAGAAATGGAGGACGGATACCGGACTGTGCCTGGGCACGTACTGATGAGGGGAAAAGCGAAAGTGAAAGTGAAGTCACTCAGTCGTGTCCGACTCTTCGACCCCATGGACTGTAGCCAGTTACTAAGCTCCTCCGTGCATGGGATTCTTCAGGCAAGAATACTGGAGTGGGTTGCCATTTCCTTCTCCCAGGGGATCTTCCCAGCCCAGGGATCGAACCCGGGTTTCCCCACATTGGAGGCAGACGCTTTAACCTCTGCACCACGAGGGAAGCCCACGAGGGAAGCCCACGAGGGGAAGCCGGTGAGGGGAAGCTCACACCTAATACACTGAGGATGAGAAGCAAAAAAAGGGTAAGTCCCGGTGAAGAGGTTGTAGCAGATCTCTTCACATTAGTGGACGAAGGCTCATTCTTTGAAATAGTATGTTTAAAGGAAATCTATGATAAATTCAAATAATAAATTGAACATATTGTGTGCAGTGCATTCTGGTTATGCGAATAAACGCTGAGCTCCTACCCCTGAGATTCGCGCCTTTGCCACCCCAGCTCCCGCGAAGCCTGCCTCCAGTCCCTTGATGCCAGGCCCCTGACTCCATGTCTTCTCCTTGACGCTCTGCGTCTGATTTCTTTCGAATAAAGGATTTTCTCGATGGCTTAAGAAAATGATATGGGAGTGCTGAATTTGACACAGAGAAGGTTCACTATAATGTCAAATGAAACAGAGTGCCCTGAGTGCACAGTCGTGCCAAACTACTTGCGACCCCATGGACTGTAGCCCTCCAGGCTCCTCTGTCCATGGACTTCTCCAGGCAAGAATACTGCAGTGGGTAGCCATTCCCTGGTAGCCATACCCAAGTGGGTAGCTTCTCTAGGAGATTCTTCCCCAGGAGCGAGCCTCCATTTCCCACATTGTAAGCAGACTCTCCACTATCTAAGCCACCAGGGTGACTCTAATCACTAAAAAAAAAAAAAAAAAAAAAAAAAAGCTGTCTACCAATATAGGAGGAACTGGTTCCATCCCTGGGTCGTAAAAATTGTCCAGTTCCTTCACTCAGTCATCTCCACACAGCTCTCCTGGGGCTTGTTCAAACGCATGTCCACCGAGAAAGTGAGTGCCCTATAATGAGTCAACGTCGTCCCTTTCTCCTCCTGTCTTCAATCTTTCCCAGAATGAAAAAACAAAAAATCTCGAGGAAAACCCATTCAGCATTATTAAAATGTTACTGACTAAAAATCAAGAATATGGCTTCCCTAGATAAACACCGGAGAAGGCAATGGCACCCCACTCCAGTACTCTTGCCTGGAAAATCCCACAGACGGAGGAGCCTGGTAGGCTGCAGTCCATGAAGTTGCTAAGAGTCGGACACGACTGAGCGACTTCCCTCTGTATTGGAGAAAAAAATGGCAACCCACTCCAGTATTCTTGCCTGGAGAATCCCAGGGACGGCCGTGCCTGGTGGGCTGCCGTCTATGGGGTCGCACAGAGTCAGACACGACTAAAGCGACTTAGCAGCAGTAACAACAGATAAACACACATAAAACTGTTAACTACCACAGCTGTAGGAAAACGGCGTCAGTTTCTAAATTTTATTTTTTCACGCAACTATATTAGCCTTGTGTAATACCACGAGGCCTCCAAAAAAAATCGGCAGAATTCCTGTTATCCTTACTTGGACCTACCCGGTGGAATCCTCAATAAAACCCCAAGGATTCACGCCGAGCAAAAGTAAGGATGAAACTAAACGTGCCACAGAGCCCGCGAACATACTAATTAGGTAACGGTCACTCCTAACACCCTGAGGGTGAGGACCGTCAAGGGTAAGTCCGGGTCAAGAGTTTGCAGATCTTTTCACGGAAGTGGACAAAGGCTCATTCTTCGAAATACTATGTTTTAAATAAAATTATGATAATTGAAATAATAAATAGAAACTACATTTCGCGCAGTGCATGCTGGTTATGCAAATGAAGGCTGAGGCCCCACCCCCGAGCTTCACGCCTCTCCCCGCCCCAGCTCCCATGAAGCCAGCTTCCAGTCCCTTTTTCCCAGGTCCCTGACTCCATGTTTTCTCCTCCTGGACACTCTGGGTCTGATTTCGTTTGAATAAGGCTTTTCTTAACGGCTTAAGATAATGATATAGGGGCGCTGGATTTGACACAGAGAAGGTTCACTGTAATGTCGAATGAAATAGAGCGCCGAACGCACTCAGTCGTGCTCAGACTATTTGCGACCCCATGGACTGTAGCCCTCCAGGCTCCTCTGTCCATGGAATTCTCCAGGCAAGAATACTGCAGTGGGTAGCCATTCCCTTCTCCAGGAGATGCTTCCCCAGGAGCGAATCTGGGTCTCCCGCTTTGTAAACGGACTCTTTATATGTCTAGGCCATCAGGGTGACTCGAATCACCATATTAAAAAAAAAAAAAAGTGACTGCCAAAATAAGAGGGCCCGGATCTGTCGCTGGGTCGTGAAAATTGTCCAGTTCATTTGCGCAGTTCTGTCCGACTGGCTTTCCTATCCGTCACTAACTCCCGGGGTGTGCTCAAACTCATGTCCACCGAGTCGGTGACGCTATCTAATCGTTTCACCCAAAGTCGTCCCTGTCTCCTCCTGTCTTCCATCTTTCCCAGCACCAGAAACATCTCCCAAAAACCCATCCAGGATTATGAGAACCTTACTGACCAAAGACCAATCAATCTTACTGACCAATCAACCTGACGTGCCCCCAGAGAAATCTGTATGTAGGTCAAGAAGCAATGGTTAGAACCGGACATGGAACAACAGACTGGTTCCAAAGCGGGAAAGGAGAACCTCAGGGCTGCGTGTTGTCACCCTGCTTATTTAACTTTTATGCAGACTACATCATGCGAAATGCCATGCTGGATGAAGCACAGGCTGCAATCAAGATTACCGGGAGAAACATCAATAACCTCAGATATGCAGATGACACCACCCTTATGGCAGAAAGCGAAGAACTAAAGAGCCTCTTGATGAAAGTGAAAGAGGAGAGTCAAAAAGTTGGCTTAAGACTCAACATTTGGCTACCTACTTTGGCCACCTGATGCGAAGAACTGACTCAGTGGAGAAGACCCTGATGCTGGGATAGATTGAAGGCTTGAGGAAAAGGGGACAGCAGAGAATGAGATGGTTGGATGGCGTCACTGCCTCGATGTTCATGACTTTGAGCTAGTTCCAGGACTTGGTGATGAACAGGGACCCTGGTGTGCTGCAGTCCATGGGGTCGAAAAAAAAGTCAGACACAACTCAGCGACTGAACTCAACACGGCATGGCTCTTAGTTTCATTGAGTTAGACAAGGATGTGGTCCATGCGATCAGTTTGACAAGCTTTCTGTGACACTGGTTTTCATTATAAGAGGCTTATGGAAGCTTCCTGTTGGGAGAGACTGACTTGGGGGTGGGGGGGAACTGGGTCTTGTTCTGATGGGCGGGACCATGCTCAGGAAATGTTCAATCCAATTTTCTGTTGATGGGCGGGGCTGCCTTTCCTCCCTGTTGTTTGACCTGAGACCCAACTAATGTGGAGGTAATGAAGATAATGGCCACCTCCTTCCAAAGGTCCCAGGCAGGCACTGCTGCACTCAGTGCCCCCGACCGAGCAGCAGTACACTGCCGACCCACGCCTCCTCTGGGGACTCCTAGAGACACCCACGGGCAAGCCTGGGTCCGTCCCTTGTGGGGTCCCTGCTCCTTTCTCCCGGGTCCTGGTGCGCACAAGGTTTTGTTTGTGCCCTCCAAGAGTCTGTTTCCCCAGTCCTGTGTAAGTTCTGTGATCAAATCCCACTGGCCTCCAGAGTCAAATTCCTTGGGGGTTCTCAGTTCCCTTGCCAGATCCCCAGGTTGGTAAATCTGTTGTGGGTCCTAGAACTTTCTTAACAGCACGAGAATTTCTTTGGTATGATCGTTCTGCACTTTGTGGTTCGTCTGCTTGGGGGCTCTATGGTTGGGGCTAATGGCGACCTCCTCCAAGAGGGCTTATGCCACAGGCTGGGTGACCAGGGCTCCTGCACCCAGAGTCCCTGCCCCTGCGGCAGGCCACTGCTGACCCCCAGTCCCTCCACAGGAGACACTCACACACGGTTCTGGCTCAGTCTCCGCGGGGTCTCTGCGTCCTGCTGTGCACAAGGCTTTGTTTGGGCCCTCCAAGGGTCACTGATGGGTATGGGATTTGATTCCAAACTAAATTTCGCCCCTCCTACCACCTTGCTGGGGTGTCTCCTTTGCCCTTGGATGTGGGGTATCTTTTCTGGTGGGATCCAACATTCTCCTGTTCTTGGTTGTTCAGCACCGAGTTGTTATTTTGGACTTCTCCCAGGAGAAAATGAGGGCACGTCCTTCTCCTCTGCCATCTTGTATGGGAATATTTGGTCAGAGTCCCATAACACTGAATGGGGTTTTCCAACAGATTTTTTGGTGCCGGGAAAAGATTGAAAGCAGGGGGAGAAAGGGACAACATTGATAAAACCAATTAGATGGCATCACCAACTGAATGGACATGAGTTTGAGCAAGCACGGGTGTTGGTGACAGACAGGAAGGCTGGTCAGATAAGGCTCAGCACAATTTTCACGACCCAGGGATGAAACCGGGTCCTCCTATATTGGCATACAGCTTTTTTTTTTTTTTTTTTTTTACTGATTACAGCCACCCTGATGGCTTAGACAGTAAAGAGTCTGCTGACAATAAGGGAGACCCAGGTTCCATCCTTGGGAAGCATCTCCTGGAGAAGGGAATGGCTACCCACTGCAGTATTCTTGCCTGGAGAATTCTATGGACAGAGGAGCCTGGAGGGCTACAGTCCATGGGGTCGCAAATAGTCTGGGCACGACTGAGTAGGTTCGGCACTCTATTTCATTCGACATTATAGTGAACCTTCTCTGTGCCGCATTTGAGCCCATATATCATTAGCTTCTCTTGTGTTGTTGGAAGAGGGTGTTTGTTATGACCAGTGCATTTTCTTGGCAAAACTCTATTAGTCTTTGCCCTGCTTCATTCCGTATTCCAAGGCCAAATTTGCCTGTTACTTCAGGTGTTTCTTGACTTCCTACTTTTGCATTCCAGTCCCCTATAAGGAAAAGGACATCTTTTTTGGGTGTTTGTTCGTTCTAAAAGGTCTTGTAGGTCTTCATAGAACCGTTCAACTTCAGCTTCTTCAGCGTTACTGGTTGGGGCATAGACTTGGATTACTGTGATATTGAATGGCTTGCCTTGGAAACGAACAGAGATCATTCTGTCGTTTTTGAGATTGCATCCAAGTACTGCATTTCGGACTCTTTTGTTGACCATGATGGCTACTCCATTTCTTCTGAGGGATTCCTGCCCGCAGTAGTAGATATAATGGTCATCTGAGTTAAATTCACCCATTCCACTCCATTTCAGTTCGCTGATTCCTAGAATGTCGACATTCACTCTTGCCATTTTTTGTTTGACCACTTCCAATTTGCCTTGATTCATGGACCTGACATTCCAGGTTCCTATGCAGTATTGCTCTTTACAGCATCGGACCTTGCTTCTATCACCAGTCACATCTACAGCTGGGTATTCTTTTTGCTTTGGCTCCATCCCTTCATTCTTTCTGGAGTTATTTCTCCACTGATCTCCAGTAGCATATTGGGCACCTACTGACCTGGGGAGTTTCTCTTTCAGTATCCTATCATTTTGCCTTTTCATACTGTTCATGGGGTTCTCAAGGCAAGAATACTGAAGTGGTTTGTCATTCCCTTCTCCAGTGGACCACATTGCCAAAGCCTTTGACTGTGTGGATCACAATAAACTGTGGAAAATTCTGAAAGAGATGGGAATACCAGACCACCTGATCTGCCTCTTGAGAAATTTGTATGCAGGTCAGGAAGCAACAGTTAGAACTGGACATGGAACAACAGACTGGTTCCAAATAGGAAAAGGAGTACATCAAGGCTGTATATTGCAGAGTACATCGTGAGAAACGCTGGGCTGGAAGAAGCACAAGCGGGAATCAAGATTGCCGGGAGAAATATCAATAACCTCAGATATGCAGATGACACCACCCTTATGGCAGATAGTGAAGAGGAACTCAAAAGCCTCTTGATGAAAGTGAAAGTGGAGAGTGAAAAAGTTGGCTTAAAGCTCAACATTCAGAAAACGAAGATCATGGCATCCGGTCCCATCACTTCATGGGAAATAGATGGGGAAACAGTGGAAACAGTGTCAGACTTTATTTTTGGGGGCTCCAAAATCACTGCAGATGGTGACTGCAGCCATGAAATTAAAAGACGCTTACTCCTTGGAAGGAAAGTTATGACCAACCTAGATAGCATATTGAAAAGCAGAGACATTACTTTGCCAGCAAAGAGGTCCGTCTAGTCAAGGCTATGGTTTTTCCTGTGGTCATGTATGGATGTGAGAGTTGGACTGTGAAGAAGGCTGAGCGCCGAAGAATTGATGCTTTTGAACTGTGGTGTTGGAGAAGACTGTTGAGAGTCCCTTGGACTGCCAGGAGATCCAACCAGTCCATTCTGAAGGAGATCAGCCCTGGGATTTCTTTGGAAGGAATGATGCTAAAGCTGAAACTCCAGTACTTTGGCCACCTCATGCGAAGAGTTGACTCATTGGAAAAGACTCTGATGCTGGGAGGGATTGGGGGCAGGAGGAGAAGGGGACGACAGAGGATGAGATGGCTGGATGGCATCACTGACTCGATGGACGTGAGTCTGGGTGAACTCCGGGAGTTGGTGATGGACAGGGAGGCCTGGCGTGCTGCGATTCTTGGGGTCGCAAAGAGTCGGACACGACTGAGCGACTGATCTGATCTGATCTGATCTGATCATTAGCTTCAGCCGTCAAGAAAATCGTTATTCAAAAGAAATCAGACTCAGAGTGTCGAGGAGGAGAAAACATGGAGAGAGGGGTCTGGGAACAAGGGAATGGTAGCTGGCTTCAAAGGGAGCTGGGGTGGGGAAAGGCGTGAATCTCGGCGGCGGTTACTCAGCATTCATTTGCATACCCAGCATGCACTGCGCGCAATGTAGTTTCAATTTACTATTACAATTTATTGTAGATTTCTTTAAAACGTAGTATTTCGAAGAATGAGCCTTCATCCACTTCCGTGAAGTGATCTGCTGCAAACTCTTGACCTGGACTTACACTTGATGTAACTCAGCCTCACTGTGTTAGGAGTGAGTGTTCCCTCATCTCTATGGGCACAGGCCCAGTGAGTTAGTCATTCTTCCCGTGGTCCCCCCGAGTCTTTTGTCTTGTACTTGAGACTCGGTTGGTCAGGCCCACGGGAAGAATACGGGCAAGTCAAACCTAATTTTTGGAGGTCTTTTTCAAGACCAACATTGTTGTGTTCAAAAACAGACCTTGAGGAACGAAAGTTTGGAGGCAGGGTTTTTTCTGGGGTTCCTATACGCAAGGGTTTTCTGTGTGTTTATCACGTGCAGTCATGAGGTTAGGCTTTGGAGTACTCGCTTGACTCCCTCAGTCGCGTCCTAGTATTTCGTAACCCCACGGGCTGCAGCAGTTCAGGTTTCCCTGTCTATCACCCATTCTCAGAGCTTCGTCACACTCATGTCCTTCGAATCCACCGTGCTATCTAATCTTTTCATTTCCTGTCGTCTCCTTCCTCCTCTCTCCTTGAGTCCTGCCCACCATCAGGGTCTGTTCTAATAAGTCAGTTCTTTGTGGCAGGTGGCCAAAGTATTGGAGTTTCAGTGGCAACATCAGTTCTTCCGATGAATATTCAGGATTGGTTTCCTTTAGGATGGGCAGCTTGGATTTCCCTGCAGTCCAAGGGACTCTCAAGAGTCTTCTCCAAGACCACAGTCCAAAAGCATCAATGTTTCGGCCGGCAGCTTCCCTTACAGTCCAACTCTCACATCCATACATGACTGCTGGAAAAACGGTATCTTTGACTGGACGGACCTTTGTCGGCAAAGTAATATCTCTGCTTTTTAACATGCTGCCTTGGTTGGTCATAGCTTTTTTTTCCCCAAGTAGCAAGCGTCTTTTCCTTTCATGGCTGAAGTCACCGTCCTCTGTGATTTTGGAGCACAAGAAAGTAAAGCCTGTCACTGTTTCCATTGTTTCCACATCTATTTGCCATGCAGTGATGGGACTGAATGCCATGATCTTCGTTTTCTGAATTTTGAGTTTTAAGTCAAGATTTTCACTCTCATCTTTGACATTCATCAAGAGGCTCTTTAGTTCTTTTTCACTTTCTGTCGTAAGGGTGGTGTCATCTGCATTTCGGAGGTTATTGGTGTTTCACTGGGCAATGTTGATTCCAGCTTGTGTTTCATCCAGCATGGCATTTTGCATGATGTACTCCGTGTATAAGTTAAATAAGCAGGGTGACAATATACAGCCTTGATGTTCTCCTTTACCGCTTTAGAACCAGCCTGGTTTTCAATGTCCAGTTCTAACTGTTGCTTCTTGACCTGCATACAGATTTCTCAGGGGGCAAATAAGGTTGATTGTTCAGTAAGATTGATTGGTCTTTGGTCAGTAAGGTTCTCATAATCCTGAATGGGTTTTCCAGGAGATTTTTCCACCTTCCATGCAGGAGACTTGGGTCGATTCCTGGGTCTGGAAGATCCCCTGGAGAAGTGAACAGCTACCCAATCCAGTATTCTGGCCTGGAGAATTCCATGCACTGCATAGTTCAAGGGAGTCATTTTAGACTCCCTATGAGGATGGCTGATCAAAGTGTATATTTAACTTTTCATTTATGTGATGCCAATTTTTGCTTTTTCTCCAAAGACAGTGTACCGGCGCACACGCAACAGCGCTATATCAACATTTCGCGGTTTCACATGCCCAGCAACTCTTGGTGTTTTCAGGCTTTTAGGATTTTTGATCGTTTGGGAGGTGTGCAATCCATCATTTAAAGTATTTTCATGTAATTTCACTGTATGGAGGAGCCATCACTTGTTCAAATCAAAATTCTGGTGTAGGGCGTGTAGTTTCCAATTTTTTCTGTTTTATACTCAAGGCAGTGGTTGTCCAATTACTTCCTCAGAACAAATTCCAAGAGTGAAAATGCCAGACTAAATGTTCCACACACTGAAATTTTTTATCCATATTGCCCACCTGTCAACATAGAAAGATTTTACAATTTTACATTCTTTTTTTTTTTTTTAAATCTCTTTGGCTGGGATATAAATTGTGAGCTTCCTCTTAGGGAACTGTAGGCCATGTAAGCAAATGAAGTGCATGTGGAAGGCTTATCCTGACGCTGGTAGCTCAGAGCACTGGCTGTCCAATTTTACATTCTTATCTACAGTATTTGCATACCTTTACTCCCAAACGTGTTTCAAAAGCATCTTTTTTTCTTAAAAAAATCTGTTTTGTATATACTTAAATTTTTCATTTGTTTTTTTTAAATTTATTTTTTAATTGAAGGATAATTGCTTTCAGAATTTAATTTTAAAGGCCAAATGACACAGGGCTCTCAGAAGAGCAAAACCCAGGACTTCTTTTTTCCATCCCAGTTCCCACTTCCCAGAAAAACCGTTTTAATCCTTAGCAGTTTCATCTACTTCGTTCTATAACTCATAGTATGCTTATATGACTCTTTCTTCGTTTGGTTTTAAAGTGTAGCGGACAGGCTAGATGCCCACTCGGATATCAATTTTTCCTCAACCTTCACAGATAGCTTAGAATTCCTGAGCCTTTCCAGGGTTCTGAAGCATTAAAGAGTCCTTGTCCCCACTTGGCTGCTGTTACCTGTTCTCCCGTTTTGTCAATAAGAACGTATCTTTTCTTTTGATTCCTTTACTGTCATTTAGTGGGGTTTTGTGGACAGAGTAGAGATAAATGGATATATTTAATCTGCCATATTCAACCTGAAATCTGAAGATACTGTAGATTTTATTATCATTATTATTATTATTCGGCCGCACTACAGGGTTTGGGAGACCTTAGTTCCCCATTCAGGGATTGAGCCTCTGCCCCTGCAGTGGAGTCCCAACTACTGCACCGTCAGGGAATTCCCGTTACTTTTAGAAAAATTTTTAAAACTTTGAAAACAAGTAGAGTAGTATCGATGCTAGAAAGGCCTCTCTGAAAATCGGTAACACTTGGGACACGGATGGACCTTAAGAAACATGGAATCAGCTGAGCGCCCCCTACTGGAATATCTTGCCCAAAGAAGTCTGACTTTCCCTGGGGCCTCTTTGTTCAGGGCCCAGTGCTTCACATTCGTGGTGGTCCACCAAAGGAGTTGGGGAGATTCTAAAAATCCTAGACTCCACCCTGGGCCAATTAAATTTTTCTCTGACCAGGACTCCACATCAATTTTATACTCTGCAGGAAGTCGCCATGACAGAGTGAAAACTGTCCAGTGATGTGGCCATTTTGCTGCAGATTAAATATATCCATTTAGCCAAGAACAGTGACTCTGCCCTCCAGAACCACTTAAGAGCTTTAAAAATGCTGATGCCCAATCCCCACACACACAGAGAAAAATGTAATTGGCCCAGGGTGGAGTCCTGGGCATAAGATTTTTAGAAACTGTCCAACTCCTTTGGTGGACCGCCATGATTGTGAAGCGCTGGGCCCTGAACAAAGAGGCCCCAGGGCAAGTCAGACTTCTTTGGGCAAGATATTCCAGTAGGGGGCGCTCAGCTGATTCCATGTTTCTTGACGTCCATCTGTGTCCCAAGAGTTAACCGATTTTCAGAGAGGCCTTTCTAACATAGATACTACTCTGATTGTTTTCAAAGTTTTTAAAAATTTTCTAAAAGTAACGGGAATTCCCTGACAGTCCCGTGGTTGGAACTCCACTGCAGGGGCAGAGGCTCAATCCCTGAACGGGGAACTAAGGTCTCCCAAACCCTATAGCGTGGCCAAATAATAATGATAATAAAATCTACAGGATCTTCGGATTTCAGGTTGAATATGGCAGATTAAATATATCCATTTATCTCCACTCTGTCCACAAAACCCCACTAAATGACAGTAAAGGAATAAAAAGAAAAGGTATGTTCTTACTGACAAAATGGGAGAGCAGATAACAGCAGCCAAGTGGGGACAAGGACATTTTAATGCTTCAGAACCCTGGAAAGGTTCAGGAATTCTAAGCTATCTCTGAAGGTTGAGGAAAAATTGATATCAGAGTGGGCATCTAGCCTGTCTGCTACAGTTTAAAACAAAACGAAGAAACAGCAGTATAAGCATACTATGAGTTATAGAAGCAAAGAGATGAAACTGCTAAGGATTTAAAATGGTTGTTTCTGGGAAGTGGGATGGGAAAAAGCATTTCTGAGTTTTGCTCTTCTGAGAGCCTTGTGTCATTTGGCCTTTAAAATTAAATTCTGAGCAATTATACTTCAATTAAAAAACAAAAACAAAAAATGAAAATATTAAGTATATACAAAACTTAGATTTTTTAAAAAAGCTGCTTTTGAAATGCATTTTGGAGTAAAGGTATGCAAATACTGTAGATAAGAATTTAAAATTGTAAAATCTTTCTATGTGACAGGTGGGCAATATGGATCTAAAATTTCAATGTGTGGAACATTCAGTCTGGCATTTTCACTCTTGGAATTTGTCTTGAGGAAGTAATTGGACAACCACTGCTTTGATTATAAAACAGAAAAATTGGAAACTATCTACATGCCCAACACCAGAATTTTGATTTGAACAAGTGATGGCTCTTCCATACAGTGAAATTATATGCAAATACTTTAAATGATGGATTGCACACGTCCCAGACGGTCAAAAATTTTAAAAGCCTGAAAACACCAAGAGTTGGTGGTCATGTGAAACCGCGAAATGTTGATATAGCGCTGTTGAGTGTGCACCGGTACACTGTCTTTGGAGAAAAAGCAAAAATTGGCAAAACATAAATGAAAATCATGATGGCGTGATCACTCATCTAGAGCCAGACATCCTGGAGGTGAAGTCAAGTGGGTCTTAGAAAGCATCCCTACAAACAAAGCTAGTGGAGGTGATGGAATTCCAGTTGAGCTATTTCAAATCCTGAAAGATGACATTGTGAAAGTGCTGCACTCAATATGCCAGCAAATTTGGAAAACTCAGCAGTGGCCACAGGACTGGAAAAGGTCAGTTTTCATTCCAATCCCAAAGAAAGGCAATGCCAAAGAATGCTCAAACTACCGCACAATTGCACTCATCTCACACACTAGTAAAGTAACGCTCATAATTCTCCAAGCCAGGCTTCAGGAATACGTGAACCGTGAACTTCCTGATGTTCAAGCTGGTTTTAGAAAAGGCAGAGGAACCAGAGATCAAATTGCCAACATCCACTGGATCATCGAAAAAACAAGAGAGTTCCAGAAAAACATCTATTTCTGCTTTATTGACTATGCCAAAGCCTTTGACTGTATGGATCACAATAAACTGTGGAAAATTCTTCAAGAAATGGCAATACCAGACCACCTGACCTGCCTTTTGAGAAAGGAAGCAACAGTTAGAATGGACATGGAACAACAGACTGGTTCCAAATAAGAAAAGGAATACATCAAGGCTGTATATTGTCACCCTGCTTATTTAACTTCTTTGCAGAGTACATCATGAGAAACACTGGGCTGGAAGAAGCACAAGCTGGAATCAAGTTTGCCGGGAGAAATATCAATAACCTCAGATATGTAGATGACACCACCCTTATGGCAGAAAGCAAAGAGGAACTAAAAAGCCTCTTGATGAAAGTGAAAGAGGAGAGTGAAAAAGTTGGCTTAAAGCTCAACATTCAGAAAACTAAGATCATGGCATCTGGTCCCATCACTTCATGGGAAATAGATGGGGAAACAGTGGAAACGGTGTCAGACTTTATTTTTGGGGGCTCAAAAATCACTGCAGATGGTGATTGCAGCCATGAAATTAAAAGACACTTACTCCTTGGATGGAAAGTTATGCCTAGATAGCATATTCAAAAGCAGAGATATTACTTTGCCAACAAAGGTCCATCTAGTCAAGGCTATGGTTTTTCCAGTGGTCATGTATGGATGTGAGCGTTGGACTGTGAAGAAAGCTGAGCGCCGAAGAATTGATGCTTTTGAACTGTGGTGTTGGAGAAGACTCTTGAGAGTCCCTTGGACTGCAAGGAGATCCAACCAGTCCATCCTAAAGGAGATCAGCCCTGAATATTCATTGGAAGGACTGATGCTGAAGCTGAAACCCCCATACTTTGGCCACCTCATGCAAAGAGTCGATTCATTGGAAAAGACCCTGATGCTGGGAGGGATTGGGGGCAGGAGGAGAAGGGGACGACAGAGGATGAGATGGCTGGATGGCATCACTGACTCGATGGACGCGAGTTTGAGTGAACTCTGGGGTTGGTGATGGACAGGGAGGCCTGGCGTGCTGTAATTCATGGGGTTGCAAAGAGTCGGACACGACTGAGCGACTTAACTGAACTGAAAAGTTAAATATACACTTTGATCAGCAATTCTCATAGGGAGTCTAAAATGACAACCATAAACTATAGAGAGCATGGAAGTCTCCAGACCAGAATACTGGAATGGGTAGTTCTCTTCTCCAGGGGATCTTTGCGACCCAGGACTCGAACCCAGGTCTCCTGCATGGAAGGTTGCTGTTTTACCAGCTGAGCGGTATTCCAGGGAAGCCTGAGACCCTCTACAGACTTTTACAAATATTACATTCTGGGGTGGGAGGGGGGAGAAGTGAACGAACACACCTACCTACATAAGTTTACGACCTACCTCCCTAAGTTTGTGAACAAAGAAAACGAACCTATATGAATAATGCAACTATGAAAGTTGAATACCACTAAATCCAGTAGTAATAACTGTGAACTGCTGCTAAGTCGCTTCAGTCGTGTCTGACTATGTGTGACCCCACAGACGGCGGCCCACCAGGCTCCCCCGTCCCTGGGATTCTCCAGGCAAGGACACTGGAGGAGGTTGCCATTTCCTTCTCCAGTGAATGAAAGTGAAAAGTGAAAGTGAAGTCGCTCAGTCCTGTCCGACTCTTAGAGACCCCATGGACTGCAGCCTACCAGGCTGCTCCGTCCATGGGATTTTCCAGGCAAGAGTACTGGAGTGGGGTGCCATTGCCTTCTAGGACTAAAAAAACAAAAAACAAAAGACAAAACCGTGGCTCACAGAGTAGACAACTTGCCTGCATTGCAGGAGATGCGGGTTCGATCCCTGGGTTGGCAAGATACCAGAAAAGGGGAAAGCTAACCACTCCACTATACTAGCCTGGAAAATTCCACAGACTGCATAGTACATGGGGTCACAAATAAGTCGTACACGACTAACTGACTTCCACGACCGAACCCCGAAATCCGAAATGGTAAACGCAGAAAGCTCCAAAGCCTAAAATAATCGGACGAAACCAGTTATTTTCCAAGTTCTACTTTTTGACACCAAAATATTGGTCTTGTTTAGTCTTACAAGACCTCCAAAAATTAGTTGGGAAAGCAACGTTGTCTTTCTTGGTTCTACTTGACTTAGCCTGCACGGTGGTACCGGAGACCAAGCTCAAGCAGGACCAAGAAAGAGAGTGTGGATACCGGACCGGCTCTCGGCACGGACGGTTGGGAGGAAGCGCACTCCTAATACACTGAGGATGAGAAAGAAAAAAAAAAACAGTCCCAGTGAAGAGGTTGTAGCAGATCTTTTCACCTTAATGGACGAAGGCTCATTCTTCGAAATACTATGTTTGAAGGAAATTACGATAAATTCGAATAATAAATTGAACATACTGGGTGCGGTGCGTGTTCGTTATGCAAATGAACGCTGAGGCCCCGCCCCCGAGATTCACGCCTCCCCCCATACCGGCTCCCGTGAAGCCAGCTTCCAGTCCGTTGTTCCCAGGCCCCTGACTCCATGTTTTCTCCTCCTCGACACTCTGGGTCTGATTTCTTTTGAATAAGGCTTTTCTTGATGGCTTAAGATAATGATATATGGGCGCTGCATTTGACAGACAAGGTTCCCTATAATGTCGAATGAAACAGTGTGCTGAGTGCACAGTCGTGCCAAACTATTTGTGACCCCATGGACTGTAACCCTCCAAGGTACCTCTGTCCGTGGAATTCTCCAGGCAAGAATACTGCAGTGGGTAGTCATTCCCTGGTAGCCATACCCAAGTGGGTAGCTTGTCCAGGAGATTCTTCCCAAGGAGTGCACCTGGGTCTCCCATATTTATTGTAAGCGGACTCTTCACTGTCTAAGCCACCAGGGTGACTCTAATCAGTAATTTAAAACAAAATTTGTCTACCAATATAGGAAGAGCCAGTTCCATCCCTGGGTCATAAAAATTGTCCAGTTCCTTTGCTCAGTCGTCTCCAAACAGTTCTCCTGGGGCTGGTTCAAACACATGATCACCGAGACAGTGGGTGCTATATAATGAGTCAATGTCCCTTTCATCTCCTCTTTCACTTTCATCAAGAGGCTCTTTAGTTCTTTGCTTTCTGCCATAAGGGTGGTGTTATCTGCATGTCTGAGGTTATTGATGTTTCTCCCAGAAATCTTCATTCCAGCTTGTGCTTCATCCAGCGTGATATTTCACATGATATACTCTGCATATAAGTTAAATAAGCAGGGTGACAATATGCAGACTTGACATTCTCCTTTCCCGATTTGGAACCAGCCAGATTTTCAATGTACAGTTCTGTTGCTTATTGACCTGCATACAGATTTCTCAGGGTCAGGTCAGGTTGATTGGTCAGTAAGATTGATTGGCCTTTGGTTCTCATAATCGTGAGTGGGTTTTCCAGGAGATTTTTCTAGTGCCAGGAAAGATCCAAGACAGGAGGAGAAAGGAACGACATTGGGAAAAACGATTAGATAGCATCACCGACTCGGTGGACATGAGTTTGCGCATGCTCCGGAAGTTAGGGACGGTTAGGAAAGCTGGTCGGAGAAGGCAATGGCACCCCACTCCAGTACTCTTGCCTGGAAAATCCCATGGATGGAGCAGCCCGGAAGGCTGCAGTCCATGGGGTCGCTAGGAGTCGGACATGACTCAGCGACTTCCTTTTCACTTTCATGCATTGGAGAAGGCAATGGCAACCCACTCCAGTGTTCTTGCCTGGAGAATCCCAGGGACGGTGGAGCCTGGTGGGCTTCCGTCTATGGGTTCACACAGAGTCAGACGCGACTGAAGTGACTTAGCGGCAGCAGCAGAAAAGCCGGTCGGACAGAACTGAGCAAATGAAGTGGACAGTTTTCACGACCCTGGGATGGAACCTGGCCCTCCTATTTTGGCAGTCATATTTCTTTCTTTTTTTTTTTTTTAATATTGTTTGCCGCTGCCGAGTCACTTCAGTCGTGTCCGACTCTGTGCGAACCCATAGACGGCCGCCCACCAGGATGCCCCGTCCCTGGGATTCTCCAGGCAAGAACACTGGAGTGGGGTGCCATCTCCTTCTCCCTTGCATGAAAGTGAAAAGTGAAAGTGAAATCGCTTAGTCGTGTCCGACCCGCAGCGACCCCAGGGACTGCAGCCTTCCGGGCTCCTCCATCCATTGGATTTTCCAGGCAAGAGTACTGGAGTGGTGTGCCATTGCCTCTCCAAATACCGATTAGCATCAAGGTCAAGAGTCCGCTTACAAAGTGGGAGACCCAGATTCGATCGTGGGGAAGCTTCTGAAGATGGGAATGGCTACCCACTGCACTATTGTTCTTGGAGAATTCTACCGACAGAGGTACCTTGGAGGGTTACAGTCCATGGGGTCACAAATAGTTTGGCACGACTGTGCACTCAGCACACTGTTTCATTCGACATTATAGGGAACCTTGTCTGTCAAATGCAGCGCCCATATATCATTATCTTAAGCCATCAAGAAAAGCCTTATTCAAAAGAAATCAGACCCAGAGTGTCGAGGAGGAGAAAACATGGAGTCAGGGGCCTGGGAACAACGGACTGGAAGCTGGCTTCACGGGAGCCGGTATGGGGGGAGGCGTGAATCTCGGGGGCGGGGCCTCAGCGTTCATTTGCATAACGAACACGCACCGCACCCAGTATGTTCAATTTATTATTCGAATTTATCGTAATTTCCTTCAAACATAGTATTTCGAAGAATGAGCCTTCGTCCATTAAGGTGAAAAGATCTGCTACAACCTCTTCACTGGGACTGTTTTTTTTTTTCTTTCTCATCCTCAGTGTATTAGGAGTGCGCTTCCTCCCAACCGTCCGTGCCGAGAGCCGGTCCGGTATCCACACTCTCTTTCTTGGTCCTGCTTGAGCTTGGTCTCCGGTACCACCGTGCAGGCTAAGTCAAGTAGAACCAAGAAAGACAACGTTGCTTTCCCAACTAATTTTTGGAGGTCTTGTAAGACTAAACAAGACCAATATTTTGGTGTCAAAAAGTAGAACTTGGAAAATAACTGGTTTCGTCCGATTATTTTAGGCTTTGGAGCTTTCTGCGTTTACCATTTCGGATTTCGGGGTTCGGTCGTGGAAGTCAGTTAGTCGTGTACGACTTATTTGTGACCCCATGTACTATGCAGTCTGTGGAATTTTCCAGGCTAGTATAGTGGAGTGGTTAGCTTTCCCCTTTTCTGGTATCTTGCCAACCCAGGGATCGAACCCGCATCTCCTGCAATGCAGGCAAGTTGTCTACTCTGTGAGCCACGGTTTTGTCTTTTGTTTTTTGTTTTTTTAGTCCTAGAAGGCAATGGCACCCCACTCCAGTACTCTTGCCTGGAAAATCCCATGGACGGAGCAGCCTGGTAGGCTGCAGTCCATGGGGTCTCTAAGAGTCGGACAGGACTGAGCGACTTCACTTTCACTTTTCACTTTCATTCACTGGAGAAGGAAATGGCAACCTCCTCCAGTGTCCTTGCCTGGAGAATCCCAGGGACGGGGGAGCCTGGTGGGCCGCCGTCTGTGGGGTCACACATAGTCAGACACGACTGAAGCGACTTAGCAGCAGTTCACAGTTATTACTACTGGATTTAGTGGTATTCAACTTTCATAGTTGCATTATTCATATAGGTTCGTTTTCTTTGTTCACAAACTTAGGGAGGTAGGTCGTAAACTTATGTAGGTAGGTGTGTTCGTTCACTTCTCCCCCCTCCCACCCCAGAATGTAATATTTGTAAAAGTCTGTAGAGGGTCTCAGGCTTCCCTGGAATACCGCTCAGCTGGTAAAACAGCAAC